>NC_047052.1:28448010-29048010 GCF_011762595.2 Tursiops truncatus | reverse complement strand
TCATCTCGTTGGAGAGGCAGAGAGATAAATAGCTGAATGGCAAACCAGTGTGGATGGTGCTACAACAAAGGCACTTCAGTCAAATAGTCTGAGTATTTAAAACAGAAGGAATTTAATACAGGGAACTGGTTACCTATGGTAGAGAAAGTCAAACATGGGATTGGGAAGCAGCTGAGATCTTAACAATAGCAGGATGCAGGTACCACCCCTAAGCTGGAGAGACAAAGGGAGGAGGGGGGGTTATGCGAGCCAGGGGCCAGGCATGACCCAGAGAAAGATGGAACTACTGAAGGTCAGCCCAGGGAAACTGGAACTCTGGAGGAGACAAAGCTGCTGCTGGAGACCCCACCAGAGGCAGAGAGGGAGGGGAAAAATACCCTGGCTTCTCCCTTCCTCCCACCCTCCAGGGCCCAGCAGTGCCTCCCATTGGTTGAATCCAGCTGACTCAGGACCTGGGAAATGTAGCCTGCAGGGCTCTGGCCCCACCTCTCCTTGCCTCCTAGGTCAGAGCAGGGGAAATACAAGGAATGGATCCTCAACACAATCATTATGAACCAAATTCCAGAAAGCCTTGAAGGATGAGGAATACAGCCTAAGAAGAGGAAGAAGAACGCTCCAGGCGAAGAAACAACACAGGTAAAAGTTTCGGTGTACGAAAACCTCGTTTGCCCGGTCACATAGTGAAGGCATCCAGTCTGGCTAAGCAGAGGTTGCTCTCAACACACACCTCCACCCCGGCTACGCATGCACACACACACTCACGTACACACATGTACACACCACAGCACTGGGTCCCAGTCTTCCCAGAATACGCTCCCCAATCGCGTCTTCCCTCCACCTACATCTGAAGCCTCTTTGGTCCTCCCCGGGCTCATCTCTGCTCTCCCCTTGTACTGTCTGTGCTGTTGGCTGGGTCAGAATGCCAGAGCAGACAGGGCCCTTCGGATCCTCTAGTCCTATCCAGAGGCATGGAGCGGGGTCCTGAGGTGCCCTGCTGTGCCAGGAAATAATACTTTACTTGCTGGATGCAGGGCAGGTTCAGGGAGTCCAAGGAAAGAGCCAAGAAAGCCAGCACAGCAGAGGCATTCAGAGGGTGTCCTGTGTGAGATAGTACCCCCCCCAAATTCATGTTCATCCACAACCTCAGAAAGGCAAACTTAGTTAGAAAATAAGGTCTTTGCAGATGTTATTAGTTAAGGATCACAAGATGAAATCATCTGGTGCCCTTTATAAGAAGAAGAGGGGGGTTTCCCTGGTGACGCAGTGGTAGAGAGTCCACCTGCCGATGCAGGGGACGCGGGTTCGTGCCCCGGTCCGGGAGGATCCCACATGCCGCGGAGCTGGGCCCGTGAGCCATGGCCGCTGAGCCTGCGCGTCCGGAGCCTGTGCTCCGCAGCAGGAGAGGCCACGGCGGTGAGAGGCCCGCGTACCACAAAAATAAAATAAAATAAAATGAAAATTAAAAAAAGAAGAGGGGACACAGAGACACACGGAGAAGGCCACGTGAAGATGGAGGCACAGACAGCATTGACGCTGCCACGAGCCAAGGAACATCTGGGGCCACCAGAAATCGGAAGAGGCAAAGAAGGACTCTCTCCTAAAGCCTTCAGAGGGAGCACGACCCTGCTCACACCTTGATTTTGGACGTCTAGCCTCCAAAACAGTAAGAGAATACATTTCTGTTGTGTTAAGCCCCCAGCCTTTGGTTATTTGTTATAGCAGCCCCAGGAAACCAATAGAGGGGGCTTTTTTTTTTTTTTTTTTTTTTTTGGCGTACCACAAGGCGTGTGGGAATCTTAGTTCCCCGACCAAGGATGGGACCCGCGCCCCCTGCAGTGGAAGTGCGGAGTCTTAACTCCTGGACCACCAGGGAAGTCCCTAGAGGGGGCTTTTTAACAAATAGTATTTCAACATTCAACACCTTATACAGCAGAATCACAGCATATCAGCCCCGATTCGGTCCAAACTCCTCCTATTACTGATTCTGAATACTGAATAGCTAGGAAACCGGAGCCCAGTGTAATCAACGGGATGCAGATAAAGTCAGTCCCACATTACTTCCCTGAGGGGAACTGCGAATGCAGTGGGGGGGATGTCCCTTCTCTGTCCCCTGCTGTTCCCCCTTCCCTGTGCCCACCCCTCTGGTCTGTTTGTGCTTCCCAGGCACCCCACGCCACCCTGCCTTGTTTGGCAGCTGGAACCTTTGCCAAAACCCATATTTAGTTGTTGAAAGTTCTTTGCCTGGGCGCCTCTGAAGTTAATGATGGAATCTTTGAAAACGACATTAGAAGCAAAACATAAGCAGAAAACATGAAACCACCTCGAGTCCATCTGTTCGAGCGCGATCCACCTCCGAGTTCCTGTTTCCCATGTAAAACAGAAGATATGATTTATAATTTATATCTCACTGGTACAACCCTGATTGAAGCAAACCACTTTGATGAAATGTTGGTTTCATGCTGGTGGAACACCATTCCAAATCAGAGAATATTTAGAACTCTAACTCCTCTGCTGCCACTTTGAAGTAGAAAGATTTGTATTTTATATGCTTTTCTGAAGAAAAAAAAAAGAACAAGAAAAAAAGAAAAATGTGTACACTCCAACATGCATGTGGTGGAAATATGAAAGTATTTACATGTGAATCAGCACCTAAATGTAATTACTGCTCTAAGGATTGGAAATATTTATAGACTCATATCTCGTGTTGAAGACCTGGTTCCAATAATTCTCAGAAAACTGCAAAATGAATACTTTGTTTTCTTGGGATGAGCTTAATTTATTTGAAATTTACAACACATGAAGAATGAAATCAAAGAGAGTCAACTTTCCATCACCTCAGCTAATGATCTAATAAAGTTGTTCTGAGGAGATGTATGTGTATATTTGTGTAAGACTTTTGGTTGAGAAAGTGAGAGGCAGAGTCAGAAAGAGACACGGAAGTGGAAAGAGAAATAGATTGAAATTTGAAAGACAATCCCAACTATTCCTACAAGAACAACTAGAAAATACCTGTTACACTACAACCAAAATATCAAACCATCAAGTTAAATCTCTTAATTATTTCCCCCAGTGACAAAACTAGCCAGTTAGTTGGCATCATAATTAATAATCATTCATTCATTCACAGGTGTTCATTGATCCCCTCTGTGCCAAGCACCATTCCAGAGGCTGAAGATGTTATGATAAGCAACGGCTCCCATCCTCATGGAATATACATCCCAATGAAGGGTCAGAAAATAAATATTTATTTACTTATATTTATATAACATGCCCTTATAAAAGCTGTAATAAACAATTTAGAAAGAGAGAATGACTTAAAAATAGAAAAAAGGGTGTGCCGGGCTTCCCTGGTGGCGCAGTGGTTGAGAGTCCGCCTGACGATGCAGGGGACACGGGTTCGTGCCCCGGTCCGGGAGGATCCCACACGCCGCGGAGCGGCTGGGCCCGTGAGCCATGGCCGCTGAGCCTGCGCGTCCAGAGCCTGTGCTCCGCAACGGGAGAGGCCACAACAGTGAGAGGCCCGCGTACCGCATCGGCAGGACTCTCAACCACTGTGCCACCAGGGAAGCCCGGCTGTGCCATTTTTGATTAGGAAGACTTTTCTGGAGAGATTTGAGTAGTTACCTGAATTAATTGAGGGAGACAATCATGCAAAGACCTGGGACTAGAGCGTCCTTTAGAGAGGGATGAATGGGGTGAAGAGGCAGAGATGAGGATGAGGTCAGGGAGACGGGCAGAGCCAGACCCCACGGGGTATGACAGGGACACCGTGCAGACTTCCTTCTGTATCAGAACCAGAAAGGGTGAGTTTAGCTACTTCAGGTCTATTTAACGCCATATGCTAAGTGTCTATGATGGGCAAGGCTCTGAAAGTCCTAGGCACCACAGGAGAAGGAGAGACAAATTCACAATGATTGTAGACTAAGGAAGCATAAGATAAACGTCATAAGGAAAGTACACAAAGGGATTTGTCTTTGACCTGAACTGGATATTTGGGCAAATAGAAATGGGAGACAAACTTGAGAGAAATTCACGCATTCATTTGTTCATTGAGTCAATCAATATGTATGGAGTGCCAAGCACTATGCGATTAGGCTGTGGGAATACACAGCTGAACAGAAACAAAACGAGGCCACAGAAGGAGAGTGATAGGAAGTGTGACTTGAGATGAGGCTGGCAGGGAGTGGTGGGGGGTGTCTGTGATTTGTTTTGTTTTTTAATTGGGGTATAGTTGTTTTACAATGTTGTGTTAGTTTCTACTGTACAGCAAAGTGGAGTTCCCTGTGCTATACAGCAGGTTCTCATTAGTTATCTATTTTATACATATTAGTGTATATATGTCAAGCCCAATCTCCCAATTCATCCACCACCCCCTTTCCCCCCTTGGTGTCCATACATTTGTTCTCTACATCTGTGTCTCTATTTCTCCCTTGCAAACTGGTTCATCTGCACCATTTTTCTAGATTCCACATATATGCGTTAATAGACGATATTTGTTTTTCTCTTTCTGACTTACTCTGTATGACAGTCTCCAGGTCCATCCATGTCTCTACAAATGACCCAGTTTCATTCCTTTTTATGGCTGAGTAATATTCCATTGTATATATGTACCATATCTTCTTTATCCATTCATCTGTCGGACACCAGGCGGGAGGGTCTGTGTTTTAAGAGCAATGGAAAGCCAGTGAAATGGTTTAACTTGAGATGAGGGCAATGAAATCAGATTTGCATACTGAAACATTCACTCGGATTGGAGTACGGACAGCAGATCGAGAGAAAGAAACAAGAATGAATGTAGGGAAATCAGATAGGGACTCCTGCAGAAGTCTAGGCAAGGAGAGAGGCTGGTGGGCTTGGTAGAAATGAAGAGGAAGGAAAGTGATCAGAGAGAGATTTAGAAGGTCGTGACAGGTCTCAGGCTTATGAGAGATGTGACCATATGACTTGCTTGCCAATGAATTGTGACCAGAAGTGGCATGTGCCAATTCCAGGTGGAAACTTTAAAGAACCAGTGTGTGATTGCCCACACTCTCTCTTTTCCTTTGAATGACATTTGTCATCATCTCAATTGCTGGGCCACACGTACATCTCGGGTCCCTCGTACAGAGGAGAAATGGAGCAGAGCCCCAGGTGAGCCACTGGATATGTAGCATGAGTCAGAAATCAACTTCTGACATCTTAAGCCTTTGCAATCAGGGGATGGTTTGTTCCTGCAGCATCATACACCCTATCTTGCCCAAAAAAGGAAATAAGAAGAAGGCATGACCGGGATACAACTGAGAGGAATTGAGATGGAAATGACAATTATCCTGAGATCTCTCCAGTGCTTATTTTCAGCCTGTTTTCAAGCACAACTCAGCATTTTAAGGCGTCCCCTGCTACTTGTCCCCTCTAAATTCAATCTGATGTGATTCAGCGTGACACAAAGGAAAGCGAATCTATCTTCAGCAAATGTGGCCTTTAATGGTAGCAGAGTGCTTTGAAGATGAAAAGTTCTCTTGTGAGTGCTAAGCATTATTATTCTGCATCAGATGTGAATATGCAGTTTAAAAAAAGGATTCAATTAAACTGCCTCGCCATTGTTTTATGATACGACCATCAGACATTTTCAAAGGGGTCAAGCCATGACAGGAATATTTAACTCCTAGTAGGAGCAGAGAGTAATTGAAGTGAACCAGAGGATGAGCCGGGAACTGAAAGACCGGGTATTAATTTTTAGCAGTGGGATCTGTAGGCAAGAGTGTCCACGTAAGAGAATGGTGGAGTCAGTGTGCTCACTTAAAGAGACTAAGGGTACAGAACCTGTGAGGGGATGGTTGGATGTAGCCAAGGCTCCGGCATCTGCACATGGACAGGTGAGGCTGAGACAGCCCATCTCGGACATAAGGAAGGATGGGTGGATGCAGACACACACACCTCCATGGTCGCTGTGCATCACTGTCTCAGGTAAAAGAGTCTGGGGGCCTGGGAAGCTGAGCTGGAAGACCAGGAACCTGTCCAGCTCAGCCCCAAGACCCCCACTTCATATTTGCTGTTGGACTACTGCGGTCATTCAGTGCTGGGCATCGTCATTGCAAAAGGGATGGAAGAGGATGAGGGGGCAAAGCACATCATGGAGAAGAAAGCAGGCTTGGAATTGTTGGGTGGCTGGGATGGTGCCAACAGGCAAACATCTTTTGGTGTAATATTGAGGCCAGCCTAAGGTTCTACCATCACAGGGTGTGGAGGCAGGGGGATGGCCATTTCAATCACACTGCTACTCAGAGGTACAAAGAAAAAGTAGCAGCTTTATCTTGTATAACTGATCTTCTCCTTTCCCCAAACCTCTTGCCACTGGGGATGCATGTTGGGTGGTGGCTTCAGGAATGGATATTTCAAGCTTGCTATTTAAAGACGACTCCACTTCCTCAGTTTGAAGCGTCCCCTCTGAGTTCAAATAGTCCTGTCTAGTCTTCGTGTTTATGACATTGGGGAGAGGGGACCCCTTGTCCACACTGTGCCTTCTGAGTACTCGCTAGTGCCTTCTGCAAGGCAGCTGCTGGTGTCTGCTTTGCTCCCAGAACCACAGCCTCCCAATGATCTATCCCATCTGGACATTCAAGCTGTTACTTATGTCGAGACGGTTGTCCCAGCCCTAAGGAGGGTGGTCCTCCGGTGGCACATTGCTTGCATCCCCTACACGACCACGCCCTTCACTTTCCACTCACCTCTCACCTGCCAGGAAGGGGCTTTCTCCTTCCTCTTCTTGTCCAGTCTGGGCATTTCCTACCTCATAGCATATTCGTTCCCAAGGTGACATTCACCCTTCACTGGAGCAATCACGGGAGGATGGCTGTAGACAACATTATTTATAGAGGAGTTGGATGAAAACCACAGGCATTTAATATTTTTAAAATACTTTCTCCATTACAAGAGGTGCATTCCTTTAGCCCAAGGTTTGCTTCCTCTCATAAAACGCAGATATGCCTAGGGAGTGTCAAGCCAAATCTCTTCTTTCCGAAATACTTTTGGAAAATACGAGTTTGTTGGTGGCTCATCCAGCCCTAAGACTGGATAACCCCAGCCCATTCATTCATTCGTTCACTCAGTAACTGGTCATTGAACACAACTCTGTGCTGGCCCAGTTCCAGGAAAAGGGGACCATAAACTACTGAGAGGGAGAGAAAAGGACAAGAATATGGAATTCATGACAGCGGTGAGAAGGGCCACACAGGACAAGTACAGGATGCTGTGGGAATGAATAATTTAGGCCAGGGGCTCTGGGAAGGCTACCTGAGCAGGGGACAAGTGGTACAGAAGGACAGAAGGAGTTACCGAGGTGGGGCAGGGTGGAGGGACAGGCACTCACAACACAAAGGACAGTATGTGCAGAGGCTTTAAGTAGGAAGGAGCTTGGAGGATCCCTTCCAAAGTGAACTCTGGAAACAGGCTCTTAGAGGGAAAGGAGGGATCATCACCGAGAGAGAGACTGGAGGGAAGGCGTGAAAGGAGGGGGACTCAGGCAGTCAAAAGCCACCTTGAGAAGTTGATGGGTAAAGTCATGGCCACTTTTTTTTTTGGTGGGAGGGTACACGGGCCTCTCACTGTTGTGGCCTCTTCCGTTGCGGAGCACAGGCTCCAGACGCGCAGGCTCAGTGGCCATGGCTCACGGGCCCAGCCGCTCCATGGCATGTGGGATCCTCCCGGACCGGGGCACGAACCCGTGTCCCCTGCATCGGCAGGCGGACTCAACCACTGTGCCACCAGGGAAGCCCCATGGCCACATTTTCACTGTTCGTTGCAGAAACGCCACCCCACCCCAGATATTTCAAGCCTTATTCTCATCGCTTCCAAACTGAGTTTGGATGGCCCTCCACTTTGGCCAGCTCTGTTTGCTGTCAGGTTGTCTCCTGACCCTCTCGAGGGAGACTGGCTTGAAGGGACCCTCAACGCTGCACTGACCCCGCACCTGCGGTCGACCAGGTCAGGAGCCAGGCGCTGGGGAGGGAACTCAGCTGTGGTCCTTACCAGCAAGGCTCCTGTTCCAGCAGATCCCAGCAGTGTGAACTGCCAAGGCTTTCACCCTCCTGCCAGCACCCTGGTTGCCCTTCATCTGGGGGCACAAATCCCAAACCTCAGAGGCATTTTGATGCCTTCTTCTCCCTTACACCTCCTGCCTCATCTTTCTACCAAGTCTTCTCAATCCTACCTGCAAAATATTCTTGGGTGCAGCCACCAACCTCAGGCCTCCCTTCCTCTACTCTCATCAAAGCAACTATAATTTTATTTTTTTCAATTTAAGTATAGTTAATTTACAATGTTGTGTTAGTTTCTGGTGTACAGCACAGTGCTTCAGTTACATACACATATATATATATATATATATATATATGTATATATATATTCTTTTTCATATTCCTTTCCATTATAGTTTATTACAAGATATTGAAAATAGTTCCCTATGCGATACAGTAGGACCTTGTTGTTTATCTATTTTATATATAGTAGTTTGTATCTGCTAATCCCAAACTCCTAATTTATCTCTCCCCCCACTATCCCTTTTGGCAACCGTAAGTTTGTTTTCTATGTCTGTGAGTCTATTTCTGTTTTGTAAATAAGTTCATTTGTGTCACATGTTAGATTCCACATATAAGTATTGTCATAGGGTATTGGTCTTTCTCTGTCTGATGTACTTCACTTAGTATGATAATCTCTAGGTCCATCTATGTTGCTGCAAATGGCATTATTTCATTCTCTTTTATGGCTGGGTAGTGTATATATATATACATATAACACATATATATAACATATATATAACACACACACACACATATATAAAACACATCTTCTTTATCCATGTCTTGGCTATGGTAAATAGGGCAAAGCAACTATAATTTTTCAGCTTGATAACTGTATAATAGCCTCTTAACAGGTGGCCCCAAATCTACTCTGATGCCCCCTCCATGGGGGCAGCCAAAGTGATCCAATCCAATTGCATAGATGATTGTGTCATTCCCTGCTTTGCCCACTTCAGAGGCCTCCTTGCACACAGGAGAAAGGAGGAGCCCTACCCAGCCCACAAGGTGTGGGGAGCCCCAGCCCACAGTTCCAGCTGCACATGCCCGCCATGCTCCCCTTCACTCTCCGACCTGCAGCCGCACTGGCTTCTCTGAGCTCCTAGAAGGGGCCATGCTGCCACCTGCCAAACGCCCAGCTCTTTCCTCCACTCCTTCCTCAGGCAGCCTTCCCTGATTGCCAGACCACCTCAGTGTCCCTTAAAGCCTCTTCTCCCCATCACTCTCCAGGGCAGTGGTCTGACTTTGGAGGGTTTATTGAATGAATGCCTGTCTACCCCCACTTGATTTTGAGTTCCTTGAGAGCACAGAGGGTGGTGTGTGACTGACACCACGGAGAGAATAACTAGCACAGAGTGGGTGCTGTGCGGATATGAATACTGGATGTTGAAGAAGTAACTGCAGAGGGAATGAGAGAAGACTCTGGCTGCCTCCCCGGCATCCTCAGGCATGAAGGCCTTACAGTGACCTACAAGGCCTAACACGGTCTGCACGCCCTCCCCAGCCTCGTCCTTCTCGGATATCTGTTCTGCCATCTCCCTTTAGTACGCTTAACTCTGGCCTCATCACACGTTCCTGGTGTTCTGGCTCTCACTGTGTTCCTGTTATAGGACAACTATGTTCCAGCCCCAGCGCCTTTGTACCCCTGTGGCTCCTTGTGCCTGGAATTCTCTTCTTCCAAACATCCACGAGGCTGACTCCCTCCATCCTTGCATTCAGGTCTCTGTTCATAGAACACCTTCCCAGTGAGGCCTTCTCAGATCTCCCCACACAAAACAATCATCCCCCTGCAGCATTTCCTAACCCTCCCTACTCTGCTTTATTTTTCCTGACACATTCTGACATATTAAATACGACCTTATTTGTGTGTGTATCATCTATATCCCTCCACTAGAATATGAATCCGTTGGGGGCAGGGATTTGGTCCATTTTGTACTCTGCTGTGTCTTCAGTTCTTATTATAGTGCCTGCATGTTGTAAACCCTCAATAAAGGTTTGTGAGTGAGTGAGGTAATGAATGAATGCATGCATACATCTTAGGCCCAGAGATGCCCCGGGCTTTGTGCTCAGAGACCCCCGCTTCTCCCTTGACCCTGTGGCAAAAAAAAAATGAAATTCTATCCCCAACCAAGCTCTTATCCAAGCAGGCCCTAAACTCCCAGCTGCAAATTAATAACATTAATAATAAACCACTGTTAAGGGCTAACTGTATGCCAGATATTCTAAGTGTTGTATCTGTAGACATCATTCTTATAGGACTACTATGAGAAGGGTAGTTATAAGCCCTATTTGATAGATGAAGAAAATGCTGATCAGAGAAGTTAAATCACTTGCCCAATGTCACACAGCTAGTAAGTGACTAAGCTGGCATTTGAACCTCAACAGTCTGTCTCTCTCGGGCAGGGGGTGGCAAAGTATGGCTCACAGGCCAGCTCCAGTCCTCTATATGTTTTTGTATAACCTGCGAGCTAGGACGGGTTTTCACATTTTTTAAAAGTCGGAGGGAGGGACTTCCCTGGTGGTTCAGTGGTTAGGACTTCGCCTTCCAACGCAGGGGCTGCGGGTTCGATCCCTGGTCAGGGAGCTAAGATCTCACGTGCCTCGGGCCCAAATAACCAAAACATAAAACAGAAGCAATATTGTAACAAATTCAATAAAGACTTTTTTAAAAAAAAGGCAGAGGGATAAAGTGTGCAACAGAGACCATACATGGCCCACAAAGCCTCAAATGTTTAAGAGAACAAATGTATCAAATTAAGAATTCCCTGGGCACTCCCCACGTGGACACAGGAGTCACAGAGAAGAGATGCGTGTTTAAGTGGCATCCATCAGGCTCCTCTTGCTCCAGGAGTCAGCTAAGCACCTTCGTGGATATCACCTTGTTGAGTCACCTCACAACCTCCAGCACAGAGATGATGAAAAGGGGGCCTAGAGATAGTGACATGGCCAAAGTCATATTTTAAGAGACAGAACCGGTGAAGAATCACAAAATCATGGCTGAAGAGGCATCTAACATTCATCTGTTCCCAGCTCCTTGTTTTATGGATTCAGAACACAAAGTAGCCAAGTCCCGGGGAGGCCGGGGACACTCGGGGTTAATACTGCAGCCCCTCTCCAATCCCTTGACCAAAGGTTTACCCTCTGCTCCACCCTCATTTCCAAAATCTCCGGGAGTCTGTACCAGCCCCAGCATCCAGCCCGTTTCCTCTCCCCTTCCTGACCTTCCACTTCACCCACCGCTGCCCTGCCTGCAAGGACGACTCCAACTACAAATTAAGTGAAGGGGAAAACTGAATTGATATGATCTGAGCAAGGGAAGCACAAAGGCCCCAATTTCCTCTCCACATTATACAGGAAGATCTGGGCCTCGTGGGGAGCCGGCACAGGGCCTTTTGATGTTTGCCTTCCTGCAAGAAGGCAAAGCAGGAGGACGGGAGACGCCTTCACCTCCTCCATGCAAACTCACAACATCAGGTTTCCAATCATGCTTGAAACAAACCAGAGATGAAAAACCAAGAAAGGGAGCAAAGAAGGAAGAGAGAGACATGGCAGCTGAGAGAGCTTTAAGGACAACGAGACCCTTTAAAACTAACAACAGCATGTGTTAAAGAGCTTACACTCTCCCAACACAGCCCTGGGCTGAGCTCCTAGGGATGTATCAACAGGGAAATCAGCCTGAGCTCGGGCCTTCCTGCAGCTCAGCTGGGCCTACTCAGGATGGGGATGCCAAGGCCTCCTCCCTAGGCTGGGATTTCTAAAAGCCCAGGGCCAGGATGCTGCCACCGGCCAGAGTTTAGACTCCAGTTCACATAGTCAATTCCACCAGCCATGGCGCTGGGTCTGTAAATATACCTTGATACCCTCATGCCCAACTCAGGTATCTGTGGTTCGGCTTGGGACATGTGCCAGTCGTGGTGGCAATCTCTCTTTCTCTCTCTTCGCTTTCTCATTCTCTCAAACTTTTTGTTACAATGAAGTGGGTAGTTAATTTCTGTCTAAATCACCTTGGGCTTATCCTGTCGCACTAGTAATTCTGGGCCATTCCAAGGTACCAACTGAAGATCAAAAGTCCTATAGCATTGAAACACCTTCCTGCCTTCACTCACCACATTGCCACCAAAAATTATCTAGGAACCGTGGAAGAAATATATCCAGACAAGAAATCGCAGTAGGTTTTTCCTTCCAGAGAGAGGGGAATGAAGTAAGATCCCTTTTCTTAGTTGAATCCTTTATGGCATGATTTTTTAAAAAAATCATAATATCTCAACAATTCTACTGTCATTATTTCATAGATGGTGGAACTAAAGGCTCAGAGAATTTAGCTGACTTGTCCGAGGACCACATGCTACAAAGTGATGGAGCCCGACGTCCAGCCCAAGGCTGTCTGATTTTAAAGCCTGGGCCCTTTCAGATAATATCCACACATATTCGTCTTAAAATGGCCATGTGGGCCATTTGTGAAAGCAGAGTCATGTTGAGCCTAAATGTTCCTTGAAAAGAGTATCAGAGTAACCTGGATTTGGCCCCTGCCTGAACTTGTACTTGTCAGTGTTGTCCATGTTGCCAGCAAAGCTGGAAGGTGAAGGTCTCCAGCTGCTGACATACCTAAGTACGAACATGCTTTGCCTGCAACTGGGGACCCGTTACTATGTGGATGGGATAAGTCATTATAAAGGCAATTAAATGCTCACCTCCATAGCTAGATGCCAACATGTAGGCCTTTGTGCACGGATAACTTAGCTCTTTGAGCAGGGGTAAAAATCTTTAGTCATATTTTCTCCCAAACCTAGGGGTTACTCAAGAAGTCGGCTTTGGTGACTCCTACACAGAGGCCAATGTGTGTGGCCGTTGCCCGAAACTGGGGGGACAATGGCACGTAAAGCACATTGTGGCGACAGGCAGCCATTGAATCCGATCTTAATATTCTAGTCCATGAGCCTGCAGTTTCGCTAGAGCCTGGTGTTGCTTTTTTTTTTTTTTTTTTAAGGCAGGCAAACGCCACACACATTCTTTCAATTTCTAAAGGGAAATTTGACTCGAGCTGTAGAACAAAGGACGAAGAAATAGAAGTAAAAGAAAATCAAAGAAAAAGTGATTTGGATTCAAGGGGATCAGATGTTTCATTTACTGCAGGTTGAAGACCTTCAATCAGTCAAATGAAAGGAACATTTGTATTAAAATACCTACGAGGCAGAGAGAAAGCCTTGATCGGACGCGGGAGAGTTAAGTTACAGCAATCTTGCTGAGAGATATGAACCCACCTTCGAGGCTATCTGTTCCCAATATTGAAGGTTTTCTGTGTTACAAACCTGAGATGAAAGGTAGTTGTTTTGACGTCTGGGTCTGGAAGCCAGACGCTGAAATTAGCAGCATTCTCAAAGTGTGTGTTGCAGGGACGGGGAGCCCAGGATGAAGTGAAAATGTAGCTGATTTATTAAAATGAAAAGATGTTTAATGCAACACTGAGGGTCCAAGTCATCCATGCAGGCAGGGTATGGACGGGAATTATGAAAACACCTCCTACCGGATGGGAAGGGGAAGGGAAGGAGCAGTAGACAAGGAATCAGGGGACTTGGGATAGAGTCCCTCCTCTGGCCCTAGGATGGTAGCTCCATGGTAACAGGGACTGGGCCTGTCTCGTTCACAGTGCCAGGCATATTGGAGGCGTTCCGTAGATAGATGTCAAATGAATGCATGGATGAATAAATGAATGTGCCATTGGGTAAACCCTTCTCCTCTTTGAGCTTAAAAGTCTTGTAAAATGAGAGAGTTGGACTAACTGAGGATTCCCCCAGTGGGATGGGCACGATGATGGTTGGGTACCATATGGATGGGATTGGGTGATAAACCTGAATGTAGCATTAAATCATACAGGGGAGAAAGGTATCACTTTTGAGCTGTCTTTCAAGCTTTCTGCTTCCCCCCAAGAGAAAGTTGCCAGTCCAAAACTAATATGTCTTTAACACCTCTCTTATGTTCTTAGACCTCCCTTCATAATAATAAGAGAGGAGGACTCAGGCTCCCATCCCTCCACAGGCAATGGCATTCAACTAAAGTTAATAACACGATTTCTTTCTTTTGTCCTTTTTTTTTTTTTTTTGCGGTACGCAGGTCTCTCCCTGTTGTGGCCTCTCCCGTTGCGGAGCACAGGCTCCGGACGTGCAGGCCCAGCGGCCATGGCTCACGGGCCCAGCCGCTCCGCGGCATGTGGGATCTTCCCAGACCGGGTCACGAACCTGTGTCCCCTGCATTGGCAGGCGGACTCTCAACCACTGCGCCACCAGGGAAGCCCTGTCCTTATTTTTACAGTTACCCATTCATGGCAAGTAAAAATAGTTTTTCCTTTACAGAACTGATTTTTAAAGGCTTCTTTATCAGACAAACGTAGATAAGTAAACATGGATTGATGTAAAGAAATAATATTTCAAGAGGGATGCGGGTAAGGCAAACATCTTGAGAGTGAGACCGAACGCCTTTGCTTTGGGAACTCCTGTCCCAACTGACCTCCAAGGTTCCCTCTAGAAACGCTCAGCATCCGAACTATGCTCCTCTGGTTTGTGTAGAGCAGACGCAGCTGTCTCCAGCAAAGAGGCAGCTGTAGCTCGAACTTTAGGATGATGGGCTCATTCATTCAGCTATTATTTCAATAAATATTTATTGAGGGCATACTGTGTTCGCTGCTTTTCCAGGTACTGGGGATAGAGCAGGAGGAAGAAAATAGACCAAAAAAAAAAAAGATCCCTGCCCTCATGGAGTTTCTGTTCTAGAGGTCTGGGGCAGGGCCAGGGTCAGGCGAGACAAATGAGGCAGCAGAGTGCAAAAGTTAAGGAAGTACCCACTATCAGGGTCATGGACGACCTGGCCCCGGCTTGAAGACAGTGCCCCATCTTGACCATAACTTGACATAGTTTGTCATCAATATGAGAGCCATGGATTCTGCCTCCTGAGTATCTGCTCTTTGGTCTTAGGTGGGGCCCCCAGCATCAGTATTTTGTCAGAATTCCCCAGATAAGTCCATGAACATCATGATTGAGAACCACTGAGTTACAGACCTAGACCAAGAAACCTTTAAAATTTATAATCTGGCATTTTTCAAACGCATCTACCGATAGATGTTCACCAAGCCAATTAACTAGTAAGTGAATGTCAATATATTACCCTGCATCATAGTGACAAAAATAGCTCCTTTCTTCTGTGCACTTGCTAGTGATCAGGGGCTCTTCTGAGCTCCTTACACCTCTTGACTCATTCAGTCCTCATAACCACCTCCAAGAAGTACAATTATCATCATCACCCCATTTTGCAATGAGGACACAGAGGCAGGGAGAGTTTAAGGAAGTTGCCCAAGGTCACCCAGAAAGCCATGCTCCTAACCACTGTGTCCAGCTGCCTCTGTGGGAGGGGCCTTGATGCTTGGGTCCTTAGGCACCGGAGTAACAGTGAAAGTGAGGGAAATAGGGGGTCATTTGCATATTAAAGATAGCACATAGAAATAGTCATTACTTCCACCAAAAAATATGTCCTCTCTCATCCTCTCCAAACACAAGGCCCACTCCAGTTTCATTTTGTATCCACATTTGTTAAGGGCGTGACTGTATAATAATGTTCCTCTATGCAGGAAAAAGCAACAACGACAACAATACAAGCACAATACTACACAGCAACTGTCTTCCCTCCCTACTGTTGGGGGAATCTTGGGGAATGGTGGGGAGTGTGGAAAATTGGGAAGAGGAGCCTGTTCAATATCTCCAGATTGTCTGACTTATGCAAAGAAACAAAAATTTCAGACCTAGTTGTGAAAACTCCCAATTTCCATGTGGGCTCTAACTTCTAAATAACTGTGTGGGGCAGATAAGTGTTTTGTAAAACATGAATGTGAAGTCACTGGGAAAGACCAAAACTGAGAAAAGTCCCTGGGGATCTGGTCTAAGCTCACTGTGTGATCTGGGACCAGTGGCTGCATTTCTCTGTGCCTTGAATCCAAAGCTGTAAGAAGGATATAAAAAATATCATGGATTCATTCTTCAACTTTTAGTGACAATTTCGATATATTTAACACTGTGCCAGATGGCAGGTTTAAAGATTAAATCAATATGCTTATCACTGAGAGAGAGTCATTGACAGTGAACTCTAGGTCCATGGAGTGAGGGCTGCTATGAAATCGGAACCTGGGAGGAGTTCTGCCGGAACAGATGACATTTGAGCCAGGCCTGGAAGGCTGAAGTGATGGTCCCTAGCAGCAAGGGCAGAAAGAAGAGGACTTTTCCTTGACACCAAAGTGCTCTGTGTGCCAACACAGCATGAATCTTTCATGAGTTCAAAAATCATGCATGCACGCCCATAACTAGTTTGGAGAGTGTGCAAAGTGGTACCACAAATCCAAGACTGCATCTCTGTTTTAAAGATGAATTACTTATCTAAGTGTAAAACCAGACTCACTGGGTTTTCCCCTGAGCTCCTCCCCCTCTTTAGTCTTACTGGAGTCACGATACCCAGGAGCCCAGGTCAGGCACGTTGGGATCACTTCCAACCCATCCCTCTTCCTCCTCTTCCACACCCAATCCAGAGAAGTGTCCCTCCCATCAAGTGGGTGTCCTCACCCACCGCCCGCCATCAGGCCACCACCATCCAGTTCAACCACTGTCTCAGGTGTGGACACTTGCTGTTGTTTTCTCTCCGCTTTCCTTGTCTCTCTTCCAGTCGGTCCGTTGTTGTTTCCAAAAAGCAGATCTGACTGCATTGCTCTGTGGCTTTAAACCTCCAATGGTTCCGCTGGCAGCAGGACAAAGTGTAGCATGACATCCACGGCCCTTGGCACTCTGGGTCCTGCATACTCTTCCTCCTTCACCATCCTTTAGTCCGCAAGCCCCTAAAACAGATGCCCGCAGGTGCCTTACATTCCTCCCACCAAATGCTCCGCAAAATATGCCTAACACTTTCCTACCTCGGTGACCTGCCACCGGCTCTTCTCTTTTCCTCACGTGACTCACCTGCCATGTTTAGCAGTCGACCCACAGCCATGGCCAAGTAGTCCCTCCTCTGGAAGCCTTCTCTGGCTATCGCCCCCAGCCGTCCCTCTCCGGCCCCCGCTAGGGCACAGCCAGCTGGGGACAGAGCTGGAGAGTTAAGACAGGCGAGGTAGGAGGGGTCTTGAAAGTCAGGGAGGGAAAAGTCTCTCTGAACTGTCATTTTTGCAAAAGCCTTAACCAAGAAAGTCTTTTTTTTTTTTTTTTTTTTTTGCGGTACGCAGGCCTCTCACTGCTGTGGCCCCGCCCCTTGCGGAGCACAGGCTCCGGACGCGCAGGCTCAGCGGCCATGGCTCACGGGCCCAGCCGCTCTGCGGCATGTGGGATCTTCCCACACCAGGGCACGAACCTGTGTCCCCTGCATCTGCAGGCAGACTCTCAACCACTGCGCCACCAGGGAAGCCCCAGAAAGTCATTTTTTTGTAAAAGCCTCAATCTCAAAACCCCTTCAGCAAGCATGGGGACCCACCTGAGGAAAAAAAAGAGAATGCAATTTCACACGTTGGAAAAAGGCCCTGGGCAGACGACATGAAAGCCACGAGTTGGCAGTAGGTGCTGCAAGGTTGAGCAGGAAACCCATATCAAATGGGAGGTTGGGACGTTTCTGGGACGCATATGGGCCCCAGCCCTGCTCAGGCTGATACTTGCTTCTGAGGGGCGGGGCAGCCAGTCTTCCAGAGGGCTCAGACAGCCACATGTCCCCAGCCTTGTTCACAGCCGACGAGGGAGAGGGGACTGGGCAAGGCCGGCTCTGGGATGAGGCAGGTAAGCCCACCAGGTTAAGGCGGGGCACACTCAGGGCTGTGCCCTTATCAGTCACCAGGGAAGAGAATAACACTTCCGACTGGGGTGTCTCTCTTTCTGCCTCGAGCATCCAGACATTCTCCTTGTAAAACAAAGTCTCAAACTCAAACACCTAGGCCGGGTTCGGTGACATTAATGTCACCTAGTAGGGACAAGGATGAACAGACTATGGCCGTGACAGGCTGACTCAATTCCTGCTGATGGTCTCAGATCCGCTGATTTTTGTAGAGATGTCAGATATTGGAATTTTCATGGGAAATCTTGTTATTCAAATGTTTACTCGGTTTTAAAAAATACCATACAGTGCAAAAGAAAGAAGGCCTCCGGTGGCTGAACTCTGATGTCTGGGTTCAGATTAAGCTCATTAACTCAGAGCAAAAAAATATGACCCTTAAGTCTGCATCACTCCCACCCTTTGGCTGATAATTGAGATTCTGTCAAGATGGATTTTCTTACTGTCTAGGTATTTGGCCCTGCAGAGATGGGGCTTCAGTACGCACTCAAATTCACAAGTATTGCTCTGTGCATTCTTGTGTATCTGTATTTTTATCCAAGAGGAGTATCCACATCGTTAAAGAACAAGAAGAGTTCTTAGACATCAACTAGCCTTGTCGCCCCTCCACAAGTTTACAGTTCAGGAAACTGAGGCCCCGCGGAGGAGACAGGCTTACTGCAGCGCACAGAGCAACTTAGAACATCTGATCCCGGGCTCCCCCTCTGAGCCTTCTTGGCGCACCGCGGCTATATTTATACAGCGTGCACACCCGCGCCGCTGTGTTTGTTTTCCCTGGTCCTGAGAAAAAGCCCACCAGGTTGCCAGATGTGCCGAGCTCAAGGGAGCCCGAGGAAGTGGTTTGCCAGCGATGAGAAGCAGGCCTGGTCTGGGTGTAATCGACACTTCACATCAGCCTCGCCTTTCTGCCTGCGGGAGATAAGAGGCCGACGTGGAGGAAACTGACGCGCAAGCACGCACCCCGCACCCTGAGAATGGTTTCCTCTGCCCTCTTACAATCTGCGGGCTTTGGCCACCCAACCCACGCCTAGGCATGTCCGAAGCCTCAGGACCTCTCAGCCCACGGGGGAGGGAAAGGCACGCCCCTTGGGTAGGTCCAGTCCTTTGCCCTTTCCTTCCATTTCTTGGGGTCCCCCCTTTCCCAGAGTCTCTTTTGAAAGAAGGCACCTGACATACCCATTTCTGCTTTATGTGTCGGCTCTTGTATTTCTCTAGGGAACCTACAGAAACGAGGCCAGAGCCAAGCTCAAAGGCGTGAGATTCCAATGGTGGGATTACAGGCTGTTGGCCATGAGGGACTTCCTGGTCCATGTCAGACGATCCCTCTTGAGGGACCCCTTACTCCACCTTCTGGTAAGGTTGGCCTGAAACTCAAGGGGCTGTATCTGCCTGTGTCTTTCTTGTCCCACGTGTCACATTTATTCTCATGTGCTCAACTACAAAATCCCTCTTTTCACTTAAAACAATATACACACTCATGTGCGTATTTTGTGTGTACATAGAGAGAGGAGGGGAGGGGAAAGGAGGGAAGAGGGAGAGTGAAGCACCTACTATGTGCTCAAATCCTCCTGACAATCACCTTTCTTATGAAATAGGGTTTTTTTTAATGTATTTTATTGAAGTATAGTCGATTTCCAATGTTGTGTTAATTTCTGCTGTACAACAAAGTGATTCAGTTATACGTATATACATTCTTTTCCATATTCTTTTCCATTATGGATAAAGAAGATGTGGTACATATATATGCCATGGAATATTACTCAGCCATAAAAAAGAATGATATAATACCAAATGCAGCAACACAGAGGGACCTAGAGATGATCATACCAAGTGAAGTAAATCAAACAGAGAAAGACAAATACCATATGATATCATTTATATGTGGAATCTAAAATATGACACAAATGAACTTATCTAAGAAACAGAAACAGACTCACAGACATAGAGAACAGACTTGCAGTAGGATTTATTATCCCTGTTTTCCAGATGAAGACCCTGAGGCTCCTCTCCTCCTCTCCATCCCTTGCCCTCACCTCCTTCCCCCTCTGTCCACTCCTCCTTTCCTGCATCAGTGTCATCCTCATTCGCTAAGTCTGAGGAGGTCCAGCATTGTGCACGTGCATTTCTGTCCTGCACAGGCGGGGCTGCGGGTAGGCACTCTGTCTCAGCACGGGGCCCCGTACAGTGGAGGTTGTGCTTGGATGGACGCCTGGCCTAGGCAGCTCCTGAGGAGTCACAGGATACTGCCAGATGCTCTTTTCCTGGGCAGATGTAGCCATGGAACAGAACACCACTGTGGTCAGGCAGCCTGGGGGAGAGGAGCCCCAGCCGCAGAGTCAACGAGAGCAGGGCTGCCCCTGCTGGCTGTGCCACCTCGGGCTAACCGAGCAGCCTCTCTGTATCCATCAAATGGGGTAGTAGTAACTAGTTCTAGTACTAACTACTAGTAGTACTAACTTGTACTAGTGCTAACTACTACTAGTAATAACTGCTACTAGCAATACTAACTAGTACTAACAGCATAGGGTTGTTTCAAAGAGGTACTGGGATAATGAAGTATTTGGAGATGCAGAGACCACAGATGACACCCAAAAGGATTTTAGATGATGCTCAGGTAAGACAGTAAATATCATTGATTCACACAGTTAGTACGTTATGTCCTTGTAAATTCCCTTTTGACCCTCCTAATTACATCAAGAAAGTCTCCATTTGATGCTAGTGTGTCTTTAACACCTAGCAAGTGTTTTCTTTTTGTTTTAACAAAGAGAGAGAAGACTTAAGGTGCTGAGTCTATTCTAGGCAGCGATACCGAGGTAGAATTTAAGAAAATTTTTTTTTTTTTTTTTTGCGGTACGCGGGCCTCCCACTGCTGTGGCCTCTCCCACCACGGAGCACAGGCTCCGGATGCGCAGGCTCAGCGGCCATGGCTCACGGGCCCAGCCGCTCCGCGGCACGTGGGATCTTCCCGGACCGGGGCACGAACCCGCGTCCCCCGCATCGGCAGGCGGACCCTCAACCACTGCGCCACCAGGAAAGCCCAAGAAAAAGTTTTTGATGGAAGTAATGTATATGGTTATTGGCTTTCTATTTACACTGGTGATATAAATTTCACTTTGTAAGTAAATGGATTTAAGTTTCAATAAAAGCAGGTCCATTTAGGGGGGTGGGAGCACTAAGTAGATAAGTTTCAATGACACTCATATATGGCCAAAGTTGTAAAGGGAGCCACAAGTGATGGAAGTTTGGAATCATTGAGAAAACCCACATCAAGGGGCTAGCACAGTGATTGCGACCACGGTTTTGGTGTCCACCCAAGAAGTGACATGGGTTCTGAGAAGCAGAACACGCTCCAGATCCAGACCCTCTCTCCCATGCCCTCCATCTCCAGGATGCAGATTGAAGAAGAAACCATAGTTTGTATAAACCTGTGTGAGGATGGAAGCCTGGACCAGCACTTGAGCTGGTGCCAGGGCACCGGGGCCACAAGCCTGGCCTCAGCTCTTCTGTGTGCCCTCCCCATGCCCCAGTGTCCTCATCTAAAACAGGTAGGACAAACTAGATGGTCCTTCCCACTCTGAGGATCTGACAGTCCTTGCTTGTTTAGTCTGTCGTTTTTCTCTGTCAGGTTCAAAGCCAGATTCTCTGATCTTCATCTAATGCAGCCCTGGGCTTCTCCTAAGGAACATCACTACAGAAGGATGTTCGATGCAAAAAAATTCTGGGGTCAGACAAGTTCACCTTTCTGAGTCTTAGTTCCTCCTCTGTAAAATGCTGTTCCTGATAGTACAAACATCCTAGGATGTATAGATTCACTAAGATTATGTAATGTCTCACAAAATGTGGGAAGTTACCTTGAGATATATGTGGATGGTATGTGGACAAAGCATTAAGTGATATTGACTCATAAAGCAAGTTTCCTCATTGCACCAAGGAGGAGTCTCGGTTTGGTGCTAACATGGCTTGAACACTTCTCTGATACTTGCCTGATAACCCCTAACTAAAGCAGAGAGCAAAACCTCAGGCTCTTGGTAGGCAGCAGGGTCCAACTGGGATGCTAGAGGGATGCCTAGAGATATATGAAGAATTTATCCCCAGGTGAGCCTTGGGGACAGAACAAGAGCCACAAGGCCAGTGGCATTTGAGCTGAGCCCTGAAGAGGGAGGAAGATTCCTCCAGGTAGAGCAGGCTTGGGAAGATATACAGGTATGAAAAAGGGCAGTTCCCCCAGAATCAGAGTGTCTTAACCTGGTTTGTACCATGGCTCCAGTGAGGCCCATGAACCCCTTTACAGAACAATGTCTGTTTTTGAATGTGATTCAACTCCTCTGGGTACCTTAAATAAGTAGAATCATATAGTATTTGTCCTTTTGTGACAGGCTTATTTCACTTAACGTCTTCAAGGTTTGTTACAGATAATGTTTTTACAGGCATAAAATTTAAAAATAGGATTACAAAGAAAAAACGTATTAAATGACAGCTATTCAAATAATTTTAAAAGATATAGGAATTCATGTGCTTCTATTAACCTTTAAATAGCAAGACATAGAGGTGGATCTAACAGCTATTAGAATTTCAAGATATCATGAGTCTAGTTTATGATATCCTAGAGCCACTATAAATGTGACATTAAATATCTTTGATTTCTGTTGATGACAGAAGCCACATGTCGTGCCAATATGGTGATGGTTTGTTACCTACATTCAAAATTGGAGGAGATGCTAACTTTCAGTTAGGAATTAGAAAATAAAAGCGTATGGGTGTGTATGTGTGCATGTGTGTGTAAATTTTTCCCATCTAAGTTCACAGACTCACTGAATGCTGCCCCATAGATCCTTTAAGGGGCTTCTGCTCCATGGGACCCAAGTTAAGAAGCCCTCCACTCCAGAGAAGCGGCGTTTTTATCCTCCACCAGCTTATGTCCATCTTGGTTCAGAAGTGAGGCAAAGGCCAGATCCTTCCAGCCTCCACCTAGCCCCAGAACCAGGCCCAGTATCCACACCAGTGGCTCAGTTTCCGATGCACCGGGGTGCACAATGGGGCTGATTTCTGGACACCAAACAACCTTCCCTAACCCCACTCCCAGCCCAGGCACTGTGTTTGGGCTGCAGCCCATGAAGGGGAATGAGTACCAGAGAAGACAAGCCCGTTTTTGCTCCGAAAGCTCCTCCCTTTAGTCTTGTGGTTCATTTCTATTTGCTGTACCTACAGCATCCGATGAAGATGAGGGGATAGCCTGAAACACGGGAGAGCCTCAGCATATGGACTGGGGTTTTAACCGACAGAGGAGATGCGCTGCCCCCTTCATAGTAGTTGTTTAATTTTTCTCATCTGCAAACAGGCTTTGGATTGCCAACCTTTAATTAAGATGCAGTTTTCTTTTCAAAAGCAATGTGTTCTAATCAATACCATCTGAGCTGGGGCAGGGGGTGCTACAGAAATTATAACTGCAGCTGAAAAACCATGAGACTTCCAGCAGACTAACCATGAAGACCTTCTGGAAGGCAATAGTTTCCATGTGCTTTGGAGAGGAGGACACGCCTCGTGGACAATGTTCCCTGGCTTCAAAGCCAAGCCACCGTGCCGTGGGTTCTGCCTTCTTGTGTGGAGGGAGGACCGGAAGAGGCAGTGTCTTAGCTTACATGACCTCTGCCCTGGCATTTTGACTTCAGAATCAAGAAAGTACAAGGAGTGAGGTTAGAAGGATTTCCTACTGCCCTGAGACCTATCAGCTTCTGAGAAGGGAGCTCCTAGAAAAGAAAATATTTCTGCACTGAAATGTCTTGGCATCCCTGTGACTGTTCCCTTACCCCCCAGTTAGATTTGCCAGATAAAATACAAGATGTCCAGTTAAATTTGCATTTCAGATAAATAATGAATATTTTTTAGTATAACTCTGTACCATGCAATATGCTAAAATATGCAAAAACATTAGGGCTGTTTCTCTGAAATTCGGATTTCACTGAGTGTCCTGTATTTTTATTTGCTAAATCTGGCAGCTCTACACTGACTCAAACTGGATTCTGGAACAGCTCCTTGGGATCTTGGGAAAGAAGCACTGGGCTACCCTGGGACTTACTGAGGTCAGCTTACAGGCATCTCTGCAGTCAGCACGATGGTTAAGAACGTGAACTTTGGGGTCTTAAAGACTTAAAGTGGCTTCCAACTCAGGCCTGTCACTGCCTAGTGGGTTGCCCTTGAGAAGGTTACTTGCGCTCCCAGAGCTTCATCTCTGTCCTCTGCAGAATCTGGAGACTGAAAATCAGGGCTGATGTTCAACCATATCCAGATATGGTTAGTGGTCCAGCTTGTCCTGGTTGTTTAAAACTGAAAGCCCTTCCCAGGTCAGTTGTTAAATAGCCTCCCGAGCCCCCCTCCATCTTACCAGCCACCCTGGCTCTCCCTACCTCCTCCAAAGCCGCACCTCTTCTCATCTTGCAATGAACAGCTGACACAGACAAGGGCTTTGCTCCGTGTCCTTTCTGTTTGGCCCCTATTGTAGTGTATTGATAGTTTAATAGATCGACTATCACTCCCATTAGGAAAACCCAGCTCAAAAGGTTGTTGTAGGATTAAATGAAATGATGTAGAAGAACTGTGGGATACAGGACCTGGCCCATGGGGGACAGACACACATGAATGAATAAATGAATGAATGAATCCGTATACTACTTATAAGTGAGACCCTTGATTTTCATTGTACATAGAAAAGTTATTCTCTCTCTCTCTCTCTCTGTATATATATGTATGTAATTTATATATATGTGTAATTTATATGTATAATATACACACATATATATGTGTATGTGTGTGTGCCAGAATCACTAATTATACCTGCTTTGAGAAATCTTAAAGATCATTCTAGTTCCAATTCAACTCCTTCCACTTTACACAGAGGAAAACTGAGATCTGGTTTAATTTACTGACTTATCAAAACAAGCCTATCTCTATGCATTGGAGAATAATTGTTTTGAGGAATCATTGGAATGATTTTTTTGTTCAAAAATATCTCTTTCATCCAACGGCCACAAAGCCTAAAATTTCCCCATTAGCATTTTCGTCATCTTTTAAAATTGAACTAAAGCTTATCATGGTATTTCTCAAAGTCCACTCTCTTGAAGCTGGAAATGACCCAGGGTCAACCTGAGAGACTTAAGTGCTGGGCTTGGGGGGAGGAGGGTGGTAGAAAGGAGATTCTAAATGAAGCTGAAAGCGGACCTAGGACTTGCCAAAGACACATGTGGCCAACTTTAAAACTTTGTGACAGCCTGGCTATGCATTGAATTGTCCCACTATGACAGTTGTACATTTGTGCTATTGCATAATACAGAAGGACAAAATGCATAAATACTAACTGATCATTTCATTCAAAAGAACTCTGACAAGAAAGCCAGACCCCTTGATGTAGTCTTATGCTAAACAAAGCTAACAGTCTTTCTTATCTTGTTGGTCAAGGGTTTTTCAACTCGGGGGGATGGAAATGTTTTTCACAGATCTACAAAGCATGGATGGTAAAGCAAAGCCTCAAAACATCCAGGGGCAAAATGTGGCTGGGACTGTATCTGTTCATATACACAAATTGGTTCCACCACTTGGGTTAATGCTAACTGTTGGAGTTCAACATCCCTTGCGTTTGAATGTGGCTTTCTCTGCTGTCAGTTAAATTCAGCCCACCTACATGCTATTTTGGGGATGGACGGCTGCTGGTACAGACTAGATTGTTTTCTCCAAAATATAATAAACACAACCTCCAATAATCTGATTGGCTTAGTTTGGAAGATCAGAGTCTTAGGAAAATGAAGAAGGAAACTTCTGGAAAAACAGCGTTTCAAATTCTGAACTTTTCTTCCAATATCAATATTGGTGATTTATTCATTACCAGTAGATGATCACTAAAACATCGGTGGGGGAGGGGGGAGGTGGTAGAAAGGAGATTCTAAACGAGGGATTTTTCCCATCAGAGTCTAATTACTTTCATTGTCCTTTCTCTGAATTCTGTTGTATTCCATTCTACCCATTGGCTGCCTGTTTTAATTAATTTTGCCCTGTATTCAAAGGTTTTGCTTTTGTGCCTCTCTGTTTGATTTAAATTCCTTTTTGCAAATAAATAAATAAATAAATAAATAAATATCAAAGCTAATGAGGCTCTGAAGCTTTGAGATGTAAATATCATATGCAGATGCTTTTTTGGGGTCCCAGCTCAGCGGAAGACCAAAAATAACACTTGGAAGTTTGATTAAGAAATCTCAGGCCCCCCCGCCTTCCCTGTCTCCCTCCAGACACTCTTTCTGCTGGCAAATCTCAGTTATTTGACCAAAAAATCATGCCCCACACAGGCAAAAGCCCAGAAGCAAGTTTCAGAAGCAAGTTTCTTTCAAGAACAGCTCAGCCGGGTACAAGATTGTGCTGAGCTATTTGAGATGCATCTCCCACTGACAAATTCATGTCCATCCAGAGAGGTTTCCTATGTACACACTCACACACTCGTATAAGCTCACACACCTACACACACGGGTGCTCTCCGGACATATATGCCACTTATGCCCACACATATAACACACACACCAACTCATACATTCTGGATACGCACACCCTCACACACACACCAAACACGTGCACACACACACACAAAATCATGAACGCTCTCACACAAACTCACCCACATTCCTACACACAGACACCCGCACACATATTCTCACGCACGCTCATAAACAGCGCACACATTTTCACACACAAACTTGATTTCATACACGCACTCACACACATGTTCATTCACACATGAACACACACACATTCTCACACCCAACACATGTATCATGCTTCGGCCAGCCCAGGTTTCCCATCTCAAATCTATGCCGCCTAGATTTGACCCATATCTCCAACATCCTCTCCAAAGACATCCTTGCAGGGCATCTCAGGAACCCCCCCCCCTCCTTTCGGGTGTACATAGGGCCTCCCGGGGCACAGTTATTAAACTGTATCTGAAGAGCTCTTACACTATGCAATCTGCTTTTGCCCAGGATATGTGTATCCTTTACCGAGAAAGTCTGATTCATTTCCCAGAAATGTTCATCTCTCTATTAATCTTTCAGGATATGGTTAGTGTTGTGATATTTTCAGATATTGTGTTCGGGTGGCTGGGGGGAGGGGAGGGCGGATTTCACGTGGCTGTCCCCTGGCAGTTTCTGAGATTACTCAGTGCTCTAAGCAGCTCAGAATTGTGTGACAGCATTTCCATGCAAGGGACTTACAATCATGTTTCATTAATTCGACGTGAATGAAGCCTCATTTCTGGCCTTGAGGAGCTTAAGATTTATGTGAAATTAATAACAGAACAGATGTCTTCACAATTTGGTTCCTCTGGAAAAAAAAAAAAAAAAAGGAACCTGATTACTTTGAAAACTTCAATGCTGGAAAATGCAGACCCAGGGAGTTTTTACTCCAGGGTAAAGAGTTACGCCTTGATATGGTCCACATCTCAGAACTAAGTGGAATTTAAATGTCAGATTTATATTAAATAGTCATTCCCCATTATGACATATATAAACAACAGCTTATTACTTTCATTAATAAGATGTGTTGGGCATTTAAACTAAAGCTTCCGAGATAAAGCTGACACCTCATAAGCAGGAGACACTGGGGAGGTATGGGGGAATATGCAAGCAGCCTGGTTTTGAGCTTGGTTTCTGATAATTTAATCATCGATTCCTCCTAGGAAAACAAAATGCATCTGTGCTCACACAAAACTCACCGCTTTCCAAAGGAGTCCTCTCCCGTGGACGTTTGTGCCGAGGGGCCAATGCTCCCCATTTCACAGGACATTTTAAAGAGACGCCTCTTTATTTTATTTTTTCCTCTTGCCTGAAATCCCTTTTTTTTTTTTTTTTTTTTATCTATGCTTCTATCTCACTAGGCGCCTCTCCAGCTGAATTTTAACATTCCTCCAGGCTCAAGTGTGGATACACGACAGCAGGGGCTCGGTTTTTACTTCTCAAAGTCCTAAGAGGGAAAGTGTCATGGAAAGATCACCCATGGGCATGCTCTGGAGGAGGGGGCGAAAGAACAAAGACCCGCAGGCACGGATGGTTGGACGGATGGACAGACCAGAGTTCCCCTCCCTCTAGCTAAGCAAGTTAAAGAGGTTGCAGGGGGAGAAGGATATTAAATGGCAAAGTCCAGAGTTAAGGTCCCTACTACGACTACGATGACCCTTTCCTCTATTCCCAGCCTACTGTGTCTCCTTTAAACCACCACGTCCTCCATCTCTTCCAGGGAGAAAACAAGAGCATTGAACCAAACAACCGGAAAGCTCTTCACGTTCACATCCTCCATTTACTCTAATTTTGGGCTTTCCTGACACTGACTCTCTTCCTCTCCCTCCTTTCAAACCTGAACCAGGTCAAGGGGTCCCCTCCTCCAGTCACTTCTCCAGACTGACCCATAGATGATGGTCAAGGGAAGCTCTCAGGTCCAGCCCCGACACTTCCTAAGGGCGTGGCCTTGGGCAAGACACAGAGTATGTTGGACCCTCTGTCTCTTCACCTGAAAGTGGACAGAATAAGGCTCGCCCAGGGCTGTTGTGACAGTGATATGAACTGATGCTGGAGAGTGGAAGAGACTGTCCAGCTCTGCTCTTAGGATTCCACAGCTTCACAGGGATGACAAACAGTGGGCCTGAGGGAGACAGAGGTACCCAGGAATGACATTAGGAAACTGCGGGCTGCCACAGTCCCTACCACCACCCCACATCCACACCTTGAAAGAGGATTGTCTGAACCTTCTCTATCCTTGGCTTATCTTGGCCTATGGGTGCACAGCAGTGGGGAGCAAGCCAGAATGCAGAGGGCAGGCCCTTTCCAAGGGGGCAGGGGCCTCTCAGAGTTCAACAGTTGTCACCCCAGGGGTGCATGACGGCACTGTGGGGAAAGGCTGGCCCTCCTTCCACCACTTTTTTTTTTTTTTTTTTTTTTTTTGGCCATACTGCACTGTTTGCAGGATCTTAGTTCCCCAACCAGGGATCGAACCTGGGCCTTCGGCAGTGAAAGTGTGGAGTCCTAACCACTGGACTGCCAGGAATTCCTTCTTGCCACCTCTTCAAGGAAGCTGGAACTATTGAGTTTTACGCGAAAGTCTTCCTGGGTTTTTTTTCAATGCTTTTTTATCGTGGTAAAAGTCACATAATATAAACATATTATTTTAACCATATTTAACTGTGCAGTTCAGTGGCACTAATTCGTTCATATCGTTGTGCAACTCTCACCATTGTCCAGCTCCCAAATTTTTCACCTTCCTAAACTGAAACTCTGTCATACAGAGTAAAGTAAGTCAGAAAGAGAAAAACAAATATCGTATATTGACGCATATATGTGGAATTTAGAAAAATGGTACAGATGAACCTATTTGCAAAGCAGAAAGAGAGACACAGACCTAGAGGACAAACGTATGGACACCAAGGGGGAGGGGCAGATGGATTGGGAGATTGGGATTGACGTATGTACACTACTATGTATGAAGTAGATGGCTGGTGAGGGCCTACTGTAGAGCACAGGGGGGAAGAAAAAGGTACAATCTGTTTGCAGGACATAGATTAAGTTAACCTTAAAAATACTTCCTGGTTTTGAGTAGAAGACTACAAACCTTTATCTGAAACTGTTGGGGCCAGATGTATTTCAGTATTCAGAAATTTTCAGATTTAAAAAGATTGCATGGGCTTCCCTGGTGGCGCAGTGGTTGAGAGTTCGCCTGCCGATGCAGGGGACACGGGTTCGTGCCCCGGTCCGGGAAGATCCCACATGCCGTGGAGCGGGTGGGCCCGTGAGTCATGGCCGCTGAGCCTGCGCGTCCGGAGCCTGTGCTCCGCGATGGGAGAGGCCACAGCAGTGAGAGGCCCGCGTACCGCAAAAAAAAAAAAAAAAAGTCAATGAAATACAAAAATGCAACTGGGGACTTTTTCGGGAATCATTCCATTTTCACTTTTGGAAGGTAGGCTGTTCTTTCCCGCAAGCCTGCCTGCTTGTCCACTCAGAGCAAACACTCGACCCACCCTTTTTCTCTGCCATGGGGGAGCCCTTGTCCAGACCCTTTACCATCCCCTCGGGAGACTGGAGGGAGGTGGGCTGCAGATACCTGCTTGAGCCTTCCCTGTATCTTGAGTTGCCCGAGTTAGAAGGCAGGGGTTAACATCACCTGGGTACGTAGCCCAGAACTGCAGAATGAGGGGCGGGGTGGAAGAGCAGGGGGAAGGAAAGTGAGGAAACACAGCCTCAGAGTGACTGGGGCAGCATCGGTGAACCAAGGGAAACAGGAGCGACACAGGGATGTTTTTAACTCAGAAGATGAAAATGCAGATACCTATGGGGCTGGACGAGGGACATAACTGAGGATGTGGGGAAGATGCAGGGTAGTAGGGAGTGGTGGGGATTGTGGTGATCTCAAAATCAGTCTCCCCTTGAAAGGGGCAGCTGCTACTCAGCTTCAAGATTGTTTATATGTGGGATGCAAGCTGCGTGTCACCACATCTTCTGATTTTTCTTGAAGAAAATCCAGAAATCTGTATTTTTTTAATGTGAAATCTCCTGGTTTTGTAGTGGCTACTTATTATTTAAATATTTAACATTTTTAAATATTTAAAGCCCTTGTGTGGGTCACCTCTATGACCAAAATAAAGCATTTATGTGGATGAACTTTGGCCTTCAGTCCTAGGAGGCAACTATTAGGCCTCAGTTTTGTCCCTTCTTTAATTTCAGTACCCATCCATCCATCCATCCATCCGTCTGTCCATCCATCCATTTATCCATCCAACCATTTATTCACTTATCTATTCATCTATCCATCCATCCAGTGAATATTCAGTAATGCTCCCAGGTATAAGGGAATGTGATAGAAATAGAAATAAGTCTACCCCCAAGTCCAATCTTATCTCCAGCCCCATTCTGGTCTTATCTTGACTTGACAGAGGGAGGCAGCCAGATATAGTTTTTAAATAATAGTGTGTGTGTGTGTGTGTGTGTGTGTGTGTGTCTGTGTGTGTGTGTGTGTGCGCGCGCGTGTGTTTTAAGCACAGACCAAGGATCAAAAGTCAGCATGTGGGATCTTAGTTCCCCAACCAGGGATCGGACCCATGCCCCCTGCATTGGAAGCAGGGGGTCTTAACCACTGGACCACAAGGGAATCCCCAAAGTCACGTTCTTGAGGCCTATCCTGGCTCCTAAGCTGCATGTGACCTTGGGCTCATGCCTTCCCTTCTTTAGGCTTCTTCTTTGATACTTGAAGCTGTCATCTGTGACCATTTCTGGTCTGTTTCTTTCTTTCTTTCTTTTTTTAATAAATTTATTTTATTTATTTATTTTGGTTGCGTCGGTTCTTTTGTTACTGTGCGCGGGCTTTCTCTAGTTGTGGCGAGCGGGGGCTACTCTTCATTGTGGTGCACCGGCTTCTCACTGTTGTAGCTTCTCTTGCTGCAGAGTACAGTCTCCAGGTGCGCAGGCTTCAGTAGTTGTGGCACACGGGCTTAGTTGCTCCACGGCATGTGGAATCCTCCCCAACCAGGGCTCAAACCCACATCCCCGGCACTAGCAGGCAGATTCTTAACCACTGTGCCACCAGGGAAGTCCTCTGGTCTGGTCCTTAACCTCATTTCAGGCCCAAGGCCAATGCTAACCTTTGTGCTGACATCACCTCAGTCTTAATAGGCTCACCTATTAAGCTGGTCTTAATAGGCTCACCTGCCTGAGTCTGCCACAACTTCCTCTCTGTGCCCCACCTGGGCCATAACCACAAGAAATGTCTCCATAAATGCCTCCCCAGAAGGAGGGAAGAGACGCCTGAGACAGGGCCTGAAGATACGGGCTGATCTAAGGCTTCATGGGACTGCAAGGCACTCTTGGGTGGGCTCTTCTCCCAGGGAGCCCTTCCTCTCAAAAGGTACCCAGGTTCCTTTTGACTAATATTTGACTAAATATTTGACTCTCGTTCAAGTAGCATCTCTCAGGAAAAATTGTTACCTTGGCAGTGATCTCCTGGACCTCAGGCAGAGGTATCAACCTGGGAGGACATTTCCGCTGATGGGGAAAACTGTCCTGTCATTCTTGAAATCCCATCTCTGAGGCAGTGTTTACTTCTCTGGAGGCACGAGGAGGGAACACACACTTCCACAAGTGCATCCAGACTTGGCCTTTGGCTGAAGAATGAAACATTAAGTCATTTATGTCAAGAGTTGCAGAACTGCAACATAGCTTCTAGGCTATTCTTTATTAAAAGCTCAAGATGGTACCTGTAGACCACAAATGCTGTGTCTGTTTCTCTGAGTTCAAGGTTCCCATTTCCTTTCTCTGCTTATCTTTTTCTGTGTGGTTATCCTTCCTTTTATGGGTCTGTATGTTTCCAGCACGTATTCACTGATTTGGGGCCATTTCGGGTCTGTTTTCTGGGGCTTTTATTCAACTGCCTTTCAAAATTTATGGGTCTCCAGCAGATCATTTGGCCATAATTTAACATTTGGGTTTTCTCAACTCTTTCAAACGTTCTTCTTTTATGGGGTTAGCAGCCCTAAAAGGTGGCAGGGATGAGACGACATGCTTGGGTTTGTTCTGCCTTTGTTTAAGCCTGTTGCTGAGAAATAGTGTAGACTTCGTTCACCATCTTATCTTTCCAGGTTTTGATCGATAGCAGAGTGTGTTTTTTATATAAGAACTCACCAAATTTATTCAACAGATTATACATTCATTTTACCATTATGACATCAGACAAACAGATAATCCACACACACACAAAAAGCTTTGGATTTCTTAAAAGTGAATTTAATTATAAGTAGTCATGTGTGCTGGAGAATTATAATTATGAAAAGTCATGTTCTGTAAGTCTGAAATGACAGATTATATTTCAAAGGCTTACTGCAGAGGAATTAAAGGACCCAGTTTATTAGTTGTAAATGTACGATTATTGCAGATTTGCTTTTAAGAAAACCCCACACGCACACACACGATCACAGTATATTGTAGCTGGATTTACTACGTCTAATCCTTTCGACAAGAATCATAGTTGGCACCAAAAGCTGCCACTTGGTTAATTTGTTTGTGAGACAGAGACAGGCAACTAATCTTCGTCTTCTGATCCCTGAATGGCAATAATTTCAAGGACTTTTCGGGCATGTTTTACTTCCCTCATTCCCATCCTTGCAACGTGATTAAGAAGTTGATGTGGATCAAAGAACAGAAATATTGTCGTCAGGGAAGAAATGGAGACAGTCTCGTGGAGGTGGAGACAGTCTCGTGGATGTGCAGGGGCTTCAAAGAACCTGGAACTGGGCTACATTTGTTTCTGCTACAAACATTTTTGGGGGCGTTTACTATGTTCCAGGCACCATACTAAGTACATTCTGTGTGTTTTCTCAATAAAAACTCTCAGAACAACCCCCTGAGGTCGCAAAATTGTAAGCATGTCTTACAGATGGGGAAACTGAGGCTTGGAGAGATCACCAAGCAACCTGCCCACAGATGTGGGCAGGTTGTGCATGAAAAATGAATATTCCCACAGGAGCCTGGGGCACTGCCCACACGTGCACTTTGGAAACCCCCAGCCATTTTCCAGGCCTTCCTGAAATCTGTCCTAGCTGCCTGCCTGCAATTCCGCCCTTAAGTCTCTCCTGGATTCCGTGACAAGGAGCCTCCACCAGGTGAAGGAGGGGTCAGGGACCTCCCTGTCAACCCCTCAGTGCGGGTCACCGAAGGGGGAGGCCAAGGACCGGTTGAGTTTGATGAGAGTGGAGATGGGACATGGGCACGGAGCTGGAGACTGACTTGGGCATCACAGTTGGGACTCCAGCCTGCGGGTCTCTGGGCTACAGCTGGGAGGGCAGCGGACAAAAGCCGAGCTGTGGGTTTTCCTCTTTGAAGGGTTTCGCTGACCCGAGGGGGAAGGATGGGGTGGAACTCACAGGAAAGGGGATTGACTGTATTCTTAGAAAAACGATAGCCAGAGCTTACCGCTGGGGCAGAAGGATTGGGGTCACCAGCTGGCTGTTTGATACAGGGATTGGCTCCTGCTGCTTTGGAATTCAAGGGCAGGAGGCGCTCTGGGGCCACGGCTCAACCTCGGGCTCTCTGGCCCCCTCCTGAGCGCCCTCCCTGGATCCTATAATATGTAGGATGTTCTGATTGCCCATTTCTCCTTCCTTCTCACTTGACTTTGCTTTCACTGGAATGTGGCAGGGGATAAAGTCTTAAAGGCATTTATCTAAGCCATGGAGGGACCATTTGTGGGTGTCAGGGGGGCACAGGAAACAGATAAATCGTCTCAAGCTCAAAGCCATTGGCTTTTTTCTCTCTGCCTGAGGGCAGCTGCTTGCTAATCATAGAGAGGGGTAGGGACCTGGCTTGGGTGGGGAAGGGAGAAATTCTGGATGAGGGTTGGTAGAAGAAAGGTCATCCCTGCGGGTAAGAAGCCACCTGCACGTAATCAAGAGATCTCAGAAGGGCAGTGTCAGAGGAATCCACAGGATCCCATAGTCATCAGAACACAGTCCAACTCCTTAGCTTGGCCAAACAGCAGGATCTGTCCCCAGCTTCACCTCCCTTTGTTCCTACACTGCTTCATTAGGGTTATTTGGGTGCAAGCAACAGAAATTGATGCTGGCTAACTTCAAACAAGTGGGCATTTATTGGAATAATAATAGCCGTGGTGGCAAAAGCTAGACAACCAGGGCAGGCACCAAGATGGGAACACCAGGTCCGAGGGACCCCACAGTTGGCATGCCTGGGCTCCCAGTGTTCTGTTTATATTTATGTCATTCAAGATTCCCTGAGTGTCCCATTGGCTGAGCCCAGATCACAAGCCCACCCCTGCTTGTAACAGAGGACGTGTACCCAGAGGAAGGAGCCTGGCCCAAGAAGGCACCAAGGACCCATGTGACTTCTGAAAAGGGAAGGCAGGTACCCCAGTCTGTTTTCCCAGCAAGAGAGAAGTTCCCCAGCAACACTGTCCTCAGTGGAAGGAGAGAAGTATCCCCAAAAAGGGGATGGGCAGATGTTTGCAGACCAAACCCATGAATGTCTCGTGTGTCCTTCACTCTGCTCCCACCACAGGGCCTTTGCACCTGCCATCTTCTCTGCCTTGAACATCCTGTCCCTGATTCTGCACATGTCTGGTTCCTTTTCATCCTTCAGGACTCAGATCTCACATCAGCTTCTCTGAAAGGCCCTTCCTGACCACCCATTCTCAAGTTTTCCCCATCAGATCATCTTGATCCGGTTACCGAGTCCAGGCTCGCTCTGCTCACCACACGACAGGCAATACATCGGGAGACAAGGTGTTTAGACAAGGAATAATGACTTTATTTGGAAAGCTGGCAGACCGAGTCCTAGTGTCCCCCAAAATCATCTTATCAGGGGTCTGGATGCCAGTTTCTCTTATAGAACAGAGAGGGGGAGGAGGGGAGGAAGTAAAGTAAAATGGCCATTAATCTTGCAAGATATCTCCTGGCTTGGCCCACATCAGGGAGGGGATGTATTAATTTCTTATTTTCTTAAGCCATTCACAGGTGGGCAGGGATTCCTGTGGCAGGCCATCATGTATGTTTACAGCTACAGACAGCATCCTTTTAGTGATTATAATAACAAAAGCAACGAAAAGCAAAGGTTAAAGTAAAAGAAACAGAGCCAACGTGGAATCAGATTTTGCTCTTCCCTGTTACAATCCCATCTTCACAGGTCTTCCAACCATCGAACATTACCTTGTTTATTAGTTTATTAATTTGTCTGCTTTGTATTGTCTATCCCGCCCCACCCCCCGCCACCAGAATGTAAGCACCATGAGAGCAATTACTGTAGTTAATCACTGCTGTATATCCAGTGCCCAGTGCAAGGCTTTAATAAACATTTACCAGGGAAACAAACAAATAAGGACAAAGAGACCCAGACAGAGAAGGTTGCTTGGCCAAGGATGATCAGAGAGAAGATGTTGATGTCCTCAAAAATGCAGAAGCCAAACCTTACCTGCTCTGGGGCACTGGATGGCCCCTGGCTAAAAGCATGGGCCCAGAGCAGATTGCCTGGGGCAGTGCTCACTAACTGTACCTCAGTTTCCTCTGTGCAAAGGGATATCTCTCTGTGTAAAGGGATAATCAGAATAATATATTCTCAGGGGCGTGTTTGTAGGATCAGATGAACTAATACGTAGAAGGTGCTTAGGGCAGAGCCTGACATTATCGTAATGCAAGTTCTTACTATTCTAGACCTTCTGTGTCCTTATCCCTGACAGATCAGTGTCCCATCCCACCCTCATGCCGACCAGGATGAAGAAGAGGCAAGCAAGATAGTTATAGTAATAATCCAACAGACAAACAAACTGCAGCATCATAAGACCAGAGGCCGGGAGATCCTGCCACAGTGATCTAGCTCACCTTGGCCGAGCCCTTCATTTATTCGCAAATAGTAGGTAACAGATGCCAGGTCTCCTGATGGCAAACATGCTTCCTTCCTGCCCTAGAGCTGGGAGGGGAGATGTCTTCTGGCTCGCTGTGTGGTCATGGATGAGTGACTGCCACTTTGTGGACCTCGGTTTCCTCCCCTTTAAACGCGAAAATGAGAATCTCATATATGAAGTAGGTTGATGATTTTATTACTGAACAGGCGGGGAGCAGGTACAAATACATTGGTAGAAGTCCCTTTACGGTCCTGCTTCTCAAACGTAAACTTTCCTTGAGTTCAGAGTCACGCCCCCCAAATCTGGCTCGTTAGTTCTTAAGTGGAGTCCTGGAGTGTTTATCGAACCTCCTCGGGTGATTTCTGAGGTTGAAGCTGATTGAGTGTGGTTACGCACTAATGCCACTAGATAGAGCCACAAGCCTAAATAACGGTCTAACCCAGCGGGCTCCGAGCCCTGAGGCTGCTTCACCAAGAGTGGCCACCAGATGGCGCAGCCCGTCTGCGGAAGGAGCCGCTCCTCCACGGTGCGGGGTTGGGTGCAGGATAGCCTGGCCTCACTATCCCAGTGGTTTGAGAGGTACAAACTTCCCTGCTGAGGTGGGTTATAGCCCCAAGATGGAGATCTGGGGTCAGGGGAGACCTAGTTTTATTTCAGGGTTATGAACATCCAACCCCTCCTGTTCCATCAGAACCTCGTCTGCCCGTCTTGGCACTTGCCCCAGTGTAAAGGCCTTGCATTCAGTAGGTGCTCAACAAAGACTTTTGATCACTTGAGCCGATACCCTCCCCACCCCACCCACACACACACACACACACACACACACACACACACACATACACACACACACACAGAGGCCTGCTTGATGAGCCCTGTGGGGAGCACAGTCATTACAGGGATCAATTATTAAGTGCCTACTGCATGCATGCCAGACACTTTTATTTTAATGTTCTTTTTGTATATACTTTTTTTTTTTTTTTGGCTGTGCAGCATGCAGGATCTTAGTTCCCTGATCAGGGATCGAACCCTTGCCCCCTGCGGTGGAAAGACAGAGTCCTAACCACTGGACCGCCAGGGAATTCCCCAGACTCTGTGTTAAGTATTTCATAAACACTAACATATTCTATACCCAGCCCTGAGAGATGATTATAATGACTATTGGACAAAAAAGAGAGAGCTCCTCCATGAGGTGAAGGCATCTGGAGTCACAGGGTCAGTAAGTCATAGTCAGCACTTGACTGTAGTTACAGAACAAGGGCTCTGAATCAAGGGCTCCCTGGGGGTGAGTTTTGAGCTGGTTTTACAAGCAGGGTAGAGTCATGGAGGGAGGACATTTGGAGAATACCCCTGAGCAAGGGTGAAACCGGTGAGCTGAGGGCAGCAGAGGGCAGGGGGAGGTTTGGCTGCAGGGGTGCTAGAAGGAGGTGGAAGACAGTGGGATTGGGGTGTTGGGCTGACAGGACCCAGCAGGTGGGGGAGTAGCAGCTGCTACGGGGGAAAGACTCACTAGACTCAGGTTCCAGCGTTATATGCTGTGTGTCCTTGGTCAAGCTACTTGCCTTCTCTGGGCTCATTTTCCCCTCATATTCGTAGCCTAGTCACAAGTGCATTGGGAGGACTGAGTACAGTGACCTGTGTGAAGGTGCCTGCCTCACTCAGTCCTTGGAACAAATTGAGCCCCTGGGGGTGGCTCATTTTCTTTCCCTTGTGTGGCCTGGGCAAATCTTCCCGTGTGCCTCCGTTTCCCCCATCTCTCCAGGGTGTCCATGTAGTGTGGTGGTTGGGTGCAAAGACCCTGGTGTCAGAGAGCCCCGAGGGGTATCCTGGTGCTGATGCTGCATGCAATGACCTTAGCAAAGTCCTCCTCTCTCTGCCTCATTTCTTCCACTGTAAATCGGAGATGCTAACCACGTGACCTGTGTCAAAAGAGCACCGTGGGAATTCAACGCCCATAAAAGACCTGACCCAGTGCCTGACGTGCAGTCAGCACTCAGGTTCCCTTCCAGTGGTGACTTGCATTAAACTTCAAGGTGTAATGAGACCTTCTCAAGGATCCGTGGAGATCTGACATGCTCGTTAGTTTTTTCTTTAGCTGACAGCCTCTTAATTCCTTTTCTCTTTTTTCCCCCCTATTATACCTGCCTGTCATCTGGGGTACCCTGAGTGCTCGGGCAAGCCCCATAACCGCAGACTATGCTACGATTTGGGCCTCCCCTTCCCCGGACCGCCCGTGGCCTCCCACCCTACAGAAAGGCAGCCTGCAAAGGCTGCTAATGACAAATATGTGGACACCACTGCGCCCACAGCAGGGTATCACTCAGGACTCCTCTCTGCAGCCTCCCTGAATGGGGTGGGTGGGTGGGGCAGGGGCAGCCTGTTTGAACACGTCCAAGTACAAGTACAGGGAGCTCACTGCCTGGTTTCCATCCACCTACCTGTAACCCACGCTTCTCGGGGCCATTCAAGCAGCGGTGGGAATGTAGACCCTTCCTCGCAGATGCCTTGGAGCCCACGGGGCAGATCTGCACTCTGCCATCTCTTCCACCGCGTGGTGCCTGCACAGGAAGACCGACCCCCAGGAGCTGAGGAAGGGGGTTCTCTGCCTGGCTTGGCGATGTGCAGACAGACAGCCAAGTCGATATCATCACAGTCTCGTCCACTGAGCACGCTTACCCCGGGGCTGCATCCTGCCAGCAGAAGCACCTCAGTGGTAAACCTTCCCAGGTATCGCGGGGATTCCCCTGCACACTTTCAGGTACAAATAACGGAAATGCTACCCAAATCAGATGAAGTCTAAAAGGGTCCCTCAGACTAAGAAACCCAAGGCGAGATGATTTCAGGTAAAGCTGGATCCAGGGTCTAAAGTAGTGCCCCCCAGTCTGTGTCGTCTTCTTCTGCCCCCACTGTGAGGCCGGATTTACCCTCCAGATAGAAGCTGGCAAGTGGCTCCTGTGCCCCAAGGGCTGGATACTCCAACTGGCCAGGCCTGGGCCACGTGGGAGGAAGGTATGGTTTCCCAAATGAGAACCCAGTGTGCTGTGCACGAGAAAGGAGAATGGGGGCCAAGCAGGCACAAACAAGGGCTGCGCCCATACTACATTCTGTCCTGATGATCATGGCCAGAAGCCACGTATCTAGACAAGAGCAAAGGCAAGGGGAGTGGGCAGGGGCAGAGCCCCGGGGGAGGCGGTGACCCGGGGACTCAGAGACCCCGTGTGGGCATGGTGGCGAGGGAATGGAGGGCCGATGGGCAAGGTGGGGATGACAAGGACGGAGGTCGATGGCCCACTTGTCTTTCTCAGCCTAGTCAAGATCGTTTTGCTGTCTGCAGGTCTTTGTGTCCACTCAACTAGTCTAGGTTAGGCCAAACAGGGTTTCACCTGTCCTCTCTCTCCCCGAGGTCCCTTAGGGAAGCCGTTGTCTCAGCCTAACTTATGGACCCTTTAAGGCCTCATTCCTTCTCTTCACTGTTGGGAAGTCTACCTGACATCTACCCTGAGTTTCTCCTGCTGTTGGTTACAAATTAACAACTCTGCCCTGCGGCTCTCCAAAACCTAAAGCAATCTGTTCTCACCTGACCTCCACATGGCAGAAAAGGGAAGACTTAGGATGACCACCTGTGTCTTTATAACACAAGAGAAGCCCCAGAGTTTTGAGTCATCCAAAATGACTCCAGGTCAGAGCCCCGGGTGCTCATTCTGGCCTTTCTTTCTACTTGGGGACCACCACACCATTCCCACCTCTGCTCACTGGGCCTGCCCTTCCATCTCCCCACATCTAGGGCTGATTCATTAACGTATTCAACCATTTATTTGACAAGTATTAATTCAATACCTTCTATACGCAAACCCTGTTCCAGGTACTAGGGCCACAGTACAGGAGTCAATAATCAAACAAGAAATTAAAGTTAACAAGATTGTTTCAAGACAGCTGTAGCTGCTTGGAAGGAAAAAACACAGGGGGTGGATCCTTTCTGTGGCTGGTCAGTCAAGGAAGGCTTCCCTGGGGAGGCAGCATCTGAGCTGAGACCTAACAGATGAGAAGACTTGCAGGCCAAGAGGACAGGCATGTCAGTTGGGCCCTCCAGGAAGTACATTCTGGGATGGGGTCAGGAGTTCAAGGAGTTTTGGAGGATAAGACCAGAGAAAGAAAAAGAGTGGGAAGCAGGATGGGGCAGAGAGTCTCAGCCTCCAAGGCAGCTCCTCCAAAAAGATCAAGTGGCCCCAGAGGGGAGCTCTGGAGCCCTGGTACCCTATGTGCTCAGTCATCATCTGGGGCTTTGACCAAACGAACACGGTGTAGGCTCAAAAGCTCGGGCTGATTCCTACAGCTGTAGGCAGTCAGCTCACTGCACTCTTTGCCACTGAACAGCATGTTCTTCCTTGAAAGAAAATCTATGGCTGTCTCAGAGGGTTGCCATCTTTCAGGAACAGAGAGAAAGCCAGCTTAGCTGCAGATAAAAAGTGCAGGAGGGAGGAGATGGCGGGCGTGCTGGTCAATTTCCATTTGCTCCTCCAGGTGGCGCTCCACCTCCCTCCCCCTTGGACTGCTGGGGCCCGCTCCTCCCGCGCTGGGGAGCCCCGCAAAGGAGGGAGGGAAGGAAGAGAACAAAGGAGGGTGTTTATTCCTGGATCCCTCGGCAGGAGGTCTCTTGGGCTGTCGTTTCGTTAAAGGCACCTGCTCTCCCATAACTGCGCCCTCCAGTCAACCTTCTGGGCCAGATGATCACGGTCCTGCTTCTGGCCCATTAGTCCCCCCTACCTTCCACCCGCACACTTTGTATTTAATCCCTTCCTCACTAAGCACTCCTGGAATTAGCCTCCTGCAAGAGTGCCACCTGCTCCCTCCTGGGCTCCTGACTCTATGGAGAGGACATGGTTTGGAATCTATAGGCCTGGGCCTAGGGTTGGGGTCCCAGCAGGAAACCAAAAGGTACCTGGGGTTCCCTGGCCCCAGAGAAGGTCCTGCTATGCTCCTCTAGGATGGAGTGTGTTGGCACACTCCTGTGCCCCCAGGACTGCTTCTCAGATGTCCCTGGGACCAGAGACAGAGACAAAATGAGGGAGGGCTGTGACCTCAGGCAGAGGATCTGACTGGTGCTGATTTCTCAGCTAAGTCTTTCACTGTATCAGTCAGGAATCTCAGGTTGCAAGCAACAGAAACTCAACTCAAACAGACTTAAGCAAAAAACAAAGAAACCACATACAAAGTTAGGAGGAGAGGCTATATAGACTCACAAACGAAAAAGCTCAGGATATATTGGCTGCAGGCAGGGCTGGATCCAGGAGTTCAGCCGATGCCAGCAGGAGCTCAGCATCACCATTTCTGTTCTCTTTGGTGTAGTTTCAATCTTAGGAAGCCTCTGTCCTTAAGGGCTCCTCCACCATTGCCTCATACCATTTATAGCTGAAAGTGTAGGCTACATCCCAAATACCTCCAGTGAATGTCCCAGAATTACTTTTCATGGGCTCCAATGGACTCATAAGCCTCCTTCTGGACCAGCATCTAGCCAGTGACATTGGATCTGCTTTTTAGCCAGGCCTGGGTCACATGGACCCACGATCCAGGAGGTAGGTCACATCCACTGAACCTCATAGACCAAGAATTGCTTAGAGGAGGTTTCCTCAAAGGAAAATTAAGGGGCCGCTACCAAAAGGAGGAGGACAGGATCTTGGGAAGCAATAAACAACAGATGGCCACTACCTTCCCCAGGGCCCAGTCTTCTCCTGTTTGGTATCTCCCATCCTTGTTTTCCCTCTTCATCAATTCAAATTTTATCTTGATGCTGCTGTACCCCAGCACCTGGAACAGTGTTCATTAAAGTTTTCCTGAATGAATGAATGAATAAATGAATGCATGGCAGAAACCGATGCCATATCCTGGTGTCACTTCATTGAAGCCTGCATTAATTTCTTGGGGCTGCTGTAACCAAGTAGCACAAACTGGGTGGCTTAAAACGTCAGAAATTTATTCTATCATAATTCTGGAGGCTAGAAGTCCAAAATCAAGGTGTTGTCAGACCCATGCTCTCGTCAAAGGCTCTAGAGAAAAATGCTTCCTCATCTCTCCCAGCTTCTGGGGCTCCTGCCAGTCCTTGGGATTCCTTGTCTTGCAGCTGTGTCACTTCAAACTCTGCCTCCATGGTCACATGTGTGTCTCTGTGTGCAAATTTCTTCTTTTATAAGGACACCAGTCATTGGATTAGGGCCCACCCTAATCCAGTATGACCTCATCTTAACTTGGTGATATCTGCAAAGACTCTATTTCCAAATGAGGGCACATTTACAGGTACTGGCGGTTAGGAGTAGAACATACCTTTTGGGGGGGCCCACAATTTTTACCTGTATTAGTATGGGCTGAAAGATGCTGCAATACCAACGGTATCCCCAGATGTCAGTGGTTTATAGTATTATGTCAAAGTTTCTTTTTCCACTTACCAAGTCTACAGGGGGACTGGTTGCTTTCATTTTGTGGTTCTGCCACATCACCATGGGGCTCCCGGGGTTACCATGGCTCCCAGGGTGACCATGGCAGGTTGCCAAGGCAGAGAGAGCTAAAGGGATACACAGGGGTCCTGGAGTGTATCGCGTGCACTCGCCGACAAGTTCATTTCCACTAGATACTGCCTATGATCTCCTGGTCCCCTGGGCCTTAGTCACTACTGCGCACCGCCACTGCTCTGCTGGGTACAATGGACACCTGCTTCTGCAGCTGTCACCATCTCTAAATGGACACCAAGCACCTACACTGGGCACCAATGCCCTTGGAATGCCCAAACTACACAGACTGTGAAGAGGCACAGTCACAGCTGCCCTGTGCCAGAAGTACCCAATGTCTCACAAAGGTTTTCGGGAAAATGTTAAACCTCAAATGGGACAAGTGATGTAAATGAGCAAAACTGAGCTGAGTCACATGCAAGGCAATAGAGAATGGTGGGGACTGTGGCAAACCAAAGTACATGCCTCAGCTAATTGTTGCCATGTGGACATCAGCACCCAGTATTGCCAGATTTGGGGGGATTTCTGAAAGCAAACCAGAAAGTCAGATTTTTAGATGAAGTGTCCCAAGTTTCAAAGTGCTGTTCAGGCGGGATTCAGCCCACAGGCCACGAGTTTGTAAGCCCTGCTTCAGTGAGACAACTTTTTCCATTTTCACTCCTAGCTCTCTGCTCTCCAACTTGGCTCTCTGGTTATCCAGAGGATGTGGACCTGAGCCAAATGGGGCCTAGCCAGGAGGCAACCCCCTCTCCCACTGACCTCAGACTCACCCTCCCCCAAATAGCCAAGGCTTCTCCCTGGGTCAGGATGCTGGGCTGGGCTCCTCCTGTGGAGCGAAGTCCTTCCCAAGGGGTGCCTTTCAGGTTGACTCCTGGCCAGCCAGCAGCACATGCCTGCCAGGCAAGCCTGTACTTCTCTGAAACCCACTGACACCCAAGCTGCAGAAGCTTTTCTGGTTCTTACGATACAGACCAGATTCATCACCCTGACTTCCAAGGCCCTCGCAGGCAGCTTGTTGCTGACCCTTTCAGCCCATGACTCTTCTCCTCAAATTGGTCCCTGCCGACCCCCAGTCCCATCTCCTCACCCTCCCCCCTCCCCCCCAGTTTTCAGATAGAGGGAACGTCCTTCTCCAGTGCCTCTTGCTGTCCTTCACCTCTGGACCTTTGTAAATGTTGTTCCTTAGACTGTGCCTTCCACATCCCTCCCCCCACCCCAATACTCTCAAGTCTTGTAGCTCTTCAGGTGTCAGCCCAGAAGTCCCTTCTTCCAGGGAGCCTTCCCTGACCATCTATACTAGTTTAGGGACTGAGGTCAGGTGTTCCCACACCTGCTGGAGTTCCCCATCACAGCTTAGCACCTAATGAATTCTCCTTCCTGAGGGAGGAAGGGGACATTCCTCAGGGACAGAGACCAGGACTGCTGGGTTTCCAAGCGTTTATCTAGCACCTAGCATTATGCCTGAGGCCAAGTAAATGCTTAAATAGTCAGAGAAGGAAGAAGAGGGGAAGGAGAAGGAAGGAAGGAAGGAAGGAAGGAAGGAAGGAAGGAAGGAAGGAAGGAAGGAAGGAAGGAGGGAGGGGAGGGGGAGGGAGGAGGGAGATGAGGAAGGAGGGGCCTTCACTTTGTTTCCATCTCTGTATCTCTTCCCATTTCTGCCTATCTCTCTCATCTCTCTGTCTCCATCTCTAATCATCTAAAATCTCTTTCTCTGACGATCTACAGGTGCAGCTGATCATCTGTTCCTGACCCTTCCTCCCCATCTCTGACCTACACCCCTGGGAGTGCAGGCCGTCCGGCCCCCCGCCGTGTGTCCCTCCAAGAACCGCTGCTCTCCAGCCTCAGGACTTCAAGTGTCTAGAGTGGTCGCGCCAGATGTTTCTCAGCAGAGGTTCCATAGGTTTTGCGCCCGGATTGGGGAGTAAAGGTTGGAAGGTCGCCGCACTGATGGTTCTCGAAGAGGCCCAAAGCTCTGGCTGAGGGGAAAAGAGGCGGAGAAAGGAGAAGAAAGGAGAAAAGAGGAGGAGGGCGAGAGGGAGAATGGGGCGGAGAGGGGCGGGCCTGAGCGCTCCCCCTCCACCCGGCGCCGCACTGCCAGCGCCCTCCCAGCCCAGCCGGCCACATCTGGCGGCTGCCCTCCCTTGTTTCCGCTGCATCCAGACTTCCTCCGGCGGTGGCTGGAGCTACGCATCTGGGGCTTTAAACATACAAAGGCTTTGCCAGGACCGGCGAGAGCTGGCGGCGGCGGCGAGGGCTGGGGGCCGGACCATGCGCCGCTGAGCCGGGCAAAGCCGAGGAGACCGAGTCGAACAGCCCCTGGGGGCGCAGCGCTGCGCGGGGGAGCAGGCGCCAGCCAGGCGGCGACGCGGCCACACGCACCGAGCCAGCAACCCCCCGGGCGACGCGCGGGGCCCGGGAGCGCAATGACCGAGGCGCGAGTGGCTCGGGGCCCGCTGGCCGGCCCCCTGCGGGCGCTCTGCGTCCTGGGCTGCCTGTTGGGCCGCGCCACCGCCGCGCCGTCGCCCATCATCAAGTTTCCTGGAGATGTCGCCCCCAAAACGGACAAAGAGTTGGCTGTGGTGAGTTCCGAAGCGAGCCTCATCCAACCGAGTTTAGACAAACTTCGGAGGTAGAGGAAGGGCCACCCCTCCCCCATCGCCACGGAGGACACACAGCGTGGGGGAGGGGCTTCAGCAAACAGCATGGGGTGGTCTGGTTCGCAGGAGGAGGGGGTGAGGAGTTGTGGTAAGAGAAGCCCAATTTGGCAACTTTCGGGACACAGCGGGGGGCGCGGGGGTTGCTTTGGCAAACCGCTGGAATGGGCCCCCTTTGCAAATAGTAAGGACATTGACTAGTATCCGGGATTTGGCAAAGGGGGGCGGCTTTGTATGCATCTCTTGGACACATCTGGGGGGTTGGCTAACGAGGCCGTTGGCCAGCGTCCTCATAGGCCTTTGGCAAAAAGCCGAAAGGGGTCTCTTGCAAACGGTGGAGGATCCTTTAAACCCCTGTGGGACTTAGAGAAGAGGGGCCTTTGGCACACAATTTGGATAAGTTTTTGCACGCGTGAGGGTGGGAGCTCTGGGCAAAGCGGAACTTTGGCAAACGTCTGGGAACCTTTGGCACACATCTGGAGAGGGGCCTTGGACAAACCGCTCCCCGGGACCTCTTGGCAAGTATTGGGGGCAGGAGGGAAGAGGACAGCGCTTTTTCCAGTGGCTCAATGAGCAAGTTGGTCAAGGAGGGTCAAGAGTTGGACCTCAGAAAGTTTCCTCGAACTTCTCCAGAAGGGTCGGAGGACAGAAGGAGAGAATTGGCCGGCAGGGCGGAGGGAGGGGCGGCACGAGGGCCCTGGCGCGTGGGGCGGGGGCGGACTGAGGCCGGCTGGGGTCGGAGAGCGGCCAGGGAGCCCTCCCTCCTGGCAGGGCTCCGAGCTGCGGCTCAGATGTTGTTTTGCGAGCGCGCGCGGGCGCGGGCGCGCGCGCCTGGCCAGAGGGGCATCCAGGCCACCACATTGCACAAGCAGAGATGCGGGCAGCTGAAGGACACTCCCCCTCACCCTGTAAGCGCCTCGGGCTGGGGACCCCTCAAGATGTTCTTTCCAGCGCACAAGACATCTGCCACGTGTTGCTTCAGCCACCTTAGAAAGCCCCTATTCGCCTTCAGCGTGGTCTCCAAACTGCCCAGGACAGGATCTTCGTGCCCCCTGGTCACCTGGGGGGCCCCTTCTCTGGATGTGACACCACCCCTGCCCCCTTTCCAGCATCTAGGTCTCTGCCTTCTCTGGACAAACGGGTTGGGAGACCTTACGTTTTTAGGGGGCTATTTTTCTCAAGGGTCTGCATAGGAGGTGGTCTGCATAGTGAGGGGGCTATGGCTGAGGGGGAGGGTGGAGCTTTGGAGCACTGACAAAGCTACCTGGGTCCCCATGCTTTCTACAGCATATGGAAGTCCCTGTTGCCCAGAGGCAATGCAGTGGGGACCGGGGCTTGAGAAGCCAGGCTTTGAACTTAGTCTGCCTGGCCTCAAATCTGGGGGTGCACGAACCAACTGGCCTAGTAAATCTTGGGCAAGTGACTTAACTTCTCTCAACTGCTTCCGCCAACTGAGGGTAATAATGGTACCTGTCTTGGGGTTCGAGGAGAGGTAATCTTAGACACTTTGAAGGGTACCTGGGACATGGTAAGTGCTCAATAAGTATTAGTCATTATATTGTTATTATCATTATTATTCTTATACCCTTTATTTCTTCTTTCCTAACTACCCTCTCAAACAAGGTTAGGGCCCCAGTAATGAGATCTCCTGGCTTCTCCCACCATTCCTATCACATATTTAACTTTTCACTTCTTTGTGGTCCATCAGCCTCCCCACACTGGGATTTGAACCCTAGAGACTAGAAACATCTGTCGTGCTCACCACTTGACCCCCAGCACTAGCACCAGGCTTGGCACCTGGTACGTGTCAAAAAGTAGCTGTTCAACAAATAAGTGAGCTGATGGGTCCCCGATGCCCTGCAGGGGCCTGTTTGGTTTTGGCCTCCGTTTGGGCAGAGCCCACTGCACAGGACCTGAAGGACGGGACTGTTTTCTTCTGGGAAATTGGCAGATTCAGGATTTGAACCCAGGACTGACTGCTGCTGGAGCTCAGGCACATAGCCCTTGAATCTCTTTAAAGAAAAGTGAGGAAAGTAATCCCTATGTCATCAGCAGTTTGGTGGATTAAAAGAGATGATGGAGGTACAGAGGGGTGGTAGAGAGGTACAGTTCTAAGCCTGGCCTCTGGAGCCAGTTTGCTTGGGTCCAAATTCAGTTCTGCCATTTGTGAGCTGTGTGATCTTAGGCAAGTTTCTTAACCTCTCTGTGCTTTGGTTTCCTCCTGTGTGATGGACTGTCTACATGATAGAGTTGCTGTGAGCATTCAGTGAGTTAACACAAGCTGACATTAGTGCCTGGGCCCATTGTAAGCACTCAACACGTGCTCCCAAGCCGTGCTCTCTACAGCTTTTATGTCACTCGGCTAGTGGGTGACAGGGCTGGTTTGGGAACCTGGGACTCCACCCAGTGCCCTTGGGTCCCTGACTCCTTTGATCAGTACTATGCCATCCTAACGTGGCTGCCTGTGCCGGGGTGCTTACTTCTTCCAGCAATACCTGAACACCTTCTATGGCTGCCCCAAGGAGAGTTGTAACCTGTTTGTGCTGAAGGACACGCTGAAGAAGATGCAGAAGTTCTTCGGGCTACCCCAGACAGGTGAACTGGACCAGAGCACCATCGAGACCATGCGGAAGCCGCGCTGTGGCAACCCCGACGTGGCCAACTACAACTTCTTCCCCCGCAAGCCCAAGTGGGACAAGAACCAGATCACCTACAGGTGCTGGGGCAGGGCTGCGGGAGGCAGGGCCCTGGGCCAAGGGACACCGCGTCTCATTGGGCGTTGCCTCCCCGCTCCGGGGACCCGGGAGCTATCTTGGGAGGACTTGGCCTGTTAAGGAGCTTGCATGCAGAATTCTTAGGACCTGGAATAAGACAGACCAGGACTTGAATCTCACGCTTACTGGCTGTGCGGCATTGGACTCCTTCCTTTTCAGCGCCCTGAGCCTTGACTTTCCAATCTGCCAAATGGGGTTAAAACGAAGCCTAACTTACGGCTTGGGAACTGGATCATATGTATAAAGGGCTTTCAGTGTCCAGCATGTAGTAAGAGTGTAATAAATGCTAGTCACTATTATTATCAGATGAGGTCATTGGGGCGGGTAAAGGGAACTTGATGATTGGTTGCTAATTGGGTTTTTTATTGTATTATAGAGTTGTTATAGTTGGTTGTTAATTGGGCTGCGGGCTCTGTTCCGTACGGCTCATGTTGGACTCCAAGGATGAGATCTCTGTGCTGTGTTCCATAATGCACTATTTACACCCCCATCCTTCTCCCTCGGCCAGAGGGAGGGAAGAGACGCCTGAGGCAGGGCCTGAACATACAGGCTGATCTGAGGCACCGCGGGACCTCAAGGCACTCTGGGCGGGCTCCTCTCCCAGGGAGCTCTACTCAACATGCACACACATCGTCTGCCTGTGTATCCACACTCACATGCACACGCTCGTGCACACAGACTCTCACACCCCTCCCATGTATGCACACACTTGCATACACACACACACCCTTGCACACATGCACACACACTCACATGCATAGGTACGCTCACGTTCCCTTGCATACCCATACACACTCACATGCACTTCTGCTACCTCCAGGATCATTGGCTACACCCCTGATCTGGACCCCGAGACAGTGGACAATGCCTTCGCTCGTGCCTTCCGAGTCTGGAGTGATGTGACTCCACTGCGGTTTTCTCGGACCCATGATGGAGAAGCTGACATCATGATCAACTTTGGCCGCTGGGGTAGGCAGAAGAGGGGCCAGCAGGGGACTCAGTGCAGAGACAAGGGGGCGATCCAGACATCAGAGAGCCACAGGGGACTCCTTTCCAGCTTAGCTAGGAGGGCAGAAGATGCAGACACTGGAGAGCCGCGTTGATGGGAAGGCAGTGACGTGACTCCCTGGAGGCGGTGTGAACCTGAAAACATGTGGCTCCCCATCTCCTGTCCAGCATGGTAGCCCCTGCATCCATAGGGCTACTTACTTTTAAATTAGTTAAAATTCAATAAAATTTGAAATTCAGTTTCTCCGTCACACTAGTCAGATTTCAGTAGACACATCAGACTATTAAGTTGGGCAAGGAACATTCCCATCATGGCAGGAAGTTCTGTTGGATGACACTCAGAGACACTGAGGAACTCTAGATATGGGAGTGGGGCAGCTGGACCAGTGCAGACATGAGAGTAAGTGGAATAGAACCCAGGGTCCAGGGTGCCGTGTGTGTTGGGGTAGGAACACTGGCAGTAGTGTAGACACGAAGGTAGGCAGTGTAGACATTGTGAGTGGTATGTGATGAGGGTAAGTGGCACAGTCACAGGAGACAGTGTAGGCATGTGGCCCTGGGTGGCAAAGCGGTTATGAGGGTTAGTATTGTGGCCACTGGATAGTGTGACGTGAAGGGAGGTGATACGGCTAAGAGAGAGCAGTGTGGATTGAGGGAAGATGGTATAGACACTGTGGACAAGGAGGGTGGGTGGTGAGGAGACTGGTATGGTAGTGTAGGTGTGTGGATAGCTGTAGTGTCATTGGCAGTAGTGTAGACAGTGAAGGTTGGTGGCAGAGATTCTGAAGGCTGTGTAGACTTGAGGGAGTAGTGTAGACCATAAGATGGTGACAGTCAAGTAGGCAATACTCTAGACTCACTGTGTCCCCAGTCCTGGATAACCCAACAGGACAAGGGAAGGGGACACATGCTAGGTGGGCTAAAGGGCCCCAACCATGGATGGCATGTGCTTGGGTTTCAGTGCCCAGCGGGGTAGCTAGAAGCTGAGATCCAGTGTGTTTCAGAGCATGGAGATGGGTACCCTTTCGACGGCAAAGACGGGCTTCTGGCTCACGCCTTCGCCCCAGGCCCTGGCGTTGGGGGAGACTCTCACTTTGATGACGATGAGCTGTGGACCCTGGGAGAAGGGCAAGGTAAGAAAGTGACCATCCACGTGCCCAAGCCTCCTCGCCGGTCCTCTGCATGCCTCCCTGTCACCTAGCAACAAGGACTTTGGCTTCCCTGGCAACCGCGGACCCCTCCATCTGCTCAGATGGGAGGGGGAGGGAGGTCACACACCCTGGTGAGTCACAATCCTGGTCTCTAAAGAAAGGCCTGGAGAGGTTCACCCTCCACCCTGTGTGGCCCCTCAGTGGTCCGCGTGAAGTATGGGAACGCCGACGGGGAGTACTGCAAGTTCCCTTTCCTGTTCAACGGCAAGGAGTACACCAGCTGCACGGACACGGGCCGCAGCGACGGCTTCCTCTGGTGTTCCACCACTTACAACTTCGACAAGGACGGCAAGTACGGCTTCTGCCCCCATGAAGGTGAGTGTCCTCCTGGCCCCAGGCCTCCACCTTCCTGGCCTCCACACTCCCCGGGCCTGGCACTGCCAGGGAACCAGTGTCCCCTTCTTCAGGCCCCATGTCCTGATCTGAGCCATCACTGTGCCCCTCTCGTCTGTTCCACTATTCAGTTAATACTTTCATTAAATCAATTCCTTTTTTTCTTTAAGTTTTATCATTCGTAATAATATTTTTGAACTCACCAGTTTGATGCACTAATTATTTTTTTCTAACATGCGTTAGCGGAACTTAGAATGATTAAAATGCCCAGCGGATCTCTAGAGAACCACTCTCTACCCTCCAGCAGGATTGGAGGTTCAAGGGCATGAGGAGAGGCTTGGGGGTAGATGAGAAGCCTAGCAGTGGGATTGGGAGGCAAGACTCAGACACCAAGGCCTGGTACCCAGCCCGGCTTGGGGACGTCAACCTGGGGAATTTCAGCCATCACTTCTGGTTCTGATTTGGACTCTGAGTATGTGTGTGGGGGTGGGGGAGTGTCTGGGAGCTGTTGCGTCTGCCTTTCTTGGTCTCCATCTGTCTTTGCTTGTGGCTGCATCTCTGTGTCTTGGCAAAGGCATTAGGTTTGATGCAGTATTTGTGTGTGCTTCAGACATAAGCTTCAGATATTTTGAAGCAACATAGAGGGAAAAGTTTTTAAAAAGATGAGGGTGTTGACATACACACTCAATCCTTTTTCATCTATCTATCCTTGACACACTTCATAATCAGAAATCATAAAAGGACAGCATACGTACTTCATACTCTTTCAAGTCATCGTGTTTAATGATTCTAGCAATTGAAAGCTGAGAAAGTTTGGGGAAAAGGGGAGAAAGTCCAAAACCTTTTAAAATACTTTTTAAAAGTATTCACTATCCCATAAAGACTCCTCGATCTATAGATGCCTCTGTCTTCTTGGCTGTAATTTTACATGTTTGTGAATCTCTTGTGACTATTGCAACTGAACCCTAAGTACAGCCATGTTGACAGAAGGAAAAAAACAAAGACCTGGTTAACTGTGTTCCTGTTTACGCTTTTGGTACCAAAGTGCACGCAATACTTTGTATTAAGAGTTCAAGGCATTGACCATCAATAAGTCAGAAATATTTAAAACCAAAAATATTTAATGTACCTTGCATTTCCCGGTAGGGGTTTGGATGGCGTTAACCCTCCCATGTGTCAACCCCTGTGTTTAGAACAGAATGTCTTGATAATAGAAGTAGAAACAGCTGGAATTCATAAGTCAGGGAAGGGTTTTTCCCTGCCCTGAACATTAGCCATTGATTTGGTCTTTAGCCAGATGCAAGTACGCACGACATGCACGTGTTTGGGTCTTGGGGCAGAGGTTCTGGTTACTCAGCCCCTCCTGACTGCTGAGTCAGCGTCTGCTTCTCTCCATCCCTTTGGGGGCAGGATCTGAGAGGAGATGGGGGCTTCCTAGGTGGTAGAAATGCAGCTGATGGAAGGCCGGAGGTGGAGACTGGCCTCCATTGAGGTTAACACCATCCTGCCCACCATGGATGACACATTTAACAATTGCCTTTCCCACTTTGAGGTCACCAAGGCATCTGGCCTCAGTGTTTCTTCCTCCATTCGTCCCGTTGTTTCTGGCGTTGCAGGAGAAGGTCACTAGGCTGGGGAGACGGGAGCAGTGAGGGTATGGGGCCCCAAGACCTGCGCTGGGGGCGCCATGGACTGGGCTCAATTCTGGCCATGGCGGAGTTAACGGGGCTGGTGAGGTCACCTCTGGCACTGTAGTGCACAGATGGTCCTTGTTACGCACTTGTGGTTTTGCTAGTTGGCAAATCCAAAGACACACCATTTTGTAGCTTTAGGGTGGATGAGGGTAGGGGGAGCAGGGGAAGAACCCAAGACAGACAAGCCCAGACTCTTAATCCCACTGTCTGCCCTGAACTCTCCAGTCATGGCCCATGTCTTGGGGAGGTCAGAGTGGGAGCCTGGGGTGTGTCTTGAAAGGTCCCCCAAAACACCACCTCCCTGTCGTGCCCTCCTTCTCCTGTCCTCCTCCCTCGTGCAGGGACTGCAGCATCCAGGAGAGGGCCTGGGGTTGAAAGGAGGTGAAGCTTTCTCTGTATGCACGAGCGTGTGTGACAGAGCGAGGAAGGGAGAAATTGCGGTTAAGTGTGTTTTGTAGTTTTCAGTTACAGCCCTCATCCAGTTTTTCCGTTTCTATGACCATAAGCAGTTCTGGAACCAGCTTCTGCAAACCTCAGTTTCCCGATCTATCAAACGGAGAGACTCTTGCCATCCTGCCCACCATGGATGATATATTTAGCAATCCTCAGGGATGTGGGCAACAACCAGGCAGAGTGGACAGTGACCCTGGGGCTGGGGCAGGGATCTGAGGGCCCCACTGTGTGCCAGGTATTTACTATTTTATTGCTGGTGTGGAGGGGCCGTCCATAACGTCCCAGGGGAAGGATGGGGTTGGCCGTGTAGGCAGGGGTAATTATACCCTGGGAGCTCAGAATTAACGTTTTACCAATGCTACAACTTCCCTGGTATGAGCAGGCAGGTGGGCAGCAGCTCTGCGCCCATGCAGGTGCCCAGCGGATGCTCCCGTGGGCAGGTGGGCGGTCTCCCTCACATTCGCACCCTCCCCCTCTCTCCTGCACCCCAGCCCTGTTCACCATGGGTGGCAACGCCGACGGACAGCCCTGCAAGTTCCCGTTCCGCTTCCAGGGTACATCCTATAGCAGCTGCACCACAGAGGGCCGCACCGATGGCTACCGCTGGTGTGGTACCACCGAGGACTTCGACCGCGACAAGAAGTACGGCTTCTGCCCCGAGACCGGTAGGTGTCACGCCTCTCCCTGTCCTTCGATAGCAAGCCCACGGGAGCCCTGTCCCCACCTCCTTTCCCCAGGACCGGGGCGCTAGTCAGGGTGCGTAGCAGCTGGTCCAGCACGGACACCAAAATCAGGACAGACGCTGGGCACCGACAGCCAGTTCAGCTGAATCGGTTGGTGATGTCAGGTCCACCCAGGACCCTCTGAACGACCCGCACTCTCGCAGCCTCCCTGGCAATTGTCTCTTCCTCTCTCTGATCTCAATGTCTCTATTGCCTGCCTGTCTTTGTCTTAGTCTGTATCTCCTTTGGTCTCTGTTTTTCAATAAGGACTCCCTCCCTCCTTCCCTTCTTTTCTTCCTCCTTTCCTTCAGCAGACATTTGCTGAGCCCTGCTCTCTGCAGGAGACACAGGTAGGTCTCCCACGAGACCATGTGTGATGGAGCTCCCGGTCTCGGGAAACGTGTTGACACCTTCAGCTCTGCCCAGCCCCCTTTGCCTCTAGCCGCTGTGGTCCCATCCATGGGAGGCTAATTAAAGCTCTGGAATCGGGCTGCCTGGGTTTGCATCCCAGCCCTGCCACTTCCTAGCAGCATGTGCCCAGGCAAGTTACTTAATCTCTCTGAGCTCCAGTCACCCCATCCATGAAATGGGGGTTAACCTAGGGTCCCAACCACACAGGGCTGTTGGAGGGGGCCAAGCGGGTGAGCAGTGTGTAAAGCACTTGACCACGTGCCCCAGACTGAGCGAGTACTCAGTAAGCCTGGTTTGTTAATGGCTGCATCATATCATTGCTCCCTGTCGGTGGCCCCAGACCCGTTGCTGCCCGCTGACCCATGTCCCTAACCCCACAGCCATGTCCACTGTGGGCGGGAACTCGGAAGGTGCCCCCTGTGTCTTCCCCTTCACCTTCCTGGGCAACAAGCACGAGAGCTGCACCAGCGCCGGCCGCAGCGATGGGAAGTTGTGGTGCGCGACCACGGCCAACTACGACGATGACCGCAAGTGGGGCTTCTGCCCCGACCAAGGTAGGAGCCCTGGCCATTGGGCAAAGACACTGCACACCCCGCCCCGCCCGCAACTGGGCTGGAAATCTTCCAGAGTCCCCACCCACCTCAGCCACAGACACTGCCCCCCAGACACCCACCTACCCTGGTAGAGACACTGCCCACAACAGACCCACCCACTTGGCAGAGATGCTGTCCGTTCCTCGTGGAGACAGTGTCCCTGCCTTGGCCTTGTTTCTCTGGGCAGAGACATGGCCTCCGAAATAAGACCCCATCCATCCCAGTACCCGATTCCTGGGTGGGAACCAGCTTTCCCGAGGAGATGCTGCTTTTCCCTCCCACATCTGTACCCCTCCAGGTGGGTCTGTCAAACCCCAAAATGTCTCAATGCTGGGCACAGGGAGCCCTGCCCCAGAGAGATGATTCTCCTGCGAGGCATTCTCACTCCAACAGGGAGCCAGGTGGGCAGAAGAGAGGAAAACAGGAGGAGCCTCATCCTTGCTCTCCCCACCCTGCATGCAGCACGGGGAAGCGTCCACAGCCCTCCTGCCCCACGGGCACCGTCCTTGCGTCCACAGCCCTCCTGCCCCACGGGCACCGTCCTTTGCCAAGTTGTGAATGGAGGGGTCCTCGTCAGTGCTGGGTGTTGAAAACACAGCTACCTGGGACAGTTCTCTGCCCTCCAGGACTCACAGGCTGGAGCGAGAGAGTGACCAGGAGACAGGTCATGACCGTACTGTGTGGTCACTGCAATGAACAGAATCCTTGGGGACACTGTGCCCAGTCTAGGCTGCAGGGCCCAGTGTCATTGGGTTCAAGGCCCCAGATAGCCAGGTGAGAGTGCTGGTCCTGGGCCAGCCAGAATTAGGTCAGCCTCTCTTTAAGTTACTTTTCTTCTTTTTACTCTCAATGAGATGGAACTTGGAGAACGCCAGCTGACAGAGGCTGGCCAAAGGAGTTTTTCTCATCCTCCACCAAGTGCCGTGCTAAGACATATCCTGATTTTACCTGCTGCAGTCTCTACCTAAAGGTGGGATTCTCCACCTACCGGAGTGGTTTGAGGCTCCAGAGCAGGTGTGGTGCACCTGGGGGGCGGTGTATTCGTGTCCTAGGGCTGCCATAACAGAGTACCGCCAACCAGGTGGCTTCAAACAACAGAAATTTATTCTCTTGCACTTCTAGAGTCATCTAGAAGTCCAAAATCAAGGTGTGGGTAAGGCCACATTCCCTCTAGAGGCTGTATCCCTCCAATCTCTGCCTCTGTTGTTATTTGACCTTATATGTTCATCTCTAAGTATCTTCTTTTCTTATAAGGACATGGGTCACATTGGATTAAGGGTCCACCCTACTGCAGTAGGGCTTCATTTTAACTTGCATCTTAATTTATCTGCAAAGACTCTATTACCGAATAAGGTCATAGTCACAGGTACGTGGGGTTTGGAGGGACACAATTCAATACACAGCAGGGTGTGACAGTAGGGTTTGCCCACTGTCTGGCTTGAGCTTGGGCAACCACTCCAAGTAAGAATCTTTTTACTGCTTCCCCTGGAGCAGAAATGGTGGTCCCAGGGGTTACCTCTCTGGAGAACCCACAGAGCAGGTTTTGTCCTAAGTCTTTATAGAGAAACAAAGAGCCAGGAAACAGGATTTTTAACAAATGGGTCTCTACATAGAGGATTTGCCGATGCTACGTGCTCCCCTTTCTAGCACACGTGCAGCCCACCTGGAAAGGGACAAGCGGACTTTGGTTGACTCTCCTTGAAAACCATAGGCATGGTCTGTTAACCCCAGAATTCTTGGGAGAAGGAAAAATCAGTACATGTCACCTCCATGCTCCGTCCCAAGTGTCGCCATCGCCGGGGCCAGGCCTGACTTCTCTCTCATCTTTCTCCCTGTCTCTCTGTCCCTCCTCCCCTCCCTGCGGGCCTCAGGGTACAGCCTGTTCCTCGTGGCAGCCCATGAGTTTGGCCATGCAATGGGGCTGGAACACTCAGAGGATCCCGGAGCCCTGATGGCCCCCATTTACACCTACACCAAGAACTTCCGCCTGTCGCATGATGACATCAAGGGCATTCAAGAGCTCTATGGTAAGCCTCAGCTTGGGGTCCCTGGGGCAGGGATCTGGGGAGGTCATGCCACCGGGGATGGAGGCCCAGGGAGCGGAACCATCCAGGTCCCATTTGTCTAGGACTGCAGGAGACAAGGGCAGGAGTGTTAACCTGGTCTGGGTGTGTCAGAGCAACTCTCCAAGGGGGCCCTTGGACAGCCCTTTCCTTTCCAAATAACACCAGTGTCTGTGCCCCACTTGGTTCCCCAGAGCCATGCTGTGAGGCAGGCGGGGCAGAAATGGGCTCTCCATTTTCTAGTCGGGTCAACTGAGATATGAGAAAGGTAACCCTCTGGCCCAAGATCAACCAGGTTTATGTATCCAAGTGAGGTTTAGAATCCAGGAGAATTAGCTAAACACAGGGTAGAGTTTCCCAGTGCCTGGAATGCCCTTAGTGATACAGGGGTGCAAGTTTCTAGTCTTCCTAACGATTCTTCTATTTTAACGTGTAATAGGATCAATACAACTAGTACCTGAAACTAGGGATTTTATTTATATTAATGCTTACAGTGAGGCCAGAGTTTACAAAGTAACTCCATTTTAATAAAAGAAAAGTCAATATGGAATAGTACTGGTGGTACCTGGACAAAGCTGAAATCATGGAACTGGCTCTGGAGTGATGAAGTGTGGGGAACATTGGACTCGGGAAAGAACTGCAGTAGAGTGAGAGGCTGTGGGTTCGAGTGCTGCCTCTGCCACTCACCAGCCGCAAAAGATGGAGCCGGTCTTTACCTCTTTCGACTCAGTTTCTTCATCTCTAAACTGCGGCTGGTTATCCTAAGGAGTGAAGGAAGTACCACACCCCCCAGTGCTGGACACACGAGTATCCCCTCTGACCACCGTGACTCTCTTGTGGGCTTACTAACATGAGCTTTGGGTTTAAATATTTGGGCAAGTCATATACAACCTTTCTGGGCCTCAGTTTCCTCATCTGTAAAATGGGGGTAATAATGATGCCTACCTCTTAGGGATGTAGAGAGGCCTGATTCTGACGATGTCAGGGAAGAGCATTTGTAGAAGGCGAAGGGCCACAGGATTCCGGTTTCTGTTCAGTCTCCTCTCTCCAAGTCCAGGCCTCGTCCCCCGTCTTCCCTGGGCTGACACCGAGGCCAGAATACTATTCTTCTGATGCTTCGCAGGTTGGGTGGGCCAGCCTAGGGGCTCAGCCTGGTAGGGAGAACCCCTGGAGCTGGGGAGAGTCTGAGTCTGAGGTCAGGTGTCCTCCCCCAGGGGCCTCCCCTGACATTGACACTGGCACCGGCCCCACGCCCACACTGGGCCCCATCACTCCTGAGATCTGCAAACAGGACATCGTCTTTGATGGCATCTCTCAGATCCGTGGGGAGATCTTCTTCTTCAAGGACCGGTAAGTGCGGGATCTCGCTTCTTGTCCTCCTTGCCCTCTGCCCCTTCCCTGTTATTCTCGTGCCCATCTCTTGCTCAAGGATCCTACTGTGGGCTTCACCGAATGGCCTGTATGAGACCATTTTTGCTGCGTGTCAGATAGATCCTGGTGGCTACACAACAGGCATGTCTTGTGCCCTCTTCTAGTCTGTGGGTCTACTAGGTGCCTTGGCTTCGGGCTGCAGTTTGGGCTCAGGTATGCTCTGTGTGTCACTCATTCTCCTGGGATTAGCGGCGACTTGTGGCACGTGGCAGGAGCACAAGAGGCCGAATCAAACCACACAAGCACATTTAAAGCCTTCAGTCTCAGCGTGTTTGAGCATATTCCACTGGCTCAAGCAAATCACATGGCCAAGCCCAATACCTACTCTAGGGGATGGTACTGCATAGTCGTGGGACAACACACGTGGATGTATACTTCTAAACTAGGGATGGAGGGAAGAATTAGGAACAATAATCCAGTCTACCACAGGCCTTCTCCTGGAATGGCCTTGACCTAAAATGTTCTATGTATGGGAGCAAGTAACCACAGAGTAGAAAGAAGTGGTGTCCTTTGTGCTATAAATATGGCCCCGACTCAATCCATCAGGGGCTAAGACTCACCCAGCCATCCTAAAGGCAGGCAGAATCTAGGACTACATTAAAGGGTCCATCATCCATCCATCTATCCATTATCTGTCCATCCATCATCCATTGTCCATATCCATCATCAAGCCATTCATCATCCATCCGTCTGTCCATCCATAGAGCATAATAGCTGAGAGAATGGTTCTGGAGCCAGATTGCCTGGGTTAGAATCCTGGACCTGCTACTAACCAGTTGCATGATTATAGGCAAGTTAATTGTGTATCTCTTTTTTTTTTTTTTTTGCGGTACGCGGGCCTCTCACTGTTGTGGCCTCTCCCGTTGCGGAGCACAGGCTCCGGACGCGCAGGCTCAGCGGCCATGGCTCACGGGCCCAGCCGCTCCGCGGCATGTGGGATCTTCCCGGACCGGGGCATGAACCTGTGTCCCCTGCATCAGCAGGCGGACTCTCAACCACTGCGCCACCAGGGAAACCCTGTGTATCTCTTTTTAACCTCAATTTCCTCATCTCTAAAATGGGATGAATATTCCAACCTATCTCACAGGGCTGTTGTAAGGATTAGGTGAGCTTAGTGCTTAAAACAGTGCCTGACACAGACTAAGTGCGTTCAAGTATACTAGCTGTTATTATCGACAAATAATTACTTGCCATCTACTGTGCCAAATCCTTTGCTAGGCTTTGGGAACTGGGGGTGCAAGGTGTTGTTCCAGAGGTGGAGGGGCTGCTTAATGCCTGAATCGGTGTCTTCAAAAAGAGGTCAGTGGATCTCCCACACAGAAACCACCTAGAGTGTGAGGGTTAAACGTGTGGGTTTCTGTCCTCACCCTCAGGCCCTCTGGCTGGAATCTCTGGGAATGGGTCCCAGGCGTCTGCATTTAAGAAAATTTCCCCATGGGAATTCCCTGGCGGTCCAGTGGTTAGGACTCTGAGCTTCCACTGCCGAGGGCCTGGGTTCAATCCCTGGCAGGGGAACTAAGATCTCACAAGCCATGTGGCACAGCCAAAAAAGAAAAAAAAAGAAAATTTCCCCAGTGATTCTGATGCACATTAAAGTTTGAGCAACCCCAGTCTGGTTTAGGGAATAGAGGCATAGAGGACTGATATGGCAGAATGAAAGAGATGTGACTGCAAGAGACATTAGCAAAATGCTTTGTGGACACGTCCACGTGAAGGAAGAGCTCTGCAGGTGAAGCAGCGCTCAAGGGGAAACATTAAAGGAGAAGCAGATGCGGATGGACGTGATGGGGCTGGCAGGGTGGGAGCGTGTTTGAGATGAGGGAACTGCAAGAACAAAGCCATAGAGATGTGAAAGTTCCTGGCTTTCCCCGGGAGAGCCTGGTGAGGCTGAAGATGTTCCAGAAGCTCTTGTGAAGGGGCTCCTCTGCTCCAGGCGCTGGGCTAGGTGCCGGGGGGCAGATGCCAGTAGGGAGAGAGAGGGCAAGAATACAGAGTGAGATGAGACCCAAAATGCAATGAGAAGTCAGGTCCATCAGGCCATGAATGCCCAAACCAGGACATGTAACAACAGATGTCAGTGCTGTCCTGCAGCCCCCATTACAGGGCTGGGGAAGAGGTGAGCCCAGGGGCTCCGTGCCCCAGCACCACCCTTGGTCTGGAGCACTTCTCCCTAAAGAAGCCCTGACCACACGTGCGGATCTGAGTACAGAGTTGGGAAAGGGTGCAGTGCCTAGGCCCAGGTCGGAGCCATCCCTGGCCTGACACATCACACTTTCTTTCAAAGGAAGTTGATGAGTGTTTAACGGACTCCTTGAATTAATCAGTAAATATTTAAGCTCTGGGCTTCCCTGGTGGCACAGTGGTTGAGAGTCCGCCTGCCGATGCAGGGGACACAGGTTCATGCCCCGGTCCGGGAAGATCCCGCATGCCGCGGAGCGGCTGGGCCCGTGACCCATGGCCGCTGAGCCTGTGCGTCCGGAGCCTGTGCTCCGCAACGGGAGAGGCCACAACAGTGAGAGGCCCGCGTATCACCAAAAAAAAAAAAAAAATTTAAGCTCTGACCATATGCAGAAATTGGTGCTAGGCATTGTGGGGGACAAGAAAGGCAGTATTGTAGGATAATTAAACTCAGACTTTGGAGTCAGATGTGGATTTGAATCCTGGTAATTCCATTACCTCTCTGAGCGTCATGTGCCAAATAAGGATTGTGATACTTTCCTGTATCAGGATGTTTTGGCTGCAAGTAACAGAGAATCCCAGCTGAAACCAGCTTAAACAATGGAAAGAAATTACTCCCACGTGGTACAAAGTCCAGGGGTAGGGCTGCCTCCAGGGGCAGAAAGAGGGTCACTGATTCAATGATGTCTTCGTCCACTGCTCTCCTTGGCATTGTCTTCATCCTAAGACTGGGTCCCTCAGGGTCACACAATGGCTGCCAGTGGCAACTGGGGCTATAAACTTCCTTGCAAACATCCAGGAGAAAAGAAAGAGAGAGACAGATCTCCAGATGTGAACTATAAGTGTATGTGTTCAATCTTATTGTGCCAACATAGGACACATGGCCACTGCTGAATCAGTAACAGTTGCCGGGGAATGCTAAGCTCCGATAGGCTTAGATCAGCGGTTCTCAAACTTTGGCATGCATTAGAATCATCTGGAAGGCTCTTAAGACACAGATTACTGGGCCCCAAGCCCAGAGTCTGATTCATGGGTCCTGAGTCGGGTCCAATAATTTGCATTTCTAATGAGTTCCAGGTGTTGGTCTGGAGCTCACACTTTGAGAACCAGTAGCTTAAACTCATCAGAATGGGGATTGGGTCCACCTATAGGAAAGGAGGGGCCATAAATGTGGGAATTTTGTGAGGGAGGATGATAGGGAAATAAGATAATAGATGCTGGGTAGACCACTGAGAGTGCATATTATCTTATAATATTGACATTGAAATCGACATCTTACAAGCCACATAAAGTGCTTGGCACTTAGTAGGCCCTCAATAAACGATGGCTCTTTACTACTCCTGCCAAAGTGCCTGAATCCATCATTTCAATTCAGGAAATACTTTTGAGCGCCATCAGCCTCTGCCTGAATTGGCTTTGAAACTGACAGGAAAGATAAGACACTTAAAAAAACAAACAATCAAACTACTCTTCTGGGCACTCAGTGTTGATGATTTTAAGAGGCTCAGAGGAGGGAGAACACAGTAAGGGACAGAAGTAGTTAGGGAAGGCTTCCTGGAGGAGGGAGCAGGAGGGCGAGCAAAAGGTTGCTTCTCAGCCCTGGCATCTTGCAGAGGGGGCTCTGCCCATTCTCCAGTCCTTCTCCACCCTTTCTTTGATCTTACCTCCCCACCTCCCAGGGAATCATCCAGGGATGTTTCTGAGAGGGCTTATAGAGGCATGTGCAGTTACAACTGCAGAGTGACTGAAGGTTTGGTTTCCTGTGTCCCCTTCCCCCACCCAGGTTCATTTGGCGAACAGTGACACCACGTGACAAGCCCATGGGGCCCCTGCTGGTGGCCACATTCTGGCCTGAGCTCCCGGAAAAGATCGATGCTGTATACGAGGCCCCACAGGAGGAGAAGGCTGTATTCTTTGCAGGTGTGTGGGAGGGGAGCTGCCTGGCCCTGGGCTCCAGGCGGCACTGCACCGTGATTCCTGTGCACTGGTGGGTGTTCCCTCTCCTTTATGGATCCGCTCTTTCAACCATCATCTGGGAGATGGGTTCAGACACCCAGCATCAACTAGCACTGGCCCACAGAATGACCATTTCAATAACCTTTTAATCCCTTTTCAATCCTTCTGATTCCTTTTCCAGAGGGAAAATGACACTTTAGTTCTGGTGTCTTTAACACCTTCCTAATGCTAGTGCCTTTGGCAGATGACAATTTTAATTAGAATTTTTTAAACACCTATTTGTTTTCATTTTTAATGTTTAAATTTATTTCTATAGACTTCAAAATGAATTCCTTGAAAGCAAAATGTCAATTCGAGTTAAGTAATATGAGGAGACTCTATAAGTGGTAAAAATCACCGAGGTAGGGTCACATGGGTAACATTTGGGAAACCCTGCTCATTTAATCTTTATTCGAGCAGCTATCATGTGCCAGAGATGCAGCCCCTGCTCTCAGGGAGCTCATGAACTAGTGGGGGAGACAGAAAACCAGGCTGTTAGGAGGGAGCTCAGGAAGGGCTGCGGTGGAGGCCCAGGGGTGGCTTCCTGGGGGCACTGAAGCACCACGGGTGCATGTTCCACCAGCCGGCTTCCCAGCTCCTCCAGCCCGGAGTGATGAGGGCAGCCGCTGGCTCACAGGGGACCTTTGTGCAAATTAGAAAAAGGTGCCTCTTCACAACAGGTGTGGCACTTAGAGTCTCTGGCTTGGTAAGTGGAGCCAGGCTAGGACTCACTCCCACTTACGTTCTTGGCCAGGGACCTTCCATAACCGATTTGTAAAACCTTATATGTGGACCCTGATTCCGGACACTGAATGCGGAACTGGGCAGAACTTGTGTCCCTGCTGAGAAAGGCCACAGTGGGGTCCCTAGCAGATGGATGGTGGGAGGAACAGCCTCCAGCACCTGCCACCAGCCCACCCTCTTCTTCCACCCCAGGGAATGAATACTGGGTCTATTCAGCCAGCACCCTGGAGCGAGGGTACCCCAAGCCGCTGACCAGCTTGGGGCTTCCTCCTGATGTCCAAAAAGTGGATGCTGCCTTTAACTGGAGCAAGAACAAGAAGACGTACATCTTCGCTGGAGACAAATTCTGGAGGTAAGGGAGGGCGGTGCGAAGGAAAGCGGCACCACCAGCTGCGTGGACAGAGAGAAGGCACGGGCTTTGAGCCTCCTGGGTTAAGTCTGGAGGCTGGTGGACCATGGATGCCCCCTCTCTGGTCTCTAATCTGCCAGGGTTATTGGCCCTCTGAAAAGTCACCAAAGGGTGAGCTATTCTTGGGCACATTACTGGTACAATTCTGGTTAGATCCTCCTTTCCCTTCTCAGAAGTCTTTGGATTGGGCCCATGTCCATCTGGTCTGGAGCCCCATATTTTAGAGTGAATCACTGAAGAAGGGAGTGATAAAAATAAAGATAATAGCTGCTACTCTGATGCTATGTGCCAGACACCATTCCAAAGGCTTTATGAGGTGGATATTATTATTACTATTCCTCCCATTTTACAGGTGAAGAAAGAGGTTCAGAGAGGTTAAGTGTCTAGCTTAAAGTCACACAGCCAAGTAGTGGCAGGCTGGGATTTAAACCCTGGAATTCTGGCTCCCAGAGAACATTCTTCACTTTTCTACACTATACCTGAGATAGTGGGGTCCCAAGAGATGGGGGTGGTGGAGGCAGGGATGGCAGATAGCAAACATAGGATGAAAACTGAGACGGGTGTCCACTGGAGCCAGCATCCAAATTCAGCCTCAGTGAAAACAGCGGCACCCTCTGGCCCATCTGCCGCAGGCTCAGTAGCTGTGGGCACAGGCTGGCCGGGGGCCAGTGTGGAAGCAGGTAACTCTCCGCTCCAACTCGTCTAAAGGGAAGGGTCTGATTCTGAGAGGCCACGGTCAGGCCTGAGGGTCAGGGAGCCTGATCTCCAGGAAAGGTTAGTGAGAGGCAGCCCAGACCTCAGGAGTTTGATTTTAAATCTTCACATTTCCTAGATGAGGAATCTGAGGTCCATAGAAATGAACCAACTTGTCTTAAGTTATTTATAGGCAAGTGTGTTGGCCACAGATTATAGGATTATAACCGCTTCTTCTGGTTTCTAACCCTGGGCCCCCTGCACTGTACCCTCAGGGTCATCGGGTCGGTGGGGGAGGGGTGGTCTTCCTCCTTCCCTCCTCGCGTCCCCACGTTTCCTCCCGTGGCTGCATCTGGACCTTTGTCTGCCACCCCTGGAACAATCCTGCTTCCCTCCCAAGGCCTCTCTCCTCCCGTCTCCTCCCCACCACCCGCCCCCAGCTGCCCTGCATTCAGGAGCTGTTTATGTCCCAGGCTGCCGTGGCAGGGTGGAATTCCAGACATATTGCTAAGATGCTTAGCAACTTAAGCTGATTGATATCTCAAGCCTCAAGAAAGGAAACAGTCAGCCAGGAAAACGCGGAGCAGGCACTCTGCCCACAGGCTCCAGAACACTCAGGCACGCGCACGTACTGGGGAAGGGCATCTCGGCACAGGAGGCGCTCCGAATCTCCAGATCTTAGCATCGCGCACAGCAAGAGGCCCAGCCGCACAGAGCAGAATCATAGACCCCTTGCCTTTGAATCATGGTGTTGAGAGGACATTTATAATCACCCCCAGCACGTACGGTGAATGTAAACATATGAGAACAGACGTGTCCATGCGCGCGCGCGCGCGCGCACACGCACACACACACACACACACACACACACACACACACACACACACACACTGATGCTCACGCTGTGGTGGTACCTTGCTGGGTTTTGGGCAGAGTTATCTGCTTCCCAGTCCTTTTCCACAGCAAGCCCACCTCACAAAGCCTGGATCTGGGATGGACAGCCTGTTCCACAGAGGAAGTTCTGTGAATCTTCCTTAAAAGCAGCAGAACTGAAACATCTACTGGAGGATCTGGGCGGGGTTTCCAAAGGAGACAGATCTTTTTCCCAAGAGAGGTAGTTAATGAGCTCGAGACATTGGTCCTGGTGGAGTCTGCCGATTCCCAGGCCTCCTTTCTGGAGAAGGAGAGAGCACTCCAGAATGACAGAGGACGAGCAGCTGCTTCCAGACTGGGCAAACCCTAGGTCATGCCAGGGAGTGCTCAGCCCTTGCTTCTAGAAGCTTCCACTAAACCCACAATAATATATTCAATATCTCCTATGTGCCAGACAATTACCTAGGTGCTGGAAGACAGCTGTCAAGAAATAGTCTCTCTCTGCCTGGTAGAACTTACAATATCGTGAGGGGAAGAGACATAAACACATACAAATAAAATAGTGATGGCTCTTGTGATGGGACCTGTACCACATCCCAGGGCTGTGCATTTCACCTGTATTTCTCATTTAAGGTAGATGCTATTATTAACTCCATTTTCTAAGTGTAGAAACTCAGGCTGAAGTGCCTCAGGGATATACCTTTGAAAAAGCTTGGACACAAATGTCTGTGTTCTTTTTTTTTTTTTTTTGCGGTACGCGTACCTCTCCCTGTTGTGGCCTCTCCCGTTGCGGAGCACAGGCTCCGGATGCGCAGGCTCAGTGGCCATGGCTCACGGGCCCAGCCGCTCCGCGGCATGTGGGATCTTCCCGGACCAGGGCACAAACCCATGTCCCCTGCATCGGCAGGTGGACTCTCAACCACTGCGCCACCAGGGAAGCCCGATGTCTGTGTTCTTAACACCTGCTCTGCACTGCAATTCTACAGCCAGGAGGGAGAAGTTCAGAGGGTCACAGAGAAGCCTTTCAAAAGAGTGTACCAGCGAGCAGGAAAGGAGGCTCCCAGAGGAGGCTCTGGGGACAGAGAGGAATGTGAAGAGGTGTGGTTCTGTTCAGAGCCAACATGTTCTGATGGCTCCATGCTGTACTATTCCTGGAGGAAAAGAACTTGGAAGCAAATTGGTTCACTTCTCCAAGCCTCAGTTCCCTCATCCATCAAATGGGGTTGCTTCCTGCTATCCCTACCTTCCGTGGGTAGAGTGAGAAAGAAATGAGGGCAAGTTCAAGGACACATAGCTCTCAGCCATCATCACTCTAGAGAATGTAGTTTGGGAGGTCAGTGCAGGTGACATGGACGGATTGCTAGAATTTTGAGCTGGGAAACTTGGTTTTGGTACCCCAGGTCATGAGGAAGCATGCTAGGTTTGGCAAGAAGAAGTTTCATGACAGAACTGGGATTAGGAAGGCTTTTCTGGCAGTTCTGAGGGTGATGGGCAGAGGGGGAAGACCCCTGTAGAAGGGGACTCAGAGAGGAAGCTGTTTTTGGCATCTGGGGCGGAGGTCGTCAGGCTGGCTGTAGGGAAGAAGAGAGTCAGCTATGAGGCTGATGCTTGGCTGTCACCGGGATGGCATTCAAACACAGATCTATCTAGAAAATCAGCATCATGAGGGCAAGACTTTATCTTGTTGATTACAATATCCACAGCGACATGGTGGGAGCTCATTAAATATTTACAGAATAATAAATATATTGAGTGTAAGTGGAGAAGCAATGGAATCAAAATAACCCCAGCATTTAAAAAGTTCTCCCTCCAAATTAAAAAGACACAGATGTTGCTAGCCAGAAAGAAGAATATGCCAACTAATACTCAAGGTATTTACACAAATTAAAGGCAGAGCCCAAGATAACGACTTGCCCTGAGAACTGCAATTGGGACTGAGGTGGCAGGAAGTCACCCTGTGACTGACAGGGCTTGGGTTCACACACCACCTTGTACTGTAACCTCACTGTCCCAGCCAAGATCATTGCCCAGGTTGTGGACTGCCAACTCCACTTGACAGATGAAGAAGCAGTATTTGTCCAAGCTGAGCCGTGAAGGGCAGTGATGGGGCCGGACCCTGTCTCTGGGCTCCTGGGCCAGTGCTGTTTGTACTGCAGCAGGGATCAGAGTTTGTAAGGGAACTAACATTTCCCAGATACCTACCCAGTACCAGATACTGGGATAGGCACTTTGCATGTTTTACTCTGTTTCCAATATGTTAATTAAATACATTAAATTAATTATAACCCATTTTACAGATGGTAAAACTGAGGCCCAGAGAGCAGTTTGCTGCCCTGAGCCAGATAGGCCAGGGTTGGACTCCCACTTAGAAACTGGGTGCCCTTTTTAAGCCTCTGGTCTGTAAAATGGGTATTATGGTAGTGACTGTGTCTTAGCGTTGTCAAAAGGATTGAGAAAGTATATGGAAGGTGGGTAACACACTGCTTAAACGTGAGCAGTGGGCTTCCCCGGTGGCGCAGTGGTTGAGAGTCCGCCTGCCGATGCAGGGGATATGGGTTCGTGCCCCGGTCTGGGAAGATCCCACGTGCCGCGGAGCGGCTGGGCCTGTGAGCCATAGCCGCTGAGCCTGTGCGTCCGGAGCCCGTGCTCTGCAACGGGAGAGGCCACAACAGTGAGAGGCCCGTGTACCGCAAAAAAAAAAAAAAAAAAAACGTGAGCAGTAATCACAAGATTGTTTTCATGGGGCTGTCCAAAGTCACCTGATTAGTGAGTAGTGGAATTAGGATTCACCCAGATCTGACTCCCTGCCCCTCAGCTCCAGTCAATGGCCTCCCTGAAGGGCTAGGTCTGGCTTCCCAGGCTCACGCAGGAGCCATCATCCCTGCCCTCCCATCAAGTTGGGGAAGGGCTGGCCTTTAGGGATTCCCACAAGTTCACCATGGCCATTTCCTTGCAGATACAATGAGGTGAAGAAGAAAATGGATCCCGGCTTCCCCAAGCTCATCGCAGATGCCTGGAACGCCATCCCTGATAACCTGGATGCCGTGGTGGACCTGCAGGGCGGGGGTGAGCTGCCCAGGCCTCTGTCCACTTTCTAGGACTCCCTGCCCCCCAGCCAGGGCCCTGCTCCTCGCAAGCACACACTCCCTTATTGTGCAGGAAAGCATGCGGCGCCCCGGGAAAACAAACCAGCCCCTTCAACCCAGTGCTGGGAAGGCATCCAGACCCCTGACCTCTGCTCACTCAGCTGGCTCCAGGCTATAAGACCCAGAAAGGCCCCTCACAGCTGCAGAGCCTGGAGCCAGGGAGCAGGGAGGGCGGGAGGCCTGCTGGGAGCGAGAAACCTGGGCTCAGTGCCCTGGATTCATTCTGGGGTTTGATCCAGGCCCTTTTGGGTTCCGCAAGGGGCCTTGTGACTGCTTCCTATTAGCAGAAGGATGGCTCCATTTGAGACAGCACAGACTTTGTTAGGCCCTGCTGCTGAGGTGGCAGAGGTAGCCCATCGGCTCAATTTGTCCCAGGTCCCTTGCTGAATGAAACACCAAACCAGCGAGGGATAGAGTTTGGAGTTTGGAAACCATATTCCTGAGGAGGCTTCTGGGAGGTCTCTAGGGCCCTGGAAATGAGTCCAGTTTGGCTTTTTAGAGGAGATTTCAATTAAATTTCGCAAAGATGCTTCTTGAGTTCCTATCACACGCTAAGCACATGGCCCTGACCTCCAGGGGCTAAAGGTCTTACATGTCCAGGAAAAAGCAGTATACAATCAGGTGCTAGGTTAAAGATTATCTTCAGAAATAAACGTCTACTGAGCACGTACTATATGCCAGGGTTTGAAAGGAAGAAAATGAGATCATATATGTTCAGAGTAAGAAATTCCAAAGCCCACAGGGGCCAAGCTGGTGGCCTGAATAAGTGATGCAGGCAGGGCAGACAGTAGGGAGTGGTGGGGTCTGTGGAGCACCAGAGAGCACATGGCTCATTTTCAGGGGACAGTTGCTTCTCGGCTTCTGGCGATCTCTGCCCTGCAAGAAAAGGGGAGCAGTGTTATTAGATATTCTAACTCTTTTAAAAGGAAGTGAGAAATCTGTATTCTCATATGAAATTTCCAGATGTTTACATGTTGGCCAGTTATTCAAAACAAAACAAAAGAAAAAACTGTGTGAGCTAAATAAAACCAATCTGTGGGCCCGATGGGGCTAGCAGCCTCCTGGTTTGCCACCTCTGGAAAAGGAGAGTGCCTAGTTTGGAGCTTGTGCTCAGTGGAGTTCTGTTATTTATCTTAATTATAGCATATATCATCTCATTTAATCCTCAGAAGCCTTAAGAGGTGGTATCGTTATCCACATCTTAAAGATGAAGAAACAGACTCAGAGAGCATAATTCCACAGCCGTTTCCCTTCTTCCAGCCTCACAGGGGTCTCCTGTGATTTAAAAGCTTCTTCCCTATGGCAGGCAGACTTGTAAAACTCTCAGGAACCCTCCCTGTGCCATAATGCCTGAGGATGGCTTGGTCACAGCCTCTTCTCTTTCTCATCCCAGGTCACAGCTACTTCTTCAAGGGCGCGTATTACCTGAAGTTGGAGAACCAAAGTCTGAAGAGCGTGAAGTTTGGAAGCATCAAGTCCGACTGGCTGGGCTGCTGAGCTGTCTCTGCCTCCCCCAGGGCCTGCCTCTCTATCACTTTCTGCACACCGGGCCCTGAGCACCAGGGAAGGACCCGGATGGGCCTGGCAGCCCTCAGCTCTGTAGTTAATCAGCATTCTCACTCCCACCTGGTAACTTAAGAAACCACAGAGTGGCTCTGCCCTGTGCTCCAAGAAAGGTGCTGATTGTACCCGTCCCAGGTGCCCCTCCCCCTCCACACCTCACCAGCCCTCCAGAGCCACCCCCAAAGAGATGCTTTGATATTCTCAATGCAGCCTTGTCTTGGGCTGCCCTGGTGCTGCCACCCTTCAGGCTCTTCTCCTTCCACAACCTTCTGTGGCTTTACAGCACCCTTGGAGCCAACAGAGACTGTCTGAAGAGGGCACTGGTGGCCCGACAGCCTGGCCTGGCATGGGGCAGTGGGAGAGGGGCATGGCCCGGTGGCCACGCCAGACACCTGGCCTTCTCACTGCTGGCTGCCTTAGAACCGTCCCTACATTAGCAGTTTGCTTTGTATGCACTTTGTTTTTGTTTTTGTTTTGATCTATTTTTCCACTTTGAAATTGCGTTTCCTGACAGAAGGACTCAGGTTATCTGAAGTCACTGCACAATGCATCTCAGCCCACGTAGTGATGGTCCCCTTGGTCACTCTATTTAGTATGTCCCTCCTCTGTCACTTACTCCACTGGATGGAGGAAAACCAAACCCTGGCTCCTCACCCAGTCTCCCCTCCTCTCCCTTCAGCAGTTTCCCCGTGGGAAAAATCAACAAGTATGAATAAAGACACCGATTGAGTGGCCATGTTGGCCGGCTGTTTTAGCAGAGACTAGAGAGGGGCCCCAGCCCCAGCCAGAAGAGGAAACTTAGAAAGTCTAAATCTTCGCTCCCTGCAGCATACAGGTAACATATGCTGGAAAGGTCACAGATGCCCAAATAAACAGCGAGAGACTCAGGGTGGGTGAGCTGGAGTCCCTCTGTCCCATGGAAAGAGCCCTGGAACAGCAGCGTTTCTGTTATTTAATTGCAGGTCCTTGTTCAAGGTTTCCTCTCTTCTTGAGTCTGTTTCTTTGTTGACAGTAACACCAATTCTAATACTAATAACAGTGAACAACAGTAATACCCCTTCCATTAATAGAATGCTTACTACATGCCAGGCACTTCACGTGCATCACTTCATTTAACCTTTATACCAACCTAAAGAAGGGAGAATATTATTAGTCAATTTTTATTGATAAGGAAACTAAGGCTTGGAGAAAAGTGATTTTCCCAGGATACCATAGATACTGGGTAACATCCTGACTCAAGGCCAAAGATGACCTAGAGAAGAAGGTTTAGCCGGAAGCTGAGTATCTCCCTCAGCAGCATTAACCTTCACCTCCCCCAAAACCCTCTAAGTAAACTCAACTAGGGGAGAAATGTGTGTGCTTTCTAAACACAGCTTCTATTAATGCGTAAGCTCCTTACCTTCCTCTCCAGCAGATTGCCCATCTTTAATCCCTTCCTATATAGAAATTCTGGAGCTGCTACAGAACAGAAACTTAAGGCCTGGGGTTATTTCAGAGGCCCTTTCTGGCTCCGATAGACTATTACTTCAGGCCTCTCATGGTGGGGCTGGTAGGGAAGCGGATGATGAGTGCACAGGTCTCTCTGAAAGTGACCTTGGTGGAGTCCTGTTTTCTCCTGTGGCCTGCCCAATCGCTCCGGTCCTTGAGGGCTCTTGGAGAGACTGCCTTCTGTGCTAAAGAACCATAAGGGTCTGCCACCCTCTACTTGAAGACCCCAAAGCTGGGGCACTTTATATCATGGCTGTAATATGTTGTTATTAAGGTTCTCTGTTAAATACTGAGAAAATTCAGCTGCTCCACTATGTAATACCTAAAAGGTGCCATTTCTTGAGTGCTTTTCTATGAACACTATCCATGCATTATTTTACTTAATTGATACTACTGGGTTGGCCAAAAAGTTCGTTTGGGCTTTTCCATAGCATGGTGTGGAAAAACCCAAACAAACTTTTTGGCCAACCCAATACAATCCTATGGGTTAGGAATTAGTCTTCCCATTCTGAGATGAGTATGCAAGCTCAGAGAGGTTAAGTGAGTAGCTGAAGGCTGCATCTATCTGGTAGGGTTGGAAGATTCTGAGATTCTACAGTGGACACCTTGGAAGGAGCAGCTGTCCCAGGGCCCAGAGTCAGATTCTCATCATGCCTCCAGCCTGCTGTGAGCAGTTGACCAGTAAAGATAAATCATTCACCATCTCCATCTGCCTCTCAGCCACTCAGGGCTTGACCAACTGATCTCAGGTCCTGGGAAAATCCTCCCCCTCAGCCCCACCAACAAAGGTCCAGATAGGCCCTTGAACTTCTTCAGGGTGAAGTGGAACCACAGCTCAAGTCACTTCCCTTTTTGAGGCCAGGTTCCTCATATAGTGCAGAGGGCAGTGGTGGTTTTGTCATTTTCTAGTAATTACAGCTTCAATTTTCCTTTGGAGAACTATCTCCCCATTGTCAGTCCATATTTTGAGTGAAAGAGATTCCACTCCTGGTACCAATTTCTATATTAGTCAGGAGTCTTAGCGGTAACTGATAAATATCCCACCCAAACGGGTTTAAGCAAAACCAAAACATACACCAGAAATCAAACCCACCCTGGATAATTAACCCTCTTACAGGAACAGCCCAGGGGTTGCTACTTGAATTGCTGGATTCAGGTTGTTTATGTGAGCTCCATTTATCCCCGATTACGAAGGGGGCAGCGGAGTCTCATGGAGACAGTGATTTGACCAACGTCAAAGAGCCAGTAAACGCGAAAGGAAGGGCTTCCCTGGTGGCGCAGTGGTCAAGAATCCACCTGCCAATATAGGGAACATGGGTTCGAGCCCTGGTCCAGGAAGATCCCATATGCCGCGGAGCAACTACTGAGCCTGCACGCCTAGAGCCCGTGCTCTGCAATGGGAGAAGCCACCGCGATGAGCAGCCCCCGCTCGCCGCAACTAAAGCTAGCCCGTGGGCAGCAAGGAAGACTCAACGCACCCAAAAATAAATAAATAAATAAATTTCTTTAAAAAAAAAAAGCAAAAGGAAATCCAGGTCCGCCTGACCCTAAAGCAGAGAACTCAGCCTAAACTGTCTCTCATTGTGGGGTGCCTGGCTCTGAAGGAAAAACCTTCACCCCCAAGGAGGCTGAGCTATTAACCCCAAGAGGAAGAGCCGGACAACCTAAAAGGGTGGGGGTGTGCTCAGGGGGTGGGGCCAGGACCTGGGCGTGTTCAGAGCCGGAGGGGGCGGGGCGAGACCGGAGGGCGGGTAGGTAACTTTGGCGCCTGCGCAAAGACCCCGGACTCCTAAGCTGATCCCCCTCAAGCCTTGGCGGCAGCGGCAGCTCGCGCGCACCGCTTGGGTCTCTTCGCTCCTGTGAGGCGCCGGGCTCGGCCATGAACCGGTGCGCTGAGGCGGCGGCGGTGGCGGCCTCGGGACCCGGCGCGGGCGTCGGGAACGCGGGGCAGCGGCCGCCCAGAGTGCCCCGCCAGGCGTCCTTCTTCCCGCCGCCCGTGCGCAACCCCTTCGTGCAGCAGACACGGCTGGGCGCGGCGAGGCGCATCCAGGTGCGGGGCGAGGGTCTGACAGGGGACGCAGGTTCAGGTGAGGGGCGGCTGACAGGGGACGCAGATCCAGGTGAGGGGCGGCTGACAGGGGACGCAGATCCAGGTGAGGGGCGTCTGACAGGGGACGCAGATCCAGGGGAGGGACGTCTGACAGGGGACGCAGATTCAGGTGAGGGGCGGCTGACAGGGGACGCAGATCCAGGGGAGGGACGTCTGACAGGGGACGCAGATTCAGGGGAGGGACGTGGGTCTGAGAGAGGAGGCAGTCTGAGGGGAGCTTGGGCCTGTCAGGGGAGGTTGTTGTCAGAGGGGAGTGGCTGAGGAGGGCATGAGTCTGGGAAGCAAGGCTCTGAGGAAGACAGGGATGTAGATCTGAGGGGAGAGGGCTTTTGAAGGGGCCATGAGTCTGCAGGGGACAGAGATGCGGGACTGAAAACTGAGGGCCCTTGGAGGATGGTCTGGGGGCGTGTGTGAGAAAAGAAGACGCAAAGAACAGGTGGGCCTTGGAGGAAGGTCCTAGACAGGAGGAGGCCGAGCAGGCGGGCCGTTGGCAGAGGAAACATTCCATGCTGAGAAGAGGCAACGACTGTGGGAGAACTTCGACTGGAGTGTGTGAAAGTCTAGTGGGAGGTCATCGTAGCCCAGGAGAGCGGGTTTGGGGAAGTTTTCGCTTTGCCGCAGGGAAGGAGAGGAGTCAGTTTGGGATGGGAAGAGTAAGGGAGAAGGCAGGGAACCCAGGTCTGGAATTAGAACAAGAAGAAAGGCTGGGATGCTCCGGCTGAGCAGGGGCATCAAGGACGGGAAATCACAGTCTAAGAAAAGGGATTCTGTGGGGCAGCTCAAGGTAGTCAAGAGTTTTTGGTCCTGAGTCAGTTTTCGCCCAAACACTTCTACATTCAAGGATGAGAAGCAGCTCAGACTTTCTTTCATTCTTAAAAACAGCTACATACAAAAAGGAAGTTTCCTGTCCTTTCCTTTTTCTTGTAAAATGCTGCTCTTTCTTGTAATACTCGCTCTTTGGACTTCCTGTTTGGTGAAGTTAGTGATCAGAGAACAAGATAGACTATGCAAGCTACGTTTGTCCTTTGTGTTCTGCGTGGAAAAAATGGTTTTAATATTTTCCTGTCCATCTCACTCATTTATTTACTTTGGATTTGAAATAGTGTCATTTTTGCACGGCATACTTGTGTGCCCTGAGACTGTTGTTCTCTACGATGGAAGCAGGTTAAGTGTATATATATAAATGAATATATTCAGGAAAAAACGCATACGCGCTTTTTGGCTAAGCAGCATGGGGTGGTGGTTAGAATAATGGTAGATGGGTGTCTGGTTGAAGAAAGGTGTGAGAGAGGAAGAGGAAGATAGTGAATGTAGTAATACCTCTTTGTAAAGAAACTAAATGTTTAAAAATTTGATCTTCATGTCTTTAAATGGATAGATATTCCCTTTATATCTTAAAACTTCTGAAACAATAAATACATTGACTATCATTCAAGGTTCCTTTTGGTCTGATTCAGTCAAATCGGTCATACTTAAATGAAAGTCATGTCCGTCTATTTGGCTTCATGTTTTGGAGAGAGGTTCAAAGTGGCATATTTATAAGTATTTATATTGTACCTGGAGTAAATTATTAAGTTTTTGAGTTTTTGTTTTTTTTTTAATAGCATGCCTGCAACCATTTTGAGAGCACTTTCAAATAACCCTGCAAGAGTTGTAGGATGATGGAAAGATCACTAGTCTTAGTCAGAAAACCTGCTCAGGCCCTGCCATTTATTAGTTGTATAGCTTTGGCCAAGTCACTTAACCTCTCTGAACTTCACTTTCCTCATCTATTAAATTGGAATAATAATACATGGAAGAGGGATTAAAATTTAAGTGAGATAATGTGTGAAAGAATCTGGTATTGTTTGCTGATCTTAATATTGATAGTTAATGCTCTTTGTTATCTACAATTGTATACTGCACTTAAAATTTACCACTTGGATTGGATAGAAATGAATATAATCTCGATATTTTTTAAAAAATTAAAAATTTGGGCTTCCCTGGTGGCGCAGTGGTTGAGAGTCCGCCTGCCGATGCAGGGGACACGGGTTCGTGCCCCGGTCTGGGAAGATCCCACATGCCGCGGAGCGGCTGGGCCCGTGAGCCATGGCCACTGAGCCTGCGCGTCCAGAGCCTGTGCTCCGCAACGGGAGAGGCCACAACAGTGAGAGACCCGCATACCTCAAAAAAAAAAAAAATTAAAAATGCATGTAGACCAGAGATTCCAAGGTAGTTTCAATGGCTTGAACAGTCTGGGTAAAAGGAAAATTTAAATAGACATGATTGAAAAACAATGTTGTCTGTATTATCCAGTTTAAAAGATTGATATACTTGCATTTAAGTATGATTTGATATGATTAAATCAGACTAAATTTAATCCTAAATGATGATCAATGTCTTGCTTAAGGACTGTTGTGACTTTTGTGTCTCATTATAGGGCTTAGCTTTATTGCTCCCCTTCTCTTTTATGACCGTTTAAGGGTCTGCTACACAATGGCATATAAAAAATTAGCCTAGCTTCTATTTCCTCAATAGAATATGGAATTAAAATGAGTGGTTGTAATTGTGGGGTCATTTACCATACCAAAAATATTTGTTGGATGCCTACTATGTGCCAGGCACACTGTTAATCCCCGGAGACATAGCAATGAACAAGAGAAATAAGGACCCTGCTCATTTAAAGCTTGTATTTCACTGAAAAAGTTAAACAAGCAAGTATAGAAATATATAATTCCATGTTTTAGTAAGTGCTATGAAGTAAATCCAGAGAGGAAAATAATCCCAATAGAGTGTTGAAAGAAGGCCTTCCTACAGAGATGACATATTAGCAAATGGCAATATAATGGGTAATCCTTTTAATTCGACAGAGTTACTCAGAATTGATTTTGTCATCTTAATAATGTTTAAAGATTAAAATTTTAAATCAACTTTGTGTATATACTAGCAGCAAACAATTGCAAAATGAAATTAAATAATCTCGTAATAGCAATAAAATGACCTGAAATACGTAGGAATATATTAACCAAAAGCATGTAAGACCACTACAATGAAAACAACAAAATACCATTGTGAGAAATTAATGAAGATTTACGTAAAATGAAGAGATATACCATGTTTATAAGTTTGAAGAATCGACATTATTAAGATGATAATTCCTCCCAAATTGATCTATAGATTCATTGAAATCTCAACAAAAATCCCAACAGGCTTTTTGTTTGTGTGGAAGCTGACTAATTCTGAAATTTATGTGGAAATGCAAAGGATCTATATTAGCCCAAAAAAAGCTTGAAAAAGAAAAAGTTGGAGGACATACACTACCTTATGTCAAGAATTACTAGAAAGCTACAGCAATTAAGAGGGTAGGGTAGTATGAACAGAAGGACAGATGAATAGATCAATTGAACAGAATAGAGAGCCCACATGTATGTTCAATTGATTTTTGACAAAGTGGCCAAGAGAATTTATCGGGGAATGTCAAGTCTTTTCAAAAATTGGTTCTGGGGAATTCCCTGGCGGTCCAGTGGTTAGGACTCGGCGCTTTCATTGCTGGGGCCAGGGTTCAATCCCTGGTTGGGGAACTAAGATCCCGCAAGCGGCAGCACAGCCAAAAAAAAAAGGAGGGGGGATGGAATTGGTTCTGGAACAAGTAGATAAATCTATGGGTAAAAATGAAACTTCACGGGCTTCCCTGGTGGCGCAGTGGTTGGGGGTCCACCTGCCGATGCGGGGGACGCAGGTTCGTGCCCCAGTCCGGGAGGATCCCACGTGCCGTGGAGCTGCTGGGCCTGTGAGCCATGGCCGCTGAGCCTGCGCGTCCGGAGCCTGTGCTCCGCAACGGGAGAGGCCACAACAGTGAGAGGCCCGCATACGGAAAAAAAAGAAACTTGATCCCTTCTGCACACTACACAGAAAGTAATTTAAGGTGGATCATAGTCTTGAACATAAAAGCAAAACTCATATATCTTCTAGAAGAAGAAGAAAATATAAAATATCTTCATGATCTTGAGATAGGTAAAGATTTCTTAGAAAGGATGCAGAAGAGAACTAAACAGAAAATAAAAATTGATAAATTAGTCTTCATCAGAATTAAAATTCTTCTCATCAAAGGATACCATTAAAAAAATGAAAAGGCGGACTTCCCTGGTGCTCAGTGGTTAAGAATCCGCCTGCCAATGCAGGAGACACGGGTTTGAGCCCTGGTCCGGAAAGATCCCACATGCCATGGAGCAACTAAGCCTGTGTGCCACAACTACTGAGCCTGCGCTCTAGAGCCCGTGAGCCACAACTACTGAGCCAGTGTGCCACAACTACTGAAGCCTGTGCACCTAGAGCCCAGGCTCCGCAACAAAGAGAAGCCACCACAGAGAGAAGCCCGTGTACCACAATGAAGAGAATCCCCGGCTCACCGCAACTAGAGAAAGCCCACACACAGCAACAAAGACCCAACACAGACAAAAATAAATAAATTAAGTTTAAAAAAAAATAAAGAAAATGAAAAGGCACGCCATGAAATGGGAGAAAATATTTTCAATACATGTATTGAAAAAGGGCTTATAAACAGAACATATAAAGAACTCCTACAAATTGATAAGAAAAGGACTAACTACCCAATAAAAATGGGCCAAAGACTCGAACAGACAGTTAGGTTAAAGGGATGACCAATAAGCACATGAAAAAATGTGCTCACCATCATTGTTCATCAAGGAAATATGAATTAAAACCACAGTGAGATATCATTTTACACCCACTAGAATGGCTACAAAGACTGACAACACTGAATGTTGATGAGGATGTGAAGCAACAGGAAATTTCATACTTTGTTGGTGGAGATATAAAATGATACAACTACTTTGGAAAACAGTTTGGCATATCCTGGCCCAACAATTTCACTCCCCTTGAAATGGAAATGTATGTCCGCATAGAGACTCAAACATTAATGTTTACTCATAAGAGCTAAAAACTTATAATAGGCTAAATGTCCCTGAACAGATTAATGGATAGATTAAATGTGATATATTCATACAATGGAATATTACTCTGCAATTAAAAAGACTATACTACTGATACATATGACAACATGGTTGAATCTCAAAAATATGAAGTGAAAGAAGCCAGACATAAAAGAGTACATACTGTGTGGTTTCATTTATATGAAAATATAGAACAGGCAAAAACTATAGTGAAGGAAAGACTGACTGTCAGTGGTTGCTATACACTGAGGATATATTGACTGCAAAGAGGCACAAGGGGGGCTTCCCTGGTGGCGCAGTGGTTGAGAGTCTGCCTGCCGATGCAGGGGACACGGGTTCATGCCCTGGTCTGGGGAGATCCCACATGCTGCGGAGCGGCTAGACCCATGAGCCATGGCCACTAAGCCTGCACGTCCGGAGCCTGTGCTCCGCAACGTGAGAGGCCACAACAGTGAGAGGCCCGTGTACCGCAAAAAAAAAAACAAAAAAAAAACCAAAGAGACATAAGGGAACTTTTCTGGATGATGGAAATGATCTATATCTTGATTATAGTGGTGTCTGCATAGGGTTATGCATTTGAAAACCTCATACTTAAAATAGGTGCATTTTATTTTATGTAAATTATGCCTTAGTAAAATTGATTTTTATAAAAGACTACAAACACCAAATGTCAGCAAGGATGTACAGTAACTGAAATTCTCATACACTACCAGTGACACTTTAAAGTGATACAGCCACTTTGGAAAATTGTTTGGCCAGTTTCTTATAAAGTTAAACTACATCTATGACCCAGCAATTCCACTCCTAGGTATTTACCTAAGAGAAACGAAAGCAACTATTCCCAAAAAGGCTTGTAGAAGAATGTTTGTAGTGGCTGTATTCATAATAGCCCACAACTGGAAACAGCCCAAATGTTCATCAACAGGAGAATAGACAGATTGTCATATGGTCATATAGTAGAATAATACTCTGCAGTCAGAAAGAATGACTTACTGACATCGAAAGCAACATAGTTGAATTTCAAAAACATTATGTTAAGTGGAAGAAGTGAGACACATAAGAATGCATAATGTATGATTCCATTTATATGACACTCAAGAACATGCAAAACTAATAATATATGATGATAAACATCCAGCATTCGTTGCCTAAGAGGATAAGTATTGACTGAAAGAGGTATGAGGCAACTTTCTGAGTGGCAGACGTGTTCTGTATCTTGATTGAGGTGATGTTTACAAGAGTACACATTTATCAAAACTCATTGATTATACATTTAAGATCTGTATATTTCCTTGTATTTTTTTTTTTTTTTTTTTTTTTTGGCGGTACGCGGGCCTCTCACTGTTGCGACCTCTCCCGTTGCGGAGCACAGGCTCCGGATGCACAGGCTCAGCGGCCATGATTCACGGGCCCAGCCGCTCCACGGCATGTGGGATCCTCCCGGACTGGGGCACGAACCCACGTCCTCTGCATCGGCAGGCGGACTCTCAACCACTGCGCCACCAGGGAAGCCCTGTATGTAATTTTTAATTCAGTCATACACATGTACACATATAATTTGAGAGATCTGATAACTACAATATTTTTGGCATTTCTCATAAATTATTTGATGATGCTCAGATTCACATTACGGGCCAATAGAGACAAGAAGGGCTGCACTGTCTGAGTAGTGTAATTGGCTAAAAAAAAAGAAGACAATTTGTGATATATAAGGATAGTTTATTTCACTTGAAAGACATTATGGGATAGGATTAAGAGCAAGAGTTTTATAACCACATTGGTTTCAAATCCTGGTTCTGCCACTTACTGTGTGATCTTAAGCAGTTTAACTTAATTCCCTCTGTGCCACTCCTTTCTTGTATGTAAAACAGCTTAAGGTTGTAAGACTCAGATAAGTTACTACATGCCAAGTGCTTAGAGTGCCTGGTACGTAGTAAGCACTCAGTATTATTTGCTGTTCTTATTTATGTAGTTTTTATTCTTATTCTTATTTAGTTTTTATTATTTCTTGTATTTCCTCCCCCATCTCCTTATTGTTAGTTATAAAGGACTGGCAGGTATATAAAATAATACATTTACTTCTTCACACTCTAATGCCTTTACTAATATTCATCCTACTTATAGCTCTCAAAAAACTATTTCCCCCTCTTACCTTGCCAGCTTCTGCTTGCTTCTTAAAGCAAGACGTTTCAGCTTCAACTCCTCCAGGAAGCTTTCCCTGACTACTAAGTCCAACAAACCTTTTCTTTGTTCCCTCAGCAGCCCTATTCACGTTCATTGATATACAGATCAGGCAGTACTTGGTTTTCTTCCCTGTTTCTTTTGCTGCTTTGTAGGCTTTGTGAGGTCAGATACAATGTCTTATTTTCTTTGTGCTTAGATCCTTGTCTGGTATAGGGTAATGCCCAATTCATCTTTGAATGAATGCATGAATAGCATAAGATTTTCCTCTTATGTATTTCTGTTTGATAACTACAGCATTAAAATAATGTCATCTGTTTTTTTAATCAACTTTGATTTCAGATTTTCTTTCTTGGAATTATCCTGCTTCCAATTCGTGCCCTGTTGCTTGCATTAATTTTATTACTGGCGTGGCTATTTGCTGCAATTTCAACAACATGCTGTCCTGAAAAGCTGACCCACCCAATAACTGGTTGGAAGAGGTAAGAAATAACTATGTCTAAATATTAGGAAAATCAAGATAAAGAAGAGTTTGTCAAAGTTTAGTCAGTGAACAACAATTATGACTCTGAATATAGGATATTTTGGAATATAGTTTTTACAGGCTATGTCACTAAAAATAAAAAATAAGAGGTATGGAAATTCTGTGAAGGGATAAGCTCTTTATCTTTAAATAAATAGAGATCTCAACTCTAAACTACAGGGCAAGGAGAGATCGGTCATTTCCCTGTGCCCTCTGGAAAAGTTCTTTGGTTTTCTGTGTCTCACTTCTCCTTACCGTGAAATTAAAGTTAGAGAAACTTCCCAGGAGTTAGTTGCTTAATAGCGCCTCGCTATATTATTATGTGAATTTTGAGAGAATTCTATAGGAAGCCCATTTTTTAAAGCTCCCACTGGATGTCTTATGGGAGACATTTTTCATGCAAAGCTATAACGCTTATTCACATACTGAGATGTCTGTCATGTGTTTGTACTTCCAGGGCTATTTTTTTGTTTCTCTACCCAACTGAGTTTATCAAGGACAGAGACCTGGATCTTACTTGTCTTGTGTGTCCAACACAATTCCTGGCACAATTTGATGAATTAACTAATCTTTAATGACAGGTTCTTTTTAAAGAGTAAATAATTCAATTTCTGGAATTGAAATTTCTTTGTTCCAGAGAAGTGAGATGGTAAATTTACTTCTTAAGATTCTTGATGATGTCTAAGGGCTATAATGATATAGGTAATAAGGCTTACTTTTAAAATTTTATTCCTAAAATAATTCTGAGGACAATTTCCACATGCCGGTTCTAAAAGTGTTTTGGGAGGTAGCAGCATCCTTGTTACACAAATATAGATTTCCAAGGTGACTCCTTTGAAGGACAGTACTGATTTGGATTTCTCAGTGGTGGATGCATGTTGAAGATTCATTCTTATTACTTTATAGTCACAGAATAAAGGAGCCACTTATTAGCCACATGGCCTTGGGAAAATTACTTCTCTGGGACTCAGTTTTCATGTCTGTAAAATGGGGATAATAATAAATGCTATCTATTTCATAAAATTGGGCTAAGGATTAAAGAAATTAATATGCATAAATTACTTAGAACAGTGCCTGGCAGAAAGAGCTCCACTGAAGTGTTAGCTATTCTTCTTAGCTCACGTTTTAAAATGAAGTGCTCCAGCTTGTCTTGGTTTTTGCATTGTGCTTTAGAGTAAAACCCTGCTGTTAGCTGCAGTTGGCAAAGCTAATTATGTCCTTTTTTGTATTTATTTCCAAAGGACAATTACTCAGCCAGTCTTGAAGTTTCTAGGCCATGCCATGTTCTTTTCAATGGGATTTATAGTTACCGTGAAAGGAAAGATCGCAAGTCCTGTGGAAGCACCAATTTTTGTTGTTGCCCCTCATTCAACATTCTTTGATGGAATTGCCTGTGTTGTGGCTGGGTTACCTTCTATAGTATCTCGACATGAGAATGTGCAGGTGCCTCTGATTGGCAGTAAGTACTTTATAAGATAACAGAGATAAAATATTTTCATGTTCATGCTTTCAATTTAGAAAATCATGTATAGTTCATTGGTAGGCTTTTTAAAAACTTTAAAATAATAAAACACTTCAAACATATTTCCTTGCTTTTAATGAGGTACTATATCACAAGAATGAATTTATGAAAAAAGATTAAAGACTTCCGTATCTGTACCCTTATCATTCTTTTTAAGTCTAAACTCTGTCACTGCACCATCACCTCTTTCTGCTCCTAAATATAGCCAAAAAGAACAGTTTTTAAATACCAAACATGGTAGATTTTTTGGAGAGAGAATTTAATCTAAGAATCTGTGAAAGCACTGGTTACATGCTATTTCAGTGAATTTCTCTTTAGCGTATTAGACTGATAAATAAATGCACTAAGTCTTTTCTCCTAACTCTGTTTTCTTCATTATTGTCCAGATCTCCATGAGGGACAAATGTGTAACTCTTTGAAAATTATGATGTGGAAAAATTAATGCTTCCTGCCATAAAAAATAATGAAGCAAGTGAAATGTTTTTCCCACCAGATGCTTTGCTCTCTCCCCAGGGGATTAGTCTCCAAGTAACTGCTACCAGTTGTCCCAAGGTTATTGCCAAGCATCAAGTGGTGAGAAAGTGCGTGTGAAAACTGCCTGATGTTGCCTTGGTACTCTGGAGAAATAATAGTAGTTCTTACAGCTTTGTCATTCATCTAAGAAAGACAGACTCTCTCTCTCTCTCTCTCTTTTTTCTTAAGGTAACCACCTTGCTTTGTGTAATATGACATTTTCCCCAAAAGTTGTTTAGCAATAGTCTTTTGGTAAATTGAGGTTTATTTTGCATGTGCTAGGAAGCTACCTACTTAAAAGACTATTGCGCTGAAAATTTTAGTAAGATAAATAATAATTGCCTCCTACCCACGTGTACTATGACTTCACATAATCGGTTTGCAGGATATTCCTGAAATAAAACAAGATAATCTTATAGTATATTCCAAATGTTTAATGTCAATTGAGGAAGAAGTCTTTTAGGGAGAAAACTGCATTTGCTTCTTTTCATATTCCTGCTGCTAACTTCTGTTAAATCAGTGAAATATTTTTAGGTCTAAATATCCACCTATCCTTTTGAAACTGGAAGCTAAGTTCTAATAAACTTTAAATTAGAGGGCTTTTTTAAGTTGTTCTCTTTGATTTGCTGTCATTTTAATTTTCCATACAATTTGTTTTATGATTTATCTGGTATCATTGCTGTCGTAGCTTTAGCCCCAAAAATGACTTAGTTGTGACTTTTCATTTGTTTTAAAGGAATATTGCGGGCTCTGCAACCAGTGTTGGTGTCCCGTGTAGATCCAGATTCTCGAAAAAACACAATAAATGAAATAATAAGGCGGGCCACATCAGGAGGGGAATGGCCCCAGGTAAAACATAGTAGATGTTTATTTAAATATATTGAAAATTTATTTATTGTACACTTGTATACATACTCATTTGGATCCACAGATCCAATACTGGGGGACACCTTCTGCTAGATGTCTAGAAGCAGAATAAATGAGTGAATATTAAAAAGTCCTCTTCCCCATGAGATACTCTGTGGAATTAAATGTATCATTCTTTTTTATTCTCCAAACTCTTTGAACTGGTTTTTACTTTGTCTAATAAAAAGTAATTCTCTACCTCTGAATTTATTTACCCTTTTAAAGATGAGATACTGAAGCTCAGTTATACTCAACAATATGGTGGGTTTATTTTGGAAATGATTAAAATCTTAAGTTTATCTGAAGTGTATTTAGACAGCCTTTTTAGTTCAGGGACATATCAGAATCACCTGTAGAACTTTTTCACATTTTACCATCCCACCACCTCCTTCCCCTGGAATGCTTTTTGAAGGTGTGGAAGGGGCAACATTTATTGCATAAATGGAGCCTCATGGATGATTCTGATAAGTACCCCTCTATCTTTGCCCAGGTGAAAACAAGTGATCTCTAGCAGAACTCATGGTCCTGAGGTGGTCTGGCCACTCATGGTGATTTGTAGTTGTTAAAGTACCAAGAGGCATATGACCAACCAGGAGGTTTTAGAAACCAAGGCATGTAAGGAATGATTTAAAAAGTCACTGGGAAGAAATGACATTTGGAATAAGGGTGTGATTTTGCTCTTGGCTCCAAGGAATGTATCTAGGACTTGTGGGTGAAAGTTAACAAGTAGGTAGATTTCAGTTCATTTTGCTCATCTCAAGTTTTCTGTCCAGAATTAGAATGGTCTGATTTGGAATCTCTTTCTGGAATGTTCAGGCACTGGCTAAGCAACAACTTGGGTGGGATATTGTAAAAAGAATTCAAGCATTAGAGATGCTATATGACTTTTAATGCCCCATCCAGTTCTTGAGATTTTATGATTTACTCTATATTAATTTATTGTTCATAGTATATAGAATATCCACTCCATGAATCATATTTGATATTGTATCCGATTGGGGTAAGAAACCTGGTTTTTTTTTAATTGGAGGATGGAACTGCACCTATTCACAATTTTTATTTTACAAATAACTTGTTATTGTGACAATTTAGCTTAATAATGTTTTCCTTCTCTAATTATTATAAAATACCCATTACTAACTGCTGTTAGTGCAGGGATTTTCTTTTTTGTTTTATGTGCCTAGCAATTTACTCATTGCTAAATTCTAAAAGCTTCAGAGAAATGAAGCTGCTATGCTGTTCAGTTAATGAGGAACTGTACTGCCTGTCTTTTGTGTGGAAAACATAAAGAAGTATATTAAAAGCTAAAAACACCTCCTCAAAAAAGGACATTAAATTGTATTCCATATGTCAACGAATTGAAGTAAGCATAAAGCATATTGTAGGCATTTCCTCCTTTTTTCTCAGTACGTCCCAAAGCTATATGTTGTAAGAGGGAATATCATTTAATGGGAAAACTGAAACAAAGAAGTAGGAAATGATTTGGTTAAGGTGTACAGCAGTAGAAGAAGGCATTTAATATTGCCTAAAATGTACACTTTGACCATGATTCAGGGTCTACATCTTCTTCGAAGTCTATTCAGATCATTAGCATCATCATTAAGAAATATTTACTATGTGTATTTTCTCTTCAAAGCTTTAATTCATTTTCTAGTTATCTTAATGGTCAGACTACACTTCTTTTAGAGCAAAACCAAATAATCAGATTCTAGCTTTCACTAGAATCAGGTGTTAGCCTTTTATTTTATTTTTGCTTTATAAAAATTGGCAACTATTTGCAAAGTCTTAAGAAAGCAAGTAAAGAGCTAATCTATTAATTAGACTGAAATATTAAATCTATTCCTTTTCTCCCAAGATACTAGTTTTCCCAGAAGGTACTTGTACTAATCGTTCCTGTTTGATTACTTTTAAACCAGGTGAGATCAATTAAATTATGTATTGTGACAAAGTAGTATGGAAGATTTCTCAATGATCTGATAATAAATATACAAAATAACTTGTCAGTTTGCTTGGAGCATTTCTTATTTTCTGATAAAATGTTTTGAATGATGTGGATCCACAGAACTCACTCCTTTGCTTTCTCTTTTGGTATCATAACCCCTTCTTCCTTGGAATGTCCCGTGTGTGTGTGTGTGTGTGTGTGTGTGTGTGTGTGTGTGTGTGTGTGTGTGTGTGTGTGTGTTTGAGCAGAAGCCACTAGCAGATTTTTCTTCTCCTCCAAAGATAACCCTCACAGACACTTGGGGTCCTGTGTCATCAAGTTAGAAAACCTACTTCAATTATCATTAAAATACCTTCAGTTCCTTCTAAGGTTCACTCCTTTTTAAAATATTATGAAGGCTTCCCTGGTGGCGCAGTGGTTGAGAGTCCACCTGCCGATGCAGGGGACACGGGTTCGTGCCCCGGTCTGGGAAGATCCCACATGCCGCGGAGCCTGCGGATCCAGAGTCTGTGCTCCGCAACAGTGGAGGCCACAACAGTGAGAGGCCCACGTACCGCAAAAAAAATATATATATATATAATGAAGTTGTGAATTTTATAGTAATTTGTAATTTCATATGTCATTTCACAGTAATTATTAATACTTTAAAATGTTTTCGTATTGGCTGCTAGAATGCTCAGAGCCAAAGTTAGAACTCAATTCTAGCAAGTGTGATAGTTTAGGGTTCAAGCATTTGGTTTCAACTAGATTTTCTTCTCTTTATTTTCTCTTTGTCTTGGTTTCATCATTACTGTTTTTTTTAATCCTGTTGAATAATAGGTATTTGGCAAATGAAAACAAATGGAGATATAAGTAATATTTTAAGTGACTTAGGCATAACATTTAATATTTTGCTTATATAATTCTGAATTCAAAAATCTGTCATTTTGGCTAACACTAGGGATTTACCAACATTTAGCCAATAGTTTATATGTACTCTTAAAACATTTAACATATTTACATCATTTATTATTAATTTTTTAATTCACTGTAAAGTTTGTGTTCATATAAAGAGCATGTTATAAAATTTCACTATATGGTTATAGGGGCCTTCATTCCAGGAGTTCCAGTACAGCCAGTTCTCCTCAGATACCCAAACAAGCTGGTAAGCATCATAGTTTACTATGGGAAGAATCTCAACATTCCAAACAGCACAAATTCTCTAGGACCCCTTTTGTTTGAAAAAATAAAATAGATGAATAGATAAATGGTGGGAGCAGATGGGTAGACTCATTCTCCTTGCTATAATTTAGTTTTTAAAAATTTGCAAGATAGGAACATATTGGTTGATACCAATTTGACATATTGCTTTTGCTATTACTAAGCTATAGGAAGATATTTCCTTAGCTTCTACCCTGTAGTCACTGTGATGGTATGGTTAAGTCTCAGATTCAGGGTCTCTTAGACTGGACTTCAGAAAACTCTCATAAATTTGTAGTTTTCACTAAGCTTAGAAGGAGAAATCTCCTGATTCACTGGTCATTACTGGTGGAGAAGGATTGAAGTAGTAGGATAAATTTGGAAGAGGCTTGGTGTTTAATTACGGGCTCAGTACTTCGTAGCTGTGTGACACTTGGCAAGTAGCTTAAATAAGGAAATATCTGAAAAGAACCTAACATCCTATAGAAAGTCCATGTTGGGTCAGGAAATACTCTTCTGCTCCAGCGAGGAGCTTTGTCTTTTTCTGGGTATTGACTGCGTCACCATTTTCCTAAAAAAAGTGGTTTTTTGGCAGGGGGAGGGATGTTCTGTTTTGGAGAGGAGCTTTCTTTACTAGAGAATTTACATTAAAAGGCAGAATGTAATTATTAATCATCTGTGTCATTTAAGATTGAGTTCTTAATCCATTCAACTTTCTATCAGCGGCTTATTTCTCAACCTTGGACACTTGTAGTTAAAAAATTAAAATTCATCAAATTTTTACTCAGCGTACTTCTACCTGTGGGTTTGCATTTGTCATTTACTCAAATTCTTTCACTGTGCACTACCTCACTACTGTAGTCTTTTTTCCCCAAATAAACTTTTTTTTTTTTAAGAACTGATGTATTCTGGTTTTTGTAAGCCAATTAATTACCCAGATATGTTCATATTAGGAGAAAAATAGTTAAGCATGCACAAGTTTTTAAAAAAATTCAAAGCAACTTAATTCCATAAAAAGATAGGTGGTTACATATGGAAGACAGATCTTTGCCATGTAGATATGTGATCCAAGAATTTATAGATCAGTTCACTCTTGTTTAACAATAATAGTATGCTTGTCTTACTTTTCAGCATATTGCTTTTCATTCAGAAAGAAAGTATATTCAGTATCAAAATAAAATTTTTGTTTTATTTGGTATTTTTTCTCTGAACTAACAGTTTAATACTATTGTTATTCTAGGATACTGTGACATGGACATGGCAAGGATATAAATTGTAAGTTGCTTATATTATTATTAGTTTATATAAATTTTTTTTGAGTGAAGAAAAAGAATTTGTTCTTTTTTAAAAAAAAAAAAAAGCCTTGTTTTTGTAGAAGTAAAGATTTCTAATCAGATCCTTGAATCTTGTAACTGAAAAGTTTCTGTAGAGAGCATAACTATCTTGCCCATTAAACCCCAGTGTCTGCCATGTGCAGAATTCTAGTTGTTTGTCATGTTCTAATGGGTCTCAAGTGTTTATCTACCTATTCTTAAGAAACATTCCAGTGATCTCATTTGAATCCTACTCAGCTTAAATTTTGTAATTTCATTCCCATTGCAAATTTAGCATTATCTGGTGTCTCCATCTTTATTTTACTGTATTCGTTTAAACAGTCCAGAGCATTTTAGTCATATGGCCTGAAATAGTTGTGATGTGTCTGATTTGAGTTGAGGAAATAGCTAACCAAACTTTCACTTCCACTCTTGGATTTTAAGAGCCTAAGGATCAGCAGTTTCTATAAATGTTGAAGAGAAGAATACAGTTTCACTGTTAAGCTAGCTGAAGTGAACTAGACCTTTTAAAAAGAGCAGAACATGTAGAATCTTACTTACTCTCAAGAAGTTCTTTTGTTTGGCTCCCCTGCCTGTTTACGTGCCTCCTTTGGTCCTTTACCTGCATGGAGAGTGTCGACACCCATCTATGTTCACCTCAAGGAGCCTGGCTGGCTTTGGGTGGCAGAAGAGAAAAAAAATAATAAACCTTCCCCAAACTTAAAAAAATTTTAAAAAGACAGCCTGTTTATATTTTGGATTTGAGGACTTTCCCAGGACTTATGAAATAATGCCTTTTGGTACTGTTATACACAGAGCTCAAATTATTGATGGATAGGTGACGATCACTTGGAAATATTTAAAAGAAATCATCATTTGCCTTCAAGTACATTGTAGACAATCCAAACAACTTCTGAAAATTAGATTTTTTTAACTAAAACATACTTATTTTCTCCATTTTTTTGTGTATGTAAGTTGCTTTGAAATGATACATTTAAATCAGAATAGATGGGCCAATTACATGTGTTAATAAACATTGATACGCCTGAGACATTTATGTTCCTGTTATACTTCAGTCCCTGGTAGTTGAAGTTAAGTAAACAACACCAAAAGTAAGGAACATAAATTGTAAAAGGTATCTAGACATTATGCTATCTTTAACCCTACAGGAAATCAGTCTATTCCCTTGGCTAGAATACATATTTCCTGTCATTACTAATTACGAATTCCTGGTTTTCAACTTCTATACAAGGGGAAAGTAGGAGAAACAAGTAGTATGAGAGCATTTTAGAAAAAGAAGTGCCTGAAAATTGAGGGGATAACATATTTATATTTCCAGAGGTGTGTCATCCTTGGGGCCTTTACAAGTTAAGTCCTCATAGAGATAGTGACTTTGGGTTCATTGTGACTTTTTTTGGTTTTGCCGCTGGGCTGGTGGATGTGAAGGTCAAATAGGAAGCTTTTCTGGAAGGGAGATCAGGGGTAAATAGAGTGGTTGAGTTAATCTAGGCTCTAACCTGAGAAATGTGTGACAGAGGGGGAAAAATAGAATTCAGCAAAGAAAGAGAGGAAAAAAAGTTATTTTCAGAGTTAAAGTTTTCTTAGGATTTATAAACAAACACAAAATCTTCTAAAGATACAACGTTGTTTTATCCAAGTGCCACATCACACTTACGTGTGGTAACCTCTTGTTTCCACCTTTATCTTCTGGTCTTCATGTTATATTTACTGTGTCTCTTACTTCTAAATCAGTTTTCTCAATTGTCCTGGCTCCAAGTACTACTCTGACTCAGGATCTAGGGAAGGGATTTTACACCAAAGCAGATGTCCTAGGGGAGAGGAGACTCAGGGACTAACCATCAAGAAGGGAAAGCCTTGGAAAAGCTGTTTCATGTCAGTCTAAGAAGTGTTGTTTGGTTTGTCTGTAGTGTGGACAAGTCAAGTTTAAAGAGATCTTGTGTGTGGTTTCATTTGTGTATTTTTTTTTTTCTTTAACAGCATTCAGAATTTTCAGAACAAAATATGTATTCAAGTCATTGAATTCCAAAGCTCAATTTAAATCATTAAAGAACAATTTACTTAATGATAGATAATATGGATTGGCTTTGTGGCTTGGAGTTGATAGTAAAAGATTCTTTCCCTTTCAAACAGAAGATATGAGAACTGACACATTAACAATTTATAATGAATTATGGAATTAATAAGCCTGTTTCCTAAATTCCTTCTTTTAAGTAAATTCCTTGTTTAAATTCCTAAATTCCTTGTCTTAAGTAAGTCCCTTCAAGCAATTTTTACAGGTAAATCATATTTTAATTTCTTAATAGCAGAAAAAGCTTGGTTGGTTGTTTTCTTAAACATGTACCCTGCCTGACTTCTGGGTCATCCGTCTACATTAGGCGAAATAAAAATCTCGTAGAAATCTTAGCCAGAGAGTCTAAATATACACTGGAAAGCTGCAAGTAGGAACCATTTCAAAAATTATCTTTGAGAGGATTGATTATAACCACTTTAAAGAAAGCCTTTGTCGGGCTTCCCTGTTGGTGCAGTGGTTGGGAGTCCGCCTGCCAATGCAGGGGACATGGGTTCGTGCCCTGGTCCAGGAGGATCCCACGTGCAGGAGAGGCCATGGCAGTGACAGGCCCGCGTACCGCAAAAAAAAAAAAAAAAGAAAAAAAAAAGAAAGCCGTCGTCTAGCTTTACAATGAAATCTGAAACTTTTCAGAAAATTTCCCCATAGCTAAAACATTTATTAATAACTGGGACAATGATGATAAAGTTTCTGCTTTTAAGGAAAGGCCCACTGGTTTTTTGTTTTTTTTAATATTAGAAAAGAATTTACTAATGTTCTACTCAGCAGTTTTTCTATAAACATATTAATGTACCTTAAGATGTGACCATGGTTAGTTTCTCTAGGCCTATGAGTCTTAGCTGTCAAGAAGACTTCAAATTTGGGGTTTAGTCTGCTGAGCTGCGGCTCTGACCCACAAATACATATTTGGTATTGCATTCAGCAATTTAACTTTTGAATATCAAGAATAGTTCTCTAAACCCAAAAAGTGTTGTAGCTACAGTGTGGCATTTATAAATGCAGAATACATACAAAGAGTGACATGGGGTTGCTTGTATGTAAAGAAAAGATTGTTCAGTAATATTAGATGGTACTTGTATTACCACATAAAGATGGCCTTCTCTTTTTTTCTCCTCAGCATTCAACTTTGTGTGCTCACTTGCTGCCAGCCCTTCACAAAGGTGGAAGTTGAGGTAAGTGGTTCAAAATGTAGCCTTGGAGCCTAAGATTTGGCCTTTCCTTTCATTGTGAATTTTTAGTCTAGAGAGACCAGATGTAGAAAGATTAGAAGTTAAATCTGCCACCTTGAAAATAAGCCCTGGTCTTTTGCAAATTGTGTGCCTAAACCATCTGTCAACCCTAGCCCTTAGAACTGTGTTAGGAAACACAATTTCCTAACTTCTGGGAACTTCCAGCGTGTCACCACCCTGGCTGGCCAGATTTGCATCACCCGTTCCTATCTTTTAATCCTTTTAGTGCTGACCTCTGCCAAGTTGTATGATATGCCTTCACATGCTGACCAAAGGACTACAGTAGCTGGTAGAACCCCACAACTTCTTGAAGAAGTATGTTCTGTGAAAGCTGAGAGATTGTGGGAGAGGTACAGAGTGAGAAACCCTCACTTTTGGAATCAATCTGCACATTGGAGAGCCTGAGGAAATCATGTTGTATGAGCCGTGAAGGCAGCTCATATCATCGTTCACAGGACAGTTTTTCAGTTTAAGTTACAGTAGCAGGCTGTAACACTGGAGGAGTGATTAGAATGTTCTGAAAATTCTGACCAGATTTTTAAGACTCTGAAGGTTGATTCCAAGAACTATGCTTAGTTTCCAGGAATGACATGGAATAATGGACCCCTGAATTCAGAATCTCGTTGGCTTCAGTGATACCCTCAGGTAGCCTCTGAAGAGAGAGGGTCAGAATAGTGGTTCTCCAGACTCTTGCCTGGATTTTCCAATTGCATCCATGGCTTTTGTAATGAAAACCTTAAGTTTACATATGTAATTCAGAGTTCTGAGCGGGGGGCCAGTTCTCCAGGTGAAGGACTGTGGAATGGAAGTCACAAGAATCCTGTTTTATTTTGTTGGATGGCTTGGTTGTTCAGCCATTTAGTTGTTGTCAGCACTACCAAATGATGTAGGAGGGCAAATTATGTCAAAGCGAATTTAACTTCAGTGAAATTTTTCTTGAGACTTGCAGGTTGTCTGCCTGCCTTGAAAATACCTGTTTACTAATTATATGCCACACCTCCCCACTTTTAAAACCAGCTCAGTATCTCTCAGTGTGACCAGAAAACACTAAATCTTGGAATATAGTTAGATGTTTCTAGAGAAAAAAACTAATCTGTATCCTAATAAGTTTAGGAAGTACCAGGGTAAATAAAATGAATCAGGTTTCTTTTCTCAAGACTTCTCAGTGCCTTTGAAATGTTTGACCACTGAACCCCTTTTTCTCTGGATACCTCCTAGAGCCAGTTTCCATAGAATACATTTTGGGAAACCCCGGTAGAAAGAAATATCTTATTATTTCTAAGTACTTCGACTGAGCACTGCTCTTCCTTCTTGAAAAGCTGCTCAGATAGCTAGCCCTGTTTTCTTTCTCTAAAAATAAATAAATAAACAAGAAAACCCATATTCTCTGCACATTTGGAAGATATTGTTTATATATATATGCTGTTCCTTCCTCTGAATTTACCCCTCTTTAGCTAAGATGAAATCTAGCAATAGATGTGGAAATGCACATAGAACTGTACATTTTTTTGTCTAGCACGCGTGTCAGTGGTCAAATTGTGTTACAACAGAGGTTGCAAATTCCTCATGCTTTTGCCCTGACCACTATTACCACATTTCCTTTCCATGTCATGGCTGTCCTTCTTTCTTTTCAATTATAATATTTGCATTCTCCAACCTGTCCTCAGACCTGTTTGGGTAATATTTTCTGCAAATAAAAGAATATATCCTTTGTTCGATAACTTCACACACAAAATGGCTTTCAACCAGTTGAAAAAAGCTGAATAGGTAGGGATTTGATATATAAGAATTGTGGTGCAGGGTAAGAAGATGGAAATTTTAGGCTTCAAATTGGGTATTCTTATTTTAACTGTAATTTAATTTGAGATTTATGAGTCTACCTTTCACCCAGGGGACTCCTAACTACTTTATGATTTTTGAATATTTTAATTCCCCACTGTTGGGATGTAACTGGAAAATGTATCCCAGCAGACTGCCAGGCACTAAGTATACCCACACCTTGGCTCAAGACTCTCAGGGGCTGGGCACTAGCTCTGAGGCTCCAGCTTTTCCACCACGTCAAAGGAGGCCCAGCTTGAACTGCCCCAATGCAGCTTAGTCAGAAGTCTCAGTACATTTAGTTGCTACAATTTCAGTTGTCTTGGTTATTCAAAAGCACCTCCTCTGCTTTCCTTTTTCTTAAAATGGATGGAAATCCTAGGTATTATTTTTAACATGTGTTTTTAGACCTTCTTGAATATTAATTAGGTAAACCTAATTCAAGATGTATTATTCAAGAATATAGCTTTACCTTTATGGTTTTTAAAATGAGCTATGAGTGGATTGTTACTATAATGTCCATTTAGACACCCTTGTTCTTGTGAGTCAAGGACTTCTCAGTATGTTGAAGGCTGTATCCTTTAGTTTCACAAGTCTCCCCTCATTAATGATGATTATCAATCTCTTTAATTACCAAAATGATCAGATATCTAAAAATCTAGGGAATATAGTATTTAGGACTATTTCCTTACCCACTCCTTCTCTGCTTCCCCAACAAAAAGACTTATTTTTGAAAAGGTTATTATTTTCTTGACTCTTGGATCTTAAAAATACAACAAGTTCCAAACCTCATGCCCTATGTAATTGGTCTTGTGGCATCTTTGAACAATGATGCCATGTGTGTCTACAGAACGGTTCTACTGAAAGTTATTCTTTGAATCATAATGTGGCATAGTGGGTGTACTTAAAGCATCTTTTAGTGATCACTTTTATCAGCCAGCTACTCCACAAGTATTCCTTAATAAGCATATGGCTTAGGGGCATACGGAATAAGCTAGCTAGTAGGGAACATCCCAAAATATGACATAAATAAAGAGCCTTCTAGTTTATCTCATGAGAGAGAATATAAGCAAAGTCAGACTATATAGCACTCTGGATAACAGCTAGTTTCTGAATGGAAACATGACATTCACATTGACTCTACAATCAGTTTCCTTTTTCATGGGCTGTGTCTTAGTTTGCATTCAAAATATGTTGACTTTAAAGCCATCCATTATATTAGAGATACATAAAAATGATTTGTCTGTAGACATACATATTTTGCTTTAGGAAACTTCCTTGGCAAAGCTTATAGTGAGCTTCTAGTGGCTGCTGGCATTACTTAATGGTAGGTAATTCATTGCCTTGTGATAGAAAGAGGTTTTTTTTTTTCATTAAAAAATTTCTGATGTAGGAAAGGATTATAATAATGAGTGTTATGATCAACACCTATAGAAATATATCACTTTTTAAATCTCTTAAAGCTAATTACTTAGAGAAGTTTCAAATACATTTATATAGTTTATTTAAATATCCGAATGCACTAAAATGATGTGTAGTTTTTAATCTAAAACGGGCCTTTTAGAAAACCATCACACAAATACATACATACATACACACACAACACACCCCATATGTACTTGTTCTAACAGAGGTAATTTCTTCTGGAACTTGGTAGAATTCTGGAATTTGTAAGTGGAGAAATAGAGTGCTACAAGAAGAGCGTTAGCTGGGGTTTTTGTTCCAGTTCTGCTAGTACTTACCTGTATTTGCTTGAGCAAATTACTTAAACCACTCTAAGCCTGTGTTCTCACTGGTCAAAGGGGGATACTAATACCTATTTTATAGGGTTGTGAGGATTTAATCAGGTTGCTTGTGTGCTAGTATGTGGTGAGTTAGGCATTAACCTTTATTCACCTTATCAACTAGATTTTCCTGTTCTTTGGGGAAGCAAGGAGCTAACGTTCATAAAACCTTTCTTCTTTTGCATTTCTCCTTTTGAAGACTGTAAAGGAGAATCACGAACAGAACGAGAACTGCACTTTTCTGCTTCTTCTTCTTCTTATTTTTTTTTTGGCTGAACCGCGCGGCTTGCGGGATCTTAGTTCCCTGACCAGGGATTGAACCCCAGGCCCAGCAGTGACAGCACCAAGTCCTAACCACTGGACTGCCAGGGAATTCCCAGAACTGCACATTTCTTAAGATTCACCTGTTAAAATCCTTTTCTGTTCCTTAGAAGAAGAAAAAGTTGATTGTAGCGTCATCACTCGTCAATCTTTCTCCCTCTCATCATCACTTATTTAATAGAAAGGAATGTGCTTGATGTGGTCAGTAAACAATGAATACACCAGTCTCACTGGTAGTGAGTATTCATGTAAAGGACTGGCTCTGGGTAATGGAGAGTCTTAAACAATAGGCAGGGGAATTTGGGCTTTATCTTATGTGCAGTCTAAGGCCCAAGAAGAGGTAGGAGGCTCTGGGACCAAAAGTGCAAACTAGAGGTGCTGGTGTGGGAGACAGGCCAGTTAGTCTCCTCCTCATCTGGGTCAGGATGGTACAGAGTAAGCAGGGTGAGGGAAGAGGGGATACTGCAGTGAGGAGGGGGCTGGAGCTGTGGAGCCCATCTCAGGTGCAACGGGAAAGGGAACTGACAGAGTTTACACAGGATGCTGTCAGGGAGGAAAGACTTCCCTCTACCCACCCAGGTCTGATTCCTGGGTCTGTGAAATAAACTGATAATAGGCAGATTAACAGCAGAAAAGATATACAGATTTATTAAGTTTTAATATGATATTCACAAGGGCATCACAGGGAATAAAAAGTGAATACCCAAAAAAGTGAGATTTGAGAGCTTATATACCATATTAAAAGAAGCAGGGGATACAGCCACTATGGAGAACAGTATGGAGGTTCCTTAAAGAACTAAAAATAGAACTACCATACGACCCAGCAATCCCACTACTGGGCATATACCCTGAGAAAACCATAATTCAAAAGGACACATGTACCCCAATGTTGATTGCAGCACTATTTACAATAGCCAGGATGTGGAAACAACCTAAATGTCCAACGATAGATGAATGGATAAAGAAGATGTGGTACATATATACAATGGAATATTACTCAGCCATAAAAAGGAACGAAATTGGGTCATTTGTAGAGATGTGGATGGACCTAGAGTCTGTCATACAGAGTGAAGTAAGCCAGAAAGAGAAAAACAAGTATATATTAATGCATATATGTGGAATCTAGAAAAATGGTACATATGAACCTATTTGTAGGGCAGAAATAGAGACGTAGACGTAGAGAATGGACATATGGACACGGGGAAAAAGAGGGAGATTGGGAGATTAGGTTTGACGTAAATACGCGTGAACCTCCCGTATAGCACAGGGAGCTCAGCTTGGTGCTCTGTGACAATCTAGATGGGTGGGGTGGGGAGGGAGGGAGGTCCAAGAGAGAGGGGTTATAGGTACACATATAGCTGATTCACTTCATTGTACAGCAGAAACTAGCACAACATTGTAAAGCAATTTTACTCCAATTTAAAAACAAGATGAATTAGAGCTTCCACATAGTTTATAGCAGAAATAAAAGTTTCAAATTAAAGAAAAAGAAAAAAAGAAGCAGGGGAGGGAGGGCATAGGCCACTTAGGGGAGAGTAAATGATTTTTAAGAAAGACGAGTGGGCCTTTAGAACAGATGGGAGACATGATGGTGTGTGATAAAGTTTGTCTGGGTGTGATGTTGACTTCTAGTCTCCTCCCCTCTGATGAGAGTCAGTCTTCCCTGTTTGATGAAACTCCCCAGGAGCACATTTAGGACAATTGAGTTCTTTTTGGAGGATCTGTCATGGGCAGATAAGGGGAGTTCAGAGAAAACCTCTCCCTGCAGTGCTGTTTTTAAGTGCCTACAGCTCAAAATAATTGATATACCCAAGTGGCACATTTTGCAGTTGCATGTCCTGAACTCCTTCACTGTCTTCTTTCTAAAGTTGAAAATGAAGTATTATTGAGATGAAAGTGGAATTGCAACTTGAGAAGCAAGGAACACGTTTGAAACAGGAAAATATGATGGCAGCAGGTCAAAGAAGGACAGAAGAGGCCTGCCAAGCAGCAGTGAGGTTCGATTTAAGTAACTTGATCCTCACCTATCACATAAACATTAAAGAAATAGACCCAATGTTAAGATCACATATTTTGGCCCACCTACACAGATTAGAAGGATAAAAGAAGATGTTTGACAACAGAAACAAAAAAGTATTTTTTTATGTTTGGAGGCAGCATGGTCACCTTGGGAAATTACATAATTTTTCAAGCAGCTCCAAGGAACTGAACATGAATTTGTAGTAGCCTCAGCCAGTAAGATTTTGTACCTTTGTTTAGCATCTCTCAGTTAGCATCACTCTCTAACAGGATTAGGGAGGCGGGATCAGGAGAGGTGACCGAGTATGTGGCAGAAGTGACAGATTCTAGGTGACAGAAGGGTCATAGAGAAGTGTCTGATTCTCAAAGTACAGTGTAGATAGGCAGACAGATGTTGTCAGCAGGGGGTGGCAGAGAGGGATGAATAGTTCCTGAGGGTGACCGTCAGTTTCTTGGGGTCTCTGCAGGACCAGGTTAGGGGTGAAGTAAACACTAATAGATAATGAGGAGAAACTCTCATGGAAGAACTTGTCAGAGGAGGAATTAGAATTGCATGTTTTTTCCATGGCCAAGGTAGAGTTGAGGAGAATATCTGTGGCCAGATGAAGGGGTGTGAAATCAAGATGGGCCATCAATGTGGATACTGGGGATAACGAGAGAAGATAAAGGTAGAAAGGATAACTTGTGGTCCTGGGGTCACTGGGGTATTTAGGTGTGTATTAGCGTTCAGTAATAGACAATGACAATCATGTTCCCCTCTCTCTGGCTGATCTTCCTTCCCAAGTAAAAGATATGTTCATGCTGTGACCCTTGAATGACGTTGTACAAATTGGAAATGTGATATAGAGGGCAAGATCTTATCCAAGGAGAGATGACTTTTTATTAGAATTTCCATTGAATTGCTTCTCAGGAGGCATGGGGGCCTCCAAGACCAGTGAGTATCAAATCCAGGCTTTTAACTATTTTGAACTCTCAGGGGAATTATTTTCCTCAAGAATAAGATGCCATGCCAATATAAGCATTATTAAAAATCATTTTATGGAATATATTCCCTGCACTAAAAGGAACCAAACCCATAGTTCATTGTATTGTGTTTGGTTAACAGTGTAACAGCAATTATTTTTTAGGGTTTTCAGTATGAACTTTTATGACCTACCAATCAAATATATTATAAATGAGTATTTAGCTTTTTTTAATGAAGAATTAAATGGCAATTTAAAACTTTAATTGATTGTATTATTTTGTTAGGTTTTTATGAACATTGATTTTAACATAGTTTTCTTCCTTGGATTTCATCCTAAGCAACTATAAGAGATTTTACTAGAACAGGATGGAGGGAATTTTTAGAAATATTTATTTGCAAAGATTTTTCATTGCTCTGGATATATAAGTGATGTGGGGACCTCTGGTGGCTTAGTTTATTTTTCCATCTTAAAGAATGACTGGATACTAAGTGAAAAGATAGACTTAGAAGTCCAGTTGGAAAGGACCTTAGACGGCACCTACTCAAACTTCTCCTTTGACAAGAGAGGGAATTGAGGCCTATGAAGTCTAAATGACTTTTCCAGGATCGCAGAGCCAAGGCATCAACCCAGGCCTAGTGCTGTCTCCGCAGCATGCCACTGTCCTCTTGGAGAGGATGTTAATAAAATAAATGTGAGAAGTAAAATAACAAATAGCACATTAGCCTATGATTTCTGTCCATTTTATCCTAAAAATGCCAGTTGGGTCCATGCTGGCCTGTACACCCTCCCTGCCTCCCTCTATTCATGGTCTTACCATCACTCACAGAGTGATTGTGGTTGCCTCCAGGGGTTCTCCCTGCTCCGAGCCTCTTCCTCTTTGGTTATCCACTCCCTGCCACCAAAGTTACTGCTCAAAAACTTTGACTGGGTCATTTCACTCCCTTGCTTAAACTTCATCTCTGAGTCACTATTGCCCGTAGGCTTCTTTTTTTTTTTTTTTTTTTATAAATTTATTTATTTTATTTTTGGCTACTTTGGGTCTTCATAGCTGCACGAGGGCTTTCTCTAGTTGCGGTAAGTGGGAGCTACTCCGTTGCGGTGCACGGGCTTCTCATTGCAGTGGCTTCTTTTGTTGCGGAGCATGGGCTCTAGGCACGTGGGCTTCAGTAGCTGCGGCTCAGTAGTTGTGGCTCGCGGGCTCTAGAGCACAGGCTCAGTAGCTGTGGCTCACGGGCTTAGTTGCTCCGCGGCATGTGGGATCTTCCCAGACAAGGGCTCGAACCCATGTCCCCTGCATTGGCAGGCAGATTCTTAACCACTGAGCCATCAGGGAAGCCCCCCGTAGGCTTCTTAAACATGGTTAACAAGCTTGAAAACAGGTCCATGTGAGTCTGAAAGTGGTGTTATTTATACAGATACTTACTTTTCTTTCAAATTGTGACCCTGCCATTTGTGTGTGGCTTAGCTATATCGTTTAACCTCTTGGAGCCACATTCTTTACCTATCAAAGGGAAATGGTAGAATTTGCCTCAAGAAATTGTTGCAAGATTTCGCACATAAAACCCCTTATATAAAGTACCCAGTACACAGTAGGTTCTTGAAGGATGGTAGCCCTTAATGGTGGACTTAGCTCACTGTATCGCACATTTATTCCCCACTGCATGAAGAACTCCTTGAGGGCAGAACTTCCTTGTCATGTTTTCAAGGCTTAGTGTGATGCCTGGCATATAACAGTGTGCTTAAGCAGGATTTGTTGAATGGAAATGAGCCATGAAATCTTGAGCACGTCTTTTAATCTTTGTGATCCCCAATTCCTTATGACTAGAATTGGGAGGATTAGTAAAATGAAATAATGCATATAAAAAACCTAGCGTGGTGCCTGGTTCAGTTAATAAACAGTAGGAATTGGCAAGATCATGTTTATCCTCAGAAAGTCAAGATCAAGCATTAGCTCTTCTATAAAACCTCTTTGGTTGCTTTTCCCAGCCCCCGACCAAATTAATCGTTTCCTATCCCTTGTGCTCATACTCGAGGAAGGATGGTTTAGTGGGAAAAACAAGGGTTTTAAAGTCTGACAGGCCTTGAGCTGAATCCTAGTCATGTGACCCATATAACTTTAAGTAAGTTAATTAAGCTTTTAAGCCCTATCATTAGGGGTAATGATAGTGTGTGTTGTGTCAGTCTATCCTGTTAAAATATGGATCTTCTTTAGAGTGGGAATTAGGGTCCTGTTCATCTTGCCTGGTATATAGTAGGTGCTCAAAAAATGTACAATGACTTAAATATAGCACTGAAAGCTTGTTAATGTTAGGAAACTATAATTAAAAACAAGAATAGTACAAATGAGGTATCACAGATTATCAAGTGGAGAAAAAAGAGTAAAATTTAAAATGATAAAGCAAAAATGGTAGAAAACCAATATAAGGGTTCAAAAACAAGCAGAAGAAATGATCAAACATAAAGCTTGATCAAGTGATAAAAATATGGCTGATATAGGAATGGATAGAGAAGATAAACTACAAAAAACAAAGTACTACCACTAATAACATTTTCACACAGAGGGTAGGTGGGAGAAAATGCAGCTTTGAGAGTAAGATCTGAGTAGTTTCAGCTTTACAACTTCCAGAATTCCAGACATTGGTTCATTTCATCCTCACCACAACCCAGGACATAGGTGGTCATAGCCCTCCTTTCAGAGTTGAGGAGACAGTTCAGAAAAGTTAAAGGTCATACTAGTTAACACACAGAAAGACCCAGAGCTTGGATTCAGATCTCTTGAGTCCAAGCACAGTGCTCTTTACATTCTATCCTATAACCCGTGTGCTAGAAAGGCAGGGGATTTCATATAATGACAGCTTATAAATTAATTTAGCATTTAAAGTCTTAGGCCTCACAATTGTAATGGAAAGGTATATTTGCCTTTCAGTTTATGCCTGTTCAAATACCAAATGATGAAGAAAAAAGTGATCCTGTCCTTTTTGCCAGTACAGTCCGGAATTTAATGGCAGAGTAAGTATCTATATGTGATTATGATCAGTAAATAGTTTTAAAATTATTGGTAAATGGCATTTAACATTGTTTTTGTTTTTTTGTTTTTTGTCTTTGTTTTTTTCTGTCTGAGGGCCTCATTCCCCAACTCATTTTGGTAAGGAAAAATCATGTGCCTAGGAATGCAGTCAGTAAGACAATCTATAAATATTTTCCCTGACGTAACCCCAAACTAATGCAGACGTAGCTTTGCCAGAAGGTGAACAGGGAGGGTACATGAACCAGGAGAAACCAGCCAGTGACCTCCAAAGGGTGAATTCTCCCAAGCTGGCCAGTCGCTGTCAGACAAAGCTAATGGTGGTCTGAGTGGTTCCTGCTGTGACCCACCTTCTATCCCCTCAGCCTCCATATAGCTGCCAAGGCCACGTGTTTCAAAGGCATTAATGATTATAGCACCAAAAAGGGAAAAGTTTGCAAGGGAATGCAATAGATGCATAGAAAAGGGGGAAAGTCACCCTCATTAAGGGGATGGCTATAAATTTAGGATTTAGAAACTGCAAAACATAAGGCAAGTATTTTCCTGCACTTAAGGGAGTTTGAACTGGCCACTATCCTGATTAGATAAATCACCTCTCCTCCTGTAATGAAAGAGTGTGTTATACTATCCCCACCACCCAGGCAGCCTCAGAACCCTCCAGGTGTGCACCCTCTCCCCAAGCACCACCTCCCTCAGTCATGCCCAACGGTAGGTTTGGAGCTAATAAGCCAGCAGTATTTATTCTCTTAGTAAAAATGCAATGAGAACTCTGAATTGAGCTTCATAGCTGAATTTGGCATTATAAGCAAGATTATATATATTATATGTATATTACATATATTAATATTTCACAGGAGACTAACTTTATTTTCAAAAAAGAATAAATGTTTACGTGTTTGGCTGAAAAACTTTTGTTACTACGTGTCCCTACATGTACTTGATTTACCTAGTTTCTAGAGCAGCTACAAAATTTGCTTTGATATTGTTTTCTTCCCTCTTCCATTATGTTTTCATACTAGCTTATGTCCAAAATTTAGGAAGGAAGATAAGTATTAGGAACTGAGAGAATTCATATCAGATAGTTTGACTTCCCAAAACCTGCCTAAAAACAGGAAAGGTTTGTTTAAGCAGCCTTTTCCTGGATTTGGAGGCGTGGAGGTAGAAGGGCCTTGGATAAAGAGTAAGAAAGACCTCAGTTAGCTGTACAACCTTGGATAAGTTCCCTCCAAGGCTCCTTTCCTCATGTGTAAAGTGGGAATTCTAATCCTTGCCTGGCTTTTCTCATAGTTTTGGTTATTATGAGAGTCAAGTAGGAAATGTTAAAAGCATTTGAAAATGGTAAAGAGCAAAGCCGAGGTAAGTAGTGGTGGTCGACCACTAATAAATATTTACCAAATCCTGTGCTAGGCCATTTGCTTGTGTTACCTAACATAATCTTCACAGCAGCTCTGAGGCAAGTGAGAAAAATGGAGGCTCTGAGGTAGTGAGAGTTTCTGGGCTGGGATTCAAATTCACGCTTCCTATTACCAAAGCCCAAGCTCTTAACTGTTTTGTTCTACTATTTACTCATAATTCCTGAAGTGTTTTTAATTTTTATTTTCCTTATATATTCTTACACCCAAATAGTCATTAATCAAAAACAGCTTAGTGGCAGGTAGGAAAAAAATGTTTATTCATATTGCATTCATTGAAAATTGAATGTTCTTAGCCATGATTCAACAAAATCAAATAACAGTTGATGACATAATTTTATGATTGTCACTGAATGTGTGTGAATAAAAATTTAGCCAAGAGGGATCTGCAGGAAATTATTTTATGTACAGCACAGATTTTCTTCTTGTCACTCCAGTGTTATTTCAAGTTCTTGTTAATATGTATTTTTTCCAAATCTGTTTCACTATAAGTAGATCTCTGAGCAGGAGGGAGGTAGTCGGTATTGTGCACTCCTTTGAGGATGGAGGGTGTTTAGGTTTGGAAGAAATATGATCTTATAATCAGTCCTCATTAGTATTTTTTGAAGATTGCTATGTAGCAAGAAGGTGATCTTCAGTCTTAAAAGATGGAAAGACGCAGCTAGCTACCAATATGGATAGACCATTCACTTATAATATGTACAGGTACCATTTATCTGTTTAAATGGCACTTCCACAGGCATTCTTAGTTGGTCCTTAAAATAACCCTGTGGAGGAAGTGATTATTCCCATGTGCAGATGAGAAAAGTGAGGCTTAGGTTAAGTGCCAGCTGGTAAAAGACTCCATAGGACTTGAACCTAAGTCTTCTCATTACTTTCCATGGACTGAACTCAACTATTATTATCACTGTAGTCAAAACACAGAACAAAAATGACTAGCTGGCAGAAGCACACAGACATAAGGAGATTAACTCGAGCCACAATAAGTCTGTGAAGTAGAGAAATATATCTCTTTGGCAATAATAAGCCAAAGCCACTGGTTCAAAAAGTAGTAAATACTTTTCCATTTACTGTCGTTTGTTGACCAATTCAGGCCTAATGAAAAACCATCACCTTTTTTAAAAAGTTGAATCTGTTTGTTTTTTAATACTTTAGAGCTCTGAGAATTCCAGTAACAGATCACACCTATGAAGACTGCAGATTGATGATTTCAGCAGGACAGCTAACACTGCCTATGGAAGCTGGGTTGGTGGAATTTACCAAAATCAGCCGGAAATTGAAGTAAGCATATTTTAAAATTACCACGCTTTCCTAAAGGTGTCCAAAAGAGACCTGAACTCCTCTTATGTTTATTTTCTCTGCTTTCATTAGTGCTCAAACTCTAGAGCCTACGTGGTGTTTATTAAGAAAGCCAGGGATGTGAATTTATCTCCCATTTAGTTCATCTAGTTTTGTTTTTTCAAGAACAGCTAACTTAGAAATATGTGCGTTGGTCATGAGAGGAGAACGAGATAGTAAACACGAGTCAGCACAGATCTGCCTCCCTACCCAGAAACAGCTGAGTAGTTGGTCCTGCCACCTTCTTATAAGAAAGATGGCATAATTATATGGTACTGGCACGAGGTGGTCAGAACTCCTCATGTGAAATAGGAATTGACTTGTAGAGCAGCAATTCTGACTATCATTGAATTTTAAATACTTCCCTAGATCAACCTTCTCCTTCTGGGTACATAATTTTTTTGAAAAGGCAAAAAAAAAAAAAATTGTGATTTTAATGATCTGGTTTAAACCATTTAGAACATTCCCTTTGAACTTCCCGGTATGAAGGTGTAACTCCCACATCCCTCTCTGATTACAGTTCATTGTTTTCAGCCCTGACAGGGATCTGCAGAATTTATTAACTCAGTAGACCTTGGCATCCTCCCTAGGAGGGAGCTGCAGAACCAGTTACTGTATTAAAGTTCAATATTAAAAAATATTTTTTGATAACTGATGTAGCAAACATTATTTATATCTTCTAGATAGCAATGTTTTGATGTTATATTTTTACAATATTCCAATAGATTTGAAAAAATTAGATAGTTACTGAAATTGGATGTAGAAGTATATGTTAAGTCACCTGTTTAACTCTACAGGATGTGATGTAAGCTACAGTATATTTTCCAGTGTTTTTTAAAGTGTTTTATAACTAATATTGGAGGAAGTGTACAAAGTCTAATGAATCCCCCATCACAACATTTTGTGAAATGTGAATTCATTATCATCCGGAAAGCTTGAAAGCAAGAATTGTATATTTTTTTTAACAACTCAGTAAGTACTGTTGACTTACTAAGTAATATTTAGATTAAAATGTGAGTTCTTTTTTTCTTCTCATGAGTCATTTATTATCTTACCACATTGCTCCTTTTCCCAGTTACTTTTCTTTCCCTCAGATATTTGGGATAATTATAGTTATGTTAATATCCTTTAAAAAATTAGAAGTCTGTATCCATGTTCAAAGTGTGCCTTAAAATATTCGTTTTTGGGGCTTCCCTAGTGGCGCACTGGTTGAGAGTCTGCCTGCAGATGCAGGAGACGCGGGTTCGTGCCCCGGTCTGGGAAGATTCCACATGGCGCGGAGCGGCTGGGCCCGTGAGCCATGGCCACTGAGCCTGAGCATCCAGAGCCTGTGCCCCGCAACGGGAGAGGCCACAACAGTGAGAGGCCCGTGTACCGCAAAAAAAAAATTTTTTAATTCGTTTTCTTCTCCTTTTCAAATGTAACACTGAATATATTTTTCCCTCAGACAGATGAATAAAACAAAACTCACAAAATGTCCATGTGGATTGTAAAACGCTAATACATCTTCATAACTCTTTGTTTAGATTAGATTGGGATGGGATCCGTAAGCATTTGGATGAATATGCCGCTATTGCAAGTTCCTCTAAAGGAGGAAGAATCGGAATTGAAGAATTTGCGGAGTATTTGAAGCTGCCTGTTTCAGATGTCTTGAGACAACTTTTTGCGCTCTTTGACAGGGTAGGTTAAAGTTTAATCTTTAACATGCAAATAGTTTTATTTCGTGAGTCCCCACAGGGTATAAATCAGTATGGCAGGCATTAGAAAAACTTGCTAGGTCAGTGTTAGAAGAAGCAAGGCTGAGCCCATTGTTTAATTGCATGATTTTGTTTTTCAGCTTAATAGTAGTAGTAGCAATAATAATAGTAATATAATAATACAACTGCAAAAAAAAAAATTCCCTGTAGTTAGGCTTTTATAGTCAAGCCCCTCCCTCACCTTTAACCACTGGCAATCACTCCATCCCTATAGGTTTGCCTTTTCCAGATGCCATACAAATGGAATCATTTAGTATATCCTTTTGAGTCCAGCTTCTTCACTCAGCATAACGCACCTGAGATTCAGCCACGTTATTGCATGTATCTGTAATTTGTCTCCTTTTATTGCTGAGTGGTATTCCATTGTGTGGATGTACCATACCTGGTGTATCCATTCCCCAATTGAGGAACATTTGGTTTGTTTCCACCTTGGGACAATTATGAATATAACTGTTCTAAGCGTTCATGTATAGGTTTTTGAGTGAATATAGTTTTCCTTTTACTTGGGTAAATACTTAGGGTTGGGTAAATACTTAGGATTGTTATCTTTTTTATTTCACATTCATTCCTGAGGGATATTTTTGTTGTACATATATGGAATTCTGTATAGAGTTCTTCACTTTCAACAATTTAATAATTTCATCCTGCTGCCTTCAGGCCTATCTGGTTGTTTTTCAAGTTCCTCCTGCCATGGTATTTTATCCAGAGGTAGTGCTTTTTGTATTTCGATCAGAGTTTCTAATTGTAGTGAGAAGGAGAGATAGGCTAAACTAAGCTCATTCCATCCTGGCTGGCACCAGAAGTCCCAGGTCTCTATCAACCACTGGGAAAAGATACTTTGCAAAGAAATTATAGCCTGCTGACAGAAACCAGGACAGAGCTTTTCTTTTTCTTCTTACCCAGAGGTCACTAACATTCCTAATGACTTATTCTGTGACTTATTCTCTTAGATGAACTTTTTTTTTTTAATTTATTTTAATTTTGGCTGCGTTGGGTCTTCGCTGCTGGGCCCGGGCTTTCTCTAGTTGCGACGAGCGGGGGCTAGTCTTCGTTGCGGTGCGCAGGCTTCTCATTGTGGTGGCTTCTCTTTGTTGTGGAGCACGGGCTCTGGGTGTGCGGGCTTCAGTAGTTGTGGCACGTGGGCTCTGTAGTTGTGGCTCGCGGGCTTAGTTGCTCCGCGGCATGTGGGATCTTCCCGGACCAGGGCTCGAACCTGTGTCCCCTGCGTTGGCAGGTGGATTCTTAACCACTGCGCCACCAGGGATGTCCCTTAGATGAACTATTCTTTAACATGATACAGGTAAGCAACCTTCTTCCGTATGGAGTGCACAAGCCTCTCTTCTGTGCTTGTTGCAGCATACAAATATTTTTTCCTTGTCCGTGAAATGGTAATGTGTCACTGCAATAGTGCTACTTTAAAGTGTAATGAAGATTTAGGGAAAAGGAGATGTAAATTATGGTATGTAACAGTGCAAGTTGGGAAAATACAGGCACTTTTCACTTGTACTGTTACTAGTATTTCTGTGAGATTTGTATAGCATTTTTCAATATGGCTCTGGAAACCATGCAAGCAATTTTAAATAAAGTTTCTATAAATATGAACTTGGTGACAGGAGGGAATATGGCAGGGACATACAAATAAGAACAGGAGATGGGGAAATGGGAAGTGACATGAAACAGGGACCAAGAGGGAAGTTCAAAGCACATCATAGACTTTATGCTCATCAGGATTTTTAATCAAGATTAAAAATAGTCTCCATAGAGGGCTTCCCTGGTGGCGCAGTGGTTGAGAGTCCGTCTGCCGATGCAGGCGACGCGGGTTCATGCCCCGGTCCGAGAGGATCCCACATGCCGTGGAGCAGCTGGGCCCGTGAGCCATGGCCACTGAGCCTGCACGTCCGGAGCCTGTGCTCCGCAACGGGAGAGGCCACAGCAGTGAGAGGCCCGTGTACCGCAAAAAAAAAAATAGTCTCCATAGAAGTTGCCCTGTCTTTCAGGTGTCAAACTGTCATAACAGCAATAACAGGATTGCTTTGACACCAGTTCTGTCTTTTGATGACTGATGATACCTGCCAGTGGCCCCATTGTTTCTATAGCACTGGGATATGTGGTAAGATTTGGGAGTGGGGAAGAGAGTGTAAACCAAGGATTACAATAAGCCCTAGTTAGCCAGATTGACTCACTCTGAACGAAAGAATACAATTAGCTCCAAGCAGTTTGGAGACTGGTGAGCCTTTGTGGCCAGTGTGGTCAATCACACTTCTGCATGGACTGCTTCAATCAGCTCACGTATCAATTGTAACTGTTAAGTTTTCTTCACTTCTTTGTATAGTGTATAGACTTAGCTTTAGATATAGACCATGAGTTGGTCTTTAAAACACTTTTGATCTCCAACATACTGGAAGGTAGAGAAAATAATCTGGAGAATTAACAACTAATGCATTTGACCTTTCTTTACCTCTTCCTTTTCTCTTCTCTTTGTCTCTCTGTCTTTCTCGCTTTCCTTTTTTTTTTGTTTTTAACATACCTGCATGTCTGTGCCTGTGAAGATTTGCTTTGTTTTGAGAAGCTGAATTATGTAATCGTTGCCACACCCTGTGCACATCCCCACTTCCATGCTCTCTTGGAGGGATTTAGCTGGGAAATGTTCCACGGAAAAGACAAAGAAGTTCAGTAACGTCATAGTTTATTTCTCTCTGAGTAGCTTATCTTGCTAAACTCAATACTTATGAGGGGTGGGGGAGGAAGAAGGGTGGGAAAGAGAGGGTGGGATGTTCCTCTTGCTCTTTCATTTCAGTAGCTATAAATTTTTGCAGGGCAGAGGGCTCCTCCCATGTGCCTTTCCCACTTTATTCTCCTTTTCCCCTTCCTTCTTTTCTTCTCTCAATCTCTCCCCAGGTCTGGTGCAATTGTGGTTGGTATTTTGGGGAAGGGGAGAGATCTGTATATCTCTCCATGTCCCCTTACTCCTTCTTCCCACATACATTCCTGGCAAGTCTGCAAAAACTTCATAATGGTTTTCATCTCAGTCTGTCCTAAAAAAAAGAAAATGTGCTGTCCATTCAGTTTCTTCTGACAATCTGATGTGTTCTTTTAGATTGTCAGATATGCGATGGCAGATGGTTTCAAGGTCCAACAGAAATGTGGCATTCATGGTCCAAAGCATAGCATGGCTCATTGGATTAGGATAGTTTTTTGTGGAGAGGTCTCATCTCTGAAAAAAAGGAAAAGAAGACCCTTTTCATCTTTAGGTTTCATTCAGCTTCTTTATTTTCCCAAATGTACACTGAACTCTCTGAATCAGAGGCTGATAGGGATTAGTCAAAAGTCCACATGAGTTAGAGACAGTTGAGAGCTGAGACAGTAGTTTAAAACAGTGGCTTCTCAACATTTTTTATATTCATAATTCAGTTTTCAAGACTAGATTTTTTTGCCAACCCTCTTGAAGGCATTTAAATACACTTAATGGGACTGAGAAACAACACTGGCTAAGTCAGAAATAATTATAACACATTTGTACAGTTATAAGAATATCTACACAGCATCACCTTATTTCATTCATTCTTCAACGCTGTGTTATTGAGCAGAGCCATGTGCTGCCCTGCCAGCAGTATCTTACATACCTATGAGACAAAGTCCTCAAATATTGCAGCACACATATCATCTTTGTTGCTAGTTTGACAGTATACCATGTTATCTACCTCTTACCTCTTGCTAGTGGCAAGTCATCTCATCTGCACATCTCATGATACATTCAGGGTCATGTTCCATCTGGCACACATCACCATAACGGTATGTATATTCGCTGGTGGCGAAGCTATATTTCAGGGATCAGCAGGCTTTTTTCAGCAAAGAGCAGGATTGTAAATGTTTTTGACTTTGTGGGACATTTGGTCCTAAACTTTCAGTATAATTTGTACAACTGAATAGAAAAGTTAATCCACCCCACTCAGAAAGATTTCTCTGTTTTTTTTCAGTCACTTAAGCCACATAAATGCCCTGTCCTAACTCTCAGCTTGAAAATCTGCATAATACAGCACCCTACCTTCTCTAACAGGGAAGGGCAAGCAAGGATGCTTGTTATTATATGCTCATTATTTGCTCATGGTTTAACACTTGAACTAATGCCAAGAACAGGGCAGACAGGAAGAACTCGGATAAAGAAACGCATTCATTCCACACAATGCAAAAGAGTAATAAAAGATCTCCAGAATAGCCAAAAATGATGGATTGTCAAAGTGCTAAAGTATACACACACTTTCCTGTTCTAATATTTAAACAAAGGACATAGTAATGCCAGAAGAACCAAGTACCCGTTAGAAGGCCGAAATGGGAAAAATCAGGACAGTTTTCACATTTTTTAGAGAATGGAAATAGTAACCAACTATCTAAATTTTCTTAGCCTGTGGTCTGTTGTGTGCATAATGGTTTTGGTAAAAAGAGAGTGAGCTCATGCCAGGCTATAGCTGAGTGATTAGAAATCAGTCTCTCATCTGTGAAGATGAAGATATACCACTAGTTAGAAATGGGGAGGATGTCAATAAGAAGTAGACAGATTTGGTGAGAATAAAGATTCAGAATGACCCCCTTTAAATCAGACGTGGAACGATGGTGGCTATAAGCCTTGACTGCAATCCTTCGATCAGTCCTTAAATTTTACCAGCATGCTTTATTTTCATCAGTTTAGGAAATATAGCAGGTGACAGTCAGCAAACTACAGCTGATAGACCAGATCCAGTCTGACGCCTATTTTGTAAATAAAGCTTTATTGGGACACCAACCATGCCCATTTGTTTATGTACTGTCTATGGCTGCTTTCATAATACAGTGCCAGAGGTGAATGGTTGCAACAGTAAGGTCTTCTATCCTATTTTTTAAATTGAAGTATAGCTGATTTACAATGTTGTGTCAGTTTCTGGTGTACAGCAAAGTGATTCAGTTATATTTATATATTCTTTTTCAGATTCTTTTCCATTATAGGTTATTACAAGATATTGAATATTTTTCCCTGTGCTACACACTAGGACCTCGTTGTTTATCTACTTTATATCTAGTAGTGTGTATCTGTTAATCCCAAGCTCCTAATTTATCCCTCCTCCACCCCCCTCTTCCCCTTTCTTCTATCCTTTAAATTTCCAGTTCGGGTTTGATGTGTACTTTAGTATTTCATAGCTCATGTGAAAAGAACTCATCTTGATTCCAATCTCAATTAATCAGGATTTGTTATATGAAATCTAAAGCTCATATGATATAATTAACAGAAGAAAGCTATAACTTTCTGAGTGGGCTAGATGAACATTCCGATCCAGTTGTACCAGTCATCCTGAAAGTTTGATGGCCTATATGTCTGACCATTTCCTTCTTCAATTCTCATGGTGACTTAACTCCCCCATGCAGTCCAGCATAATATTTTCCCTCCCTGAGTGTTCTTACACTAGAAATATCCTTTTAAGCATGAGAATTGTATGCTTTCTTTTTGGCTTCTCAATGCAAATCTACCTAGGAGACACTTAGAGGAAACAGAAAGGAGAGGGCATTGATTAAAGCTCGATTTTTTATTGGAACAAGTGAGCAGTGGCCTCCTCCAAGAGCATAAAGAGGTAAAGAACAGGGCTTTGTAAGGAGCAAATTGTGTCAGACCAATTTAATTTCCTCCTATAACAGAGTGACAGTCCAAGATGATAAAGAAGAAGAAATAGATATTATCTATATGGACTCTAGAAAGGTTTTTTATTTCATCCAACGTGACATTCTCATCAATAAATTAGGAAGGTCTGGTCCAGATCATGTTGCAGTTAGGTGAAAGCCCCACTTGACAGAGAGCCCTCACTGACAGCGGGAGCTGTGTGTCCTGTGTTATTCGAGACCTGCTTCAGTCCCCCCACCTTGGAGTTCTGTCTGGAGGAGCAACATATTTGATAGGTTACCAGAATACTTTTGAAAACCAGACAATACGTCAAAGTGAGGATAAGGGTATGTAAGTATGTCTTTAAAAGTTGTAGAACCAGACCCAAGAAAAAGATTAAATTACAGTCATATATAACATAAAAATACTTGGGCATGAGAAGGAAACTGAATGCAAGGTAAGAACGAAGCTGCAGTCACCACTTCATGGCACGTGAAGATCTAGACTCACAGCATTCTAGAGCTGAAAGGATGTTTAGTGTCAAATTGCCCATCTTCCTCATTTCTCAGGAAGCTTCCAGCCCAAAAGAGGAAGTTGTATGCTCAAGGCTACAGAGCTGATTAGTTGCAGCACTGGGAACTCCTAGTTCAGTATTCTTTTTACTACAAACCATCTCTGGACTTTTTAAAAATAACTTTCTTGAGGCATATTTTACATATCATAGCATTCAGCCATTTCAAGCATACAGTTCAATGATTTTTTTAGTAAATTTACCAAGTTGTGCAACCAGCACCATAAATCAGTTTTAGAGTTTTTCCATCACCCCATTATGATTCCTTGTGTCATTAACTGTTAATTCCTGTCACCTACCTATCTCCCAACCCTAGGCAACCACTATAGTAAGTCCTCCTGTGTTGTTCTAGACCTGGTCTAGAATAAAGACTAGAATAGAGACTTGTATAGATTTGCCTTTTCTGGACATTTCATATAATGGAATCTTACAATATACAGTATCATGTCTGGCTTTTATCACTTATTGTAAGTTTTTGAGGTCCATCCATGTTGTTGCCTGTATCAGTAATTCATCCCTTTTTATTGCCAAATAGTACTCCATTATATGAGTTTATCACATTTTGTTTATTCATTCACCTGTTAGTCGATATTTAGGTTGTTTCTACTTTGGAACTATTATGAATAGTGTTGCTAGTAGCATTCGTGTGTCACTGTTAACTTTTTAAGTTCAATAACTCTTCCCCCTCAAATTGAGGGTTAAATTTTCCATTGAATATGGCCTCTTCCCCTACTCCTTTTCTCCAGAGCTGCACAGTAGAGTTCCCCCAGACAGCAACCAAAGTTCCTATTAATGTTCTAATAAATAGCCTTAGGGGATTAAATAGTCCAGAGAAGAAAAGGCTTGTTAATCTAATAACAGTCTTTTATTCTATGATGGTTTATGAGAAACTGTTAGCCAAATGCTTTCCATCTTAGCAGAAAATAAATGAGAGGAATTGGATTTAAACTTCAGCGAAAAACACTTCAGATGGTCATAAGGAGGCACATTTTATATGACAATGGATGCTGTCAAGTTAATTTGCAATATTATAAAAACAAAGCCCATGTAATTTCCTCAGAAGCTTATATGAATGGATTTAAATCTGTCTGAGGCCAGATGGCCCCTTGTGATCCCCTAAAGGGAAGAAAGTCCTTTTGTGGTGCTTCTTCAGTGTGGTAAAGGAAGACATTTGGCCTTTGGTGTTTACAGAGACCATTTCACGGTGCCCATGAGACCAGTTATTGGAGTCATTGTGCCATAAAACCAGTTGATGGAGAGTTTTCTATAAACCACTAAGTGTGGCAGGAGACATTGCTCTCATGTCCTACACAGAGCAGTGTCTCCCAGCTACTATTCTCTCCCTAATAATAGCTAGAATAATCATTATTTAATTCTAGAATTGTACAGTTTATAAAGTAATTTTACGTTTAATCTCCTTTTGACTTCATATTTGAGCCTTAGTAGTTTCCAGAGTAACCTGTGAGATAGACTTTGTCACATGGCAGTTCAGAGTCCTTTCCAATTTCATTCTATTCTATTGAGTTGCCTTTATCTCCCATCATTCTCAGCAGTAAACTCTCATCACACTGGACTACTCATTATCTCTTGAATACCACACATGCTTTACTTCCTCTATCTTTTCACTACACCACCCCTTTATATATATATATATCTTGTCTTTTTGGAGAACTCTGACTTAGCCTATGGTCAGGCCTACACATTACCTCTTCTGTAGGTAAATGTTCTCCTTTCCTTTCCTCAGCAGAACTTATTGTTCCCCTTTTGGGCACCCATATTGGTTTGATAATCCTATACAATATATTGGCTGTGTGACCTTTTATAAGTAGCTTAACTTCTCTGAGTTTTCCTTTCCTTATTTCAAATGCTTTTATGTCTTTCATGGAAATTCTATAAAATCGATATACCAAAGAATATTATATACAAATGTAATAGTTTAGTATTAATAGTAGAAATGTGAAAATAGACCTCAGATTATAGTTACAACACCTAGTTTTCTGTGGGTCTCTTTGATCCTTGAGGACAGCAATCCTGATGTTTTCATCTTTCTCTCCTAAATATTGAGTCCAAGTCCTGAAACATAATAAAAGAAATTGAATCATTATGAAGTAGGCAGGGGAGATACTATTATCATCAGTTTGCAGATTGAAATTAAGGTCCAAAATGCTGAGTGATATAAGGACTTAGTTATGTCCTGGCCACTTTTCCCTGAGTTTACCAATAGAACTTCCAAAGACTGCTGAAGGGCTTGTACCCTGACTCTACCTAGTATCAAGGGTGAGGTTTCTCAAAGTATTATCTGGGACTATCTGTCATAGACTGACTTCTGAAGATACTTATTAAAAATATAAAATCTCACAAATGTAATTTTGAGCAAAGAGAATCCAGACACACAAAATCAGAAAAGAGAGGACAGTACTACCAAATTTACAGAAATAAAAAGTATTATAAAACAGTACTATGAGCAACTGTATGCCAACACATTGGTTAACCTAGATGTAATGGACAAATTCCTAGAAATGTACAACCTACCGGGACTGAATCATGAAGAAACAGAAAATACGAACAGACCTAACTAGTAAGGAGATTGAATGAGTAATTTTTTTTAAAACTCCCAACAAAGAAAATCCCAGGACCAGATGGCTTCACTAGTGAATTCTACCAAATGTTTAAAGAAGAGTTAACACTAATCCTTCTCAAACTCTTCCCAAAAATTGAAGAGGAGGGAATACTTCCCAACTCATTCTATGAGGCCAACATTATCCTGATACCAAGGTCAGAAAAAGATAGTACAGTTGACCCTTGAACAACACAGGGGTTAGGGGAACCAAACCCCATGCAGTCGAAAATCTCCATATAACTTTATAGGCGGCCCTATGTATCCATGATTCTGCATCCACAGATTCAACCAAGCTCAAGTGTAGTACTGTAGTATGTATTTATTGAATAAAATCCTAGTAGAAATGAAGGCACATAGTTCAAACCCATATTGTTCAAGTGTCAACGGTACATGAAAAGAAAACTACAGACCAATGTCCTATATGAATTTTTTATTTATTTATTTATTTTGGTCTTAGTTGCAGCAGGCGGGCTCCTTACTTGCGGCTCGCCAGCTCCTTTAGTTGCAGCACGTGTGCTACTTAATTGCAGCACATGTGCTCCTTAGTTGTGGCTCATGGGCTCCTTAGTTGTGGCATGCATGTGGGATCTAGTTTCCTGACCAGGGATCGAACCCATCTCCCTTGCACTGGAAGGCAGATTCTTAACTACTGCACTACCAGGGAAGTCCCCTATATGAATATTGATGCAACAATTCTGAACAAAATACTAGCAAACAGAATTCAACAGCACATAAAGAGGATTTTACGTCATGACTAAGTGGGATTTATTCCTTGAACGCAAGGGTGGTTCAACATATGAAAATCAATCAATGTAATAAACCACATTAACAGAATGAAAGGGGAAAAAACACAGTTACCTCAATCGATCCAGAAAAAGCATTTGACAAAATTCAACACCCTTTCAGATAAAAACACTTAACAAACTAGGAATAGAAGAAAAGTACCTCAACATAATAAAAACCATATATGAAAAGCCCACAGCCAACAGCATACTCAATGGTTTGAGCCTGAAAACCTTTCCTCTAAGATTAGGAACACAGAAGGATGCCTGCTTTCACTACTCCTATTCAGCATAGTACTGGAAGCCCTAGCCAAAACAGTTAGGCAAGAAAAGAAATGAAAGGAATATGAGCTGGAAAGGAAGAAGAAAAATTATCCCTGCTCACAGAATACATGATCTTATATGTAAAAGAATCCTGCAGACAACACACACACACACAATTGTTAGAACTAATAAACTAATTCAGCAGAGTTGCAGGATACAAATCCACACACAAAACTTAGTTGTGGGGACTTCCCTGGTGGCTCAGTGGTTAAGAATCCGCCTGCCAATGCAGGGGACACGGGTTTGATCCCTGGTCTGGGAAGATCCCACATGCCGCAGAGCAACTAAGTCCGTGCGCCACAACTACTGAGCCTATGCTGTAGAGTCCGCAAGCCACAACTACTGAAGCCTGCATGCAACAACTACTGAAGCCCACGAGCCTAGAGCCCATGCTCCACAACAAGAGAAGCCACCACAATGAGAAACCCGTGCACCGTGACAAAGAGTAGCCCCTGATCACCACAACTAGAGGAAGCCCACGTGCAGCATCAAAGACCCAATGCAGCCATAAATAAATAAATAAATAAATAAATAAATAAATAAATCTGCCTACCAATGCAGGGGGTACAGTTTCGATCACTGGTCTGAGAAGATCCCACATGCTATGGAGCAACTAAGCCCGTGCAATGCAATTACTGACCCTGCACTCTAGAGCCCGCATGCCACAAGTACTGAAGCCCACGTGCTTAGAGCCCACGCTCCGCAACAAGAGAAGCCACTGCAGTGAGAAGCCTGTGCACCGCACCGAAGACCCAATGCAGCCAAAAATAAATAAATTTATTTTTTTAAAAAAAACTTAGTTGTGTTTCTATACACTAACAATAAACAATATGAAAAAGAAATTAAGAAAGTGACTCTATTTACAGCAGCATTAAAAAGAATAAAATAGGAATAAACAACCAAGGAGGTAGAAGACTTGTACACTGGAAACTACAAAGCGTTGTTCAAAGAAATTTAAAAAGACGCAAATAAATGGAAAGACATCCTGTGTTCATGGATTGGAATTCTTAATCTTGTTAAGAAGTCAATACTACCCAAAGTGGTCTACAGAGTCCGTGCAATCCCTATCAAAATCCCGACAAAAATTTTTTTTACAGAAGTCAGAAAATCCATCCTAAAATTCATATGGAATCTCAAAGGATGCTGAATAGACAAAATAGTCTTGCACAAGAACAAAGTTGGAAGTCTTACACTTCCTGATTTCAAAACTTACTACAAAGCTACAGTAATCCAAATAGTGTGGTACTGGCATAAAGACAGACATATGAACCAATGGTATAGAATAGAGAGCCCAGAAATAAACCTGTGTGTGTGCATACAAATGATTTTCGATAAGGGTGCCAAGACCATTCAATGGGGAAAGAACAGTCTTTTCAACAAATGGTGCTGAGAAAACTGGATAACCACATGCAGAAGAATGAAGTGGACTCTTACCTTATGCCATATATAAAATTTAACTCAAAATGGGTCAAAGACCTAAGCATAAGAGCTAAAACTATTATAAAATGGGGGACTTCCCTGGTGGCACAGTGGTTGAGACTCTGCGCTCCCTGTGTAGGGGGCCCGGGTTCGATCCCTGGTCAGGGAACTAGATCCCACATGCATGCCACAACTAAGAGTTCACCTGCCACAACTAAGGAGGCCACGAGCTGCAACTCAAGTGTTGAGCCCATGTGCCACAACTAAGGAGCCCAACTAGGGAGCCGCCTGCCGCAACTAACTAGGGAGCCACCTGCCGCAACTAAGACTCAGTGCAACCAAATAAATAAATAAATATTTTTTAAAAGATGGTTAAAATGGTAAATTGCACATTACATGTATTTAACCACAATTTTAAAATTTTTTAATTAAAAATTTAAAAACAAGATACAAAAAAGTATATGCTATATGATTCCATTTATTTAAGGTACAAAAATGAATCTGTGGTGTTAGATGTCAGGACAATGGTTAGTTACCCTTGGGAGAGGAGAATAACTGGAAAGAGGCATGAAGAGGCTTTGGAAGTCCTGATGATGTTCTATTTCTTGATCGGGGTGTATGACATGGGTATATATATATATATATATATATATATATATATATATATATATATATGAAATTCTTTGAGCTATATATTTGTGATTTGTACAGTTTTCTATGTGAATGTTACACTTCCAAAAGATTCCAGAAACGTAAATCATGAGCCCCACAGCAGACTATACAGAATCAGAATCTCTGAGGATGGGACCTGGGGACCCTGCATTTTAAAAATCCCCCTTCCAAGTTTTTCTTAAGAACGTTGGATGCTGCAGATCTTTGCTAAAGGAAGAGAATTAGGTAAATATTTTTCCAGTGCCCCAGAATTCTTCAGTTGTACCCTAACAATAAATATTCCTTAGAAAAGAAATTCTTGATATCCTTGAGTCATTTACCTTCTCCTGTTAGGAAACTCCACGTCATCTTTCAGGTGCTGAGAAAGAGAACTAAAAATAGTTAACAGCATATAGAAATGTATAGTTTAATATATTACACTTAAAAATATGATTTCTTCTAATTTGTCAGACATACTATAACTTAGGAGTATTTTATTGACGCCCTCTGAAAAATGGCAGGTGCTAGGACCTAGTGGAATTCAGGCAACTAGGGTAGGAGGTGCACCCAGGGTGTTGTACAGTGCAAGCAAGTACAGAAAAGCCAGTTCTTCCACATGTAAACTACTTAGACTCCATTTCATCGCTCTCATACCACCTCCAAGATTTCAGCAGCCTTTACCCTTTACTCTTTCGGTAAACCAAAAGCATGTTTCTTGTAAAGTCTCTATTGGAAGGAGGAGATCAAGGTCAAGGTCTTGGACAAGCTCTTGGAGACCTTCTTGGAGGAGGCAGTCAGAAAAGTAGAGGAGCAGGAAATATTGGAGGGATAGTTGGAGGAATTGTGAATTTTATCAGCGAGACTGCAGCTGCTCAGTATACCCCGGAACCACCACCCACTGAGCAGCATTTCACCAACGTGGAGGCCAATGAAAGTGAGGAAGTTAGGCGGTTTCGGCAACAATTTGCACAGCTGGCTGGACCAGACATGGAAGTGGATGCCACTCACCTAATGAATATTCTCAACAAAGTCCTGTCTAAGCACAAGGATCTGAAGTCTGACGGCTTTAGTCTTGACACCTGCCGGAGCATCGTGTCCATCATGGACAGTGACACAACTGGAAAGCTGGGCTTCAAAGAATTTAAGTATCTCTGGAGCAACATCAAGAAATGGCAGCGTGTTTATAAGCAATATGACAGGGACCATTCTGGGTCTCTGGGAAGTTCTCAGCTGCGGGGGGCTCTGCAGGCAGCAGGCTTCCAGCTAAAGGAACAACTTTACCAAATGATTGTCCGCCGATATGCCAATGAGGATGGAAGTATGGATTTTAACAACTTCATCAGCTGCCTGGTTCGCCTGGATGCCATGTTTCGTGCCTTCAAATCCCTGGATAGAGATGCGGATGGCCTGATTCAGGTGTCTATCCAAGAATGGCTGCAGCTGACCATGTATTCCTAAAGTGGGCACTAAGTCGGGACTACCCTGGGGGACAGGAGTGCTGGAAGCTTAGCCATGCTCTCTGCACGGTTGCGGTTACCCCATCCAAAGCTGTCATTTCCTGCCGAGTTCTTTCATAACCCGACCTATTTCTGAACTTGTGCTGCCCTTTACTGCTTAATTAAACAGATTTTTCATGAAAAATGTTCTGAGTGGTTTGTATGTCGGCTTTTTGAGACGCAGGATTAATATGGACTTATATATGTGATGGGAATGCAAGGCAGGCTGTAACGGAGTAGATGTTAATAGATCATTTCTTATTTGGTGAATGAATTCCAAAGAGCAGGAAAGCTGTTGTTGTTATTGTTAAGAATGAAATTTTGAAAAAAATCCTGGAATAAATCAAGAAAGCTCTCAGGAGATATATTTTTCTCCTTTAAAAAAGGTGAGGAGGCAGGAAATTCAAAACCTGTTTTTCTGTTAATTCACATCAGGTCTTTCTATTACATTTTAAAAAAAAAAAGTGTTTTCCTGGTAACCTGTTTAACTGTATAGAAACAGGTTCAGAAATGTGAAATTAAGCAGTTTTATAAAAGGTAGTATTTTTTTTAATGGTGGAACAACTATCTAAAATCTAGAATTCTTTAGTCCCTTTTCTCTAGCAAAATAAGCATGTAACAGTTTTGTTTTGATATAATTGTAAAGAGAATCAGGGCATTGGGGAATGAAAGAGTGTACTTATAGTTGAAATGTCTCTGGTTGCCTTAATGAATCAAAGTGATCGCTCTTACATGTACCTCAAATCAGGCACGCCCTGCTGATGTTAGCCAGCTCTTGTCACGTCTTGCCCTGCCTCAGAGCAAAGAATATTCTTTCATTTGTTTGAAAACTGCAGACAGGAAAAAAAGTAAACAAAGAAAATGTACACAAATCATAACCAGTTATTTGCTATCTAAAGCGATAGAGAGATGTATAAATATATATAAATGTTGCTGAGTCTTTATTGCAGTGGTTCTCAGCCCTGACTGCAATTTAGAATCACCGGGAGAGCTCTTGAGCTGAGTCCCACTCCACATGAGTTAAATACAAATCTTTAGAGGTGGAGCTCAGAGATAAGTATTTTTTAAAGCTCCCCGGGTGATTCTGATGAGCAACCAAGGTTGACAGCCACAGCTTTAAGGTTAGTCTGTCTTCACTGTATTTTTCATATTAGTCTCAGCTGAAAACTGAGGTCCCCACAGGAGTCAGTGTTGCCAGCTTCCAAAAGAAAGAAGATAGGAGTATGGAGAAACTGCCACCCAAAAAGCAGGGGTAGTTGTGCCTTTCTTGTGAATGGCCCTTGGTTTGGCTTTTTCATTTTGATTCAGGTGGTGATAACGGGGCAAAGAGAATCCAGGAATCCCGGGCCAGTAGACTCAGCTAGAGAGGCTGCATTTTCAAGTGCTCTGTTCATCTGCCTATTTAATTGGTTTCTACCCTCCTGCTTCTCTGGGTTTTAATGCATTCCCTCTCTCCCAATCTACTTTGGAGGATCATCCTGAGTTTGAAGATAAATCCTTCCTTTTTGAGTCATTTAGAGGAAAGCTGTAACTGTTGAAATGATGTAACTGGCCTGTTAACAGCCCTCAGCTGCCTGTTAGAAATCCCCAGTGAAAATAGGACAGGTTGGCATTTGGCCTCTGTGGACACCATTATCACCATCACATAATATTTATGAAATACCACATGCGTGTAATTCTGAATTGAGCCAAGCCCAGAGATCACATCCGCTTTCCTCAAGGGACTTGTAATTTAAACTTGGTCTGGGGAGCTACTTAAAACAGGTGTGGTTATATTAGAATGAGGCTGCAACCGCACATTAATATCAGGATCCCTGTTTTAGAATATGGCCACTAGTATGTTAGGCATGGCTGTAGTAATATAGCCAGGAAAGGGGAAATCTGCCAAGATACCTTTTAAGGTCTCAGAATATTAAGTTTATAATTTAATCTTTCCACATGATGGTTGGGGAAAAGAAAACGTAGCCCCACTTTTCTCCCCTCACTTCATTTTAAATGTTTTATGAAAGTTAAGACAATTATCTCACACTAGGGGTGGTATTAAGTATTTCTCTTGCTCTTCAAGTTAAGGGATTACCTACTTTTATGATTCTCTTCCTGCATGCACAGGGCAAAACATCCTGAAGTTACCTAAGTTTCTCTTGTTCTTTTCTGAATTTGTGTAAAATTTGACAAATATCCCCAGGCACTAGAGTGGATCCCAGAAAATTTAGTCCGAAATCTGGATTTTTCCAAGTAAACAAACCTTTGGCATTGTGTAGAACCAATAGCCTAACAAGTGATTGAATTTCTTAATTTCCATCCAATGGGTTTTTTTGTTGTTTGTTTGTTTGTTTTAGTTGGTGTTTTAAAGACACATCTTCAGTGTAAGAGGGAGTATTCACCTGATAATTTTTTTCAAATGTTGCCTTTTCTACATGGAAGACTACTGATAGCCTAAGATGAAGGGCTTTCATTAATATAACTCCATCTCATTTTCAAATTTCTAAAAGCAATACAATCAATGTAGTAAGTTGAAAATAATAATGATTTTGTTTAAATGTGAAATTATACAGCTACATTTTTTAATTTCAAAATATCCCATATGATTTTGAAAAACACCTTAGTCTTGATTTAATACACTGAATTCTGTAACCTATAATAGCAGGAAAAAGAACTGTGTGTTCTGTACCTAAGAACAGCAAATGTCCAAAAACATTCAAAATTTGTATATCGTCTTAAAGGTCACTTTTAAAATATTTTTTGAGTAATAGTGCATGTGATTTAAAAGTTGATTTATGTATCAACTTCAATCAGAAATTTCATCAGTAATATTGCACAACTAACCCATAGTCAGGCCTTAAAAAATATTTGCTGAGGCACCTGCAGGGCACTGATACTTAATGTACATATTAATCTTGAAGTGCTTTCAGAATTACTTTTTTTAAAATGTCTATTTTTAATGCTAAGTAGATTAAAACAATTTAATCCCTAGTAAATTGATAATACAATTATGCAGGTGGGTAGAAATATGCTCTAAATAAGAATATTGAGGTAAACAGAATACCTCTTCCCTGACTCTCCTGGATAACTGAGAATTTATTGAATTTGAATAATAATACTCTTCCTGAGGAGTTCCATTAGTTTTTAAAGGAAAGAACCACAGCTTTGAGGAATAATTTTTTACCATGGGACTGATTTGAATTTGAAAAATTAAAGGAGTGTATTTTGCTGTATACTTTTTTATTATCTGTTTTTGAATATATTTTATCAACTTGCCTGCTTTAATTTGAATGATTGGGAGTCAGGTAAATGTTTAGGTAAATGTTAATTGTCATTGTGGCAATAGTGAGTTTTGTGACCTCAAGTAAAACTTACATCTCAATTTTTCATTAGTAAAAATGAAGAAGTTGAACGGATGATTTCTAAGATTCCTCCCAGTTCTAAATTTTATTATTCTGAAATTGGAACCTTAAAATGTATTATTTTATTAGTCCTATAATGAAATCTCTCAGAATAATTTCTATGCTGCCTTTTTTCCTTCACATTACTAGGATGAAAACTTACATATAGTTTCTCATGTGATTGAGTATCAAGAGTCTGCTTTAATATTCTTTTGTCGGTCAAAGCCACTCATATAAAACTGTTAAAGAAAACCAGGGGTCCAGAATATTACCTTTATTCGTGAATAGCAGTAATACTAAGGGTCTTTTACATTTCTCTTCCTCCATCTGAAAAATAAGCTATAATGCTTGACCTGTATTATACATAGGGTCCGGTAATATAGATAAAAACTGGATGCCTCACAATAAATCAAAGGCGTATTTCCAATCATATTACCTATGACCATATCTTCAGTGTCCATAGATCATTCTTTTTTTTTAATTTATTTAATTGAAGTATGGTTGATTTACAATGTTGTGTTAATTTCCACTGTACAACAAAGTGATTCAGTTATACATATATATACTTATTTTCATATTCTTTTCCATTATGGTTTATCACAGGATATTGAATATATTCATAGGTCATTCTTATATCTATACTTCAGAACTTCTTTTTTTTTGAATTTTAGAATTTTATTTTTTTTATACAGCAGGTTCTTATTAGTTATCCATTTTATACATATTAGTGTATAAATGTCAATCCTAATCTCCCAATTCATCACACCACCACCACCCACCTCCCCGCCATTTTCCCCCCTTGGTGTCCATACATTTGTTCTCTACATCTGTGTCTCTATTTCTGCCCTGCAAACCGGTTCATTATACTTCAGAACTTCTATTCAAGACTTCTATGTTGCTTAGTGGAGAAAACCAATTGCAGAATAAATTTACCTTTATTGAGCATATATTCATGGTACCATAAGCTGTTCAGCCTCTAAGGCCTAATGAACAACAGCCCTCCATAGTACAGAAGAAAATTAAACGTTAGTGGCACAAGGAAAATTATGTCCCTTAAAACTCTGAAACTTCTGGGGTGATGAAAATATCGTAGCCATCAATTGTGATGGTGGTTACCCTGGTGTCTGCATTTTTTCAAAGAACATCAAACTGTACACTTAAAATGGATGCTTTTTATTGACTGTAATTGATACCTCAATAAAGTCGATTAAAGGAAAGGCAGAAAACAGCTGTCTTAGAGGCTGGTAATCAGACAAAAATGGAAGTCGGATGACCTGAGTTTTAAATCCTAGGAAGAAACCCTGTTACTTTAGGGAAATCTTGAATCCTCTGTTTCTACCTTCTCCGATGAGAAAGTGAAGGTAAATTATTCCTTTTTAGTTCCCACCCTGCAGCAAGATAAAGTAGTATGGTGACAGTGAGTCTTGGTTGCTTTGAGAAGCTGAGGAAAGCTACAAGATTTTTTTTCCCTAGAAAAATGTACATATAAAAAGGGCTGGGACTTCCCTGGCGGTCCAGGGGTTAACACTCCATGCTTCCACTGCACGGGACACGGGTTCGATCCCTGGTCAGGGGTTAAGACTCCACGCTTCCATTGCAGGGGGCAAGGGTTCGATCCCTGGTCAGGGAAATAAGATCCCGCATGCCCTGTGGCTCAGCCAAAAACAAAAAAGCAAAAAAAAAGGCATACCCTTTCAGAGGCTTCACAGCCTTCCCTTTCAAGCTCATCTGTGAAACCCCAGTGAAAAACACTGCCTAAGTGTCTTAAGGTGAACCCAAAGTATCAGTAGTAGGTGAGAGTAGGTGAGGAAAAGGTAGCATCGTTTTTTAGCACCTACCTGTGTGTGCTAGGCAATGGGAATACACTGCACAGAGGAAGGCAATCCCTGCCCTAGAGGAACTCTTGATGGTTGAAATGTAGACACTCAGTCACAGTTAAAGATTACGCTCTCATCAGTGCCAAACATCTGCTAACCTATCAAGTATCACACTTAGCTTTGTTGTTACTAGTTCATAGTTCATCTGACAACATGAAGATCTTGCTGCCAAAATGATTCCACACCTGGGATTATAATCATTGAGCTTATTGTCCTCTTCCTTTCTTCCTCCTCCTCCTCCTCTTTCCCCCTCCATCTTTCTCTTCCACTCTCCATCTCACTTTTCCTTTCTCCTCTTCCCCTTTCCTTCTTGTTCTCTCTCTTCTTTCTCTTCCTTCCATCCTCCCTCCTTCTCTGCCTTGCCTCTCTCTCCCTTTCTTCCTCTCTTCCTTAAGCTTTCTCTCCTTTCTCCCCATTTCATCTTCTCAGTGTTCCCATCTAGGTGAGTAGTTCATGTGTAGGAAAAACTCTGTATTCGGTCAGCATGGATTAGAATTATCAACCCCTTCTTTTATAATACCATCAAGAAATACCTGCTGCAGTGTATAGATATAAACATCATACGAATTAGGTTTAGTTTCCAAGGCTTAGAAGTGCAGGATCTTCCAGGGCCCCATATCGCTAAGGGGCCCTTGAAGTTGCTCGGGTTTGCTTACTTTCTCCTGCTTTATTGCAGAGTAAGCACAGAAAGGAGAAAGAATGTAGCTGTGACTATTGCCTCAATTTGCCCCTTTCCTTTCCCTTCTATCTCCTACATGGAGAGAGTCTCTTAGTGACCCACTGGTGTTGGCCATCATGGCAGGCCCACCATCGATGGTGGAATGAAGGCTTCAGTCCCACCTAGGATGAAATCCCCCATCCTGCTTCCCAGAGAGGCTCCCATCAAGGCTGAGCTCAAGAACCCACAATGAGTGCCATAGAGCCAGTCTAAATGAGCCTCAGTGATAAAATGTTTATATTGATCACTCAACAGTAATATATTTTTCTTCCTTCTGAGTTGGGAATAGGTGGGCCACTCACTAGCTGTTCTATCTCAGTGCGAACATTTTTCCAAATTGGCTCAGTGCATGACGAGGCTGAGCTGCATGGCATGTCTGAATTTCACCTTGTGGGCTGTGATTAATAGTCATTCAACCAGTGGCCCTGCTAACTGATTTCTACCATCCTTTCACAGAACCATGATGGCAGTATCGACTTCCGAGAGTATGTAATTGGCCTGGCTGTCCTGTGCAACCCTGCCAACACAGAGGAGATCATCCAGGTGGCATTTAAGGTACTGTCAGCCCCACTGAAATCATCTTGGTCTGTCTCGTAAACAAGTGTTGACTCTAAGTGTATTATCTGAAAATCAGTGCATCTATTACGAGTGTTTATAGATCTGCTGTGACATGTACACGAGGGCAATGTGATTAAGACAATCGCTACCGAGAATAAAGAAAAGACAAGCATCCATTTAAGCAAAAAGAAAGTCTTTGGAAGCAGCCTAGTTAACAGCATTAAAATTGAAGAGCAGGTGATTTCATAAATTAGTTTAAAAATTATTTCTTTTCAGCCTCCCCATTTTGGAGCCCCAAAGTGAGGTTTATAAATAAACACCACCTGTCTATAGTCATCCCAATTCACCAGGCAGAAAGTTCTGATCCATCCTTATTTTCTCACTCTGTATGTCAGAGATATTTTAGGTGATCTTTTCCCGATGGAGTTTACTTTGTTGTGGTGGTGTCAGGTGAATACCATCATAAATGTCTCAAGTTTCCACCCTATGTGTTTTCCTGTATATCACATATATTGTCACAGCAGTATGGGGGGTTGAGGGGCAGATGAATAAAATCCATGTCGCCCATCCCTAGCAGAACTTAATGGAGGTTTGAATTATGAGAACTCAGATTCCATTTTATCACTTATATATGCAAAAAGGAGAGGGAAGAGTACATTCCCAAAGTGTGTTTTGGTTCTTTGGAGATGAAACGTGCTTTATCTAATTAGTATTTGAATGGGATGTTCCCTTCCATATTTTAATCTTACATGATTTGCTCTCAAGTAAAACAAAAACTTGATCTCACTTACCAAGCTGTGTATGTGGAATCTTATCATACAGCTCTTTGAGTCTCTGCTTCATCCACCATAACAGCCGAGGACCTTCCCCATGCCTCTTTCCTACTCTTATTTCTTCCTTATTTTCTCTGAGAAGAATATCCCACTGTGTCCTCAACAAGTGTTTTCCCCTCTATCATCTAGAAAGACTCTCTTCCTCCCAGAGTCCTTTCTCACGTCTTAGAGGCCACCTGGGTTAGCCTCACGAATTTCCATGTGTTCTGTCCTTGACAGAGGAGTCCCCAGGTTGACTTTTTATTTCAGATTGGTTTCAACTGAGTTAACTGCTAGGCCTATAAAGAACGTAAGAGGTTGATGCTTAGCAGATGGTCTCAAGGCAAGGGCCAGAACTCTTTCCAAGCTGAAAACTTTTACAGACTTATTCATCATAAAACCTAAAATTATACACATAGCTAACTTATTCCAACCCAGACATTTCTGTTTCTGTTCTGAGATTGTCTGTGTGATTATAAGGTCAGCTGGGCAAGTGGTCACTTTGGGTTTACCAATGAAAGACCTGATAGAAAATTTGGCCCTTAATCATAGTAATTATTGTCTTTAAAGAAGTCCTGAGATTTTTCTCTTGCCTAGACCTTGGTTTTGAGGGGGGACAGGGAGAGGAAAGAAGAACCTAAAACTATAATTAGCTCTTTTCTTCAGTAAAGCAAGTGTCATGTTTTACTTTGGTTATTTTTTTATCCTTCTCAGGGGTGTATGATGTTTTGGTTTTTTCGTTTTGTTTTGTTTTGTTTAAGTGTCTATTTGCCTATTTTATTTTATTTATTTATTTTTTGGCTATGTTGGGTCTTCGTTGCTGTGTGCAGGCTTTCTCTAGTTGCGTCGAGCAGGGGCTACTCTTCGTTGCGGTGCACGGGCTTCTCACTGCAGTGGCTTCTCTTGTTGTGGAGCACAGGCTCTAGGCATGTGGGCTTCAGTAGTTGTGGCTCACAGGCTCAGTAGTTGTGGCTCATGGGCTCTAGAGCGCAGGCTCAGTAGTTGTGGCGCACGGGCTTAGTTGCTCCACGGCATGTGGGATCTTCCCGGACCAGGGATCGAACCAGTGACCCCTGCATTGGCAGGCAGATTCTTAACCACTGTGCCACCGGGGAAGTCCCTGTATGATGTTTTTGAAAATTATTTTGGCATGCTTCTATTTTTCATTTAGTAGTATCATTTTGTATATATACAGAATGCATTCACATCCTTTTATTTGGGTAACACTTCACAGTTAACTTCCCATCTTTGATCATATTTCATCATCACGGTGACCTTTAGAGGTAGAATATTAGTCAGCATTCTTCAGTTGTAAGCAGTCGGCATAGACTCTGGTGGAGGAATCAGTTGTGAGGACAGCAAGCAGGCTCCAGGGAATACTCCAAAGCAGGCAGCTCCAGAGGTCCCAGCTGCGGGAGCTGCTCTACATCTCCCTTGGGCACTGCTGTTAGAGTGAGCAAACTCCAACGCTGTTCATCATTCAAATTCCAGGCAGAGTCCAAATGGTCTTGGACCATGTGCTTGCTAGGAAAGACAGGATGTTTTGATGCAGAGTCCCACAGCATTCCGTGCACTGGGGAGATATCGCTCCCCCATTCTCCAAGGAAAATGGGGTGTTAAAACTTCTACCAGAGCCCAGATCATGAGATTTACCTTAGATCTGGGAACTCTGTAGTAGGGAGGCTATTGGGAGCGATGAGGAATTGAGAGAAATGGAGGGGTTTTCGTGGGGTAGTTGTGACAAAGGACAAATGGAGAGGAAGTAAAAGTCCCCAGAATGGACGTGTGAAGGAAACTTACACAGACGGAAGAGCCATCAAAGGACGAAATTTAGATGATTTGATAAGTTGGTGAGAATTCTTTAGGAATGGAAGACTTTTACAGAAAAATTAGAGTTTGTGAGAAGGTGGGGGGAGGTTGTGACTGAATCCTGGCAGTTAGCGCCTGAAGTCCAAGGCCCATAAAGAGCCCCGGGGCTACTGTTGTGAAAACAAATGCTAGCTAATTCACTTTGCGCTTTCCAGCTATCTTATCGTCCATTTAGGGGCTGAGTAGTAGAAAATGGACTAGGCGTCCCAGTGCCTTCTTATCTGGGAGCAGCAAATCACAACTTCGAATTATATTCTTCTCCTCCCACCCTAGTGAACAATTAAAACACTATTCAGTATTTGCTTATTGTTCTTTTCATGATTATCACACCTCATCCAATGCCTGTTTTTGATCGTGTATTTGGTCAGAAGTGGATACCTTAACAGCAGGAACTGTAGATATTTGCCTGCATTTGGGTGACAGCTTGACCATTTACAAGCTGTGTGACCTTGGGAAAGTTACCTGGCTTCCTTGTTGCTCAGCTTTCTCATCCGTGAGATAGGGCTAATAACAACACCCCCCCTTACATAAGACTATTATTAGGGTTCAATGAGTGTGTAAAGTGATTTGAACATGTTGGATCAGTGCCTGCAAAGAGTCAGTGTTGATATCATGAAAAAATGTTAATACCCTGGAGAGGATTATGAATATGTCATATTAATTATCTATCAGTTACCCCTGCATTGCTGCTTGACTTTCAGACTATCCCACCCTTTCCCCTTTGCCTATAAACATATTGTCTCTCCCTTCCTGAAGGCAGCCTCCTTTTGTACGTGGTTATTACCCCATTTATCTCCTGTGCTTTATTCCATAATTTCTTAAAAGAAGAGCCATGCCTGTTGCCTCCATGACTCACCTCTCTAATCATTGCTTGATTCCTGTTACCATCCGTCGCCAGGATCTCCTAATTGCCAAATCCAGCAAACCTTCTTGCTTCTTGCTTGGCCTTCCTATGCCATTTTACTCTGTTGGCCATTACCACACTCAGAGTTTCTTCCTCTTTGCTGAAAACCTTCCCTAGCTTCCAAGATGCATGCTCTTTCTTTCTGCTTCTCCATGTCTCTGGCTGCTGCTTCTGAGTTTTTCTGGCCGGTTCCTCTTCCCTGCACACACCTCAACCCTTGCTGTTCCCAGGGCTCTGCCTTACTTTGTGCACTTTCCACAGAGAAGCTCAAACACACTTGTAGTTTCAATCTTTACCTGAATTCATATCTGAAGCCTCATCACTCTCCTGAGCTGATGTGCTCAATCTTAACTTCCTCCTGGCACTTCTGACTCAAATTTAAGCTCTCCAGGTCTAACCCTTGATCTCATTGGGAACCTGTTTTCCCACTCTTGGTAACATAACCCTCCTTCACCCATTTGCCCAAGCTAGAATCCCTCAGCCGTCTTTAGCTCCTTTTTTTCCATCACTACAGACCTCTAACTGATATGTAAGTCCTGTCTTTGCTTCCTTATAAATTCTGTCTCTTCCTGCCCTTCCTGCTTCTCCACCCCAGACTCTTAATTGTTTTTCATGCCTCTAGTCCTTTCAACTTTCTGCCCTCTCTCCATCCTCCACACTTTGCCTCAGAGCTCCCTCAGTTCACAGGCAATCACCCCACAGCCCTTCCCATCATAATCCTGCAGGGGTAGATGAGGCCTTATATGGCCATCATGATCTGATCCTTGCTTGTCTTTCTCTCTCCTGACTTGAGCCCCAGGCAATTGCCTGCCAGTACTTGTATGTTCTGGGAACATCTCTTCATGTTTTAAGACCCAACTCAAATGTCATAAAGCCTTCCCTGACCTCTCCGGGTAGGATTCATCTTGTTTACACAGGACTCCCATGTGCTTTTGTACTTACTGTGGTTATATCCCCTATTTTTTCCATGTGCTTTTGTACTTACTATGGTCGTAGCCCGTATTTTTCTTTAAAGATTTATTTATTATTTTATTTATTTTTGGCTGCGGCACACAAGATCTTTTGTTGCAGCGCACGGGCTTCTCTCTAGTTGTGGCACACAGGCTCCAGGGAGCGTGGGTTCTGTAGTTTGTGGCATGGGGTCTCTCTAGTTAAGGTGCGAGAGCTCAGTAGTTGTGGCGTGCGGGCCTAGTTGCCCCGCGGCATGTGGAATCCCAGTTCCCTCACCAGGGATCGAACCTGCACCCCTGAATTATAAGGCAGATTCTTTACCACTGGACCACCAGGGAAGTCCCTATAGCCCCTATTTTAATCCTATCTCTTTCTACCACTAAACTATAAGTATTGTGAAGGCAGCAGATACCATACTTATGGACATATATCCCTAGCCCCCCACACAATGAATGTCTGAATTACTAAACAGTTTATTTTTTAAGATTATTACATACCACCATTGCTCTGGAGGAGCTCATTCTTAGGCTTTATTTTCTTTTTCCTTCAGCTCTTTGATGTTGACAAGGATGGCTTCATAACAGAGGAAGAGTTCGCCACCATTATGCAGGCTTCCCTTGGAGTGCCTGACCTTGATGTTTCTGGTCTCTTCAAGGAAATAGCCCAGGGGGATTCTGTTTCATATGGTGAGTAGGCAGTTTGGCTCCTGGTTCGGTGTACTGTACAGTATACAGTGTACATCCAGACTATGACTGACCCTCATACAAGAGTGTTGTTTCCCCCCACTAATATGTTAACAATAGAAGTAATAGTAACAATGATGATGATAGTAATAATAGTAGTAGTGGTGTAATGGTAGAAGCTAATTATTGAGGACTTACCGTATGCTAAGCACTCTTCACACATTTTATATGTATTAATTCATTTATTCTTTATAGCAAGCCTATTCAATCAGTACTCTTCATTGTTCTTATGTTACTGAGATGCAAAGAATTTAGGTGACTTACCTAAGATCATCTACTAGAGAATGTCAGAGTTGTAGCCACAGTAGAGGGATATGGACTGAGGCACCCACAGTAATAACAGTAGCTAAACCATCTATTAATGTTTCCTGTTAGTGGCTTAGATGAGCTTTCACGTTCATTATCTCACATCATGTTGATGGCACCCCTGTGAGGTAGGGACTATCGTGGAGGAAGACCTTGTGGCCAAGTGGCAGGTCCGTCCACCAGTGACCAGCCTTTCTCCTGATGGCTCGAGTCCACACATGAAGACAAGTCCCCTAAGGGCTGAAGGGATGGTTCATCAGTTTCACAGTGTCCTTGGGAAACACACCTCAGTGGAGAGGCCTCTGCCTTAGCTTTGATATGGTCGTAGTTGTCAGCGTGGCTTATCTTCCCCAGTCTTCTCTCATGGGCCAGAGGGGGATTCCTCTTGAATGCCTTTTTCCTTCTGGTGTTCAAAGAGTTTCAACCCGATAACTTTCATGGGATGGGGGAATTAGTTCATAGACTTCTCTTACTCTTCTGATTTTTGTTTTGTTTTGTTTTGTTTTTTGCGGTACGCGGGCCTCTCACTGTTGTGGCCTCTCCCGTTGCGGAGCACAGGCTCCGGATGCGCAGGCTCAGCGGCCATGGCTCACGGGCCCCATACGGGATCCTCCCGGACCGGGGCATGAACCCGTGTCCCCCTCATCGGCAGGCGGACTCTCAACTACTGTGCCACCAAGGAAGCCCTACTCTTCTGTTTTTAATTACTGTCATTTTGGCTGTCCTTATTCTATTTTAGGTAATTAAGTGCACTTATCTATTAAGTTCATTTAAAAAAAAAAAGATAAAATGGCAAGTAGATACTGATATAAAACTGAAGAGTCTGGGCTTCCCTGGTGGTGCAGTGGTTGAGAGTACGCCTGCCGATGCAGGGGTCACGGGTTCGTGCCCCGGTCTGGGAAGATCCCACATTGCTGCGGAGCGGCTGGGCCCGTGAGCCATGGCCGCTGAGCCTGCGCATCCGGAGCCTGTGCTCCGCAATGGGAGAGGCCACAACAGTGAGAGGCCCGCATACCACACACAAACAAAAAAAAAAAACAAAAAAAACTTAAGAGTCAAAAACCCCATGTGTACTAATTCGCTGACCATTTTCATTGCATAGTTAATACTCTGTATTACTCCAAACTACAAATTTTGAAAAAGTATTTGGAATAGCTATTTCAATGGAAACTAATACTAAGAATTATTTGTAGGTAGTCATATTTTTACCTGTCAGTTTTAGTATGTTTTTAGGGAAATCTACTCTGTTTTTTGGAGTTCAACCTTTTTCTTTTTAGAATATCTCCCTTTCCCCAATATTATGCAAGCCCACTTTTTTTTGCAGGAATGTTTGAGGTATTTAAGTATGATTTTATGAAAGAATAGGTATAGAAATGTATCATGAATGTATCCATTTACATTATTTAAATGTGATAGTTTAAATTGTTTTCATTCTTGGTTTTCCTTTAGCCAAATTAATGCCTAAATTCTACTTATTGCCAGCTCTCAGCACTTCTAGAAATGAGTTACTCTTTAATGCCACTAGCATCCCCAAAGAGGACAGAGAGCCTTGATCTTTTGACCAGAGCACAAGTCTTAAAATTAAAGCTCGTGGTTTCAGTAGATCAACACTCCTGCCCACGTATCTTAGAAGTCACTTATGTCCTCTGTATCTTTGTCATTGAAATAGACTCATTCAGATAAATCTTTATTTTGGATGTTAAGAAAGAACAATTAATAGCTTGCCTGATTTGGAAATATAAAGTGCTCTGTCAATGCAAAATAATGTTGTAATTGCAAAGAATGATCTGAGCTCTATCTGGTGACTTCCTCATCACTAAGACCTGTTTTTATCTTCAAGAGTTGCTAGATAGTCTAATGTGCCATGAAGTAGACACTTGGTTATCAGAGGATTTTTTTTTTTTAGTGAATGGATAGAAATAGGATATTGGGTTAAAAACCTTTTATTATAGAGTCAAATAGCAAGCTGATTCAAAGACCAAGCTCACTTTGCTATATAAGCTCAATAAAGTTTTCTCCGTCCAAACAGAAGAGGAGAGAGAAATGTCAAACTTGAGGGTAGCATCATATTTCAGAAACTCCAGGTTACCGGAGGCTTGGGTTCAAATTCTGGTGGTTAATTTTGTAAGCCTTCTATACTCTACCTCACTTCCTAAATCTCAAACACCTGAGATAAAAGGAGGCCTACTACTCAGGGGTCTTGTGATATGATTAGTGAATATTGTACACGCTACTTGCCCTTACTGATCATAAGTCAGGGCTCAGCTTTTCAAGATGGTTTATTTCTTTACCAGAGTTAAAGGTTAAAATAGTTTTAAAAGCCAGTGATAGAGAGTCCTGGGTAATAAATTTTGTTAACATTTTCTATTACAAAAAAATAATAAAATTACATAAAACATAAACATAGAGCACAACAAAGTTTTACAAATGAACCCTTGTGTAACTACCACTCAGGTCAAGGAATAGAGCTTTTCAATAACTCTAGAAGCCTCCATGTGCCTATTCCCAAATAGAACCCCTTCCTCTGTCTTAAAGGAGGGAACTGCTGACCTGACTTAAAAAGGAATCTTTGCCTGCTTTGTTTTAGCATTTCACCACAAAAGTACACATCTTTAAATATATTTTAGTTTTGCCTAAGTTTTTGAACTTTACATAATGGTCTCATACAATATGTGTTCCTTTGCATCTGGCTTTTTTCATTCAACATTATGGTTTTAAGATTCATCCACATTGTTACAACACAGCTATTCATTCATCTTCATTGCTGTGTAGCACTTTGTTCCACAAATATGCCATGATTTACTTAGCCATTCCAACTGTTGACAAACATGTGAATTGTTTCCATTTTTTACCTATTATGAATAATGTTGCTATGAACAGTCTCATACATGTCTCCCAGAGCACAATACGCACAAATTCTCTCACTTATATACCCTGGAATAAAGTATGTATATCTTCAACTTGACTAGATAATGGAAAAAACTATCTCCCAAAGTGGTTGTGTAATTTATAGGGGTTGAGTAATAGACTTTTACGATCATTGTATTATTAAGATCATGTGTTAATCTGCATCATGCCAAAAGAAGATTCACCTCAATTTATTGGATTTTGTTTTTTTTCCTCTTTTAGAGGAATTTAAAAGTTTTGCCCTAAAGCATCCAGAATATGCTAAGATATTTACAACCTACTTAGACCTCCAGACGTGCCATGTGTTTTCATTACCAAAAGAAGTCCAAGCAACTTCTTCAGTCGTAAGTAATAAAGTCAGCCCTGAAAGTCATGAAGAGAGTACCTCAGACAAAAAGGACGACTGAAAGCAAACATTCCTAATAAGGAAAATGCGGTGGCTTTTACTTGAAATTTCAAAGGCATTTACTCATAGTATTTTATTTGTGATTGAGTAATGATGTTTAAAATAGAAAGCTTTTTTATAAAAAAATGATAGATTTTCTTATTGAAATGCTTCTATTCACATGTGTTTATCAAGTAATATTCATTTTCTTTTACATTATATTTTGCTATACTGATGGGCTTATTGGCAATAAAGATGTTTTTATGGATTTTCCAGGTTAATTTGCATATCCAAATGAATGAAATGGTCTCCCTTATTTACTGATGAGCATTAATCAATGCTGCAAAAAGTTTTAAAAGTATAAATAATTTTTCATTTACTTTCCTCTAAAGAAATAAGGTTAGCTTTAATCCCTTCCCATTCTAGAAATAAGAATGAAGAGTCTGAGGAACGTTGCAGAATTTTATACCTTTAACTTCACAGATTCATTTTTTCCATTTGCATTTCAGTTTCTTGGATCACTAAAAATGGGGGGATTGGAAGGGAGAGCTCCGCTAATTAGATGAGACTTCTTAAAAACTCATATTCTCTTGACCATGCATCCCTATTGTAGATTTCCTTAACCACCTGCTAAGGAGATCATAACCTTTTGCATGATCTACAGATTTAGAACTTTGTTTTAAAGACAACAGCTATGGCCAAAGGCTGTGTGGGAATTGCCTTATCGAAGGTAACATTAATTGCCTAACGAGAAAAATTGTTTGCCACAGAGTTTAGTTTAATTTTAGTTGGGTAGTTTAGAATGTAGCCCTTGCCCAGTAAATGAATCAGATTTACTTTATTTATATATTATTAGAATTAATATATTTTATCATCTAAGTGGGAGTTTTATTTTATTGTGTCCTCTCAAATTTTAGAGCTTGCCTGAAATATCTACAGGGAAAATACGAAAGGTTCCAAATTATCACCGAAAGCTAAGGAATCCAAAAACCTACTTTATTAATGCAAGACCACAATTTAACCCCCAGGCAGGAATTTAACGGTGATATTTTTTTCCTTTAGGTTAAGCAATAATTTCCCTCAAGTGCTATTTTATTATAGTCACACATGCTTACTAAAAAGTTTCATCCTTAAGTATGAAGGATGAAACAGTATGATTGTTTGCTTTTTACATATCTTAAGCTATTTAGACAGAGCATTGAATAAGCTGAAAACAATTTCTTAAGTAATTAGGAAAGTACATCTTTATAATATTGGTTGTCATATGCAATTGAATGTATGTATTACTCAGGTACCATGATTTTTATCACAGAAAACCCACATATTAATCCCATTAATCATGAAAAGGTAGCATTTTAAATTACAAGCTTGCTGTGAGGCTCTTGAAAGTGATCCCATTGTTTTCCTGTTTTAAAGTAATATTTTATGTTCTTTAATTCCACTTCTGCCAATGTAATATTCCTATTTTATTATGTTACTGAACAAACTTGCTACATAAAATTCTTGGCAATTAAAAATTCTGGTTTTGCCATTTTGTCTCAAATGTAATATACCTTTTTAATATCATGGTTTGAACGTAAGTTTGCATATTTATGAATGTGATTAATCATTTTTGTTTGCATTTAAGCCTTATGAAATGTCAGACATAATTTTACTCTAATGAAAGACTCAAATTTTAGCCAAAGCAGCAATAGTTATTATTCCTAAAGAAGTTAACTTTTGACTGGTAGGGTGTATGTAATAACACAAGTCATGACTGTCAGTACTACTACCAACGAGGCCTCTACTTTTATGCCATCTAAACAAAGATTTCCTTCAAAGAGTTTTTTCTCCTCTTAGAATTTAAAGTAAGAAATTAAATTTAACTAAATCAGTTAAATGCACTGTGGTTTTATATAATAGTTTGAAAAAACGAGGTTACTCCTTGAAATGAGAAATACTAGATCCTAAGACCTATAAAGACCATAAAAATTTCCATCAGAACAGTTCTATTGAAGGATAACAGCATACTGAATGCTTATAGAACAAGTTGCTTGCATTATGCATATTTAATTCTCCTTTGCCAATGCTTTTAGAGTGTTGGAAGGCTGAGTGTGATCGCTAGTAGTGCTACCTCTAATGGATATTTAAAAGAGCCCCTTTTAGAAGACACATGGTCTGCTGTCTGCATGAGGCACAGCAGTACAGATATCTGACTCCCAGACTCGGGAGCTCTCCCTTTCAGACTGTTACAGATGCAAGGTGGTTAGTTGATGCCAGTTAATTGATACACCATTGACTGTATTGGAACAAATGGGCTCTCGACCACAAAGGTCCTTGTGGAATTCTTATAAAGAAATCACTAAAGAGGATTAAAAGACACTAGTAAGAAACCATCCCCTAGGAAAGCATACATGTTTATAATTCTTTTTTTCTTTTCTGTTCACTTGAATGGACTTTTCCATTTTTGGTAAATTGTTATACCAGAGTATTCCATCGATGCCATGCTGTGAGTTGATAGAGGCGAAGACCCTCACAAAGTTCTTGACATATATCCAACATACATATCACGTATACATATCATAAACAATGTAGATGATATTTATATACTGCTTTTTCACTTGCAATATAACATTTTCCAGTATCATTAAAATTACCTGGAAATGTAAATTTTTAAAAGTATACCTAATACTCCTTCAGAGTATAACATAGTATATAGCTATAACATAGTATATAGCTATAACATAATATATGTGATCTTTCTTCAAATATTGAAACTGTGAGTTTGATTTTCATTTTGGGACTATTAAAAATAATCAACTCCATACTCCATAATAGTTTATAATTATGAGTAGTTTGCTAAGGGGCTTATTTATACTTACTGAATTCCAAAATGAAAAATTTTTTGGCTAAAGATTTTATAATTATTAACTTTATTTTAAATTAATTTTATTACAGGAAAAAATTGAAATGATTATTTTTGATTCCATAGTTTTAACCTCATGTAGTAGTTAACAGGTTCATGTCTTTTAAAGGTAAGTAGACTTCATCTTTTTGAAGGTATTTTTCCCTTTGTAAAAGTAACAGACTTACTAATTATTACAATAAGTAATAATAATAATACTACCAATCTGGCATCCTTACTATGTATCAGGCATTGTACTAAGTGATTTACAGACATCAACACATTTAAACACTCAATGAAGCATAGGTATTGTTGTCCCTAGTTTTACTAAACAAAATTTAGAACTATCCCTAAGTTACTCATTAAGTGGCGGAGCTTGCAATTAAACCTAATTTTGTCTGATTCCAAAGGCCATGCTTCTAATCATTTATATAAAGCAGCAAAGCTGCCTGATTTATAAAATTTATAGATTGAGCATCTGCCCGTGTATTTTTCTACTTGTGGGAAATTTTGACTTAGTTCTTTTTTTATTTTTTTATTTTTTATTTATTTATCTTTTGGCTGCATTGGGTCTTCGTTGCTGCATGTGGGCTTTCTCTAGTTGTGGCGAGTGGGGGCTACTCTTTGTTGCGATGTGCAGGCGTCTCATTGCGGTGGCTTCTCTTGTTGAGGTGCATGGGCTCTAGGCACACGGGCCTCAGTAGTTGTGGCATGGGGGCTCAGCAGTTGTGGCTCACGGGCTCTAGAGTGCAGGCTCGGTAGTTGTGGCGCACAGTTGTTCCGCGGCATGTGGGATCTTCCTGGACTGGGGATCGAACCCGTGTCCCCTGCATTGGCAGGTGGATTTTTAACCACTGTGCCACCAGGGAAGCCCTTGACTTAGTTCTTAAAGAGAGACAGAGGTAGTTCAGAATGGTTCCAAGCAGTGGCTGAGATGGGGAAAAAGATTGGCCAACCCCAGCCTAGAAAAGTGAACCCTCCTGACCCTCTTCATTGTGGCCCAGGATAGATCAGCTGAAAACCCTGAAACCTTCCTGTAGAAATAGTACAAGTTACTGTAAACCAAAGGTGAGGTGAATGCCAGGGTACTACAGTAACCTTTTTCCTTTGTGGGTAGTGGTAGAGCATGAATTCTCTACTTTTCATGGGTCCCTCTGCTGCAGTGGCCTTTTCTGTCACATCTCTGCTCTCAGAATAAAGTTTATGATCAATAAAGGAGAGTCTGAGGGACTGAGGACAAAGCCAGAATTGCAATATCTAGGACCTTCGTTCTAACTATTGTGAAGCATTCCCTTTGCTGGTCTCCCTGCTTATATTTTTGCCCTCCTATATATCCTCTTGCCATACAGAAAGCACAAGTTTATTGTTTGAAAGCATAAACCAGATATCACTTCTCCAGTTAAATGTTTTCAAGGGCTACCCATTGCACTTTGGATAAAATCTCAAGTATTCAACATGATCTACAAGGCCCTGCCTGGTCTGTCCCCTACCATAGTCTAGATCTCCACCATCTCCAATCTCCTCCCTAACTAAACTCCCACCACCCAATCTTTCTTTTCCTCCAACTGATGAAAGTCCCTTCCAACCTCATGGTCTCTGTACTGCCGTTCCCTCTAGCTGGAGTGCTCTTTCCCAAAGATTTTCACCTTGTTTTCTCTTCTTCCTTCAGTCTTAAAGAAAAACAGCTTCATCAAGATATGATTCACACACCATACAATTCACCCATGTAACGTATACAATTCAGCTTTTTTTTTTTTTTTGCGGTACACGGGCCTCTCACTGTTGTGGCCTCTCCTGTTGCGGAGCACAGCCTCCAGACGCACAGGCTCAGTGGCTATGGCTCACAGGCCCAGCCGCTCTGTGGCATGTGGGATCTTCCCGGACCGGGGCTCGAACCCGTGTCCCCTGCATCGGCAGGCGGACTCTCAACCGCTGCGCCACCAGGGAAGCCCTACAATTCAGCTTTTTTAGCATATTCACAGAGTTGTGCAACCATCACCTCTCATCTAAATTTTTTATTCTTGACTTCATTCAGATTTTAAATCAAATGTCACACCATCAAATGGGAATCTCCTATCACCTAATCAAAAAGCTCACTCTGTCTCTATGGGCAGTCTCAATCCCATTATCCTTTTTGGTAGTGCACTTAAACTTCTGGGGGGTTTGTTGTTGTTATATATATATATATAAAACAAATATATATTTATATATTAAAATATGTTTATATAATGTATTATTCATGTATTTATTGTCTTTTATTCATAGCACTAAGAGGGTGTACCTGACAGTGAACACTCAGTATTTGAAGAATGAATAATGATAACATTATCTTTCGCTTATTGTGCCTTGTATTGTATTTAGAATAGAGATCATCTTTACAACAAACTTGAAAACCTGGGATTATGATCCCTAAAACTAATATAGAAAATAAGGCTCAGAGAGGTTTTGTCACTTGCTCAGAGTTACATAATTGGTGAGTACCAGGGCTGGAATTCAAACCCAAGGCTGCCTGGCTCCTAAGTGAAGGGACTTTTGATTAGGCCAAGGTAACCTGAACCCATAAAGTAAGTAAAAACTTATATGACAAGCTTCAGGTTCCAGAAACGTGGAAACTAGATAATCTGAGAACCCTCTGGCCACAAAACCCCTAGAATGTTGAACAAAATATCACCAACATATTTGAAATGTGTAGCTGAGCATGCACAATACTAAGGGAAATGCTCAAAGGCCAAAAATGAAAAGGGAGCTGGACCCCAGCACTGTGTGAAGGCATAAGTTATAGTTGACCTGGGGATATTCGTCAATCTTAGTAACAAAGAGGGTTGTATTTTGTGGCTATGGGAAACAAAAGACAAGGTTTTTATATGATGTGGGGATTTGGAACTGAGATCTCAGGGGAGGAAAAAAAAAAAAAGACACTTGAAGGGCTACACCCTCAGTAAAATAATGAACTGCGAAAATTCATCTTCTGGTAAAGGAAGACTCTGAGGAAATTTTCTGTCCTGGCCTGGGTTCTAGCTTGGGGGAAAAACTCCTCCTCTGATAACTTTTTTAAAACTTTCAATTCTTTTAAATGTTTTGAGACTCATTTTATGGCCCAGCCTATGATATATCTTGGTGAATATCCCACGTGTACTAGAAAAGAATGTGTATTCTGCAGTTGTTGGGTGTAATGTTTTAGAAACATAAGTTAGATCCAGTTATTTGATAGTGTTGTATAAGTCCTCTTTATTCTTACTGTTTTTTGTCTACTTGTTCTATTAATTATTGAAGAGGGATGTTGAAATCTCCAACTGTAATTGTGGTTTTAGCAACTGTCAGTTTGTCTGGAGTTTGCCATTGGTTTATAATCATTTTCAATTGTTATATAGTTTTGATAAAATAACCTTTTTATCATCATGAATATTCCTCTTTAATTCCAGTAATACTTGTTCTGTTAACATAGCTACTTCAACCACACCAACTTTCTTAGTGTTCGCATGTTTACCTTTTTCTGTCTTTTTACTTTATATTTAATATGCATCTCTTAAGTGAGTGTTTTGTGGTCTGTTTGGGTCTTGCTTTTATATTTTGTCTGACTTTCTTTGATCTTCTTTGATCTTTTTTCCTCCTTTCCTGATTTATTTTGGATTAATCAATATTTTTTGGTCATTTATTATCTTATTTTCTTTTGCCTTCTTAGCTGTACTTATTTATTTTTAGTGGTTTCTCCAGAGCTTACAATAGATATCTTTAAATTAATATAGTTTACTTTCAAATAATAGTATACTTTTCACTTATAACATAGGAACCTTACAAATATATTTCCAATTCACTCCATCCCATCATTTGTGCTATTGTAATATATCTTCTATGTGTTTTAAATCCCACAAGACACTTTTATCATTTTTGCTCTGAATAGTCAAGTTAAAAATTTAGAAAAAAAGGTCTATTTATCTACATATTTACTGTCCCTGGCATTCTAATTCCACCTTTCCATCATTTTTCTTAAGCCTGGAAAATGTCCTTAAACAACTCCTGTAGTGCAAGTCTCCTGACAATAAATTCTCTCAGCTTTCTTTTGTCTAAATGTGTCTTTATTTTGCCTTCCTTTTCGAAGAATATTTTTGCTGGATACAGAATTCTAGGTTAACATTTTTTTTCCTTTCAGTACTTTAAAGATCCCATTGTCTTCTTCCTTTTATTGTCTCTGATGAAAGTTAGAAATATTTCTTTTCATAGCTCTCTTGTATATAATGTATTTTCACCATCAGGCTACTTTTAACATTTTTTTCTTTATTACTGTTGAGAAATTTTTGAGAAATTTTATTGTGATTTGCCTTGGTGTGATTTTCTTTATGCTATCCTCTAGGGGTTTACTGAACTTCTTGGATCTATAGGTTTAGAGTTCATCATATTGGAAAATTTTTCAGCTATTATATTTTTCAAATAACTTTTCTGCCCCTCATATTTCTCTTTTCTCTCCTCCAATTACACATATGTTAGACTGCTTGGATTATCCCACAGGTCACTGAGTGGGACCTCAAATGGGGATTTTTTTTCAGTCTTTCTCAGTGTACTTTAATTTTGGTCATTTCTGTTGCTCTTATTTCAGGTTCACTGATTCTTCTTCATCTAATCTGCACAGCAGATGTTTCATTTCAGATACTGCAACTTTTGCTTCTAGAATTTTCATTTGGTTCTTAGTTTCTACCTGGCTAATGAGAAATCCATATTTCTTTCCCTCATTATGTTCATAGATTTCTTAACCTTTTGGAATATACTTATAATAGTAGTTTTAAAGTCCTTGTTTCCTATTTCATCATCTCTGTCATTCCTGGGTCTATATTGGCTGATTCTTCTCCTGGTAATGGGTCATATTTTCCTTCTTCACGTGTCTTTATACAAATTATTTTGTACACAAATGTGTACAGTTTATTTATGAAAGTAATTTTGTACTATATCCTGTACCTTGTAGATGCCACTGTATTGAGTGTCTAGATTTGGCTATCATCCTTAACAGAGTTTTGAGTTTTGTTCTGCCAGGTAGTTAATTTACTTGCAGAGTATCACATGAACTTCAACCTAAACCTCACACCCTATACAAAGAATAACTCAAAATGATCACAGATTTAAATGTAAAATGAAAAACTATAAAACTTTCAGAGGAAAATGTGTGAGAAAATCTTTGGGCTCTATGGATAGGCAAAGAGTTTTGAGACTTGACACCAAAAGCATAAGACTATAAGACGTTTTTCCCAAAGTAGCTGTACCAGTTTACATTCCATCAGCAATAGATAAGAACCCTGAAGGCTCTACATTCTCACTAGCATTTGGTGGAGTCAGTATAAGTTGCATTCTTCAAGGAATTTATTTATTTTACTTAAGTTGTTGAATTTATTACAATAAATTTGTTCTTAATATTCCTGTGTTATCCTTTTGATGTCTGTACAATCTTAATGATATACTTTCTTATTCTTAACATTAGTAAGTTTTAACCCAGACTGATTTTCCCAGTAGATAGCTTCACAAGTTGTTGGATGCATTTTTGCCGTATAGAAAGATGAAGCATATGTGTCCGATGGAGAAAGTTCAAGTGAGTGATAATTTGGGGAACTGGAGGTGGGGGAAGGAAAGGATCCCTTCCAAAGTGGTTGTTTGAATAGCATTGCTGAATTGTAATCCACTTCTCTATAGTAGAAAAGCCCAAAGTTTCCCCTAAATTTATTTTACACACACACAGAGTTTTCTTCAGTGAAAAACATTCATAATATAAACTTGCAAATTTTTCCAGGTTTCTTAGATTCAATCACCTGCTTGTCAGTGTTTTAAACTAGAAGGCACTCCAAATTAAATTGAGATAATTGAAGCAAAATCTCTGTGCTCGGCACAATTGTTACGGGTTACGGAAAAGGAATTTCCTTTGAAAGGTAAACACAGGCCTTATGAACAGCACTGACAGGGCCTGCTGAAATCACTTTTCACTCCATTCAGGGTTACTTTCCTTTCAGATGCACAGGGTGGAGGAGAACAAATGATTTGTCAAATAAAATGAACAGGGAAAATTTTAGGAGGCTAAAACGGATTTCCGATACAGGAAATTTATTTGAACAAAGGTGTTTTCTCAGGCAATAGATTCAACCCGCCATAGAATCCAACATTTGTTCAATGATCTCCCAACCCTACCGTACCGTATCAGTGTCATCTTTACATAGCACATTTCCTCTTCATCCAAATTCTGCCACATTTATGGGCCTCGCATTATCTCCTCAACTCTGCCATGATATTTCTGGACAAATAAGTAACTGAATACTCTCAACCTCAGAGTTTCTTGGTGAAGAAACAAAACACAGAAATCCTGAGAGAGAAGCACTGTCACTTTCCCCAGTGACAATTTGACTCTTTGTTTAAATTGTGTGTAAACAGAAACCCAACCTGCTAGTAAGCTGCTTTTAAATCTGCCAGAACTGCCCCTTTCCCCATCATCACCCTGCAATGCCTGCATTAAATGTTGGCAAATGCAGAACAGTTGTGGGAACATTCAAATGTAAACCATAAATGGCTCAGAAGCGAAGGAACCAGATCATGGGGTCCTGACCCTCAGAGGACATTTTTGGAGAATGATTTTGTTTTCTGCCTTGAGCTCACTCATAATAGTCACACATATACCTTAACTTTGTCTCCATTCATTCATTGAATCAGTAGATCATTTGAATGATGGGTCCAGAAAGTTGGGGTTTTTTTTTTAATGATTCTCAAGGTACTATCAAAATGAAGCTACCTATTTGGGTCCTACTAGCAGTGTCTCAAAAGAAGCATTAGGCCTCCTTTACAAATGAGGAAGCTGAGACCCCATGAGGCGAAGTCACTGCCGGATCCAGCTCTGGGGGCAGAGTTCTGGGGACCAAGCTGGCTTAGTGTTCCAAGTCCTCTAACTCGTAGGTCAACTCTGATTCCCACACACCACCAAGAAGCCACTTTCATCTCTCTGAGCTCAATTTCTGCCTCTCTAAAAGGAAATCATCATCATGGCTTTGTCGACCACACAGGGCCTTTGGAGAAAGCTGACGCGACAAGAGATGGGAGAGGGCTCAGGATGCTCGTGAAGTCCACATAAGGGTAGAAGTGGTACCTTGAAGAGACCTCCTTTGCTTTAATCCCTCACATGGCAGCCCTTGAGCCACACCTAAGGCCCATACTTCCTCAGGCAAGGAAGGATTCTTTCCTGGAGCCTTCAGAGTGGGCAAGGCCCAGCAGAAACCTTGATTTGAGACTTCCAGCCTCCAGAATCATGAGACAGTAACTGTTGTTTAAAGCCACCAGTTTTTGGTACTTTGTTACAGCAGCCCTAGGAAATTCATACAGTCCTTTCTGGTAAATGTATTGTTTCCAAAGATGGCGCTGAACAAGATTCAGCAACAGCCCTTCAGATTCCCAGGCCTCCACCAGAGAAGCATGTGACCACACGTTCTGAGGGCAACTGGTTAATTAACACTCAGATTAGCCTGGTAACCCATGGTTCTTTCCCTAACCCTCCTGCCTATTTCAGCAGAACATCTGATCAGGTTCAAATGCTAGACCAGGAGGATGGCCCAAAGGCACCTGATCTGGTCAGGAATCACCTGGCAACACTGACATAGGTAGGAATTCAGACAGAGGGCCAGCGATGGCTGGGGAGGTCAGTGCACATGGAAAGCCCCGTGTAGAGGCAAAGCGATAACTCTTTCCCAGGCAGCACCACATCGCGGGGGCAACACTGGTGACAAAGGAGTGGAAGGGCCGAGGGCCGTGGTTGCAAACTTAAAAGCCACGGAGGCTCGGCAGAGAGGGAAGTGAGTACGGCTGTCAAGATATAAGGGGTCTGGAGTGATCTGGAGAGCTCCTGCCCTCTCCAAGACTCAGGGTGGCCAGACATAACTCCCCAAGCTTTATGGGAAGCCAGAGACCAAGATTTTTTTCTTAATTGAAGTATAGTTTATTTACAATATTGTGTTAGTTTCAGGTGTACAGCAAAGTGATTCAGTTATCCAAATTCTTTTTCTATTCTTTTCCATTATACTGAATTACAAGATGCTGAATATAGTTCCTGTGCTGTACAGTAAATCCTTGTTGTATATCTATTTTATATATGGGAGTGTGCATCTTATCAATCCCATACTTCCAATTTATCCCTCCCCCCACATCCCTTCCCCTTTGATAACAATAAGTTTGTTTTCTCTGCAGAGACCTAGATTTTTATGTGAAATTTCCTGATCTATAAAGCACTGGGTGGGCCAAGTAAAACACTGGGACCTCAAGGTGGGCCCATAAAGGCACTGGTTGGTGAGTTAACTCCTTCCACCATCCACCCTGACATCTGGCTGTGCGTGGCCACAGCTGCTTTAGTGGCCCTTAGGCACCTTCCTAAGTGATCACAAAGGGTTATGGCCTTCTCTGGTGCGGAGAATGGGCAGGTCTCTCTGGGGCAGTGAAACAGTGTGAATGTTTGCATTTCACTGGGATGCGATCATTACAAACCAGATCAAGGAAACCTGAGAAAGTCAAGGGCTAGGAGGGGAAGAAATGTGTCGTGTGGCCTCTTAAGCAATTAGCGTTGATGTCCCTAGCAGCTGCTGAATTCCAGAGGCAATTCCAGAAGCTATGATTTGGAATCAGTCTCTTAAGACACACTTAAAGGCATTGGGGCTGGATGCCTGGCCCAGAGAAGAGAAAACCCAAGGTGCGAGGGCGTGGTGAAACGGAGGGAGAGGGAGTAGTTATCCCTGTCCTCAAATACCCGCCGGTTGTTACAGTTGGAGGGAAGTAGCTTCTTTTGTGAGGATCCAAGAGTTAAACCCAGGGCCAGCAGGTGGAAGCTATAGGGAAACAACTCCCTAGCAATCAGAGGTCTAAAGGTGGAGTCGCTTGCCTTTGGAAGAAATGAGCACTCCGTCGTGGGAGGCATCCAAGCACACGTTCAGTGCCCACCGTTTGGAGATTATATGGTGGAGAGAAGCATCACTTTGGACAGACTCTGGAGTTCCATCCATCCTAGAAATTCTGTGATTTATCTTACTAGTCACAGTTCAATTGACCTGCTTTATTTGGGGTCTTGTTTTTTGTTTGTTTGGGATTTGATTTTGTTTTGTTTTAGAAGATATGCAGAAACTTCAGAATTCTCTTTCCACTCTAGAAATGGGACTTAGAACTCTCAGCACAGGAACTATGAGGAGTGGAAAGTGACCCTGGACTGCGACACTTTCGAGGCGAAGGTAGCAGGGAGTCACTGACAGTGCCTTAATTTGTGGCTGCCGGGAAGAACTAAAGTACAAGCCAGGCTTCTGAGAAACAGGAAGGAAAATGGGCAGATAGGACATGGAATCCTGGAATTAATAAGAAGTCAAATGGCTGAGTCACTGAGATAATTTCCAAGTCTGAAGGTAACAGGAAAAAATAAGAAATGGAAAAAAGAAAATCGACACTTGGAGAGTAATGAAGGCTTTCCAGAGACCCCTGGTGACGAACACAACAGGAGAAGTCAGGAAAAGTTAATTACACCCTGCTAGGGGAGTCCTTCACGGCAGCCAGACGTCCTGCTCCGGCCTTCACCTATCACTGGATTCCTTCCCGGTCAATAGCAGCCCTCACACCCACCCCAGGACCCAACGAGACCAGGGGCTCACCATTTGCGCAAGTGATCTTCTTCACGTCCAGTTATAGTGTTGAGCAGTCCATTTCATCACTCCCCCTCAGTAAGGACGCAGAACATCAGAACAGAAGTAGACTAGATGTTGGGAAACACTGCATGCATCGTACAGAAGGGAAAGCGGAGGCCCAAAGAACGGTCCCTGTACCAAGTGCGACAGGGAAGATTGAGATGTGCAAGAGCCGCTTCATGTTCTCTCCTAACTTAATAGAAAAGAAGTTCACAGCACTGAAGATAGAGCTCACGCTTCTGCGTTAAAAAACATCATCTCTGGAGATTAATATGGGAGTCTCTCCAACTCAATAACTGGCTTTTGAGAAGTAGAGATTTCTCCTGTCCCACACACTAAAAGTCACGTTTTTGTTCACAGGGTGAGGTTTGGGGATGTTCTTAAGTACCACCAGGCTCTGTGTTCTGCCCTGTTCACAGACCCACCCAGAGAGCAGGCCCATCCCTGGGTGGTTCAGGGGCATGGAACCTGTTTGGCCCACTTTGAAAGACACAGAGAGGCCCAGCAGGGTTCCCAGCAGGACTGGGAAGGTTAGGCAGTTTTCTGAGCCAGGGTGGTCACGTGTGTAAGGAACTAGAGAGAGCAGGTCCATTTACTCTTTCAGTATTTCTTTACCTTTTTTCAGGATCAGAAAATGTCCCCAGACTGTTCTTTTGGGGTGTGATTTAGACTCGTCGTTAAAACCACCCTTTGCGCCTGCTGTCCTCCTTCTCCTGCCTGTGAGGAAGGGCTCAGCCCCCCTTCCACACTGCCCCCTCTTCTCTTCCGGTGACTCCAGGACCTCCTGACCAGGCCTCTGCCCCATCCCTGCCCGGCACTCTGCACACAGTGTTGGACAGACCCTTTCAATACAATTTTGATTGTGCTGCTCACTGTATAAAGGCCTCAGTGGCTTTCTCACTGCATTGAGTAAATGCCATCCTCTTCAGGGTGGCCAAGAAGCAGATTAAAATTAGGCCACCGCCCACCTCTCCACTTCCTCTCCCTTGCCCTTGGCCACACCCCTGGGAGGCACTGCCCCTTGCTGCTAGCTCCCTCCAACCCACACGGTGCTTCGTCTACCTGAGTCATCCCTCCCTGCTCCCTGCCGACCTAGGTCCCTCTCACCTTTTGGTCTCATTGGGGAGGGCTTGGAGAAGGCGTTCCCGAGCACCCAACTAAAGGGCCCTTCCCAGGTTTTCTGAGTTAACCCACTGCTCTGGTATTGTCTGCAAGGCTTTGTCAGTATCTGTTGATAGCTGATTTAGTTACTTGCTTATTTCTTTCTAGTCTTCCCCCTGCTTGAGTTTAAGAGGGACCTCATCTGTTTTCTTTATTATTACAATCCTGGCTCATAGAACCGTTCCTGATGTGTAATAGTTGCTCAAGAAATACTTGTGGGAAGGAAGGAAAGAGGGAGGGTGGAAGAATGGGAGAAGAAAAAGAGAAAGGATAAAGGAAGCCTCTTATATCTACATATACTAGTTGGTGTCTAGCTTGAAGAGGGTAGTAGCTAAAACAAAAGGATTAACTGTGGGTTTTAATGCATTATAAGCAGCAATATTGGGGGGCAGATTGGGGGTGGGGAGCCCTCAGTCTCACCTTCCAGGCAGCCAGCTCTGTGGTCCAGGGGAGGACAGACAGGAGCTGGGGAGGTAAAGGGAGCTGCCAGTGGGGCGCGATGGTTGGATGGAGTGGATGGAGGAGGGGAGAAGTCTCCGCCCTCACAGGTGGGCAGGATCGGCCCTGCCTGGCAGGCATGTGATGGTAGCATCTGCCATTGTATAAACAGCATTAGGACCAGCCTTGCCCTCAAATAACGTAGAATCAATGAAAGAGCTGGTGGAATGCAAATATTTAGGTCAGAGTGAGGAATATAATTTATTTCCCTCCTTCAGCCCATGAGGTCCTTGGAGACGGGACCCAGGTCTTCTGAAGTTATGCAAATGAAGTATGTCACTCAAGACCTGGCCTCAGGTGGGCACTGCACACACAACTGAGCTATGATGAAGGTGGCTCAGGAGGGGGTGGGACCTTGTTCCAGGGAGGTGGCATTGCACCAACCTTTGGTGTTCCAGAGGGCAGGACTCATGTGGCTGGACACATGCTACACAAAAGCAGCTGGCTGGCCACCAGCAGAGAAATCTCTTTTAACCGAGAGCTGGACAGACACTGGACAGCTTGACTAGGGGGCTGGAGCGGGCAGGAGCTTCCCACACTGGAGGCCGAGGAGAGGAAGAAGTGCTCAGGTGTTAGGTAGGAGATGGTAAAGACGGTGGTCTGAGTCCCTGCCACACCACAGATTATTCTATGATGCCCAGACTAGATCCATTTCCCGCTGATGCCCAAGTGGACACTCGGAGCCATCGGGAGGGTGCTCAGCTCATCAGGGGAAAGTCAATTCCCTACGGCTTTTACTTATAACTTTGTTTGCAGATAGTGAGCCTTTTCTGTCCGGCTCCTCATCCCCATCCTTTCTGCCTGTGACAATCACATTATTTAATTTAGACGAGTGAAGTTACCTTAGATCAATTATACTTATTTTTCCTGTGTAATTTCCAAAGCTTAATATCTCCATTCAGGCCCAGCCTGGGGGACAGGTTGTCTAGCAGAGTCCTAAACGATTTCAGCCCTTAATTCAATTCTACTTTTACCACAGCCCAGGCAGCGAGCATAATTCTTTTATCCCTAAGATGTCTCATTAGCAATAATCTAATAGCACATATTAAAATATAGGTCACCGAGGTGGGCTGCCAAGTGGAAGCCTTGTCATAACTTTGAAGGCTGGACAGCTGTCTTGTTCCCCCCACACGACACACCCCAATCCCAGGCTTAATTCTCAAACAATCAACTCACAAAAACAGTTTACTTTCTGCAGTTCAAGGTTAAGAACTAACCCTGGCTAGAAAATAGTGTTGGTATCTTTTGCGGTGGGGTGGGGTGAGGGAGACAGTTCTTGCCAACATGACACAGTAGAAAAGATCTCTGGCCTCTAGCATTTGGAGCTGGGGCACTCATCCCAGTTGTGTCCCGAACTTGCAAAGTGACCTGAGGGTATGACTTTTACTCTCCTCAGTTTTCACATCTGTAAGGGGGGAAGGCAGTGGAGTTAGAGCCATTGTTCCTCTGGCCGTCCAAGTTCAACTCGTCCTTGTGTGCCCTTGATGTTTTCCTTTAAATCAACTCACTCTTCTAAATTAAATACATTTGTTTTAGAAAGGAACTCAAGTATCAATATGAAAAAATCTCAAGAACATTTGCAGAAAGATTCATGCAGAATGATGCCATTTGTATAAATGTTAAACATGCAAAACTAAATACTAGCAAACAGAATCCAACAGTGCATTAAAAGGATCATACACCATGATCAAGTGGGGTTTATCCCAGGAATGCAAGGATTCTTCAATATATACAAATCAATCAATGTGATAAACCAGACTAATAAATTGAAGGAGAAAAACCATATGATCATCTCAACAGATGCAGAAAAAGCTTTTGACAAAATTCAACACCCATTTATGGTAAAAACCCTCCAGAAAATAGGAATAGAGGGAACTTACCTCAACATAATAAAGGCCATGTATGACAAACCCACAGCCAACATCGTTCTCAATGGTGAAAAACTGAAACCATTTCCTCTAAGATCAGGAACAAGACAAGGTTGCCCACTCTCACCACTATTATTCAACATAGTTTTGGAAGTTTTAGCCACAGCAATCAGAGAAGAAAAAGAAATAAAAGGAATCCAAATGGGAAAAGAAGAAGTAAAGCTGTCACTGTTTGCAGATGACATGATACTATACATAGAGAATCCTAAAGATGCTACCAGAAAACTACTAGAGCTAATCAATGAATTTGATAAAGTAGCAGGATACAAAATTAATGCACAGAAATCTCTTGCATTCCTATACACTAATGATGAAAAATCTGAAAGAGAAATTAAGGAAACACTCCCATTTACCATTGCAACAAAAAGAATAAAATAACTAGGAATAAGCCTACCTAAGGAGACAAAGACCTGTACGCAGAAAACTATAAGACACTGATGAAAGAAATTAAGGATGGTATGAACAGATGGAGAGATATACCATGTTCTTGGATTGGAATAATTAACATTGTGAAAATGACTCTACTACCCAAAGCAATCTCCAGATTCAATGCAATCCCTATCAAACTACCACTTGCATTTTTCACAGAACTAGAACAAAAAAATTTACAATTTGTATGGAAACACAAAAGGCCCGAATAGCCAAAGCAATCTTGAGAAAGAAAAACGGAGCTGGAAGAATCAGGCTCCCAGACTTTAGACTATACTACAAAGCTACAGTAATCAAGACACTATGGTACTGGCACAAAAACAGAAATATAGATCAATGGAACAGGATAGAAAGCCAAGCGATAAACCCATGCACATATGGTCACCTTATCTTTGATAAAGGAGGCAAGAATATACAATAGAGAAAAGACAGCCTCTTCAATAAGTGGTGCTGGGAAAACTGGACAGCTACATGTAAAAGAATGAAATTAGAACACTCCCTAACACCATACACAAAAATAAACTCAAAATGGATTAAAGACCTAAATGTAAGGCCAGACACTATCAAACTATTAGAGGAAAACATAGACAGAACACTCTTTGACATAAATTACAGAAAGATCCTTTTTGACCCACCTCCTAGAGAAATGGAAATAAAAACAAAAATAAACAAATGGGACCTAATGAAACTTAAAAGCTTTTGCACAGCAAAGGAAACCATAAACAAGGCCAAAAGACAACCCTCAGAATGGGAGAAAATATTTTCAAATGAAGCAACTGACAAAGGATTAATCTCCAAAATTTACAAGCAGCTCATGCAGCTCAGTAATAAAAAAAACAACCCAATCCCAAAATGGGCAGAAGACCTAAATAGACATTTCTCCAAAGAAGATATACAGATTGCCAACAAACACATGAAAGGATGCTCAACATCACTAATTATTAGATAAATGCAAATCAAAACTATAATGAGGTATCACCTCACACCAGCCAGAATGGCCATCATCAAAAAATCTACAAACAATAAATGTTGGAGAGGGTGTGGAGAAAAGGGAACCCTCTTGCACTGTTGGTGGGAATGTAAATTGATACAGCCATATGGAGAACAGTATGGAGGTTCCTTTAAAAACTAAAAATAGAACTACCATATGACCCAGCAATCCCACTACTGGACATATACCCTGAGAAAACCATAATTCAAAAAGAGTCATGTGGGGCTTCCCTGGTGGTGCAGTGGTTGAGAGTCCGCCTGCCGATACAGGGGACACGGGTTTGTGCCCCGGTCCGGGAGGATCCCGCGGAGCGGCTGGGACCGTGAGCCATGGCCGCTGAGCCTGCGTGTCCGGAGCCTGTGCTCCGCAACAGGAGAGGCCACAACAGTGAGAGGCCCGCGTACCGCAAAAAAAGAAGAGTCATGTGCCACAATGTTCACTGCAGCTCCATTTACGATAGCCAGGACATGGAAGCAACCTAAGTGTCCATCGACAGATGAATGGTTAAAGAAGATGTGGCACATATATACAATGCAATATTACTCAGCCATAAAAAGCTACAAAGTTATTTGTAGTGAGGTGGATGGACCTAGAGTCTGTCATACAGAGTGAAGTAAGTCAGAAAGAGAAAAACAAATACCGTATACTAACACATATATATGGAATCTAAAAAAAAAAAGAAAAAAAAGATATAATTGGTTCTAAAATGTTTGTTCTTGAGCTAGACCCTATATTAGCAACCATTCATGGAAAATCAGCTAGCAAAAAAAAAAAATGGTTCTGAAGAACCTAGGGGCAGGACAGGAATAAAGATGCAGATGTAGAGAATGGACTTGAGGACACAGGGAGTGGGAAGGGTAAGCTGGGACAAAGTGAGAGAGTGGCATGGACATATATACACTACCAAACATAAAATAGATAGCTAGTGGGAAGCAGCCACGTAGCACAGGGAGATCAGCTCGGTGCTACGTGACCACCTAGAGTGGTGGGATAGGGAGGGTGGGAGGGAGACGCAAGAAGGAGGAGATATGGGGATATATGTATATGTATAGCTGATTCACTTTGCTATAAAGCAGAAACTAAAAAAAAATGCAAAACGATACTTTCTGTTGTTTAGACAGGCAAAACTAGTCCATGCCATTAGAGGGGAGGAGGGAGGAGATGGTGACGGAGAGGGGGTACAAAGGGGAATTCTGGGGTGCTGGTCATTTTTTTTAAAGTATATTCATTATGTAAAAAATGCACTCATAATTATTGCACTTTTCTGTATTTTTCTGTGTGTGTTAAACCTCATAGACACACACACATATATGTAAGATAATTTTAGGAGTATACACATATAATTTTAGATATATATCCCTATATCTGTCTCTGTCTTTATCCATCCATCCATCCATCTACCTATCAATCTATCATCCATCTAGTGAAAACATAGATACATGCTTGGGAATAATCAATATTATATAAGGATGGTGGCAGGCCAGGGCAGGTGGGAGGGAGAGGAATACAATTGGGAAAGAGACTCAGGAACTTCGACCATATTTCTAATGTTTTTATTTCTTAAGTTAGTTAGTTGTTTGTTATAGGAGTGTCTATAATTTTATGTAAGTCTGAGATATGTCATAAGTTTAAAATCATTAAGTAATAAATAATGAAAGAAACTTTATATAATATCAGAAATCGAAAACCACTACCACATGCTATAAATAGATGGTAAGCGTAACAATAGATATGCAATGAGATGAAACACTGTTATTCAATTGTACTTTGACACTGTTTGGGCTAGAAGGGTCTGATCCTGAGCCCCACTTCCCTCTGTTGAAATGGGGATCAGTGAAGGAGAGAGAGGTGCTACTTCAATAGTCAGGGTTAAAAGGACATGGTGTTACCAAACGAAACGTTGGAGTCCGGATCAGAGAAAGGTTTATTGCAGGGCCATGCAAGGAGAACAGGTGGCTCATGCCTGAAAAGACCCCAAACTCCTCGAAGGGTTTCAGCAAAGCATTTTTAAAGACAAGGTGAGGGAGGAGCGTGGCTTGTTCTTGCAAACTTCTTGGTGTCAGAATCGTTTGTTCTTGTAGCTGTCCATGTAGGTCAGGTCAGGATGTTCCTGTAAACCTCCAAGGAAGAAAATGTTATTCTCTCTGTTCCGCAACTTTTTATCTCTATATGAATGGGAAAGTATTATACCCTTAAAGGTCACGACCTTGAGAATGGGCTGTGCTGTATATTTCAGGCTATAGGCAACATTCTTAACTGGAAGCAAAAGCAATAGAATACAAAGGTTAAAACAGAAGAAACAGATCTAATATGGAGTCAGATTTGTTCTTCTCTATTACAGTGGGAAGGGGGTCACACTTTCTTCCTATATGAGGCAAAGGCACTTAAAGCAGGGGCTGCATGGGCCTAAATCATCAACATCTCACGACCCATGGTGCTGCTCTACTTCAGGAAAGGGTAGCGAGGTCCCTCTAAGCCCTGGCTGTCCTGCCTTCTAAGTGGTTTGGGGAGTGGAGTAGGTCTTGTTAGGAGTGGGCTGGGAGACAGGGAGGCAAAAGTGGAGGGATTATTATTAGTAAAATGATTAGCAATGATTGGCAGAATTGGGAAAGCCTTGAGGAAGAGCCCCCTTCCTCCTGCGACCCTCTTCCCAGGCCTCATGAGTGCCTGGAAAACTGTCAGGCAAACAGTCCCCACCATGTGATTTGTTCTCACGCTGGGGCTCAGCCTGGACGCCTCTGGGAGCCGGGCCCTCACGCCTGGGAGGGGGGCCTCGTCCACCCCGGTACAGCTCTTTAAGCCCCCTCCTGTGCTCCGGGGAGCTGGGGGCTGACTCCCTGCAGTGTGTGTTTATGGGCTTTGATCCTGCTCTTGGGTCACAGAGAATATAACTGCCACCTCCCCTCTCTGACTGCATGTCCCCCATGAGGACAGCAGGTCTGTCCCTCAGTCTCCTAAGGCCACAAGCCCCTCTACCACCCCCTCTCCTCACACTCCCCGGCACACACGCAAGCAGAAATATGCAGTATATTTGCGGGGGTGTCCGAGTGTCTGCACTGACTTCAACTCAACAGCCCCCATCTATGCCTGGGCAGTATGAACTGGCTACCCGGTCTCCTCACAAGGAAAGCAGTGCATTGGAGGGTTAGTATGTGCATTTCTGTGTCCCCTGGAATAAGCAGGGATGACCTAATGATGACCTGTGTTCGACTCTGTCACCCAGAATTCTGCCCAGCCTGGACCCTCCTCCACCGAGACCTCAAAGTCTCGCCAGCCTCCTCATCTCAGCTTCCCCGTCCCTTGTTTCATCCCTTCAGGGTGTGCCCAGACTACCTAGTCTGATAAATGCTCCACAGAGAAGATGTGGCGTGTGGGAAGAGCCCTGGACCACATGTCAGGAGTCAGAGTCTGAGCGCTTGTTCTGTGTGACCCTGGGGGTTGGGGGTGAGGCACGGAAGCTGTGAGTGGGGGGTTCTTCTTCGAGTTACCTGGGAGGAAGGGAAAGGAGCGTGATACAGCACTAAGGAGGGGGGATGCCATCAGGTGGAGAAGACCTGGGTAGGACAGAGGGAAGGGGAGGAGAGAAGAGAAGTAGAAGAGAAACAGGATGGTGTTGGGGCAGGTCCCAGAGGTGGGGGGACATAAGGGACTGGAGTGGAGAGGAGGTAAGCCTTGGAGAGGGAAGGACTCCAGCTCTGAGGAGAAAGGGCCAGAGAAGATGGTGGCTGCAAACAGACAATGCTGGGGTTCAGAACTGCATCAGCCACAGCCTCCGGGTTCCCAGGCAAAAAGCGAGAGGAGCCCTGCTGAGAATGGGAAGCTTGAGTGGGGAAGGGGGAAGGTGAGAAGGTGAGGAGGATGAAGAAGGTGGGGACCAAAGAGGGAGACCCTGAGCCACCAGGATAGAACAATGGTTAAGAACGTGTGCCCTGGAGCCAGCCTAGTTCTAGGTTCAAATCCCACCCTCTGTCCCATCCTACCCATGTGACCCTGGGCAAGGCATTTAACCACTTTCACCATTATTGTTCTTTTTGGAAAATTTTTAAAAATTTTATTGGTTAATACCATTAATTCTTTAATCTGTAAAATGGGGCTAATAATAGTGAGTATTATATGAAATAATACTTAGCGTGGTACCTAAAACCAATGAATGGAAAGACTGCCAAATATATAGCAAATGTCTTTTGTGTATTTAGTATGTGCCCAACACGAAGCATTTGGCAGTCATGGTGCATTTAAGCCTTACGAGTCCCCTGTGAGGTAAGTACTATGATGAGCACCATTGTACAGAACACTGAGGCACGCATCAGCCCAGGCTGACACAACTAGTAAGAACAGAGCCAGGATTTGAAGCCCCAAGCAGTTAGTATGAAAGCTGAGTGCCACTCTGCCTGCTTGTCACATAAAGGAGGCCAGTGTGTCAGGGGTCTCCCGAGAAACTAGGAGGGGAGGGTGATGGTGTTTACCATAAAGAGGGGCAGAAAATCACTACCCTGAGCCCTGCTCTCTAGTTCCCCTGCCCTTGCCCTAAAACCACTCAACTTTCATCTTGGGGGTCAAGGGTACAGGCAGAGGAGGAGACGGGCTTCGTAAGGGCGTGCCTCAGGCTGGTGTTTTCTGTCTGTGGTGCACAGAGTGTGGCTACTGCTTGTGCTGCCGTCACTAAGTGGCTTATTAGATTCAGGTTCCTGGGCACGAGGGCGGAGCGGGACCAGCCCAGGCTGGGGGCAGATCCCACAGCCCTTGGCTTCCTTGGGCTGAGGCCTCCTGACAATCACCTTGATGAGGGTGCAGTTCCCACCTCCATCCCCTTGCCCATCCCACACACCTGCTCTGGGGGTTCTATGGCTGCTCCTGGTACCTCTACAACTGTCCCTTAGACAGTGAGCAGGAAGCAGCTCTTCTCCTTCCATGCCCTAGAGGGCACCCGTTCACCCCTCCCAGGGAGAAGACAGCTCGGCCAGGAAGTGGTTGCGAGTTTTTTGCTAAGTGTAGCCAGAGCAAAGGGAAGAAGCCCCAGTGCTCGGGAAAGACGGCACTCAGGTAGGGCAAAGCCAGTGTGAATCGCTATAGCCACTCTCAAACTGGGACTGTGCTTATGAAACATATCACTAATACTGGAATTATATATTTTTTTAACAGGAATTAAACATGCCACAGACAGGCAGATGCAGATCCACTGAATCTAAATTTCTGGGGCAGGCCCAGGAATCTGCACTTTAAACAATCTGCTAGACTAATGTGAACTGGGAAAGTGGCAAAGAGGCAACAGAACTCTAGGAAGAAGCAGATTACTTTCAAGGACATGACTGTAACTGACGTCACAGAGCGTTGATAAACGAGTCCCTTCCTGTAGTGGGACAATAATAAAACAATCCCATTGATTGTTTTATTTAATAGTTGTGTTATCTCCATTTTACAGGTGGGAAACCTGAGGCTCAGAAACCAAAGTCACTCAGCAGGTAAATGGTGAAGCAAGTTTTGAACCCACCCAGCTTTTTTTTTTTTAAACTCCAAATCCACACTCATAGTTGTTATACCAACCCATATTTGCTACTTCATCCCAGTCTCAGAATTTTTTTTTTTTTTTTTTTTTTTTTGGCTGCATTGGATCTTAGTTGAGGCACGTGGGATCTTTCGTTGTAGCACGCAAGTTCTTCCCTGTCGTGCGCAGGCTTCTCTCTAGTTGTGGTGCACGGGTTTTTCCTCTTCTCTAGTTGTGGCGCACAGGCTCCAAGGTGTGTGGGCTCTGTAGTTGTAGTGCGCGGGTTCCAGAGCGTTTGCAGTATGGCGGGCTCTAGATGAGGCGCGCTAGCTCAGTAGTTGCCGTGTGCGGGTTGCCCCACAGTATGTGGGATCTTAGTTCCCTGACCAGGCATGGAACCCGCATCTCCTGCATTGTAAGGCAGATTCTTTACCACTGGACCACCAGGGAAGTCCCCCAGCCTCGGAATTTGAAGTCAGATAGACCTAACTTAAAATTCTGAAGATGATCCCCGCCTCCCACAGATGTGGAGACATTAAAGGGTTTTTTTTTTTTTTTTTTTTTTTTTTCTTGGTACGCGGGCCTCTCACTGTTGTGGCCTCTCCCGTTGCGGAGCACAGGCTCCGGATGCGCAGGCTCAGCGGCCATGGCTCACGGGCCCAGCCGCTCCGCGGCATGTGGGATCCTCCCGGACCAGGGCACGAACCCATGTCCCCTGCATCGGCAGGCGGACTCTCAACCACTGCGCCACCAGGGAAGCCCAACATTAAAGTTTTTGAAACAACAGCAAGGAGCAGTAACACATATGCTATACCAGGCACTGTTCTAAGTGCTTTGCATGTATTTATTCATTTAATCCTCTCAACATTTTTATGAGGTAAGTCCTATTTGGCATCACCATCTTATCCATTTTACAGACGAGGAAACTGAGACAAGGAGAACTTGACCAAGATTTCACAGATAGTAAGTGTGGAGACAAGATTAAAATTCATGCAATATGGCTCCTAAGTTCCTGCTTTTACCCATTCTCCCTCTCCAGACTGCAGAAAAAGGTTAACTTGGTAAGTTTCCGAGGAATAGATATCAGAGGGCCAGAAAGACAAGCGGGGAGGGGGTGGGAAGGTAGCTGTATGTGTATGTATTATGTATGACTAGTGACACCACTGGGGAGTGTTTCCTGATGGAAAAGAAAACAGAACACAGAAACTAGTGGGCAGTCATGTCAGGGATTCTGAGATGGAGTCCATGCAGGAATCTGTAAGTCCCCTAAACCTCTATTTAAAATGCTGTGTACATTAAAAATGACAAATACACAGAGATAAGGAATACTTACCTTGGATAGGAATACTGAATACTGTAAAAAAAAAAGTCAATTCTCCCCAAATTGATCTATAGATTCAATGTAATCACAGTTGAAATTCCAATGGGATTTTTCATGGAACTCAACAAGCTGATTCTGAAATTTGCAGAGAAGAGTTTGCCAAGACACTTCCAAAGAAAAAGAGCTGGAGAGTCTTGCCCCATCAGATGGAAAAACTTATTATATGGCAAAGTTGTTTGTTTGTTTTCCCAGCTTTATTGGGGTATAATTCACAAAAAGTTGTATATATTTAAAGTGTATAACGCGATGGTTTGATATACATATACAACATGATATGGTTACCATAATTAAGTTAATTGACACATCCATCACCTCACATAGTTACCTTTTGTGTGTGTGCGATGAAATATGTAAGATCTACTCTCTGCAAATTTCAAATATACAATAGAGTGTTGTTAGCTATAGTCACCATGCCATACTTTAGAGCCCTAGAACTTAGTCACCTTATGACTGAAAGTTTGTACCTGGAAAACAATGTTAATTAAGACAATGTGGTATTGCTTGGACACAGAAAACCAACCAATGGGGCAGAATGAAGAGCCCAGAAACAAACGCAACTGTACAAGGAGACTTGGTTGGTGAGTGAGCATTCTCTGCCAATCAGAGCAGGAAAGATAGAAGTACTTAATGAACGGGCCATGACAGTTTATCAGTGATTCATATGAAAAATAGTGAAGTGGAATCCCTACCTCACACCCTACACAAAATCAACTCCATGTGGATTAACGATATAAATATGAAGGGAAAAACTATCAAAATTTATAGTTTAGGAAAAAATCAGGTAGGGAAGTGTTTCTGAAATAAATACATAATGTATTTTAATGCATTGCTGCATTAAAATACATTAAAATGAATAACCTCTATCAAAATCACCATATAGAGAAAAAAGACTTACACAACCAAGACAAGATGTTTGCAACGTAAGTGACAAGTGACAAAGATTTGGGCCCAGTATATTAAGAACTACTGTGAATCAATAAGAAAAAAACAAGCCAACACAAAATTGTACAGACAACATGTCATCATGTCACAGAAGAAAAGAAACACAGATGACCCACACGTATGTGAAAAGATGGTCCAGGTCATTGGAAGTCAGAGAAATGCATGTTAAAATCACATCTTTTTTTTGTTTTTTGGCTGCGCTGTGCGGCTTGCAGTATCTTCGTTCCCTGACCAGGGATTGAACCTGGGCCACTGCAGTGCAAGTGCCAAGTCTTAACCACTGGTCCACCAGGGAATTCCCAAAATCACATCTTAAAGATTGGTAAAAAATAAAAGGCAGATAATGCCAAGGGTTGGCGAGGATGTAAAGAAATTGCAAGTGAAGAAATAACAGTGTTAGAGTTTCAGCTCGTACCACTTTAGAAAACAGTTTGACATTATTTGATGAAGCTGAACAGACACATACTCTGCCCGCCAGCACTTCACTAAGTATAGAGCCTAGAGAAACTTACACATGGGCGTAGGAGCTGTCTGTGCAAAATTTCTAGGCAGCATTGTTCAAAATATTTAAAAAACTGGAAACAATCCAAATGTCCTTCAATAGCTGAATGAATAAACAAATTGTTATAATTCAGACAATAGAATGAATATATATAACAGTGAAAATGAGTGAACTACAGCTAACTCCATCATCATGGATGAATCTCAAAAATATTGTATTCAAGCCAAAGGAGTCACAGAACAGTATCTGTAGTATGATTCCTTTTAGATAAAGTTCAAAGAAGGATAAAACTAAACAATATATTGTTAGGAATAGATTCATAGGTGACAATACTGTGAAGAAAAACAAAGAAATTGATGAGTTGCTAAATACAGGAAAGTGGTTACCTTGGAGTGGGGCACACAGGGGCTCATAGGGTATCGGAAATGGTCTATTTCTTAATCCAACAGGGTGGGTTCTTGCATGTTCATATTATTGATACTTAAACTATAAATTGCTCATATATTTTTGTATACTTTTTCTTATGTATGAGAAATTTCACACTAAATTTTAAAATACCGTGTGTGCGTGCATATTTCTGGGAGAGTCCACATTCATCGGGTTATCTAAGGAGTGTCTGGTCTTCTAACAGAGTACAACTGGGCATGAAGATTTCTGTGGTCCCATCCTGCTCTGATATTCATCCCCATGATGGACAGAGGCCTTGTGTCAGCCTGATTATGGCTCATCCTGGTCAGCTGACCTCAACCCCTCTCTGCCTTGGAACAGGATATAAACCAGGTGTGAGTCCTCTGTCCCCATAACTCACGTGACCACCTCAGGCCAAAGGATGTATTTGGTGGCTCATGCAGAAGAGGGAGGTCCTCCTTTCCTCCCAGGAGACTGAGTTCCTTTGCCTCGAACATCTCCTTTCCTTTCTCCTTCTGCAGTTCCAGTCCTGACATATCTTCTGTCTGTCTTTCTTCTTCCTACTGTCCCTCCCCATCTTGCTGATGGACTTGGCCCTCACCAAAAAGCCCGAAAGCAGCAGAGCAGGAGTCAGAACCCAGGGTGCTGACTCCCAGCCTTGTGCTTTTTCTGCCACCCCACCTGCCAGTGCCTCTGTCCATCCCATAGAGGGTCACGAGGCTTGGCCGGGCTTGTGTTGGCAAATCCGCAAAAGGATGGTTTACTCATTCATCCATCTCACCCATGGAAGGGCTTCAGATTCTATTCTGAATGAGATGGGAGCCACTGGAGAGAGGGAGGAATAGGATCTGAACTCGCTTCCAAAAGGTCTTCCTGGTGGCTGTGTAGAGCTTAAACTTCAGGGGGCAAAGGGAGAAGTGAGGGAGGCCATTCAGAGGCTGCCACAGTAATCCAGGTGAGGGATGACATAGCCTGGAACAGGGTGGCGACCTTGGAGGTGTGGAGGTGGGATCTGATTCGGAGCCAACAGAGTTTGCAGTAGGATTGGTTGTGGGAACGTGAGAAACAGGACTCCAAGGTTTTTGGCCTCTGAGGCTCTACAAGGAAAAATATGCCATCGCCTGGAATGAGGGAGGTGAGGAGGAACAGGTGTGCATGCAGGTCAGCAAGGGGGCACCAAGAATTCTATCTTGGACATGGGAGTTCCAGGTGCCGTTTACTACCCGTGTGGAGATGTCGGTCTGTATTTAGATCCAGGCAGGGGATGTAAATGGTTGTATCCATCGTCAATAATGGATAGACGCTCTTTAATGCCTGTGCCCAGATGTGGTCCCAGGTTGGGTAGGAGTTCCGTAGAGAAGAGTCCTTAGACTCTTCTAACCCAGATGAGTCCCATCGGGGTAGGTTAGAAGCCTCAGGGACACCTGGGGGACTTTAGTGGGAGGTGTCCTGAAGGAGACTGATTTCAGCTCCTAGGGGTCTTTTACTGAGGACACTTTTTTGCTATTTGTAAATGCAGTTTAACCTATATCCATGACCAATGACGCAGGGCAGGTCAGTGGCAAGGACATCAGTCTAACGCCCCTGATCAAAAGATGAAAAAAAAGAAAAACAGAAACAGAAGGAAAGAAAGAGAGAGAGAGAGAGGGAGGGAGGGAGGGAGGGAAGGAAGGTGGGAAGGAAGGAGCGAAGGAGGAAAGAAGGAAGGGAGGAAATGTACAGACGAACCTCTCCTCCTCTCTGGCCTTATTTTCCTCATCAGTGCAATAGAGGTGCAGGTTCTGATAGTATCCTCAGGACACTTCCAGGACTGAGCCACTTGGATTCCAAATAACCTCCAGACCAGCCTTTGTGTGTCAGGGTCTTGGTGTCTGCAGGGAGATGGCCAGAGCTGGGCTGACAGCACCAGCCATCACCTTGTGCCCATGGCCTGTGTCACCAAGTGCCGTGGTAAGTGGAAGTGACGCCTCCCCAGGGATCCCGGTAGCTCTGATAATGCTCCAGTCGCCTGCCCACCCACTTGCCCTCAGGCCACCTGGAGGGGCAGGAGGCAGGGCACAGAGAGAAGCCACATGGCCCCATGGCTCTTGGAACTGAGGGCAGGGAGTCTGGGCCAGAGATGGAGAGAGATGTCTTCCCCTTCAGCACAGCCGCGGGCTGGTATCCTCACTGCTGTCCTCCAGAAGTCTCTGAAACCACAAAGTGGAACCCTCAGGACTTGCTGGCGGCCCCTCCAGTGATGTGCATGTATGGGAGGGTGTCTCCCTCCATCTCTGTAGTGAACACTTCCACTGCCTCACCAACACCACTCGTCATCCTCTATTCCTGCCAACGCAGACCTGACCCACAAGCTTCCTACTGCCCGTACCTGGGACTCTGATGGGAGACTTTTTCTGGCAACAGGAGCTCGCTCAGCCCACACACCAGACAGGCTGGGAATGCTGGGAAGTTAGCACCCTTCCAGAGAAGGCTGAAGGGAGCAGCCTTCATGGATAAATACTCCAGCTTCCTTGCCCGGGGATGGGACAACTCCGAGGCACGGTCAATGCTGTCTCCCAGAAGTTCCCAGCAGACTGACCAACAGCTGCCCACAGCCGTAACTGCTTTTTTGTTTTTTTAACATATTTATTGGAGTATAATTACTCTACAAATGGTGTGTTAGTTTCTGCATTATAACAAGGTGAATCAGCCATACATATACATATATCCCCATATCTCCTCCCTCTTGTGTCTCCCTTCCACCCTCCTTATCCCATCCCTCTAGGTGGTCACAAAGCACCGAGCTGATCTCCCTGTGCTATGTGGCTGCTTCCCACTAGCTATCGATTTTATATTTGGTAGTAACTGCTTTTTAACGTCCCCTCTGTTGGGTTCCTTCCCTTTCTTACCTCCCCCCTCCTCTATCAGTGCTTCCAGTATCCCCTCCTAAATAAACGTCTTGAATTCAATTCTTTGTTTCAGGTTCTGTTTCTGGAAGAACCAACAGAAAAAACCCCAACCAAACCCAGCCAACAATTGAGATCTCACCTAGTTCTGTTGTGCACACATTTCTGGAGTGCAAGCTATGTAACAGGATATATCAGGTACTGTCCTTTTCCCTAGTAGGGAAGTCACACAGATAAAGTACTAGGCAAAAATACAAAGCAATATAATGGGGGAGTTTACTCTATTGTGGGAGGTGGTTATCGGGGAAGGCTTTACAGTGGAGGTGACATCTGAGGTTTTAAAGGATGAATAGGAGTTCTCCAGGTAGACAAGAGGAAGATGGACAGCCTACTTAAAAATCCAGAAGTGTAAAAAGGCACAAGGTGTCCAAGGAACCATTAATAGTTGAGTATCTCTCATGTTGCTGGAGAATAAAGCACAATTTGGAGATGGTAAAGGAATTTTAAGAAGAATGAGGAGAGAATTGGAATAGCAAGAGATGTGGTTAAATAGGCAGGCAGAATCTTGTCTGAACAGCTGAAGGTGTTTTGATATTATCTTGGAAAGATTGGAAGATTTTAAGAAATTATCTTTTTTCTGATTGCATAAGTATCAAATGCTCATTGTAGAAAAGTTGTCAGATAAAGAGAAGTATAAAGAAGAAAATAAAATTACCTCAAATCCAGGGTTAATTAAATCACGTTGATGTGTTGTTGTCTCTCAGAGGAGTTTTATGCAGAAGAGTGAGGTGATCAGATGAGTTTTAGAAAAGGCTCTGGCAGCTGGTGAATATCATGTGGCTGGAAAGATACCGGACACAGGGTAACCAGCGAGGAGGCTGCTACAGTGGAAGGCGATGGGTGAGGACCCTCTGTGGGGATGCTGCAGCAGTGGGAATGGGGCTTCGTAGCAGATTTAAAGGTGGGATTCTCAGGACCAGTTGGATGGGACATGGGGTAGAAGAGAGGAGGGGAACATGACTCCCAGAGAGATTCTGAGTGTCTCCATCCATAAGCTGGTGGAGGAGACACAGGCTGGGAGCCAGGAGACCTGGGTTCTCATTTCAACTCTGTCACTTCCAACCTGTGAGACTTCACAGCCACAGTTTCCTGACCCCCAGATTGGAAAGATGATTCCATTCCTGCTTTCCTCACAGGCTTATCAAAATGGTCCGCGGGTCAGAGGAGATGAACGTCCTTGATGGGTGTGGTTCCAGGCTTTCCTCCTGAAACCTCCTCCTTTCTCTGACCATCAGCCTCCAGAAGGCCAAGGCTGACCCACCACCCCACTATTTTTCCCTTTCTCTTCTCTCTGAATCCTTCACAGAGGACATCTCTCATGCTGGTCACCCTGATGAAAATGCTCTAAACACCCTCATGCACCACCATTAATTCATTCACCTTATATAACTGATGCCCTAGTATGTTCCAGATATTAGGAATATGGTAGTGTATAGGACAGCCAAGATCCCTGCCCCCATGGAGCTCAAAAGCCACCAAGAGGAGACATATAATAGATAAACAAATTTTAAAATTTGGATAGTGATGTAATGAAAGGAATAAAATAGGATGATAGGGTGATGTGATAGAGAGTGGGCATACACTTTAAATTTGAGTGGTCAGGAAGGGACCACTGAGCTGAGACCTGAACAACTCAGGCAGAGGAAACAGCAAGTGTAAAGGTCCTGAGGTGGGTTTGAGCTTGGAATGTTTAAACAAAAGAAAGGTCAGTGTGCCTGGGCTTATTCAAACTCCTGCCTATCCTGCTTAAGAGTTGTCACCTCTGTGAGGCCTTCTTGGATCACCACCCCACCCCTTACTCGCTAATTCAGCTGCGCCCAATTTCCACACCCTTGTGGTCACAACTAATTCTGACCACGCTGATTTGTGATCAACTCTTTGCACACTGGACTGAGAGCTCCTTAAAGCCAGGGACTATCTCCATAGCTCCACCAGCCAGCACGCTTCAGGCATATAGCAGGTGATCAGCATCTACTGATGAATGAATAAATTAACCAACAGGTAAACGAATGAATGAATATCAGGTCCAAATGGCTCACTCCTTTACTTGTTTAAACTCGCCTTCTCAAGTTCCCTGGTCACACTACAACTGCACCCTCCCCCCACACAGCACTCCCTATCCTCTCATAGTACAGATCACCTTCTGATATACTATATGATAATGTGTTTACTTGTTATGTTTCTTGTTTTCCCCTGACTCCCCATGACAGATTGTAAACACCATCATGTCAGGGATTTTTTTTTTTAAAGAGATTTTTGACTGAGTTGTCCACTAGTGTGTCTCAAGAGCCTAGAACAGTGCCTGGCACATAAAAGGCATATGTAGGAACACGTGAGCAAAGGGGTGCATGAATGGGTGAATAGATGAATGAATAGCGACTCTAAACCTCATACAACAGGGGTCACAACCTCAAATCCCTTGCTAGCCTGCCCATAACAAACAGACGAAGGAGTAAGTGCCCAGTTGTGACCTTTCAATTCGAGCCAGCTAAACAAAACCCACCCAATGGCCTGCAGGCCCTCAGTGTGCCTTCCTAGGCACTGAACAGAACATTCCCATTTTGTTGGTGGAGAAACTCTGGCCAGGTGGTTTAAGTGGCCTGCGGCGGATGACAGAGCTGGTACTGAACCGTCGTTGATCTCCCCAGTCTTTTCCCCGTCCCCGCGACTTAGATACTATTTCTGAGAGTCTCGCTCTCTTCCCGTAGTCAGAGGTCAGAGCCTGGTGCCCCCAGGAGCTGAGTCTGGTGTCCCAGTGCGTGCTGCAACGGGAATGGGCGCCCGGGTCCCGTGAGTCGCCGGGAGCGGGACTCCCGCCGTCCCCCGAGCCGCGCCGCGCTCCCGCCCCTGCCCATCCCCGGCCGCGCTGTCAGTCTCCATTAGCGCTAACAGGCTCCAGACAGAGCGGGCCCGGCGCTGGGTTAATGCAATCGGCGCGTTACCTGGGGCGCAGGCTACATTACCAGCCCGGACCCCGCCCGGCGCGGTCAGAACCAGCCAGCCTGCGCCCCGCCGGCCGCCCCGCGCTTTCAGCGCTCCTCAGGCCGCGCCCGAGCGCCACGCGGCGGAGCCCAGCCCCAGCCCGCGCCCCACAGCCTGGCGAGGCGAGGCGAGGCGAAGCGAGGCGGGTCCGGAGCAGGCAAGGCAGAGCGCACGGCAGCCGGGATCCCGTCGCCGCCGAACGCGTGAGTGCGCCCTGCGCGCGGAACCGAGCTAGGTGTGCCGGGGAGGCCCAGGTTGGGATGCGCAGAGGTAGGGTGCCAGCGAGTTTGAAGTGCAGAGGTAATAAGTGTCCGGGGAGACTCCTGGGGCTCTCGGACGTGGCTCAGACCCGAGCCGAGGGTAGGGGCCAGCCAGCTGCACCCGGCCGGGTCACCGCCCTGGGAAATCTCTGCCTGGACGTGTCCAAACTCCGCCGTTTGGGGACAAGAGAGAGCGGGTGAATGAGGGAAGAGCTGCGGGGTGCCTAGCAGGATCCCTAGGGCGGCAGGGGTGGTCTCCACCTCGAAGTGCCGTCCCAGTCGGGCGCCCCACTACCTCTGCTTCCAAATTTTTCCAACAGACGCGCGCCCTTTTCTAGGAACCTTGCGTCCGCTCAGCGCGCGCCGACCACAGTATCCCGGCGCTCCCGGGAGGCCTCGGGAGGCGCAGGCAGGGTGGAAGGGCCCAGTGACCGCATCTTTTCCTTTTATTCCAGCAGAGTCTCGGCGTGCTCCCAGTATCGCCGACTTCCCTCTCGCCAGCCGCACCCATGCTTCTGGCGCGGATGAACCCACAGGTGCAGCCTGAGAACAGCGGGGCGGGCCCGGGGTCGGAGCAGCCCCAGCGGAAGCGCAAAGCTGCAGAACTCTTGGTGGTGAAAGAGCGCAACGGCGTCCAGTGCCTCCTGGCATCCCGCGACGGCGACGAGCAGCCCCGGGAGACCTGGGGCAAGAAAATCGACTTTCTGCTGTCGGTGGTCGGCTTCGCCGTAGACCTGGCCAACGTGTGGCGCTTCCCCTATCTCTGCTACAAGAACGGCGGAGGTGAGCCCCCTGTCGGGCTGGGGGTTTGTACTTGGGAGGCTACCTGAAGTCCACAGCGGTGGCCGGGAGAGGAGCTGGGATACACACGGGAGGAGAAGAGGAGGCGGAAGGGCAAGTCTGGGACGCAGGAAGGGACTGGATAGGGCTCACGGAAAAAGGAGTCCCCTGTGGAACAGGGAAATCGAGGCATGACTTTGGACGGTGATAGGCGCATGCGTGGAAGGACCAGGTTGGGTGAGGAACTCTGACTTTTTGATGGTCCGCAGGAAGGGAGGTGGAGAGCTCTTGACTGGGCGCCAAAAGTGCCCACGGTGACCCCAACTCCAGCGCTCCAGGTTTGATAAAGGACTTGGGTACCCTGAAGGCACTTGGGAGGCCCTGCTCCCTTGGGGACAGAAACCCTGGAACAGAGACGCATAAAGAGAAGCTAGTGGCAGAGAGAACTCCACTCTCGGGTTGGTGGTCCTTTGGCTGGAGGGACCAGAGCACACAGCCTAGGCGGGATTGCATCAGTGGGTACCAAGAACTAGCCTGGTCCTTGAGACAGGAGGCCTGGGTGATTGGGATGAAGCGTCTACCTGCTGGGGTCCTGGCCACGTTGCAGGGTGGAGTGGGAGGAAGGTCTGGAGGAGACCCCAGTCCAGCAACCAGGCTCTCTCCCCCTCCCCCTGCTGGGTGACCGATTACTGTCTGCCCTGGGATGAGAGCCTTGAAATCAACTATAGCCTACTCAGGGGGCAGAGTCCTGGGGGAAGCAGCCCAGGGGGCAGGATCCTGGGGCCTAAAGCCCTAACTCCTTCCTGAGAGCTTCTGCCCAAACCACCCCAGACCTGCCCCCTTTGCTGGGATGAGCTCAGGAGTACCCTGTAGAGAGCCTGGGAAAATGACCCAGAGAAAGAAGTCGGCAAAGGGGTGGCCACCAGCAACCGAAACACTTTTCTATCCACTGGGCCATCTGCCTGGCAGGGGCTCTGGCTCAGGACTCCAGGGGGTCAGAGGGAGGTAGGGTGAGGGTTTGGAGCTGGAGGGAAAGCTCATGACCTTGTTCCATAGGGTCTGGGCCCCTGCTGATTGCTTCAGTGTGTACTCTGGACACTTGCTTTGGGTGAGGAATGGAAAACAGATGATCCAGAGGTGAAACTTTTCCTCGTTTGACTGCTGCATCTTCTCAAGAGTTTCTGGTCAGGTTTAAGCATTCTGGCCCTTTGGACTCAAGGAGGGAGGAAATGCAGATTCTCTGTATTTTTAGCAGACAAGGAGACGAGGAATGAAAGACAGACTAAGAAAACCTAGGACACTCTGTCTAGCATGTCCTCCATGACTGTCCGAGGCTGCGTGTCCCTAGACAGCAGAAGCTTCTGTCATCAATCAGCAATACTGATTGGGTTCCTCTTGGCATGAGCTACAGTGCTAGGCTCTGCAGGGGTCACCTAGATGTATTAACCACCACTTCTGCCTGCCAGGAGCTCTAGTCATCTAAGGGCTTCATTGTCATGCACTACCCATCATTTCCATTGTTATAAGTATCTGTTGAAACTAAAAGCACCCCAGATGGCCAATTGAACACATCAGCTAGATGGATATTCTGGGGCTTTCACTGACACTGTCCGCTCACTTGGCCACCGCCACCAACTGAGAGCGCCTGCTGTATGCAAGGTAGTCTGTACCAGGCGCCCAGAGCACCAAACACAGCACATTTGTCACACGTTCCAATTTTTAGGTGAAGTTGGCCAGAAGCTCCCTCTCCTAGGCTTGCTAGCCCTGCGCATCACCCATCCTGAGTCGTTGAGTCATTTGTCTCTTTGTGAGTCTGTCTTCCAAACAGACGGGGGTACATTGAGAGCAGAGACTGTGGCTTTTTCATGCCTGTATTTCTAATGCCCAAGATAAGGGCTAGATCCTGGCAATGTGGTAGAAGGTGCCCGACAAACTTCTGTTGAATGAAAAAAATGAACGAAATGGTTCAAGCCCTCAGAGACCTAATGCCTACCCAGGAACAGCAGAACCCCCAACTCCACCGGCAGGAGCTAACAAAGTGAGGCAGCCTGTGCTGGTGGGAGGCGGGGTTGTCACCTAGAGATCAGAAGCCCTGGCTGTGGAATCCTGGGTTCCAGCTTCTAGCTGTGTGACATTGGGCACCTCTCCAAGCCTCTGTTTCCTCATCTGTCAAATGGAAACAATGGTGTTCAACTCAGAGGGTTGTTGTGAGGACTCAACGTGATAATGCTGTGGAGGGCCTGGCATGAAGTACGGCCTTAGTAAAGATAGCTGCCACCTCTTCTTCACATCCTTGCGATGATGCGTGAGATGGACGGGAGAGGTGTCATGTGCTCTAAAGGACTGAGGAGAGGCTGCTTAGGAAAGACTCAGAGGAAGTGAGCTGTGTGGTTGGAACTCAGCTCCTTGGGACGGATGGAGCGCGGACAAGCCTGGGGAAGGGAGCAGGTGTACTAGCTGTTCAAGAATGCAGGAGGGATCGTCTCTGAGATTAGGAGTGCAGACTGGCTGAAGGGCAGGCCGGGAGAGATAAGGGTGGAGAGGCAAGTTGGGGCCAGGCTATGGAGACCGTGGCTGGCAGGCTACGGGGTGGGGAGGTTATACGAGTGAATTTCCATTTCTGGCTAGGATGTCTACGGCTGGCACAATGGAGTAGTGCAGTCCCACATCTGAGAGTCTGAGGTGTTCTTACTCTGCACCCCTCCAGGGGATGCTCGGCTGGCTTCTTCTGGGCTTTGTCTCCGCTGAGACCTCCTGGCTGCTCCTTGTGGATCAGTTCTCATCCAGCAATTATAAAGTCAGGCCTAGAGATGGGCAAGCAGGTTGGCAGGTGGATATCCTGTCATTCTAGAAGCAGCCCAAAGACCCAAGTTCAAATCCCATCTCTGTCACTCTCTCTGAGCTCAAGTTCCCCGCTACAGCTGGAGGTGAGCTTGGATGACCCCCAAGATCCGTCCCTCTCCAACGCCTGGCTCAGCACTGCACCCAAGCCAGGACTCACGCACCCTGTTATTTAACAGGCTGTGTTCTCTTCTGGTGCCAGTGTTAACACGGTAACCTCCAAGTCCAGCTGTTCATGCTGGCCCAGACTGGAGGATGTTTTGAAATGATAAAAGTGCCAATAGTTTAGGCCCCTGGCTAATATATTTTTTTTTGGCTAATATTTTTTGAATGAGTTACTGAGAAAGATCAACCTGTCCGAACATCTTCCCATAAGCCAGCTGCTGGGATGCACGGGGGCAAGTGGCTTCCTTCCAGCCGGGAAAGCCACTCTTGGAAATTCCAAGGCTTTGTTCAGAACCTTCTCAAACAGGGAGGCGGTGTCAGTGGGGCTCTTTCCAAGGTGCTCCGCTCCTGTGGTCTTGGGCCAGGCCTGTGTTGGTCCCCAGGGAGGAGTGGACGGATCCATCGAGTCCCCGTGTCTGTCTCCTTGCCATGGAAGAGGCCACTCTGAATTATCCTTTGTAAATGAACGCTTCTGTTTGAGATGTGTCCGGCTGACAGCTCTGAGCTGTCAGAGAGATGTCCTTTAAGTTCAGACAGACCTGAGTTTGAATCTGAGCCTGACACTTCCCAGAAGTGTGGCCTCGGACAAGGCACTCGTCCTTTTTGGACCTCAGTTTCCATGTGCAGAAAAGGAAGGTGACTGCCTCTCCCCACAGGGTGATATGACATTAGATAGAATATAAGCAAAGTACTTACAACAGTGTCTGACACGTAGTAGGGGCTCAATAAATGAAGTTGTTGCTGTTATTTTTATTGTTCAATGATTTTTAACTGCTAGACCCGGGCTAGATACAGGAGTAGGGCAGGGTCCTGATTTTGGAGCAGATTTGATTCTAAGAGGAAGTTAGAAGGGATATAAGGCTGGAAAGTGGTCACACTTGGGCCTGGGGTTTCTAACAGCCTAACCTTATCCCACTGTTTTTTCCCTACCTGGAAAATGGGGATTAACATTCCTATATGGGGTCCCATGAGATATGTAGTTCTGGGTCCCAAATGGGGTTCCCTTCCTTCCTCAAGTGAGCTCAGGGTCTCAGGTACCCACAGACCTTCGGGAATCCTCTTGGCCAAAATATCTGGGGTTCTTGAGGTCAAGTAAGAGGCTGTGATGGGTACAAAAGGCAGGAGTTTGCAAACTCATCGCCCTCGCGTTGGGCCTGGCTGCAGGGGGCCATCTACACCCTGAGCTTGCCAAGCCTGAGGCTGATTGTTCAGCTCAGATGTACATGAGCCAGCCAGCTGGTATGGCCCTTCGGCTAACAAGTTTGCAGGAAGGAGGCATTCATCAGGGGCTGGAGCTGAGGCTGTGATCTGGCATTACCGGCATGATTTGGCCCATTGCTCTGAGGTGGCCAAAAAGATCTAGAGGGACTGTTTTCAACAAGGTGGGATTTCATAGGGGTAAATGTTACATCCTGCCCTGTGATCCCAAACCCAACTGCCTAAGTAAGGATTAGGCCACAGCACAAGTGGAGAAAGGCCCCGGGGCTTTCATTAGCTGCAATCCTCTGTGTGAGTCACTGCCGGGATCCATTTATTTAACAAAAAAACCCCACTTACTAAATGCCTGTCATATGCCAGGAATATAGAGGTGAGCAAAAGGCAATCCCTGCCTTTAGGGAGTTCATAGTCTATTACAGATATTCTACAAGTTAACGTCATTTTCAATTCTGTTATTGGAGGTACTATATCCCAAATCCGGGAGGTGAGGTTCCACTCTGTTCTTTGTGAGTTATATTTCCTTCTCTAATATAGTTCTGACCATTCCAAACACCCTGTAATTTGTTCCTCTTAAAGAGACCAGGAAGGAAGAGGTGGGAAACCAGAATCTTCGAGGAGCTTCATTAGTAAGAATCAAGTCAGATCCTGCAAAGTTGACACGGAGGGAGAATTGTCACAGGAGGGGTAGCCTCAACTCCAATTTCCCTGAATTTCACCCCCACTGACCTCCTTAGAGGGGCGGGGTTTAATCTACCAGAGGAGCAAGCATGTTTCCTCATTGGAACTGTCCTTCTCTCAGAACTAGAGGTGTGTGATGGCAGGACATGCTTCCCATTTACAGAGCACCTCAGTGCCAGGGACCTCACCTCCGTTATCTCTAATGATCACAGCAAACCAGTGATGCAGGTATTATCCCCCCTTACAAAGGGGGAACCAAAGCTCAGAGAAGTCACATTGGCTCGAGGTCACAAAGCCATAAATAGCATGGTTGGGGGCCAGGATTGCCTCAGATCGAGGCAAGGGGGTAAGAGGAAAACTCCGTTTTTGTACACATTCTACCGTCTTTTGACACCAAATATGTGGGGTTTTTCTTAACACCAACCCATCCTCCAACTTTGGGGTGGGTGTCCTACCATTCAATTCTGACACCACCTGGAGTTAGTGCAGACCCCACAGGTTAGGGCTCAGTCTCACAAGAGTTCTCTCACTTCACAGGCCAGTCACAAGGGTCAAGATGTCACCTGTGCTTCTGACCAACCGGCTATAATCAGGGGTTCCCATGACCCCCTCTGCAGGTTTGATAATTTGCTATAACAGCTCACAGAACTCAGAGAAACATTTGCCAGTTTGTTATAAAGGCTATTATGAAGGGTACAGGTAAACAGCCAGGTGAAGAAGTACACAGGGGGTGAGGTATGGAAGGGTCCTGGGTGCAGGAGCGTCTGAGCCCGTGGAGTTGGGGTGCACCACCCTCCCAGTATGTACACGTGCTCGCCAGTGCATCAGTCCGGAAGCTTTCCAAACCCCCTACGTTCGGGATATTTATGAAGCCTCCTCACAAGGGCATGATCGATATTAACTCAATCTCTAGCCCCTCTTCCTTCCCTGGAGGGTGGGCGTGGGGCTGAAAGTCCTAAGCCTCTAATCATGGCTTGATCTTTCTGGGGACCAGCCCCCATCTAGAAGCCCACCAACAGTGGCTTCATTAGAAGAAAAGACACTCCCATCACCCAGAAAATTCCCTGGGATTTAGGAGCTCTGCGTAAGATGCTCCTGTCACCCCCATCACGCAGGAAGTTACAAGGGTTTTAGGAGTTCTGTGTCAGGAGTCCAGAGCAGAGACAGGGGGTCTGCCCTGGGCCCTGTGCCCTGATCTGCCCTCCTCTCTGCCTCCCCCACGCCAGGGCTGAGAGGGCCTGCCCACCCAGAGCACTGATTCTAACCCCCATCAAACTCCAGGTACCTGGACTCCGGAATTCCCTGCCCAAACACTCCAACATCCACCCACCCCAGTCTACAAGGTCCTCTTACCTGGACCCTGCTTCCCCAGCCTGGACTGTGTTACAGGCCTGCACAGCCCCAGGCCCAAGGGGAAGCCAGAGGCTGTGGACAGAGCTTAGACATGTGGGCACAAGAGTCCACACGTACATGCAAAAGGCCTCACACACTGCTGGTTGGAGCTGAGGTGGGGATGAAGCAGGGTGCGGGCTCCCCCCAGGCCTCCACACTCCAGCGCAAAGCTCCAAGAACTGGGGGTTCCAGTTTTGAACTTTATAATAGAACCATGCTGAGTTGTCAAGGTAGGATGATAGAGCAGGTTTGGCTTAACAGCTGTGGCCTGAGTTGTCACCTTTAAATATGTGGATATCGCAGGGTAAGTCTCCACCGGTGCTCTTGTCCCCATTTCTACAAGTCGGGTGGGCCTGCTGCATGCAGCCCTGTCTCTACTGAAATCTCACCTTCTTTTGCACCCTGATGTCTGTACCCTTGGGGTACCTGGGAAGCGGGGACAAATCTGGCTACCGTAGGCATTGACCAACTTTTTCTTGGAATTCTGGTGAAAGCCACGGGCAGTGACCACCCATAGCTGAGCTACAGGCACCAGGCGAACGGTCCTGTGGGTTTTCACTTCTTAATACATCGGGATGTGGCCAGTTTGAGGAATCCTACCCTCCACCAACTGGGAAGCTGGGCCAGTGAGGTCTCAAGGGACCCTCCTGTCCCTCCTGCAGCCCCTCCCTCATCAGTCTCTCCACCCCCACACCAGGCCTGGCCCGCACCTCCTCTTGCTGAGCCACCTCCCACAGGCATCCCGTCCCCTCCCCTGGGGTCCTCCTCACCCACCAGGGGTCTGCTCCAGCACTTCCCATCTGAACTGAGTGACCACTGGCTTCCCTTTTCTGAGGACTTGACATTTGCACAGAGGAGTCCAGAGCCCCTCTCTGACCAGTAGGGTTCCTCTCTAATGGCGGGGCGGCATCTGTGTGTGCCAGACAGATGCTTTTCTTACTGAATTCATCCAAAGGCCACGGGTCGGAGTCCCTTTCGCAGTTGACAGTCTTTTCTTCCTGTGTTCGTGTGAGTGTGTTGACGTGCAGAATCCGTGTGTACCTTTGCATGAAGATGTACAGGTGTGCATCTGTGTACGTGTGTGGATGTTGGAGACCCCTAGGAGCTGAGACCCTCGGGAGGTCTGCCCCTGTCAGCCCAGCCAGAGCATTCCAGAGCCAGGATTCTGGGTCTGTAGCTCCTCAGGTTCTCAGCTCTCTGGCCCTGCATGAGGCTGGATGAAGCTGACACTGCCACGCATGGAGATGAGGCAGGGCCGTGGGAATGTGGCACTTATGGGCCTTGCAGAGCAGTACCTTCTAGGAAGTTTGCAACCAGCCTTGGTGTCCCAGGAGCTGCTGCAGGGCTGTTTCTAGGAGAAGCATCCTTAGCTGACCTCAGGCACCCCTGAAACCTCTTTCTGACTCTTCAGCTCTGTCCTGGCTTCCTCCAGATCTTTCTGCAAGGGGGCTTAGGCCATCTCCCTGGTCGATGTCCTCTTTTAGAATAAGACACTGGCCACTGGGCAGCTTTCTGGTTTTCATTCATACTCAGCCATTCCAACATTCTTGAACGTTCCCCATCTGTTACCACCTGAAGCTTTGGCTGCCCCGCATCAAACGCACTTGGAAGAGTCTTGGGCTTGTGCAGACCCACAATCTTTCCTCCTCTCCTTCCACTGGAACTCCCAGCCAGCACAAGAGGGTTATTTACCTACAACTGGGCAATTTACCTACCTGTTGGCAGTGCCACCCAGAGGGTTAGAGTTGGGAAAACTGGCCAATGTGAGATCCCTGGTGAATTGGCTGACATTGATTTTTCCTCTGGTTGTAGAAAAGAACATCTAGTTGACAGAGGCAAACCACGGTGCTGAGATCTGAGCCATGACTCCTGGCTTCTTCCTTCCCTGTTGTCCCTTAGACCACTGACTTCAGTCTTCAGGCCTGTTAAATACTCTAATACAGCTATTTCCCTTACTCTCTGGCTCCAGGCCCCCAAGGGCAGTGACAGGTGGCCACAAGGCAGATCCAGATGTGGAGCCAAGCAAGCATATTTACTAGTTTGGACAAGCATCTTGACCTTTCTAAGCCTCCGTTTCCTCATCTTTTACATGGGATTGGTGGTAATTCTCAGGGATGGTTTTAAAGGAATAATTATGCAAAAACTTAGTGTGTGGCTTGGCATATAACGGAGCTCAATAAATGGTACTTGTTACTTTCAGCAGCTCCACCGTCACCACCACCACCCCGACCTCCATCAGCATCACCGGCACTGCTATCAGCAGCGTGAACAGACGTGGGTTCTAGTGCCAGACTAGCCCTCTCTGTGTGGGGAAAGAGAAGGGTGGAGATTAAGAGTAGAAATGAGGAGGGGAAGAGAGAGGTTGGCATGTGGCCGTTTCAAAGAAGTCCAGCCTGGAGCAGGGGCTGGAGGCTTGGAGCAGCCCATGACCAGCAGACCAGCTGGCTCAGCTGGCCCCAGAGTCCCAGTTTCAGATCACCCTCCACCAAGCCTCTATGCAGACTCATGTCCTCCATCGAGGCTGGGATATTCTGGAATCAACAGAATATTTTGGGAATGGCTCTGGAGCTCTGGAGCCAGGCAGACCTGGGCCCAAATCTCAGATCTATCACTGACCAGTTGGGTGAATTTAGACAAGTCACCAAGCCTCAGTTTCCTCCTCTGAAAAATGGGTGTAGCAGTTGCCACCTGAGATGGTTTCTGGGTAGGATAAATGGGATCACAGATGTCCAGTGCCCAGTGCCCTGCTTGATACACAGGAGGTACTCGTGTTCCAGTGGTTTCTTCCCTACTGCCCACCCTGCTAGTCCGTCTCCTGCTTCAGAAGGACTGGGTCTCAGAGCACTGCGGCCAAAACTTCATGCTTTGTCCCTAAGAGCCCTGGGCTTCCTGAGGAGAAGCCCTGGGAGGAAAGTGGAGACTGACAGTCTGAGTAGCTGGGGGAGTTTGACCCTGGGTGCATGCGACTTTGCCACAGTTCTCTGCTAGCCTGGTGCCCCGGTTTCCACATCTGTAAAATGGCGGTAGTAATACTTTTAGGGTTGAGGTGAAGATGGAATGAGATATTGCATGGAACACAGTGCCGGGAACACAGTAGGGAATATTATATTCCTAATATTATCATCGTTACGCATTTCCCGGTTTCTGCACTTTCCTAGTGCGGGCGGGTCAGAGAGTGTTTGGTTTCCAAGGTTACAACATCTCAGCCAAAGGCCAATGGCGGGAGGAGTGTGGATCTGGCCTGGCCACCTCCGGTTGCACCAGGCCAAGGAGCAGCCTAGGCTGACGTGGCAAGTACCCCTGTGAGTCACCTCACGGCGTCAGAGCCCGTTAAGCTCACCCCAGGCTACCAGGCGTACTGAGAACTGTCTCTGGAACTCAGACGTGTCTAATTCTACCAGGAATTTTCCCAGGGACTTGCTGCTGCCCATTGCCAAGGGCTCCCTGTAGCTTCGGCAGTGTTCTGGGTGGGCATCTTCCCTGGTCAGAGACTTGAGCCTCTGACCTCTTTGATCCGGTGTTTGTTTACCTTCAGCCAGCAGTAACAGAGTGAGCTTGATGGTTGGAAGACATGAATGCGAATCCTGCTTCTGTCACTTAGCAACAGTGCAAACAAAACCAATTCGACTCCCTTCTCTGCCTTCAGTTTCCCCTGGGGGGAAATAATGACCCTCTCTGATTATTTCTGTGAGCTGATGTGAGACTAAGGACAATCCAGTGAGGTCATGTTTGGGAAAACCCGAGGTGACCTTAAGCTGATATAGACATGAGCAAAATGAAAACTCAGTCATATGTGACTTTGGGCACTGTCTCTCCCTCTCTGGCCTCAATTGCCTTACCTATAAAAGGAAGGGTTTGGGGTGATTGGCATTCCCCAGAGTTGTGATTCATGAAAGAAAGGGTTCTATGTTGAAATTAATTTGGTAAAGACTGCACCTGATCTTCCTCATAGCCCGTCACAGCTTGTGCTTGTGTATCAAAGGCTAGGAGAATCCTGCAAGAAACAAGCCTATTTAGCTTTTTTTTTAATTTACTTTTGGCTGCTTTGGTTCTTTTGTTGCTGTGCATGGCTTTCTCTAGTTGTGGCAAGTGGGGGCTACTCTTCGTTGCAGTGCGCAGGCTTCTCATTGCGGTGGCTTCTCTTGTGGAGCACGGGCTCCAGGTGCACGGACTTCAGTAGTTGTGGCTTTCAGGCTCTAGAGCACAGGCTCAGTAGCTGTGGCTCATGGGCTTAGTTGCTCCGCGGCGTGTGGGATCTTCCCAGACCAGGGCTCGAACCCATGTCCCCTGCATTGGTAGGCAGATTCTTAACCACTGCGCCACCAGGGAAGCCCAAGCCTGTTTAGCTTTGATGAACACAGATTTTACTAATTTGAGCACAGAACCTCATTATTATGACTATGATTATGACTACTGCTATAACTATTATTATGTTATGGCTATTTGTATTAATTGCTCTGATTTACCTACCACGAGACATCCCTTGAGAAGTGGCCGGGTGCCATGAATGAGGACCCTCACAGCTCTGGCTGACATGGGTCCACACACTCTGAGGGGCAGGCCCAGGGCTGAGCAGGGATCTAGGGGCTCACACTCTGCTTCTGTGTCTTCCAGGTGCCTTTCTGATCCCGTACACCCTGTTCCTCATCATCGCTGGCATGCCCCTGTTCTACATGGAGCTGGCTCTGGGCCAGTACAACCGGGAAGGGGCAGCCACTGTGTGGAAGATCTGCCCGTTTTTCAAAGGTAAAGAAGGAATCTGGGGGAGTCAAAGGTTGTTCTAAAAGACTTCCGTGTGCCCCTGGAGAATCTGCTCCAAAGGTGGGATCTGCGGTAGACCAGCTCTCTCGAGATTTACAGTTATTGGCAAGGTCAAGCACGTCCACCGTTCAAAGTTACATGGAACGCATTGGGGGTGTCAGGGACAGCTTTAGCCTAGAAAGTCTGGAAATCTGGGTTCCAGTCCAGGCTGTACAGCTGAGTAACCAGAGGGAATCTGTTTTCCTGATTGGGAAAAACTCATAGAAGTGTCAGAAGTACCCAGAACACATACCACTACTCTCCCCTCTTGCTCCCATGGCAGACATGATAAGTGGATCACGTGCCTTTCCACCATGGGCAAGGGGCTTCCTTCCGCTGGGAGAGAATGTTATCATGCCTCAGTGTTATCCTGCCCAAGGGGTGGGGGGAGCTGGGATACTTATGCTCCAACACCTGACCCGGCTGCTCCCTGGGGCATTAAATGTCCTGGCACTTTCGCCTTGCCTGATGATAAGTGGACAGAAGGGGCTCCAGGGGCAAGAGAGAGCCCTCAGGCAAAGGAATGGGGGGTGGGGCCCTAGGGGATTTAGGGCTCCGACAATCTGCTACAGAAAAAAAGAGAGGTGTGGGGGGTTGGGTAGTGCAATGGTCGGAGCAAGCTCCCCAGGAGAGGTGGTTCTGAGGAAGCCCCTGACTGACCCCCTCTGCCCCCCACCCAGGAGTTGGCTACGCTGTGATCCTCATTGCACTCTACGTTGGCTTCTACTACAATGTCATCATTGCCTGGTCACTCTACTACCTCTTCTCCTCCTTCACCCTTAACCTGCCCTGGACTGACTGCGGCCATGCCTGGAACAGCCCCAACTGCACCGACCCCAAGCTCCTCAACAGCTCCGTGCTGGGCAACCATACCACGTACTCCAAGTACAAGTTCACGCCGGCAGCAGAGTTTTATGAGTAAGTCATCAACCCCTTGTCCTGTTCACACGGGCGCATCGAGACCTGTGCTGGGCAGGACCTGAGCCAAATGCTAAGGAAAACCACAGGAGGGGAGGGGGCCACGCCAGTCACTGTAATGTGTACTCAGCAGCCATGATCACAGGATCACAGGCATGATCCTGGCTAGAAGCCAAGGATACAGCCGTGGACTAAGCTTGAGGAGCTTGTGTTCTGGCACAGAATGGGGGTGGGGAGACAACACACTAGCAAAAAGGTAAGGAAGCAAGAACGCTGTACAGCGTGAACATGCCCTTCAGGAAATCAAACACATTTTAGGGAGTATAAGTGCTCTTAAGGAACTAAAACCAGTGCTACACAGTGATTGTGTAGGGAAAAGGAACTTTAGTGCAGGTGGTCAGGGAGGGCTTCTAGGAGGAGGTGTCGTAAGAACTGATGAAGTCAGCCAGGGGAACACCTAAGGGCTCAGCTGGTAGATGATGGAGCTGCAGTGAACCCAAGTCAATCTGATCCTGAAGCTGTCACCTGGTCCACCGTGTGCTGCTGTCTCTCTGGGGCTTCCATGGTGAAAGTAGCCAGAGTTTGTGAGTGAGATTTAGGAAGCGGGAGGCAGGCCAGCTGTGTACAGCTCAGAGAAATTATTTGGACTATGTGTATGAGAGGCACTGACTGGTGTAGAAGACAGAACATCTTTTAAAAAAAGAAACATTTTATGTTGAAATCATTTTAGAGGTAGAAAAAAGTTGCAAATGTAGTACACAGATCCCCTGTAGACCCTTCACCCAGTTTCCCCTAATGTTGACACCTTATACAACCATAGTGCAATGATTGAAATCAGAAAATTAACATGGATTAACTAACCTGCTAAAGACTATTTTTGAATTTGTTAGTTTTCCCACTAATGTCATATCCTGGTCCAGGATCCAACCTAGAGTCCCATGTGGCATTTAATTGTCACATCTCCTTAGTCTCCTTCAATCTGTGAGAGTTCTTTAGTCTTTCCTTGAGTGTCATGCCCTTGATGCTTTTGAAGAGCACTGGTCAGTTTTTCTATAAAATAGCCCTCAGTGTGGGTTGGTCATTGTTTTCTCCTGATTAGACTGACTTTGACATTTTTGGCAAGAATAACTTGGAAATGACATTGTGTCCTTCTCGGTGCATCATATCAGGGGGTACAGGATGCCAGTCTCTTATTACTAGGCATGTTGACCTTGATCACTCAGCTAAAGTGCTATCTACCAGCTTCCTCCTGTGCAGAGGTAGCATTATTCTCTGTGATTAGTAAGTGTCTTCTGGGAAGTTACTTTGAGGTTATGCAAATATCTCATTTGTCATCAGACTTTTGCCCACAGTTCTTACCATCCTTCAATGAGTCTTGCAAACAAGGATTATTATTTATAGTGTTGATCTAAAGTGATTTCTAGTCCCATCATTCCGTCTAGATTAATTGAAGAGAAAAGTCCCTTTTCCCCTATTTACTCATTCGTTTGTTTACTCATTTATTCATTTCTATCAGTATGGGCTCATTGGTATTTATTTTATTCTGTGGTTTTAACCCATAGCCATCATTATTTATTTTGTTGCTCCCTAGAATCCTCTCAACCTCTACTCCGTCCTTTTAAGTCCTTGAAGTTGGTAATAGTCAACTTGTTTTCAGTCACCTTATTTCAAATGTTTGCATGGTGGTCTCTTCAGAATGTAGCATCTATTGTCTTTATGCTTCAGGCGGGGGTGAGTCCCATTTTAGCAACCCCTACACAACTGTTAGCAGCTAAGCAGAAAGTCCCTGGTACAAACTGTGGGGCAGGACAAGTAAATCCCACTCAAACCTCACTCTCAAGGTACACATGGTCTGAGTAGTGGTTGGAAAACTTTCTAGTAAAAAATTAGATAGGAAATATTTTGGGCCTTTGTGGGCCACGTAGGTCTCTTGCATATTCTTTATTTGATTTTACCCTTTAAAAAGATAGAAACCATCCTTAGCTCACAGGCCATAACTCAATGGGCCACAGCTGGATTTGGGGACGGGGCGGGGAGGGGCGGGGCATGGCTTGCTGACTGCTGGTCTGGAGCAGTCCTGCTCAGGAGAACTCCCCATGATAGAAATGTCCTATGTCTGCACAGCCCAGTGCAGTAGCTACATGCCACACGTGGTTAGTGAGCAGTTGAAATGTGGCTAGCGTGACTAAGTTGAATTTTTTTTTTTTTTTTTGCGGTACGCGGGCCTCTCACTGCTGTGGCCTCTCCCGTTGCGGAGCACAGGCTCCGGACGTGCAGGCTCAGCGGCCATGGCTCACGGGCCCAGCCGCTCCACGGCATGTGGGATCTTTCCGGACCAGGGCACAAACCCGCGTCCCCTGCATCGGCAGGCGGACTCTCAACCACTGCGCCACCAGGGAAGCCCTGAATTTTTAACTTCATTAATTTTCATTCATTTATGTGTAAATAGCTCGTGGTTACCATATTGGGCAGTGCAGGTCTAGAGGATGGAAAACAACAAATTCACCAACACCAAAACCTTAGGGCCACTCTGCTTTGGTCCTATATATTCCCTCAGCTAAGGACCTTGGAACGAGTCCTGATCATCCAGAGAGTGGGGTTCCTGAGGACCATTTCCACTCCTGCCATCTCGGTGCAGCATGACCAAGGAGCCTTGGTGTGGTTACAGGTGGCCTCTGGAAAGTCTGCTGCCTCCTGGGGCTCAGAGGAGTCAGGGTTCTCAGGGCCCAGGAACTACCCTCAATGAGCCATGGCGGAGAATTTGCTAAGGGTCCTGGACCTGTGTGTCCACCTACCCCCATCTGTGTTTTCTGCAGACTTCAGCAGGCATGTGCACAATTATGTAGATTTGGGAATTTTGTGGGGAGAGGGTCCACAGTTGTCATGGAATTCAAAATCCCTCTACAGCCCCAGACGGATCTGAAGGACTGCTGTTACTTAAAGTAAGCATCTAAGCAACACCATCGTCCCTGTCTTTCCCCTCATCACATCAACAGCTAATCACTTACCGTGTGCCTCAAGCTTTCTGCTAACTTCTCTGTATGTGTTATTTCAGTGTAAGCCTCACACCAACCTGATGAGGTTTCTGTAACTCTTACCTTCACTGCATGTGTGACGCGGCCTCATTTTGCAGATGAATAAATCACTGTAAATCACTGGCCCATGGCCACATGGCTAGTCTTGTGCAGAGCCAAGATTTGGACCCAGACGGTTTGCAGCTACAGGACTCGAAGAGTGGGAGCCCCCTTACACTTTGCCCCCAGGAGCCTCACTCTCCTCACCCTGGCCCCTCCCTTGCCAAGCAGTGAAACTCCAGAGTCTGCAGGCTTAACTTCTGTGTTATATTGGATTCTAGCCATTATAAACGGCTATTATTATTCCAAAATACTGTCATAGTCACAACTAACATTTATCCAGCTTAGATTATATCCCAGCCATGCATTTGGAAGTGACATTTGAAGTGGGTTTGAATCCAGGAAGTCTGGCTCCAAAGTCCAGGCTCTTAGCCCAGCAATGCTAAACACTGGCTGCTCATTGGAACCACTTGGAGAGCTTTAAAACACACTGATGCCTGGATCCCACACCCAGAGATTCATTTCATTGGTCTGGGTGCAGCCGGTGGGGCGTGGAGATTTGTATTAACAGCTCCTCCAGTGATTCTAATATCCAGCCAAGGTTGAAAGCCCCTGTCTTAGCCACTGCATTCTCCCATCTCAGACAGAATAGGATCCTTAGTGGGCTCAGGCTAACATGCCTACAGGACCATGTCATGGAAAATCTAGGGCCTCCTTTATGCTTCTCCTTAGGGGTGTGGCCTCGGACAATCCCAGAACCCTTAGGGACCTTGCAGGCGGAGGTTTTAGGCCTTCCTAGTTTATAAGTGTGGTTTGGACTAGGAGATGGTAAAGGATAGTGGAGCTGAGGGTGCTGCATGATACATGTAATTGGTTCCATGCTTTCTCCTTTATCATCTCATGATAAAGGAAGAAAACATGATCTTTCTTTTTGCTCTTGGCAACCCTCGTCCTTATAAATTAAAATGGGAAATGATAGCCTTGTCTCTAGTCTAGTTATTATTTGATTCCTTCTCTGACGTCTTCATAGCCAGCAGATCTGCCCCAGCCGAAGGGAGAAGTGAGTTGGGTTTTGAAACCCAGGTTGCTTTAATTACAGCCTTAAACTTCCTCCCAGCTTGGCTGTGAGCAGAATAAGGTGGAAGAAGATGACATTCTCTTATGTGGGGCTGAAGGGGCTTGGGGGATGTTGTGGGGAGCAGAATCCAAGGCTTATTTCTACAGCTTTCTGCTCCACAGAGCTCCTATCCCCTCCCCGCCTCCCCCTTCTTTCCCCTCCTCCATCCTTTTAAGTACATCCCCACCCCAAGCTTCACAGCTGCCGTGAGCCAGGCACCAAGCATCTTCTCATATCCAAGTCCCATTTAGTCCTCGCAGTTCATGGAGGTGGGAATTACTCCTATTTTCCAGATAAGAATGTAGTGGTACAGGTTTTAGGGAAGTGGCAGAGCTGGGATCCGAACCCGGGCCGTCTGAGTTAAGGCCCTCATCCCATCCACAGGCCTCTCCCCTGTCTTCTCTTCCATCCCATCAGAGTCTCCAGTGGGGTGTATTCGGGACAGGAGTGCAGGAGTGTCTGTGGGTAGATCAGAGCCCTTCTCATGCATCTCTTTCTCACCCTGAAGCTGCTTTTGTGTGCTTCTCAGTATCTAAGTCATGAGCTGCCTCTGGATTTGTTTTTGCTTTCTTTTGTTTTTCTTACATCTTTATTGGAGTATAATTGCTTTACAATGGTGTGTTAGTTTCTGCTTTATAACAAAGTAAATCAGTTATACATATACGTATGTTCCCATATCTCTTCCCTCTTGCGTCTCCCTCGCTCCCACCCTCCCTATCCCACCCCTCTAGGTGGTCACAAAGCACCGAGCTGATCTCCCTGTGCTATGCGGCTGCTTCCCACTAGCTATCTATTTTACGTTTGGTAGTGTATATATGTCCATGCCACTCTCTCACTTTGTTTTTAATGGCCCTTTTATCTAAATGCTTCTGCTTTAAAAGTTACCCCCTCTCAGTCTGGGGACCCAGCAGGTAGGACTCCCAGGGCCAACCAACCCTGAAGAGATTAGTTGTTTTTTTTTGCTTTCCTCAGAGCCTGCTGGCCGATTCTCTTGCCATCTTGTACTTATTTAAGCTGACAGATTGAACATAACATTCAAGGGAACAAAACTTCCATACTCCCCAGGCTCTAGGCCTGAGGCCAAATAGCCCAAGGCTGAAGGAAACCCCGAGGCTCTGTAACTTAATCTGTAAAAGGGCACCCTTGGTGAACACGCTCAGGGAATAGAAAACTTCTACCGGCTCCGTGTTCCTGGTGGGGAAGAGAACTCTCCCTCCACCCCAACACTAACCCTTTGCACTTAAATGTCAAGTGAGATCTGAGCCCGTTTGGCCTGTAGACATCGGAAAGTCTGGACCGTGTGCTCCACGATGATTCATTTTCATTAAACTGCTGGAAAACTACAACAAACAACAAAGTTACTTGTACTAATCCCCAAGACTTCGGCCTGTTACGGGAGAGGAGGCTGGATTCACTTTTCTTGGAAATCAGCTCTGGAGTCTGGCTTTTTCACTGATGAAATATCTAGACAACCACTGCAAGGCTGAAAGTGGACCTCACACACATGTGGGTCACCTGGGCCGGTTAGGAGGCGTTTCAGCCATCTGATTGGATTCTAGAGTCATTTTCGCACGTTTGAGGGCAAGCACAGTTGGTTCAGTGCCTTTTTTTTTTTTATGATTTTAACAGTCAAATTGGCCAAATGGTTATTGATACCATTCAATACTTGGCCCGTATGGAAAGAAATGGGAAGAAGCAGGATTAAGAGTCAGATGGGCTCAGTACCTGATTCTGGTTCTCCATATTTTTAGATATGCCCGGCCTCTCTTCTCTTCCAATCTCCTCCCTTCCCTTCGCTCCCCTCACCTCCCCTCTCCCCTCCCCAACCCCATGCTTCTCCTCCTCTTCCCCTCCCCCTTCTGCCCTCCCCCTCCTCCCCTCCCTTTTCCTCTCTCTCTCCCTACTCTTCCCCCTCCCCTCCTCCCCTCCTCCCCTCCTCCCCTCCCCCTCCTCCCCTCCCCTTCCTCCCCTCCCCCTCCTCCCTTACCTTGTCCTCTCTCTCCCCCATTCTTCCCCCTCCTCCTCCTTCCCCTCCTTCTCCTTCTTCTTCCTCTCTCTCTCTTTCTCTCTCTCTCCCTCCCTCTCCCACTCTCTCCCTCCTTCTCATCATAGGAGAGGGACCTCAGCCAGGGCCTCATTTTTGAGCTGAGACTAGCAGGGACAGAAGTTCACCAGGCAGATACATTGGGCCAGGAAGTGTGTTCTAGGCATAAAGGAACAGACGGTTCCAAGGCCCAGAGTGACGAGAGCTTCATATAATTCGGGAATGACAAGTGGCTGGTGGTCGCCAGGAGCCAAAGGCATGGTGTGGCAAGGCATGGGGTGCGCTTGGTACAGGACGATTGAGAAAGGCCTCCGATTCTGAAAGGCATATGTCTTTATCCTCTCTACCAGGATTCCACAGCGCTGACGCTTTTGACGTTTGGGGCTGGATAATTGTGGTGGGAAGGCTGTCCTGTGCATTTTGGACGTTTAGCCTCATCCCGGGCTTCTGCCCACTAGACACCAGTAACACCCCTCTGCCCTCCAGCTGTGACAACCAAAAATGTCTCCAGCTGTTGCCAAGTGTCCAGGGAAAGCAGGGGCAAAATTGCCCCCAGTGAGAACCACTGTTTTAGGTGACAAGGAGCCTCTGAGGATTTGGGGGCAGAAGAGTGACAAAGTTAGAACACAGCTTCAGATGAATCGGATGGTTCTACAGCAGCACAGACTGTAGATTTAAGGAGGCTGCCTGGAGGTAGAGAGACTGGGATGGTGGGAGGATGGGGAGGTTTTTACAGTAGTCCTGGAGGAACAGAATATGGGTCTGGCCTGGCATTGGGCCATGAGGACTGGGGTGTTGGTTGAGCTGATTTCCAAGAGCTAGGGCTAGGAGGGGCCAGACACAGAGACTGATTGCTCAGGAAAGTTGATGCAGGGTGAGTAGTTTGTGTCCACAGCATCCTGCCTGGGGGCAGTGGGGATGAAGGCTGCTCTGGAGATGGGGACACGGGTCTTTGTGGGCCTTGATCAGCCACACAGCTCTGCTCACTCATTCCTGAGCGCTCACTGCAGACTCCTCTGTTTTCCTGTTACCACCCACCTCCCTCTCCCCATCTCGCCCCTACCACACCTGGCCACCCCTTCTCAACTCACCGGCTCTCCCACAGGCCCGCAGAGAAGGCACCAGCCAGCCCCTCGGTGGAGCCTGCCACAGGGACTCCCTTGGCTGAGTTTTCTGAGCACTCCTTAGCTTCTTTGCCAATGCCCGCTGCTCCTTGAAGGCTGGGACTCAGTCAGAATGATAGTTACAATGACCATTGGCGCTGAGCATCTCCTGGGTTCTAGGCACTGTCTCACGTTCTGCAACGTAAGCCTCGCGAGAGCCATTTTACTGAAGAGGAAAAGGGCTCAAGATGGGGAATGTTTGCACCAGCTATTGTCACCCAGGAGTTCCATGTGGCTGGAGCCATCACCTGCTTGTCCACAGCCTTGTCCCCTGCCCCCAGCAGTCCTCTTTCGGTTTTGACTTCTTTCTCACGAAATTAGGTGTGTGAGATTCATCCATACAGAGCTAGTTGCTATATAATCTTCCAATTTATGAGTATATCATAATTTATGTAGTCTACTGTTTTTGTTTTGTTTTGTTTAATATTTATTTATTTATTGGCTGCATTGGTTCTTAGTTGCAGCACGCGGGATCTTTCGTTGCAGTGCGCAGTCTTCTCTCTAGTTGAGGCGCACGGGCTTAGTTGCCCCAAGGCATGTGGGATCTCAGTTCCCTGACCAGAGATCGAACCAGCATCCCCTGCATTGCAAAGCGGATTCTTAACCACTGGACCACCAGGGAAGTCCCTGTAGTCTACTGTTTATAGATATTTATTTTGCAATTTGGGGTTGTTATGAATAATGCTGCTATGAACATTCTAGACCATGTCTTTTGGTGAACATATGTACAATGTTTCTACTGGGCAAACACCCAGGAGTGGAATTGCTAAAGCAGAGGATACACATACCTTTAGTTGGGGTAGATATTCCCAAATAGGAGAAAGGTTTGCTCTTATCTCAGTCTCTAGACCAGGGATTCTAAACCTCAGCAACATGGGAATTTTGGAGGCTGTCCTGTGCCTTATAGGATGTTTAGGTTGTCCTGTGCATCATAGGATGTCCCACTTCTCTATCCTCTAGATGTCTCCTACCCAAGTCGTGACAATCAAAGACATCTCCAGACATTGCCAAATGTTCCAGTGTCCACTGCTTTAGACCATGAGTGCTATGAGGGCAGAGACCTTTCCTCTGTTTATTTACCACCCTCTCCCTAGGACCTGGCTTGCAGGTGGCACTCAAGAGATATTTGTTATGTTGAAAGCTTCTGTTACCATTTAAAAAGCAGCCTTGGGTGGGGACGTCTCCCCAGATGAGTTGCTGGCCCAGGGCAGGGAGGTGCTGGGCACAGGCCATGACGATGCAGGGCAGGTCCAAGTGATGCAGGGCTGTAGCGGGGGCAGCCGAGGGCCTGTCTCCATCAATGTGCACTTTCTAGGACTGGCCTGTGGTCGAGGCCTTGATCATCCTCCCTGACGACACCATCTTCCCCGGCCCGCTCCCCTCTCCTCCCCGCAGACGTGGCGTCCTGCACCTTCACGAGAGCAGCGGGATTCATGACATTGGCCTGCCCCAGTGGCAGCTCTTGCTCTGTCTGATTGTCGTCGTCATCGTCCTGTTTTTTAGCCTCTGGAAAGGAGTGAAGACATCAGGAAAGGTAATATTTTTGTTTCTCTTTCAGTTGGGAGGTTGGCCTCAAAAAAGATGTTTTTTTCTACCTATAAACAGGTAGTTGGTGAAAAGAAAAGGTGGTGCTAGAAGTACAAAACCTGGGTTTGCACCCCAGCTCTACCATTGGCTTGCTGGAGATTTTAGATGAATCCCCTCCCTTCCCTAAGCCCAGGACTCCCCAGCAGTAGGATGAGGGAGTGCAAGTGGATCAGAGTTCTTCACAATTTCCCACCAAAGCCTCCCTAATAGCAGAGACCAGGGAACGGGACACCCCAAGGGTCTCTGGAAAAAGCCCAAAGCAACCTGTTGACATGTGTTTGATAAATCTTAAATTCTGGACTAAAACTGCATGCAAATATTGCAGCCTTCTCTAGCATATAACCATTTCCTTCACTATAAAATTGATTGTTCCCACCTCTGAATTTTTGAGTAAATGAGAATGCTCCAGAAGATATCTAGATGAATCCTGGGGCATCCTCTGACACAGTGCGGAGTGCTCGCAAGGGTCTACGTTTCCTGGAGAGAGGAGCACAGGGTTTGATGACCTAGGAGAGCCTGCCAGAGTTGGCATTCTGACTTAGGTGACAGTGCCCCCCATAGTCAGCACCTCATGGTGGAGTATACTCAGGTCATGGCCCACATTGATTCTGAGCCTGACGAATATCATGAGAACAACAGCTCCATTTGGACCCTATGGGTCCATGTGGAGCTTGGCTGTATTAAAGAGGCTGTAGCTGGGAAATATTCTGTCCAGTGTTTTGGTTAGCTATCGCTGTGTAACAAAATACCTCAAGATGTAGAGATGTAAAATAACAGCCATTTTATTACCTCTCATGATTCTGTGGGTTGACTGGGCTCAGCAAGGTGGTTCTTCTGCTCCATGTGATATTGCCTGAGCTACACGTCTGGGGGATTGACTGGGCTGGAACCTCCAAGATGGCTAACACTCACGGATGGCAGTTGGTACTGGCTGGGAGCTTAACTGGAGCTGTCAACCAGAGCACCTTGGGTAGTTTCCATACAGCCTCGCCCTGTAGCTTGGGTATGTCACAGCATGATGGCTGAGTTCCAAGAGCATGTTCCAAGCAGACAAGCCCCAATGTACAAGTAGCTCTTCCAGTCTCTGTTTTCATCATGCTTGCTATTGTCCCAATGAACAAGATAAGTCTTGTGGTAAAGCCCAGAGTCAGTGTGGAACACACAGTGTGTATGTTCATTGGGGGTTACAAGGCAACAATAATCAGGTAGGCATGAATTTATGAGAACCTTCATTAGGCAACTGATTTTGAATTTTTTAAAATTTATTTTATTTATTTATTTCTGTCTGTGTTGTGTCTTCATTGCTGTGCGTGGACTTTCTCTAGTTGTGGCAAGCGGGGGCTACTCTTCCTTGTGGTGCACAGGCTTCTCATTGCAGTGGCGTCTCTTGTTGCAGAGCACGGGCTCTAGGCTCATAGGCTTCAGCAGTTGTGGTACGCGGGCTCAGTACTTGTGGCTCGCGGGCTCTAGAGTGCAGGCTCAGTAGTGGGGGTGCATGGGCTTAGTTGCTCCGCGGCATGTGGGATCTTCCTTGACCAGGGATCAAACCTCTGTCCCCTGCGTTGGCAGGCAGATTCTTAACCATGGCGCCACCGGGGAAGCCCTAGGCAACTGATTTTGAAAAGTGGGGTGCATCAGGGTTCTCTCTGGTTCTCCTAAAGTCTTGGTTATGTCATAATAGCAAAGATAGTGACAGGGGACCAGCAGCCAACGGGAATGAAATTTGACAAGAGCCTGAAGTGGAACTTCCTATCAGCGTATTGGAGACATGGTATCTGCCCCAAGGAAGAACCCAAATGAAATGCAGACCAGGGCTTGGAGGAATTCTAAGATAGAGCAAAACCAGGCTAGGACCACAACCATCCCAACACCTGACACATAGTAGGTCTTCAGTAAATATTTATTGACGGAGTAGTGAGGAAAGAAGGGAAGGGAGGAAGAAGGGTAGGTGGGTAAATAAGTTGGGGGAACTTCATTAAGTGTTCTTTTGAATTCAACTCGGTAAACATTTATGGATACCTACTATGTGCCAGGCTTGATGCTAGTACTAGTGATGCAAGAAGAAATAAGACAGATTCAATTGATTGTAGTATTATGTGTGTTATAGCCAGGTAGGTGTAGGTCAATGTTATTATTTTCTTGCATCTCCGTTCAGAGACATATAAACACTAATGGTCACAAACTATACACACTATTATAGATCTTGCTTTTTAAAAAACTTAACTTTACCTTGAAAACAATTTTACATCAGGTAGGTTGCACTTTAATTGAGATACAAACTGTGGGTTTTTCAACTGTCATTAAATCAATTTAGTGGGTCACCACAATTTTTCAAAATGAAATTGTCTAGATAATAACAGTGTGCACTGCACATACTAAAGATAGAGATGTCTTGTGGAATTTTTGCATTTCAGTTATAGCAACCCATACGTCTCGATAAATAAGGTTTTTCTTACCATGAGTTCCCATGGTCCCAAAACCATAAGATGTTACATTAGTGGAAGAAGGAAGCTCTTCAGACTGAGAGGGTCTGCAAAGACCATGGAGAAGGTGGCATTGGGCTAGGTCAGGTAGAGATGGGGCAGAAGGAAAGGGTTTTCAGCTGCAAGCAAAACTACAGAAGCCCCAGGCCAGCCTTGTCCAGTCTCTCTGTGCCTCTCCTGGGTATCGAAAGCAGGGCTTTCCTGGCCTCTGCAGGCAGCAGAGCTGCAGAAGGTGTATGAGCTCTACTACTGCTGCCGGCCTGGGTGAGGGGCCACCACGGGCTTCTAATATTACACCTCAAGATTAAGTTTCCTGTAGCCATCGCCAAAGGGGTACAGCCTGCCCCACCTTGTTTAGCACTTGGCTGGAGCAGGCCTGAGTTGTCTATGGGGAGACTGATGCTAAAGAGAAAAGGAGGGGAGACTCGCATGCTCCGTTTCTTTGTGCAAAGTCACCTTTGGAGGAGGAGGACTCACGCCCTCCCCTGAGGAGTGTAATGACGAGTGGGGCAGGAGTGTTGCCCTAGGAAGCCCCCCGCAGATGGAAACTTGTCGCCTGAAGTCCCTGCCCACATTTTGCCTCCAGAGCAGGCGAGGACCCCTGCAGTCCGTAGGGAGGGGCTTTCTAGAATAAGGAACTTCATGCAGGACGTTGCAGTGTCCTGTCTTTCATTGTTTTTATACTCTGGCTCATGAGAAAACCAAGAGCATTGCTTATTTCTTCCCAGACTACGTCTGGAACAGGACACGGATCTTTTCTTAGCAGGCTGCCAAAGCCACAGAGCTGGCCTGAAATGAATTGCAAGTGTTCAAACTTCCTGTCTTGGCCGGTGAAGGCTCTGTTCTCGGGAAGATGGCTCCACAGCTGGCAGCTGGGATACTGGGGGGCGAGGTACAGTCTGAATCAGGGAAAGGGGTTACCGCAGACCACACACTCTGTGACCCTGGCCCACCGACCACCGCAGGGTAGAGGGAGGAGGCCAGTCAGCCCCCAGGGCATCGGGCAAGTGTGCACACAGTGCTGCTTGCCGCCCTGGAGTCCTGTCTGCCCGCCCCCCACTCGTAGGTGTTGGCTGAACCAGCACTTAGAAACTACAAGCCTGTACCGAACGCCTCAGTGTTGAACTGGAAGGTTCTCCAAAGCCATGTGCTCCAGCCTGCTTGTACAGATGGGGAAGCTGAGGCCAAGAGAGGGACAGGGTTTCACAGCCTGGCAGAGCCAGGACTTGCACATGGGTCTCAAACATGCAGTAGCGTGAGGGATTAAGAACACGGCTTTGTGTTGGTTGGTGGGTTGGAGTCCCGGCACCATCATTCACTAATGGGTGACCTCGGGATGAATGAGGCTCCCTAAGCTTCAGTGTCCTCACCCCGCAGTTCCTGATCCTGCCCGCCTCCAGGGCAGCTGGGAGGATGGGATGAGAGGTCCTCGCTGCTGGGCTAGCAGATGGAAATTGCTCAATAAATGATCCTCACCTGTCTTTGTCCCCTGCATCCACCTGAGGGAGCCTTTAAAGCAGGCACTGCAAGCCCCATCCCAGACCAATTAAATCAGAAACTCCAAAAATGGAGTCTGAACTTGGACATTTTTGTCTGTAACTTCCCCCAGAGTCGTCTAATGTATAGTCAGGGATGAGAAAGAACAGCGAGGAAGCCTACGCAGCCTTCTCCTCTCCCCGCCTCTCTTCTCTGTTTCTTCATCGTGGGCAGGGTGGGCTGGTGTCTCTTTTCAGTCTGGGGACAGTTTTTTCCCTTATGGGTTTCTGGATGAGGCAGTTTGTCTTTGCCCTAAATCCATCCACAAATAAAGAGCAGCCAGGGATTCTGCTTTCTGCCCAGCCACGTCCCTCCCTGGGTGGTGAGCTTAGGAGGACACGCTTGAATGAAGGTAAACGAGAGGGGGAGAGAAGGGAGGAAGGAGGGCGTAAAGGTGAGGGTGCTAGTTAGTGCAGGAAGCTGGTAGAGCAGGAGGCGCTGGGCACCGAGAGTGTCTGCGTCCTCACTGCCTTGGCTTCCTTGGCAGCGGTGCCCCCAGGTGCTGACTTTCTCATGGGGTGCAGCCTTGGTCTGTCCGCTCTGTCCTGGAGTGCCCCAGGCCTGGCCTAGAGGTGGAGCTTTTAGCATGCGCACGGTGTGAAGGAACGTGTGGGGAGGGTGTGACTGGCTCGCCCCCCGCCAGCCCCCCTGGCAGCAGAGTCGGGCCCTCACTGCGACCTTGCCCACCGCCAGGTGGTGTGGATCACGGCCACGCTGCCTTACCTCGTGCTGTTTGTACTCCTGGTCCACGGCATCACGCTGCCCGGCGCTTCCAATGGCATCAACGCCTACCTGCACATCGACTTCTACCGTCTGAAAGAGGCCACGGTCAGTGCCCAGTGACCACCCACCCTTGGGCCAGGGTTGGGGAGGGTTCTCGGTGCAGGCAGTGAAAGAAAATCTGGTCCCAGCTCTGCGTAGCCTGGGATGGATCCTTCCCACTCTGGGCTGCAGCTTCTCTACCTGACCAAGGCCAATTTGATTTGCACCTGACAGTCTCCGTGAGCCTGTCCAGCTCTGATGGCTCGGGATCTGTGGTTCTGTTGAGTGGCCTTTGCAGACCCCTCCTTTCAAGGAAAGCAATACCCTGTCCTGGGTTCTTACCTCTGCCCTGTGCCATGGCCCCAGCCTCACCCCAGCCACCCTAGCCCTATTTCTACTCTGGTCTCCAACTCTGGCCTCTGGTACCCCTCCAGCTCACTGTCCTGCCCAGAGGCAGCGATTACAATGAAGGTGGGGTGACTTTGGAGTGGAGTCCAAAATAGCACGGTGAGGCTGGGAACAGGGACAATCTTAGAGGTTCCTAGTGCCTTGAGCATCTTCAAATCACAGCTGAGATTATTTCCAACCTCCTCCCTCGCGTCTGCCTCAGTGACCACACCTCAATATTTCCCCTCATAATCCCCAAAGACTTCTCCACACTCTACTTGAACCCATAATAATCCTGGCAGGCAAGATCAACATAGGATTAGGACGGATGCCTCCCAGTACACACCTCCCATTGTCCCAGCACAACTCTGTGTTACAGCCCAGTAACCAAGAGAAAACCCTACTTCCTTAGTAACTGTCAGAAAAACAACAGAGCGTAAGACATGAAACAGCCTTGTAAATTGTGAAGCAAGTCAGAGTTCTATCTGTTCTGCATTGTTTAAATATCCTAAGTCTTTGTGGACAGTAGAAACTCAGCCTGAGTGCCGTCTCAGGGAGCAGATATATCTTCCTCCGTCAGATTGCTTCTCTCATTACACCCTTTGCTTACAAAGCAGGGGAAGTCTAGAATAGCACGAGTGGGGAGATGACAGAAGTCTCACAAATCCAAATTGTGGCTTAGTCCTGGTGAGCTAGGTAAAATTATCCCCACTGTACAGATGAGGAAACTGAGATATAGACAGTGAAATTGACCAGGGCAAGACCATGAGGCTGAGAGGTTGGAGAGGAGCTCAGATGTCCGGGCTTCCAGCCATGCAGTTTCATCATCCAAAAGATGAAGTGAGTAGACCCGACTGGCCACCAAGGAGTCACCACTGTCTATGGGTTGGTAGAAGCTACTAGGAATCATTACCCCTTTCTGAAGATGTTGTCTCCATAACCGCTGAGATAGTCATAACCCTTTGCCCTTGCCCTATCCACATTCTAGTCTAGAACATTTTGTTTATTAACTTTCTTTGAAAATCAGGATGTCAGATTGAGCCAGTGAGTTCCTCTGGGGTGAACTCACTCATGACCACCCAAGGCTGGGAGATGCTAGAGAGACCCCAGCCTCTCTCCACAGTGATTTTGTACAGGCTGCTGGAGAGCAGGAGTTGCATGGCTGCCCATCTCTAGTTCAGACCTCATTTCCTCAGGTCTTAGGGCATCCCTGGGACTTCCCAGCCCTTCTGGAGCAGTGAGGTAGTCCAATTCTGTGGAAACAGAGGGTGATGGCCTTTATCTGCCCATTTCAGGTATGGATTGATGCTGCAACTCAGATATTTTTTTCCTTGGGCGCTGGATTTGGTGTCTTGATTGCATTTGCTAGTTACAACAAATTTGACAACAACTGCTATAGGTAAGATCCTTCCTGGGGCTCTGGAAAGCTCTAAATCCTGGGAATCAACCCTTGCAGGGATGGGAGAGAGGGCTCTGGTCTGGGACAAGTCAAATTTTCTGCTTGGGTTTCTTTCCCCGGGAAATGAAGCAGAGTAGACCATCCTGGATGTTCTGTGAACTCCAACATGGCCTACGGGGGTCCTGATGAACATATGTCAGTTCAGGACACCTCCCAGATAGATGCAGGGTGAGGAGCTGGCAAAGTTGAGGCCACTAACACTGGGATATCATGAGGGTGGGTAGCTGGGACAGAGGGGCACTGTGTGGCTTTCAGAGCAGCCAGCACTTCCTGTCTGTCCATCTGATGCCCAGGCAGACAAGGTTGGAATATCCAGGCTGGTTGCTTGAGGGGTGAGGGCCTAGCAGGATCAGAGCTTAAGACCATACAGCAGAATGAGAAGTCTGCTCAGTGCTGTAGAGTCAGAAGACCATGCTCTAGATCACCTGGTCCTGTAAGCATTTAATTGCTGCCTCCTGCAGCCCCAGTGCTGTGAGGGCTTCAGACATGGGCACAGATGGGGCTGCTTCCATCCCTCTCTATCAAAGGCTTGAGACAGAATCATAACCTCCCTGGTACAAGACAGAGTAGGATGAATGCATACCAGTGGGACAGGCTTTAGGGAGGCTAAGGAAATGGGGTGATCAGCCATCTGATGGGGGGTCAGCAAGAGCACAGAAGTGCATTTGAGGTGAGCCTTGGAAGATAGTTAGGGTTGGGATAGGCAGACACGGAGTGAGTGGACAACTTACAGCATGAGCAAAGCCAGGGGAGGTGGTGTGTTCGTGAACCAGCAAGTTGACTGGTTTGCTCAGAGAGTACATGTTGGGGAGTCATGGGAAATAAGCCTGGAAAGAAGTTTGGGTCATCTCAGCAAAGCTCTTGAATGCCTGGGTGAAAAGTTGGGAGGCACTGGGGAGCCACAGAAAGTTTGTTGAGGAAGGAGGCTGGTGCCTCGATTTCCCAGCAAGAGTTTGATATCAGGCTCTGGTGTTAAAGTGTTTCATCCAGAAGCTGCTGACCTATTTCCTGCACCTACAGGTTCTGACCCTGTGATGGTGGGGTGCTGGGGGCCCATGTGGCAGCAGGGGCGCTGAAGAGGGGGTTGGCATTTGAAGCCGTGGATTCCATAGATGATCCAGCAGTCCATAAGCGGGGTTGGGGAGAGTCAGACCACTTGAACTAACGGTGCTTTCTTTTCTCTCAGGGATGCCCTGCTCACCAGCACCATCAACTGTGTCACCAGCTTCATCTCTGGGTTCGCCATCTTCTCCATCCTTGGTTACATGGCCCATGAACACAAGGTCAACATTGAGGATGTTGCCACTGAAGGTGGGTGGGCAGACTCGCCCACTGAGGAGGCGGGGGCTGCAAAACTCACCTCTTTCTTAGCAGTTCTCCTGTGGCTGTGGGACTGAGAGGGCTGGACACGGAGCTTTCCCAGCTGCCCACTTTCTTTGAGGCCATCAGTAGGAAGTCCAGGCAGAATCATCTTCTGAGTCAGGCCAGACCAGATAGATTTGGGAGCACTGACCCTGTACCAGCCCCTGTGCTAAGCACTTGACGTATCTTGGTTTAGTTCTTGCAGTGTTACTAGGCAAGTGTTAATAGACCCAATTTAAAGATCAGAAAGCTGAGACTCAGGCGATTGAAGTTGTTCAACCAGCTCGTGTCCTTCCCTGCTGCTTCTCATATTCTTATGGCCACAAACAGGCCAAGACTTGGGGAGGGGCTGCCTCTGATGGACTCTGAAAATCACAAAGTTTTGAGAGTAAGAGGATCCCTCATGGGGTGCAGGAGGTGGGGTTTGAGGCCCGTTGCCTGTAGCTGTCCAGGAGAGGCACTGCCCTCTGGCTTGGCTGTTTGAGGTCAACCTCCTTGGTGCGTAGGTGAACTCAGGCTGAAGCTGGTTTCATCAGTCATCTTTAGACCTTGGTTTGCTCCATCTACACATGACTGCCCAACTATCATGGGGCTGGGCTGGGGCTTGTTGGGCCTCAAAATGCTCTCCTATCATCTGCAGCTCAGACCAACAGTCCCAGCTATTAATGAGGTCCTTGATGTTTCTTACAGGAGCTGGCCTGGTCTTCATCCTGTACCCAGAAGCCATTTCCACCCTATCAGGATCCACGTTCTGGGCTGTCGTGTTCTTCGTCATGCTCCTGGCTCTGGGAATTGACAGCTCAGTGAGTGACCTGGCTGGGGATACCATCCCCCCACAGACACCACTAGACCTGGCCCTCCCTCCCCTAACTACACTCACACTACTCAGAGTTGCCCCGCATTCAAGCCCCTGATCAGTAGTTGTTTGCAGAAGACCTTATTTAAATGCAAACAAGGAAATCAGTACTCACTCAGAAAGGCAAGATTTAGGCCAAAGCCAAGAGCCAAGAGAAACCTACTTGACATCATGGAACTCTACCTTAGAAGGGACCTCGGATAAGCCAGCCCAATGCTCTCCTTTTACAGATGGGACACTGAATTCAGAGAGGGCGTGGCTAGAACTCTTGTTCTCTAACCAACCACTCTTCCCACGGTATTTCATCAGCATCCACTCAGGCTGAGTGAGCGGACAGGAGTCAGGTCCCTGTTGATAAGGGGGAGACAGGAGTTATCTCTTCACCCTCTCCCACATGGTTTCTGAGTTCTGAGGTTGGCTGAGAATAGGGCAGAAGTAGGGTGAGAGGATGGGGAGAAGGGAGGATCTGCTGATTTCTCTAGAGAAGCAAGGCAGCCTCCAGGGTTCATGGGTCCAGGGCTGCGGGAGGTCCAAGGGAGCCGGGAGGCCTGAGACTGGGGTTCAGAGAGTCCCTCACTCCTGTGTTGACTGAAAAAAAATGCACAACCTGGGACTTCCCCGGTGGTCCAGTGGTTAAGACTCCGAGCTTCCACTGCAGGGGGCACGGGTTCACTCCCTGGTTGGGGAGCTAACAATCCCGCATGCACGTGATGCGGCCAAAAAAAAAAAAAGTGCACAACCTAAAAGTTGAGAATTATGTTTCAGTTGGCAGACTTTCTGGGGACTTCAAGCCTGGGAGGCAGGCTCTCAGATCACTCTGAGGGACTGCTCTGAAGAGGTCAGGGAGGAACCAGGATATGTAGGAGTTTTTGCAACAAAGACCAGGTGGTCAGAGCATCAAAAGATTACTGTTAATTAAACAAAACCAGACATCTCAAGTTAATGAATTTAGCGCTTTTCTATATATGGGAAGATGCAAGAGTCTGGGCTCGTTGAAATCATTCCTTTGATATGCACCAGATCTATGTAGAGCCAGTATCCTTTCTTTCCCATCCTGAGTCCCCTCAGGTGCACCTTTGCGGGGGCAGCCGTAGTGGCTGATGGCTTGATGGCTGCAGCATCCTTTGTTTGCTGATATGTTGGACAACATTTTTCATTCACCTCTGTATCCCACCTGCCTGGTTCCCTTCAGATGGGAGGCATGGAGGCGGTCATCACGGGCCTGGCCGACGACTTCCAGGTCCTGAAACGACACCGGAAACTCTTCACATTTGGTGTCTCCTTTGGAACCTTCCTTCTGGCCCTGTTTTGCATAACCAAGGTGAGGGGGGCTGGGCTCTGGGTCACCTGGGGCTTCTGAGGCTGCATTTCAATCCAGCCAGATATTCCCAGACTTGAAGCTGGGGGGTAGGGCTAGGGTGAGCTCAGGGGAACCATGGCAGCGCCTGGTATCCTGAACTCCGTGGCCCAGTCCCTTAGGGTTACACCCCATTGTTATCTGTCCCTTCTGAGCCTGAGGATATCCAGACAAATCTTTCAACTGCTTGTTGGTTTGGGGGGACAGCAAAAGTCCATTTTAAACTGCCAACTGAAGAAAGTGCACAACCTGAAAGCTGAGAATTATGTTTTGTTCGGTGGACAAAACTGAGGACTTAAGCCTGGGACACAGCATCTCAGATAGCTCTGAGGGACTGCTCCAGAGAGGTAAGGGAGGATCCAGGATACATGAGTTTTTGCGACAAAGACCAGGTAGTTGTTACATCAAAAGATTACTGTTGACTAAAGAAAACCAGACGTCTCAAGTTAAGGAATCTCATGCTTTTCCATGTATGGGAAGATGCAAGAGTTTGGGCTCACTGAAATCATTCCTTTGATATGGACCTCAGCTCTCTAGGGCCAGTATCCGAGCTTTTTGCTGACTGCTAGATGGCGGGCATCCTGTTTCTATCCTGAATTCCCTCAGAGCTCACCTTCAGAGGGGTGGCTATAATGTGATGGCTGCAACATCTTTTGTTTACTGACGTGGCAGGCAACATTTTTTTTTTATTGATAAAATCCATCTTGCTTTTTACTGGCTGAAGTCCCCACCCTCAGACCCAGTGAATACACAGAATACGTAGCAGCAACACAGTAGCACCAGAAACCCCATTACCTGTGTTGGGGGTGGGTGTGGGTTCTGAGTGAGCGGGACAGGGGACAGCTCAATTTTGATGGATGTAACAGTTGATAGCCATTTCTATCCATCATGGCCTCAGGCTTTCTCTGTCCATGCCCCAGGGTGGAATATACGTGCTGACCCTGCTGGACACGTTTGCGGCGGGAACCTCCATTCTGTTTGCTGTGCTCATGGAGGCCATAGGCGTCTCCTGGTTTTATGGTACGTGCTGGGTCCTGAGCGTGTGGAAAAGCCTCGGGCCCCATGTGCTTCTGGAGCCTTTTCACCTGGAGGTGCAAAGGGGCTTTCCATTTCCGGGGCAGTCACTGGCTGATCCCAGAGTTGAGCAAGTTGCTTATTGGGCACAGCTCTTCCAGCCCTCAGCTCATCTTTGCATGAGCTCCCTTTAAAAGGAGGAGGCAAGGGCCCCAAAGGCATCAGCGTCAGCTGTTAGAGAGGAACTCAGAGGAAGATGCTGCTCCTCAAGCCATGTAATTCACTCTAGAGTAGGGTTGCCAGGTTTAGCAAATCTGGGATACGACACATCCAGTTAAACTTGAATTTCAGATAATGAATCATTTTTTTAGTATATGTCCCAAATATTGCATGAAATTATTTAAACTAAAATGACTTTCGTTGTCTCTCCGAAATTCAAATGTAACTGAGTGTCCTCTATCTTCCCTGGCAACCTTATTCCAGAGCTGAATGGGGAGAACATGGTAGAAAGTGAAATGTGTTGTCATTGTTCATTTTTTCCCCATGTGTCACTCACTCTTTTCTACTCATTGGAAAGAGTCTGGTCTCTTCTACCAGATTAAAGTCGGGGAAAGCTCTATATACACAGCCATCATTGTTTTAAGAGAGAGGGAGCGGGAGGAAAGAGCTGGGCTTTGGAGTCAGGCCACCCTGGCTGTGTAAACCAGGGCCAAGTCCCCTCCCCTCCCCGAGCCCTGGTTTTCCCTCTGAAAAAGGAAGTGGGGCGGCACCTACCAGGGGATGCTACCCCTGAGTGTGTTCTCTCCCCTGTTCTGAACCAGCCAAGTGCCTGTCCCCAGGTCGCCTAAGTGCCAGGGTATCCCTGTCTTAGGAGATACTGTTCTGCTGTCCACCTGGGGACAGACCCTCTTGGGAAGGCAGTAGGGGTGGCCCCAGGCTCTGCAGGGGCCGCTGTGATGGGCCTGCCCTGTGTGTGCGCAGGTGTGGACAGGTTCAGCAACGACATCCAGCAGATGATGGGGTTCAAGCCGGGCCTGTACTGGAGACTCTGCTGGAAGTTTGTCAGTCCTGCGTTCCTCCTGGTGTGTAGTGCGTGGTTGGGCATCCTCGGGTGAGGGGTGCTGTGTGTCTGGGGTGAGGGTGGGGGTGGGGATCTTTGCCTCTAAGGGGAGGAGGTTGGGATGCAGGGCCCTGGTCACGCAGACAGATGCTCAGGATGCTCCGCCCTGTTGATTCCCAGGAGGCTGCACATGAGAGGGGTCGCCAGCCTGGGGCCAGGTCTGGGCCGGGGGCTGTCTGTGCCACCACTCAGTTCCAAGGTCACCTTTCTAGTCTTCTTCTCTTTGTATTGCTCCTGTTTCTTTGTCTCCTTTTTGTTATCCTTCCTTACTTGGATTCTTCCTCCTTTCTCTCTCGGTCTCCCTCCTTCCTTATCTTCTCCATTCCTGCATCCATCTCACACGCTGGCCCTCACTTCCCTCTGGTCCCTCTCTGCATCTCTCCCTCTCTCCCGCCTCCTTCCCTCTCTCTCCCCTCTCCCTGTCTCTCTCCCTCTTCCTTCTGTCCCTTCCCCCCAGTTTGTGGTGGTCGTGAGCATCATCAATTTCAAGCCGCTCACCTACGATGACTACATCTTCCCACTCTGGGCCAACTGGGTCGGGTGGGGCATCGCGGGCTCCTCCATGGTCCTGGTGCCTGCCTACGTCGTCTACAAGTTCCTCAGCACGCGGGGCTCCCTTCGCGAGGTGAGCTGTGGGCCGAGCCTGGGGGAGGGTGGGGGACAGCACGGGAGGGGGCATCCCGAGTCATTCCCGCTGGGGTGAGAGAGGGAGACAGAAGGACACGGAATCTAGAGTCAGACGGACCTGCCACGTTGGCCACGTTATTTACCCCCAAGCCTCAGGTTCCACATTTGTAACCTGGGGTAATCATACAGACCTTGAAAGGTGAAAGGAAGTGCTTAGCGCAGGGCCTGGCACACGGTAGATGGTCACCACGCGGCACTTCCTATCGTGTTGAACGTCATATGCGCCGTGTGCTCCCACTCTGTTCCTACCGTTGTTTATGTGAGGGGCTCAGCCCTGCAGTCCCCTAAAGAGCAGTTAATCTGCATTAACTGTGCCCACTCCTGTGTCCCACCTCCTAAGGTTTGTCATGTCCCCAGATGTCCCCCACTCTCCCCATCCAAACTCACCGTGACCTTGTATCTTGGCTTTCACCTGCTTCTATTGTGAACCTGATACCTAATCAGCCTAAACCAGAGATTTCCAAAATACATTTTCTTCTTTGACCTGCGTACATTGCAGATACATATACGCATGATCTGCGTTTTCATTAAAATTATGTCTTTCCTATAGTTTGGTTGTTAAATGCCCTTTCTTTTATAAATAATGGTGATAGTCATTTCCTCATGCCCTTACTTATAAAGATCTCATCCCTTCATTCCTTTATCCACTCCCTTCACAGATATTTACTGAGAATCTGTACGGGGCAGGCAGTATCCTCAGCTCTAGACACACTCCCCGGAGCTCATGTTCTCGTGAGGGGACAGAAAGACACAGGAGGACGTAAAGGAGTGAGCTGTACAGGAACTTAGGGCAGAGGGTCCCAGGCAGGGCTGGGACCCCCTCCCCCTGTGACATGTTTCCTGTCCATGAAATCCCAAAGTCCAGGAACCTCTGGGTCACTGGGAGGATCCATGTTCTGTGAGCTCATCCCGGACGTGGAACCAGGACCTGCTTTGAGCTTTTTATTCTCTACACTTTGGGATCCCCCTCTAGTGATCAGACATTGATTCCAGACGCATTCCCTGAGTCCACCCTGTGTCTACAGCCCAAGGAGGCGGCCCCAATCCCCAGGCAGGGCTGAGGTCCCATCACTGAGTCCTCATTGTGCTCTGAACTTGTCCTCTGCAGCACTGACTCCAGTCGTGGCTGTAAAACTGCCTGTGTGTGTTTCTGTTCAGTGTCAGCCCCTTCCCTGAGCTGTAAGCTCTCCCAAAGCAAAATGTGTGGGTGGCCTTCAGCTCTGGATCCCCAGGGCCTAGGCCAGTGTGTGACTACAGTCATTGACTCAATAAACATTCACTGGATGAATGTCTCAAAGTGAACTAACCAGGATGGGGAGTGTCTTGTACGAACCTCTCCTGCTGTCCATGTGAGACTTCAGGGCCAAATAGCAGGTGGCCCTGATGTGTGGTGTCCTCTGGGCTGCTGGAAGGGTGTCCCTGGGCCAAGCTGAGGCCTCCTCCCCTTCTCCATCCTTTCACAGAGACTGGCCTATGGCATCACCCCAGAGAACGAGCATCACCTGGTGGCCCAGAGGGACGTCAGGCAGTTCCAAGTAGGTGCAGCTTGGACCATTTTGATGGGGGCCACGGGGCGGGGGCCCTACTGCTCCCTGCTGTGCTATCGGAGGCAAGACCACACACCACACTCCAGAAAACCCAGAGCAGCTGTGGGCTATAGCCCCTGGGGTTGTGATGTTACAAACCGGAGGAGAGGGGCCTGTCTTCTGCCTTCTACCAGCTGTCGCCTGCCCCTCCACTCCTTGGTCCTGAGATACCAAATGCCCAGACTTTCCTAAACTCGGTTCTCCCTCTTTGAGTTGTGACCACGGAGTATCCCCAAATTAGGCTGAGGATTTCTTATCTTGAAGGAAGCGCTGTAGGTACATCAATAACGTGTTGACCTGAGTCCTACCCTTTTCCCCTGTAAAATATGGGGGTGGGGGAGCCAGGAGGGTCCCGGTGAGCCCCCCTGCTTCAGACTTACTGTGTGACTTTGTGAAGGCTCCTTTGCCCTTTCTGGGTGCCCGTGACAATTAGGGGATTGGCCTGCGTGTTCTGCGGGTCTTTGAAGGAAACAGCTGTATTTTCTGCCCCTCCATGTGTCTTACTGCCCTTCTCAGCTGGCCCTTGTCCCTCAGTCCCTGCCTGCCCTGGCCCTGGCCTAACAGCCTTGCCGTCTTCCTCTACAGTTGGAACACTGGCTGGCCATCTGAATCTGACCCCGAGGAGGAACCCTGCTGCACCAACGTTCAGGTCAAAGGTTTCCTACCACCCCAGACACTGTCTGGGGATTCCTCTCCGACCCCCCTCTTCCTCTTTTCCAAGTTAACAACTGATTTAGTGACCTGGTTTTCGTTCACTTTCTGTTCACCTGGCCTGAGGGCTGTGAGCTTGGATTGGTAAGCCTTGTGGGAGAGGAGGAGAGGAGGGGACAGGAAAAATGACTTCCGTCGAACCTCTTTAGTTTTGAGGAAGTCTCACCCAGTGTGGGAACTGGCCCGAGCTGACGTCCACGGGCTTGGGAAGGACTCCCCACCTCGTTTGCTGGTACTTTGGGCCGCAGAAGAAATCCTCAGTCCACCAGATCAGACAGAGGATGTTGCTTTTTGGTCAGACACTGTAAAACCAAAACACCAATAAAAAGCCCAGCTGAGTTTGGGAGGTACAGAGATCTTGCCTCTCTCGTCTACCCCGGTCAGTGCTCTGTTGTTTGGACCTTGGTTGGGGAGCTTGGGGATATTTGTCACTGTTATGAAGTCCGTGGATAGAAGCTCTGGGGGGTCGTGAGCAGAAATCTTCATAGTTAGTTTTCACTCTGGTTGACCTGGGTTTGATTTGTGTGTGTTCTGGAATATTCTTCTGGTTTCTGGCGCTCAGAGGGTCCAGAGCTATGGGTGTCACAGTGAGTGGCTTCTGCAGAAGCAGCAGACAAGTCTGTAGAGACCACATGCGGGTCTCGCTCTATCAGATGCACGGAGCTCAGGAACCTACCTGTGGCTCCTGAGACCTTCCTGGGGGACTCAGGACAGGAACCCAGCAAGGCCAGCTGCATGTCTCCGCTACGGGATCCTCTGCTGTCCTCACGGGGCCAGGTGGGTGTCCAAGGGCAGCCCGACAGGCTGCCTGTTTCTGTATTGTTCACAGACACCTGCAAAGCCTGTCCCTGGGAAATCCCACCCAGCCTGGACCAGAAGTCTCAAGTGATGGGAAGTGGGCCCTGAAAACTCCCTTTGTCTCTCCTCATGGGCCGTACTTTGCACCGTGGAGGGCAGCATGGAACCAAGCCTATAGCACCCCGGTCACTCAGGTTGAGGGGAGAATAGTCTCAATTGACGGAGCAGGTTGGCGGTTGTAGAGAATTTCAGGTTGATTTCTGATACAAACTTATAAGTGGTGCCCTCTGGTGGTGCTGGTGGCTGGTCTCAGCTCTTTCAGAGAAGCGATTTGTAGTTGGTAAGTCGGTGGCATCCATTTGCATTTTTTTTTTTTAACATATGGTCTGAGTTTCTTACACTCTCATTGGCAATCTAGAGTTGTGGGTTATTGTCCTGACTGTGGGAGCCCCTGTTGCAGAAACTTGGGCAAAAAAAAAAAGGCCACATCATTTCCACTGGGAGTAGAGGGTGACACACATCCAAAAGGTGCTTTGGGGAAAGTGGGGTGTCACTGAGCCTAATCTATCGATCATGCAGTCTGTGGAAGATGGGCTGGCTGGGGGCATGGCGGTGGTTTTCTCCCAGGGACAGGGTCCTTATGGCATTCTTTAAAGAAAAGTAGGAAAATCAGTAGACCTTGGATCTCTCCATATAAAAAGTTCAGTTCAAAATCTGAGACAGCCCAAGTGGCAGGTGTCTTGGACCCTGAAAAAGAGGGGGCCTGGGAGCATCCAACAGAGTGGAACAGACAGGTAGGGGTCTGGGAATGAGAGCAAGGTGACCCGTCACTGATGGAATTTGGCCTCACAAGTGACTGAATCCGTCCGCCCCATGAAGGGTAATTCCTCCCTAGGTGTGACAGCTTGTTTGTTTGTTTTTAACAAAGCACTTTCATCCACGTTTACTCCCATCCGCCCAGCAAGTACTGCAGGGCTGGCTTCTGTGTCCCCATTCTGCAGGTGAGAAAACCAAGGTCCAGCATTTCAGTCATTCTTGCTCAAGGTTCCCCAGCTACTAAGGGATCCAGCTGGAACCTCAAGTCAGAGCCCCTGACTCTCAGCTGAGAGCATTTTGAAATTCCCAGCACAATATGGTTCACCCCACCCAGGGCTGTCATTAAACATAAACAAAAATCCATCCAGTCAAGTGGCCAAGGCATATTTCTTAGCAAAAGAACAATGTGTTGGAAGAAGGGGGGCGTGGGGGGATGTCATTTATTCTCCTCTAACTGGTTGCTAGAGAGGAAATGATTTAGCTGCTGTCCTTTGATGAAAATAATCACTCTAGGGAACAGTGGGTTGTGAAAAGCTGAGCCTACTTGGCAGAAATGAGTCAGAAAAGCCTGTGTATCAGGGGCACCCTTCAGAGAGAGCCTGACGTTTGCTCTTTGCCATCTGCGCATGGCCCTTCTGCCTCCAGACATTTGTCCGAAGGCGAATCAGAGATGTGGTGCTACCTGAACCAACACCAACCAACCCAGTGGTGCTGCCTTGCAGGGGAAGTTGGCTCCCGAGCCTGGGGAGAGGCTCTGGAGATGGGGGGACCCGGGGCACCCATGGACATTTTCGAGGAGGTGCTGGCAGACCTTCTGGGTTCACCTTTCACCCACACTCGATGGAGAGGGAGCATGGGCTTTATCATAAGTAATGTTTGACTTCTTATTTGAGGCCTTTTTTTTTGATAGTAGAGGTTATCCGGGATAAGGGTGCTCCTGTGTACTGTATAGAGCACTTTTGATACTTTACCAGATTTTTTAAGGAATTATTATTTTCCATGAAGTGTAAAAATATCTGTTTAATACCATCCCATTAACATCTACTCAATGTCTAATTATATAATTTAGTGTCTACCTGTGAGTCGGTCTTCATTCTAGATGCGAATGAGACAGAGGAGAAGGGGACCTGCCAACTCTTGCCAAATATCATGCCAAATAAAGGTCCTAAAAGCTGCCTTAATTCTCAGAGGGGTTCCGGCCCAGGTGGGAGCCAGTCTCTTGCCAAATGATCCCGTTAATGTGAGACCAAACATTCTTACCAAAGATATCATTTCTTAGTAAGAAGCCCACTGAGCTCACTTCATTTCTTTATTTCCTTTGAAAGCCACGGAAGGGAGAAGAACAGAGAGGGAGTGTGGCGTGGGGGAAACAGCACAGCATTTAGAGTTGCATGGACCTGGGTCTACGGCTGTCTTACTGGGTCACCTGGGGAGAGGGGCTCCACCTCTGTGGGCTTCAGAGTTCTCTGTCTGTAAAAGCAAGGGTTGGATCAGAGATCAAAGGTCCCATCCAGTAAATAAAATTTCCTGTCTCCGTAACAATGTTATTGTTGTCAATTTACAATGAAGGAAGCACACGGTTTACTTTAGGACATTCCAGAATGATCTAGTGACCAATAACCTACTACTGAGCAGACATATCAGAACTATGATTTTTCTGGACATTCAGTAGTTCCTCTTTCGACAATATTTCTGCAACTGATGCCAGAAACACTTGGTATTTTAAAAAATAAATCCAACCCTTTTGTTTTGCGGAATTTGAGGGTAAGTTGTCATGCTCTCATGAGTCCCAAAATCCACAGCTCTGCGATGTGCAGCATGGCTATAGCTGCGATCATAGAAGTCACCAAAATTCTGGTGAATGTGAAGTAGCTTTTGGGGTTCCCGCCCTCCTCCCTCTGTTTCTCCACTTTTATGTAAATAAGGACTCTTTCAGTGGTGCCCTGTGTCATGGACTGTTCCAATGTCATGCATATTTCTATATCTGGTGTGTGCGTTTATTTTAAAAGCTGTTCTCTTCATGGAAAATTAAGTGTACAGAATAATAAAGGATATTTCCTGTGCCATGTAACTGGTAGTGGAATTCTTTCTGGTGTGAAGGTAAAATGCTACAAATTAAGTCCAATGGGTCTTCTGTGATCAGCCTCCAGCTAGTAAAGTAGAGCTTCTGGTCATAGTGGCCCACCTTTCACCCAAATAACTCTCTTGATAACCTATGGAACAGAAGACTAGGGGGGAGTTAAATCTGTAATCCTAGCTCTGAGATTGACACTTTTTTTTTTTTTTTTTTTTTGCGGTACACGGGCCTCTCACTGTTGTGGCCTCTCCCGTTGCGAAGCACAGGCTCCAGACGCGCAGGCTCAGCGGCCATGGCTCACGGGCCCAGCCACTCCACGGCATGTAGGATCTTCCCGGACCGGGGCATGAACCCGTGTCCCCTGCATCGGCAGGCGGACTCTCAACCACTGCGCCACCAGGGAAGCCCGACACATTTTTATTTAAGTAGAAAGTGGATACCAAGTTAGTAGTTTCACTTTTTTGTTTCTAGGGCTGAATTTCAAGGGGATCAGAACTTCCAGTTGGATGGAAATGAATGTGCAATTTAGTACTTGTGTGCATTTTTCTGGGAAGAGGGATACACTAACACTTAGGGCCTTAGTGCTATATTGTATTGTTTGGGGAAGGTGTGACCTTACATTGTTATTTTTAATGCAAGTAAGCAGATAGACAGTGACACCAATATAAGGGAGGTATTGACAACCAACAATTCAGTCTATGTCTTCAAGTATGTAAAGGCCGTCAGGGAGTGGGTGGTGGGCCCGAGGGCTGAATTGAGGCCAAACAGAGAATGGGATAGTGCCAGAAGTAGTGAGCACCCCAGTGATGTCTCTTAGGGAGGTTGTAGAGGGAACTCAGTGTCAGGTAGGGGTGTGAGAGGGGGTTGCATACCTCTAAGATCCCTTCCATTTGGAGCTTATGGAATTTTTTTTTTTTTTTTTTTTTTTTTTGGACAGCCATGAACCCAACCTTGCACAGCAGCATTGGGAGAGTCAAATACATTTATGCCAAAGATGTCGGGGTGGGTTTGGCTTGTCGAATTGGAGCTGGGCAGACATCCCAGAGGGGGTATTATCATCTGATCATTTAAATTTTACCTCCAGAATTGGAGTTAGGGTTTATTATAATGAATCAAACAAAAGGCAACCACATTGCTTCCAGCCCTCCCCTCATGCCTGCCGACATTTAATAAGGGGCCCTGCGGGAGTAGAGGAGGGAGCCTGGAGCAGAGGGGGAAAGGGCAGCTCTTCTGGGGGGCTGGCTGCCATTCTGTCCCCTAGGCTGACAAATGTAGTTGGAGAAGCCTCACAGGTGGGCTTCACTTTAAGAAACTGGTGGGCTTTTGAAATGTCCCAATTTTAATAGCACTCCTGTCCTATGTTTGGAGAGATAGAGCTTCATTTTCATCTCCTTCCAAAAGGCCCTGATATGTGGAGTCTCTCCCTGGGCCTCAATTTGTTCATCTGTGCAATGGGTCAGGGGTTATTAACACTAAGTGTTCATGGATAGGCTTCAGAAATATCAGAACCTTCTGAAATGAAATGCAAATTTTTGTGTGCATGAGTTTATGTTTACCTTTCCGGGAGAGAGAATTGATACATTCATCAGATTCTCAAATGTTGAAGACTCACTGGTATATATTACCTTTGGGGCCCTCTTTCTTCCAATAGTACATGGCATCTCTCTCTGTCTTCACCCCAAATGAAATCAGTATGACAACAGAGTTCATTTCTAAATCTCCATCACCCTGCCTTATGTTGACTTTTCATTTTAATCCACCCCAGATCCAATATCTCATCTGTTTTCCTGGCAACAGTTGTTAAACCTTAGTTTTCCAATTGGTAAAATGAAAAGGTTGGATTAGGTGATTCTGTAAAGTCCCTTCTGTTTTTTTGTTTGTTTGGGGGGCGTTTTGGCCACACTGCGTGGCATACAGGATCTTAGTTCCCTGACTTGGGATGGAAGCCCATGCCCCCTGCAGTGGAAGGGCAGAGTCTTAACCACTGGACCACCAGGGAAGTCCCCCCTTCTGTTTTTGACTCTATGATATACTCTCAGGGAGCGACCACAGATATGGTTGGTGAATTCACACTAAAATGTGAATGACTACCTTTCTAGGCAGCTGCTGATAGACAGAAGTGGGAGTTGCTGCTTTTCACCCATTCTACATTTTTAGTGTACGTTTCAGCAAACATTTTCTGTAAAGGTCTCTGTCAGAAGTACTCCTCTCCTGTTGTAGCACAAAAGTAGCTTTATTTACAAGACAGGTAGTGAGCTGGATTTGGCCTGAGGTCTGTGGTTTGCCCTGGATTAATGAAAAGAACAAAGGTTTTGAGCCAGATTAGACCTGGGTTTGAATACCAACTCTACTACTTACTCCTGTGGAAACCTGGACAAGTTATGTAAAATCTGAGTCTCTCTAGCTTCTGAAGAGTGGGAATAACACTGCCAAGAAGGTCAGCAGGATCGAATAAAGATGGTGAACACTTAAGACCAACCTCTCTGGGGCCACATTGTCTGGATCCAAATCCTGGTTCCATCACTCAATTGTGTGAAGACTTGGGCAAGTTACTTAACCTCCCTTTGCCTCATTTATCATCGATCCATGGGAATGACAATGACCCCACCACCTCATGGGATCATAGGTAGGATTAAATATTAATATTGGATTCAGAATAGTGCTAGCTTACACAGCTTGTTGTTATATGTTTAGTACATGTCAGTTACATAATGCTGATCAATTTCTTCTCCTTCTCACCCATCTTTGCCCATTTCAAAGGCAACCCAGCTACTGCTGTGCTTTCAGGTAGCCGAAACAATGTCTCTGTTCCCTTGTCCCCTCCTTAGGAAACTGCCCCAGAGGTTTGAATTGGGGTCTGAGTAGCCAAATCTGAGTCTCCTTGGGCCTGAGTGCATGTGACCACTGGGCAGGAAGTTCCAGCTTCGGAAATACCAGCCTCCACAAGCCTTGCCAGGCAGCAGCCAACCTCCTGCAGGACCTGGCTGCCTCACAAGCCCTCTGCTGTCAGTCCCCATTAGGCTGCTGGCAAGGGAGATGCTCCCTCAGCTGGGCCATGTTTCAGGGAGGCCCTGACCTCAGCTATGACCCAGAAGAGCTGGAGACAGAAGTGTGGTAACCAGAGGCTCCTGAAAGTGCTGGCAAGTGATTGGCTTCTGATGTCTTTCTTATTAGCTACTGGCTTGTCATCAGGCCTGGGAGGGGCTGAGCTGGGCCCCTAGCAGGGCATGAAGGTAAGGGGTTGGGCCGTAGGAAATCAAGGGAAACCATCTCTGTCCCCAGAGGACGCCCAGCAGGGGTCATGGCCGGAACATACCCTTGAGCCACGGTTGATTGTTTCTACAGCAAAGAATATAGAGGGAGCAGCCACCCCACCTACTGCAGGCTCCAGTGCAGAGTCTCAGCCTAGGACAGGAAGATGTGGAGTCAGAAGAGGAGAGGCCTGAAGCAAAAACCCAGCTTCTGGCAATGGTGAGCCTGGGGCAGACCTGAAGGCCGTGGTCAGGCCAACAACAGGGTACCTGCCTACTGCTCACCCTGAGTCCATTCCCAGGTTCTTGCTACATTTCTGTTCTTGCCCCACGGCGCCCCAGACTTCCCTGGTAGTTGCCATTGACCCCTGACTCCCATCTCCAGTCACTAGATAGTAACAATAACCTATCAATGGAGAGGAGTGAGAGGGCAGGGCCGATAAATGAGGCAAACTCACTTCACAGATAAGGAAGGACATTGCCACTCTGGCATTTCAAGTGAGCTGCAGAATCAGATCAGGGAGTGTCAGAGCCAAGACTAGAATTTTTAGGTAAGCAATTAAATGTATAGCGTTCCCCACCGGAGTTTTGGGATTGGAAGGGAGCACGGCACAAGCAGTACCTGGCTGGCTTTGTTAAAATAGAAAATGGGGCCATCCAGGTCTCACAGGCCATGGTTCCCAGGAGGACTGAGACCTTAGGAGCATCAGCACCTTGGACAAGGCCAATGCACTGGGCTGACATTCAATTAACAAGCACATCAGCTTATCCTGCCGCAGTTACTACTCCCGGTGCTTTACACATTGCAACTCTTTGAATCCTCTTAATGAGTCGATGAGGTAGTATTATTATCCCCATTTGTAAGTGGGGAAAATGGAGACACAAAGAGAAGAGACAACTCACTAGCTGGTGGGACTGTGATTTGAAGCCAGGAAGTCCGGCTGCAGTCTGTGCTTCTAACCACTCTGATGTGCATATTCCTTGGTTCCCGGCCATCCAGGCATACCATGGTCCAGCTGGTAGGGGCATGGGTCCTCAACTAGTTCCAACACCCTCTCCAATTACAAATAAGTGCTAGAAATGAAAATAAATTTATTTATATGTATACACATTTATAATTTGTACACATATACATACTTTATATACATATGTTATATATGCATGCACTTAAATCTGTATACATTTATATATAAATATAATTTGCCTACATGATGCTAGGAAGCAAATGACTTGCCCTAGATCACAAAGTAAGAGATTTCATCTTGAACAGACCTCTCCTTTATCTCAAGGAAAATATCTTTGCTGGCTTTCTCCATACACACCCCAATCCCATGCTTTCTGGTTCTTATGTCCATCTGGACTCACTATCAAAAAGCAAAAATATTATACTCATATGCGTTAGGATGATAAGTGGCTGCATGTAACTGAAATCTAACCATGGTCTCTTAACAATGAGTTTTTCTCATTTTCTTGTAACAAATACGCAATGAGTCAGAGAGAAGAGTGTTCTTCAGCAGGAAGAAAAAGGAGAAGTGTCCCTGGTTCTGGAGAAGGACTTTAGTGAGGATCTCCTCCTGGACATGCCCAGAAGCCCAGGATGCCTCTGGTGATGCTTAAGAAAGTCATCAAGGATTTGGACTCCTTCTAGCTTCCTGTTCTACCATCTACAGCATGCGGTTCTCACAGTCATGGAGAAAAATGGCTAATCCACCTGCTGACATCTTGCCCACCTTTCAGGCAGGAAGAAGGGAAATAAAGAGAAAGAGCAAAGGGCAGAGGCCTGCTGAATCTGTGCCTCTTGACTCTGAAGAAGAGTAGATTTCCTAGAAACCCACCTGGATGTCCATCTACATCTCCTAGGCCAGATTCATGTAACCTGGCAACTTTAGCTGTAAGAGAGTCTGGGGTGGGAGAAAGGCTGTGTAACTGGATACATTGCTTCTCTGGACAGAATCAGGAAGAGGATCTTAGGAAGAGGATGAGAAGGATATTGGGAAGACACTGGTCATTACCTCCCTTTCGTGGCTTCCTCACCTGAATTCCATCATCTGCTGACAATGGCAGGGGCCCTTGTGCAAAGCACCATGGTCTGAGTGGCCATAGATAAAGGGCTTCTCTGTCCTATGGGGTGAGATCAATGACTCCCTTGGGCTCAAGTTATGGGGATTCAGGACGCAGGTCTTGCAGGTGAGAACAGACTGACCTGGGTTGGCATTTACAGAGGCACCTCTAACTGGCTGAGCTGGCAGCTAGGTCTGCTTGTAGCCAATTACAGAGTTAAAGTTTTAACAGCTGACCTTCTCTTTTAACTCATGTTTTAATTCAAATAATGTACACATGCTGCTTCTCTCTGCTAACTATGCTGATAGGCTCTAGCCTGTTTGGCTATTTCTTTTTATCCTGAATCACAGGTGTGTAGGATCAAGCAGTCAGCAGAAAAACAGTCAGTCTGGTCCGCCTTGACCGGAGGCAGACCACCGCAATGTCCATGAATCACGGAAGTATCAAAAGAAATGGCTCCAGCCCAGCGAGGTCTCAGTCACATAGTCTTGCGATCCCCACCCTCAAAATTCTCCTTAAATAGACCTGCCCTCTTTCAGAGAGTAGGACGGTAGTTTTCAAGATCTTAGTCTGTTACCCTCCTCATTTGCTGGCACATTAAGAAATTTTTCCTTCCTTTATCCTCAAAACCTTGCCCTCGTTATTCTCATTTGGCATTGGGGACAGGGACCAAATTTTCGGTTACAAATTGGCTGAGCCAGCCAGAGGCACCTCGGCTCCCCAGTGGGGTGGTGTTCATCCCCTACCCAAGCCCGATGGAACACTGCCAGAGCGGGGAGGGCCCGCCCCGAGGGCCCGCCCCCGCCCCCGCCCCAGGTTGCACTTGGAGCCCACGCCGGCAAGAGGGCTGCCTTCCGGGAAGAGAGTGAGGGACTGTCCAAGAAGCGGCCAGAGCCCCATTTAGCTCTGGGGAACTCCGGTCTCTCTCCCCAGATAGGACATGGTCCCCTGCAACTTGAACCTTCTTGGAGGAAAAGGAAACAGATTTTGGAAGAGTCGAGACACCTTGGCCATTTGGGTAAGTCCCCTGGTGTGCACACCGAGATCCTTGATTCCGTACTTTTAAGGAAGGTTGTGAAACTTCCAGCCCTTTACGGGTTGTTTGTGGCACCAATGGTATGGCGGTCACGGTTGAGTGAGACCATAGAACCCGGGGAAGTTGTTCCCTTTTGTTCTCTTTTGAGTTTTGAAAGGTTCCTGTTTGTTTAGCTGGCCTTGTTGGGTTTGGTTCCTTTGTTGTTCCTTTGTCGTTTGTCAGCTTTTAAACATGGGAGGTGCCGTTTCAATTCCGTCTGAAAGTCCCTTGGAAAGGATTATGGCCGAATGACCAACTTACAGCTATAAGCCTATGTCTAAAAGGAAAATGGGTAATGAGAGCTCTATTCCATCTTGTACTTGTTCCCTAGGGTGTATTTTACAAAACTGGGTGATTTTTAGTATGCTCCTAGAAAGAGAAAGAAGTTTTTTTTTGTTTGTTTAGAAGATGTTGGGGGTAGGAGTTTATTAATTAATTTATTTATTTTTGCTGTGTTGAGTCTTCGTTTCTGTGCAAGGGCTTTCTCTAGTTGTGGCAAGCGGGGGCCACTCTTTATCGCGGTGCGCGGGCCTCTCACTATCGCGGCCTCTCTTGTTGCGGAGCACAGGCTCCAGACGCGCAGGCTCAGTAGTTGTGGCTCACGGGCCCAGTTGCTCCGCGGCATGTGGGATCCTCCCAGACCAGGGCTCGAACCCGTGTCCCCTGCACTAGCAGGCAGATTCTCAACCACTGCGCCACCAGGGAAGCCCAAAGTTCTGTTGTTTTTTTTTTTTTTTTAACACTGCATGGCCACAGTGTTCTTTAGACTCTGGAGAAAAATGGCCAAGATGAAGTTTTTTTATTCCAAAACTGTTTCTTTTTGCATATGCAGTTAGAGAAAGCTGGTTTGATAAAATACTTCTTTTCAGAATTCTGACCCTGTGAGAACAAAAATATGCCTAGGAGAAAGCTTGAGGTTAACTCTTACACGTCCTTGAAATATAAACGCAGCCCTCTTTACCTGAGACTTCAGCCTTGAGTTAATAAGTAGAACTGTTGCCGAAATCTCGGCTTCTCTGTGCACCGATGCTGAACAGAAATTCGGAGCCAGAGATTTTGGAGGAAGAGAGAGATGGCGTGATTTTTTTCTTCCAGGCACAAGGGAAGACACAGCAGGCTAGCGCCTCAAGGACTGTGCCCCCCACCCTCCTTCGGGAATCGGAGAAGATTTTATATGTGGGGCTGCATTCCGGGGGTATATGATAAGGATCAAAGTAGTGAAGGTCTTGCATTCTTCTTCCCACATTATTTCAAAACAGTCACAGCTGGCGTCAGGCAGTCGGGTAATTGGGTCCGTTTGTCTCTGCCTTATCCGCCTGCGACCTTGTTTCTGAAATGCAAATCCTACAAGGGGTGATTTACTACAAGGGAGTGTAATTCACATAGTGTTAAAGAGTAATAGGTTAGCTTTGTGAAGTACAAATCTAGTTACAGAAACTACAGATTAGCAACAGTTAAAAAAAAAAAAAAAAAAAACTAGGAGTGATTAACCTTTCAGGCCAGGTCATGTTTCTTCTCTAGCCTGTTCAGTGTTCCCTTGTTCTCAGGAGGGAGAAAACTTCACTTCTATTTTTGCTGCAACAAATTCCCCACTGCTAGTTCATTCCCTCCGTATCAATGGAGGTAGGGAAACAGGCGTCCTTCTTGTCTGGCTGAGGACAAAACTTCAGTTTTGCTCCACTTGACAAACACCAGCTCTCCGGCCCAGGGGCCCATCTATCTCCTATTTTATACCCCCCCTGAGAGGCGTGAACCCCAAGAAATCTTCATTGGGAGGATAAGGGACGACGGTATGTCTTCTGTAGCTTCTTTAGGCTGGCAAGGGGCTCGTAGACCCTACCTAGTTGGGGTCACGGAGCTCTCACCCTGTCTTATTAAGGGCCCCGGGGTGACTTCTGTTGTTGTTTTGGCAGGATCTGTTCTGAGAAATGGCTGGAATCTTTGCATCATCATTATCTTGATGTGAACCTATTGTAATCTGGAAGAGACAGAACTTAACAAGTAGTTTAAAAAAAAAACAGAGGCCAAAGATAAGTAAAAGAATTATTGTAGCCGGGGTCCCAAGCAGGACTAAGAGCCATGTTACGCTCGGTGGTAATTTTGATCCTGGTCTAGATAGAGTCAGCATTTGGGTTACCCTGTCTAAAGGAATGGAGCCATTTGGTGTAGTCATATATATAATTTTATGTCCTCTTCTATTAGCCCAGTGTGATTGATGTAGGTGTAACAGACCCTGTTAGAAGTATTTGGGGGAGTGACAACCTAAACGTTAAAAGACAAAATAGATCTCATTTCTTTTTAGGAGAATAAGCCTGAAACCCAGTCTAGGCCTGGCGCTTTGGGGAGACTTGTAGCTAGGTAGCCAGTTATCTAGTTTCATCAGAATAGGTTTTAACCTTTGATGTGGTATTAACATATAAGTAACAGGAGCTACTGGTCACTACATATGTGTTTTCTCTTTTTGTTAACATATGATCTAAAGCAAGTTTTTCATCTAAAAGTGTAATAGTTACCAGAGGAGACCTTTAAGAAGTAAGGTTGCAGTTACCAGCTGCCAGCAGACGTTCTTTTGAGAATGGCTGGTAACATCCCAAATCTAACACAGCTCAGAAAACTCAAGTTCTTAGCAATAAAAGGACTTGCCTAAAATAACACCTTAGTGTCCCTGTTAATGATGTCAGTGTTTCTCTAGGTATGAGAAGATGCAAGACTTGGGGCTCATAAAATCTTCTCCTGAAAGTATTTAACTATCTGAAGGCCTGTCCTTGTCTGTTTTTCCCAGAGCACAGAGTGCCTCATTTAAGATCTCCACCCTGAACTCCTTGTAGAGGGTGTTGAAGGTCACCAGCTACAGAAGCTCATGATTTAATCCTTGTAGAAGGAGATGGCAAGTGTCAGTTTTCAGTCGGCAGGGCCCCTTTATGGTCATAATTTCAACCATGGTTTGGGGCATTTCCTGACCATTTTGTCCCACGGTGCTAGGAACGCTCTTTCCCAGGTCTGGCAAAGATTTTGCTAGTAGGCCACTCCATGTGCTATTACTGGACTAGGCCTTTACTCGTATCCAGAAGTCTCTGGACCACCTGTCTTCCTAGTCTCTTATGGTCCAGGATATTCCCTCTTGTTGCTTCTTCTCCCTTCTCATATATGAGAAGGGAATTTATATATTATTTATATATTTATATATATCAGGGAAATTATATATTGGCATTGTCCGTAAGGTACTGAAACTTTTATAAGGAGTCTCAGACTGAACTTTTAAAAGTTAGGTTATGGTAATCATTTGATCTCCCATGGAACTATATATCCTCACTTTATCAGAGGCTCAGTCACACATTTGGTAATGTAAGAAACAATCATTTTTTTGAAATAGGCAAAATGCAAATAGCCAAGAACTTCCATTAGGTGCAGCCCAGTATATCCCAGGTTGTCTTGACTTAGTCTGTTCTATACTAATCCCTGTTCTTCAGGGAAATTATACATTGGCATTGTCCATAAGGTACTCAGCCCAGCTTCCTAGTGTTACTAGAATGATTATCCTTAGTATGATTTAATTGTTCCCAGCACAGAGGAGCCTTTAAGCTTAAATTACCATAGCCTGGTGTTAACTACATAAATCCATCCCATGATGGTGGGAGGTTTTATTCCTTGGCTGAAATTTTGCTTGTTGCTCTGATTGAACTTTGAGTAATAGAGGAAAATTCATATTTATGGTCAGGGTCAGAGCAGGTATTATTAATGGGTCAGGTAAGGGGATCTTATCTAGTAATACCAATAGTGGCCTGGACATGACTATAATTTTCCTTTTACGATTAATTTCTTAAGAGTCAACCAATTAGAGCCTTGGAGTGGAGAAGTCCACTCAGGTAATCCAGAAGTACTAGACATAGGTAATTGGCCACAAACCCAACAACTGGATTGATTTTTAAAACTAGCATAGGATCGTGCCTATGATAGAAAAACATTTGATTCATATGCAAAGGTCCAAGAAGTCAAGAGAACATTATAGATGGGCATATGAGTCAGGTCCAGGATCTTGGGTAAGCTGTCTACTTCTGATGTTGTCTTTTTCTCATCCTGGGGTGAGTGTAGTTTCTCCGCTGTTTGAGCATTGTTTTAAGGTGATTTTGAGGTCAGCTGCCCTCTCTATAGGCCAGTCCAGTGCAGGGGCCCTTCGTGAGTGGAAATTAATCCAAGAATTAATTCCCTTTAGTTTTACTGTGTACGAACTAGTTAAGAGTACCAGATAAGGGTCCTTCCCTCCAGTTTGGAGATAGTCCTTTAAATTATGTCTTTTCCAGTATGTATACTCCTCTGGTTGTCGGTCGTGGGGCATCTAATCTTCATCCAAAGTTAGATTACTGAGATCAGCTTTAGAAACAAACTTAGAGTGGCCTTTAATAATTCAATTAAACTTCTTAGCAATATAACATAACAGCAAGGAACTATCTGGGAAGTGAGTCTTGGTAAACACAGACCTCAATTAACAAAACTAGAATTTAATATTCAGTAAAACATAATTTTTTTTCTTCACTGTGAGGGCATTAACCTTGCAGCCAGGGAAGGCTTTATACCATCAAATAAAAAATGAGGTTTGTTAGGGAGCCGGAAAAAGCCAAGCAGCCGTCTTGGATTTTCCATAGCCCTGACTGTTTGATTGACAGCTAATGTTTACACATTTTTAATTCCCTGATTTAGGAGTAGACTGTTGTCATGTTTTCAGGACATCAGGATGGCAAAAGTCTGACAATGAGGGGTCAATTTTTGTAGAAGCAGAGTGAACTTTATCTACGTGCGCCATCATAATCTTTACAGATCACTGTGAAATAATATTTACTTTACCAAAGTAACAGAAGATTTTAAAAGCAAATGTAAATCACGTAAAGGCAAAGAAATTGACATAGTCTGTTATTAAAGCAGCATTCCAAGAAAACCTTGTTCTGTAAACAGAGAAAGAGAACCAAATTTTAGTCTGGTATCAATAAACTTGGCCTGATGATTTATATAACTGTAATTGATCATATAGGCTTTTTGCGTGCTGAAACTTTTATAAGGAGTCTCAGACTGAACTTTTAAAAGACCTCTCAGGGAAGTCACACCAAGGGCTTGTCACAGATTTCGCTTACCAGATGTAGGTGAATTCCTCCCTTTGCAAGGTCCCGAAAATACCATGAGATTTCTATACCTGTTAGCGAGGTAGCCTTCCTAATTTATCTGATAAAGCTGCTGGGGACCTAAGAGTTTCCAGTCTCTGGAGGGAGCAGATAGAGAAGATAAATGTTTTAATTTTACCCATAAATGTAAATCACCAAATTGTTGTAAACCATAAGTAGCTTGAGGAGAAGAGCTTCTTTATATCCAATTTAGCATTATGGTCTGAAAGTCAGAAACTTGTATTTATCCAGAAGTCCTTTTTATAAATCTTCTTGATGAGGAAGCATTTTTGCAAAGGGATCAGAGTGAAACTGTGTCTCTGGAGACAAAAGGCTTAAGGCAAATTTAAAATCTGATTACAATGTAATTAACAAGGTAACTTGGTTACTGTTGTGACATATGACACTTAAGATAATAACTAGAATTATGACTGATAACATTTTACCAGGACATAGCAGAATTTTTTTGAAACTCCATATAATTTCTAGACTATCTATATTAGTAACAATTACCATACAATATAACCTAAGAAGATTTATTACACATTTGACAATACTTCCCACATACTTTTAACATACCAAATGAACCTAATTAGTGTAATCTCTCTCTTTGGGATGTTTCAGGGGCCATTTGAAGCACCCCAAAGTTGCCTAGAGGTCAAAGAAACTTCATTACATTTGATTTGGGAAGTTTTATGAAAAAAATCAAAAGCGTTTAGAACACTCAGTCAGATAAGATCATACGTCACTGGGAAACAGTAGTTATTCACTTAGCCAAAGTAACGATAAAAGATTTTTTTTTTTTTTTTTTTTTTTGCGGTACGCAGGCCTCTCACTGCCGTGGCCTCTCCCGTTGTGGAGCACAGGCTCCGGACGCGCAGGCTCAGCGGCCATGGCTCACGGGCCCAGCCGCTCTGCAGCATGTGGGATCTTCCCGGACCGGGTTACGAACCCGTGTCCCCTGCGTCGGCAGGCGGACTCTCAACCACTGCGCCACCAGAGAAGCCCTCGATAGAAGATTTTAAAGGCAAGTATCAAACGGATCACTTAAAAGGTAAAGAAGCATGGGACTTCCCCGGTGGCACAATGGTTGGGAGTCCGCCTGCCAATGCAGGGGACACAGGTTTGAGCCCAGGTCCGGGAAGATCCCACATGCCGCGGAGCAACTAAGCCTGTGCGCCACAACTACTGAAGCCTGCACTCCTGGAGCCTGTGCTCCACAACAGGAGAGGTCACTGCAATGAGAGGCCCACGTACCGCAACAAAAAGTGGCCCCCGCTGGCCACAACTAGAGAGGGCCTGTGTGCAGGAACAGAGACCCAATGCAGCCAAAAATAAATGAATGAATGAATGAATAAATAAATAAATAAGCAAGCTTGAAATCTGTCATCCAAGGCAGTTCAGCATCTTAAGAAAACTTGCACCATGTATAAAACTCTTTTCTAAGGGTCCACATTCTGCAAACCTTTTTTATCACTTTCTGTATCCATCACTTTATTTTCCCAATCAGAAACAGCCACCTGTAAATCAGACCTACTTCCTTTTCCTTTAATAAAATGCAATTCCATTCCTCTTACCTTCCTTACTAAAAACCACTTTCTACTTTCCTTAAGCAACCATGAACTGTCCTTTATATCAGCACTCTGTAGATTGGTAAACATACATCCAAATAATAATTTTTGAAGAATGTGCTTCCTTATAGAAAATATCTCAGTGTGGCACCAAACACATTTTTTAATAGTTCTAAACCTTTTGTTTCTCTGTAAAAGGAAGCCAATGTTCAGTAATTACTGCTTAATAAACTTCCATCCTTTAACTTAATTTAGCACAACTCTAAATTTTCAAGTTGTTTAATATCTGGAGAGATCATGCTTAAGTAAATATTCCTAAAACATAATTATTCCTAAAAATTCACCCAAAGTTCTTATCTCATTTGCAGTTTTTCTTCTTAAAAGTTTCTTCACATCGAGTTATTTTCATTGCTGACAAATTTGTAGCAGATATAATCAGATCTTATTTAGTTTATATTAAACCTAGGCACAATAAAAGTATTATACTTAATGTTGATGGCTCTAAAGACATGTTCAGATGAATTAGATCAACAAACTTAAACATTAATACCAGGTATTAATTTAATATTGAATATTTCCCAGTTCACATGAACCTGAAATTTATTTAACTTTTCTTGTATTTAGAATTGTTTGATTTGTAAGCGCTTACTTTTCTTTAAAGCCAATGAAATAGAGCTCCTTTACAAATTAACCTCAGCAATATTATCCAAAGACAAAAACACGTACTGAGACATACACATATATCCAGACAGACAGAGATCTCATAGTTTCCACTTGAGATTTAAAATGTGTCTTTGCCTCTTTTTTTTTTTTTTTTTTGGCTTGAAGTTCTACTAATTAACCCAAGGCTGAACTCTCAAGCAAAGTGGGCTGTGTTTGTAACTCAAGGACATGATAAGAGTTAACTTCAAGCTTCCTCCTAGGCATATTTTTGTTCTCTCAGGGTCAGAATTTTGAAGAAAAGTATTTTAACAAGCTAGCCTTTTCTAATTGCACATGCAAAAAGAACTGGCTTTGCAATTTTAAGAAAAGTTTTATTTTAACCAGTTTTCTCCAGAGTCTAAAGAATACTGTGGCCATACTGTCAAAAATGATCTTTCTCGGGCTTCCCTGGTGGCGCAGTGGTTGAGAGTCCGCCTGCCGATGAAGGGGACGCGGGTTCGTGCCCCGGTCTGGGAAGATCCCACATGCCGCGGAGTGGCTGGGCCCATGAGCCATGGCCACTGAGCCTGCGCGTCCGCAGCCTGTGCTCCACAACGGGAGAGGCCACAACAGTGAGAGGCCCGCGTACCACAAAAAAAAAAAAAAAAGGGCACAAAGTCCTGAACATAAGGGAACCTCGGTCCATTTTCCCCATCCTGTGGCAATAAAGATCTAATTGTAGGAGACCCATTTTCAGGCCATTTTTCTTTGTCATTGGATCATAGCTACAGGTCGACCAGTCATTTAAGATTTTCCCTAAAAGTTCCCAGATGAGGGTGGAACCTTAGAGGAAGCGCTTCCCATTTTGTCTAGAGCAGTTGGTAACAGACGTTAGATGTTAGCGCGCTCAAATCAAAACATAAGCCTTCACCTCGTCAGCTGGAAGTCACACATAAACATAAACCATAAAAGGAAACAGCAAAGGGATGCTCAAAAAGAAAAAAGAGAAACATATGGCAGAGACCTGCCCAAACGTGACTTCTGAGTCCCACTCGACCTGGATGGTTGCCCCAAAGCGGCGCCTTACATCAGAATCTCCCTTTGCAGGGAGAATTCCACATCAGGATTTCCCTTTGCAGGAAAATCCTGCAAATTGGAACCGAGTTCCCCTACGTAGGGGGGGGGTACGGTCAAAGGTCCCGGAGTGCACTCCCGGAGACTCACCGTAGGTGCTGACGGGGTGTGTCGCGACCTCCGTATGCCCTCTTTCTGATCTTCCAATATTCAGTGTTTTCTCAGAGTGGAAGTCCAGACCGGCAAGGGCAAGAGAAGAGAAGGTGTCCTTAAGGCAAAAGAAGCCTGGCAGCTGCTGGGTCAGCCTCTCCCGCGTTCTCTGCCGCAGCCTCGGAGTTCCGCAGCCGAGTTGGCGGGCCGGGTGTGATCGGGGCACAGCCCTGGGGCAGGGAGTCCCTGGCGATCTGGACTCAGGGATATCCTCGAACCCTCCGCTCGCCTGAAGGGCTTGGAGAGAGATCCCCAAGCTTCCGATCAAGCCGAGGGGCACTGCGGAGCCGCCTGCCTGCGAACAGATCACGGAGGAGCCCCCATTTTGTGGACGAAATCTCGGCTTCTCTGTGCACCGATGCCGAACAGAAATTCGGAGCCAGAGATTTTGGAGGAAGAGAGAGAGGGCGTGATTTTTCTGCCAGGCACAAGGGAAGACACAGCAGGCTAGCGCCTCAAGGACTGTGCCCCCCCACCCTCCTTCGGGAATCGGAGAAGATTTTATATGTGGGGCTGCAGTCCGGGGGTATATGATAAGGATCAGAGTAGTGAAGGTCTTGCATTCTTCTTCTTCCCGCATTATTTCAAAACAGTCACAGCTGGCGTCAGGCAGTCGGGTAATTGGGTCCGTTTGTCTCTGCCTTATCCGCCTGCGACTTTTTTTCTGAAATGCAAATCCTACAAGGGGTGATTTACTACATGGGAGTGCAGGATGTAATTCACATAGTGTTAAAGAGTAATAGGTTAGCTTTGTGAAGTACAAATCTAGTTACAGAAACTACAGATGCTAGTAACAGAACAAAAAACAAAAAACTAGGAGTGATTAACTCTTTCAGGCCAGATTATGTTTCTTCTCTAGCCTGTTCACTGTTCCCTTTATTTTCCTTGTTCTCAGGAGAAGGGAAACTTCATTTCTATTTCTGCTGCAACAGAACCTCAAGCCAAAGAGGCTTTTTTTTTTTTTTTTTTTTTTTTTCGATACGCGGGCCTCTCACCGCTGCGGCCTCTCCCGTTGCGGAGCACAGGCTCCGGACGTGCAGGCTCAGCGGCCATGGCTCACGGGCCCAGCCGCTCCACTGCATGTGGGATCTTCCCGGACCGGGGCACGAACCCGTGTCCCCTGCATCGGCAGGCGGACTCGCAACTATTGCGCCACCAGGGAAGCCCTAAAGAGGCATTTTTAACCTCAAGCAGAAACTATGAGCTCTCTGTGTCTGTCTGGATATATGGATGTCTCATTACGTGTCTTTGTCTTTGGATAATATTGCTGAGGTTAATTTGTAAATGAGCTCTATTTAATTGGCTTAAAGTAAGCACTTACAAATCAAACATTTCTAAATACAAGAGAAATTAAGCTAAATAAATTTCAAGTTCACATGATCTGAGGAATATGAAGTATTAAATTAATATCTAGTATTAAAGTCAGCTTAAGTAGTTCATTGTTTAAGTATGTTAATTAGCAAGGCACATCTTTAGAATCATCAACATTAAGTATTGTACTTTTATTGTACTTGGGCTTACTGAGAGTCAATAAGTTCATACTATTGGGATCGCCAAAAAGTGCCTTCGGTTTTTAAGTAAAAATAAGACACATTTTTCATTTTCATCAAGAACTTTATTGAGCAACGTATTCACCCTTTTGTTCCACTACCTTCTGCCATTTTTCAGGCAACTTCATAATTCCATCTTCCTAAAACTTATCTTTTTGAGCAAAGAACTGTTCCAGGTGCCTTTTACAGTCTTCCAGGGAACTGAAATTTTTTCCATTAAGAGAATTTTATAAAGACCGAAGTAAGTGGAAATCCGAAGGTGCAATGTCTGGTGCATATGGCGGGTGAATCAGAACTTCCCAGCCAAGCTGTAACAGTTTTTGCCTGGTCATAAAACAACATGCAGTCTTGCATTATCCTGATGGAAGATTTTGCGTTTTCTATTGACTAATTCCAGACGCTTTTCGTTGAGTGCTGCTTTCAGTGGGTGTAAATGGGAGCAGTACTTGTTGGAATTAATCGTTTGGTTTTCTGGAAGGAGCTCATAATAGAGGACTCCCTTTCAATCCCACCATATACGCATCACCTTCTTTGGATGAAGACCGGCCTTTGGTGTGGTTGGTGGTGATTCATTTCACTTGCCCCACAATCTCTTCCGTTCCACATTATTGTACAGTATCTACTTTTTATCACCCGTCACAATTTGTTTTAAAAACGGAACGTTTTCCTTACGTTTAAGTAGAGAATCATGTGCAGAAATACGGTCAAAAAGGTTTTTTTCGCTTAACTTATGTGGAACCCAAACCTCAAAGCAATTAACACAACCAAGATGGTGCAAATGATTTTCAGAGCTTGATTTGGATATTTTGAATACGTCAGCTGTCTCCCACATGGTATAATGTTGATTGTTCTCAATTAATGTCTCGATTTGATCGCTATCAACTTCAGCTGGTCTACCCAACCGGGGAGCATCATCCAGCGAGAAATCTCCCGCACGAAACTTCACAAACCACTTTTGACACGTTCGATCAGTCACAGCACCTTCTCCTTACACTGCACAACTCTGTTTTGCATTTCAGTTGTATTTTTACCGTTCTTGAAATGATAAACCATAATATGCCAAAAATGTTGCTTTTTTTCTTTCATCTTCAATATTAAAATGGCTATACAAAAATTCACCAATTTTGATGTCTTTTTTTAAATGCATGCTGATATGACAGCTGTCACATACAATCTAACAAAATTGTTTCGAATGAAGTTAAAGAAAACTAAGTGCTACTAGAGACATCTTATGAAAAAAACCGAACGAACCTTTTGGCCAGCCCAGTATATCTTGCAAAATTTGTCAGCAAGAAAATTAACTTGGTATGGGATAAAAGCTTTTGGGTGAACACTTTAGGAATAATTATGTTTTAGAAATGTCTACTTAAAAATAGTTTTTCCAGGTTTCTGGTAACTTGAAATATTAGAGTTTTGCTAAATTAAATTAAATGATAACATTAAATGTCAAAATCATTTTTAAGGTAAAATACTGGAACATTGATTGCTGAACAAATCTAAGTTTACCTACTTTTGTCTTCTTACGAGAGGGAAACTAAAGATGTTTGGGTTTATTAGACATGCATCTTGCACCACATGCAAGAGAAATCATGCTATGAGGAAACTGTATGTTTTTGGAGGTTATGAAATAAATTCTTAAGTTTGCTAATCAAGGAATGCTGATATCACAGCCAGTTAAATTACTTGTTTCTTGGTTTTGTTAAGGTTTCTAAGAGTTTAAAAATTATTATATATAACTAAAGCTACTAAAATAATAAGGGAAACATTTCAATATGTAAAGATAGTAGGATATATATTGTCAGTGACAGAAGACATGAAGACGGGAAATATATTCATGGGGAAAAAAAAATAATTTTGTCCTAGAGCTGCTTGTTTATAGTTTTAAAAAAGGGGACAAATTAATATGGACACATAAAGTTATGGAAGGTTTACAGAAAAAGAACCTTGAAAAAAGGAGGGTTTTTTAATGGTCAGGATTGATTAAGATTAGATTGAATTTAATTAAATAAATGGATTTTGTTATTAACAGTAAGGTGGTACCAAAAAAAAAAAAAAAGAATTTGGTTTTCTCTCTGTTAAAAGAACAAAGTTTTCTTGAAATGCTGCTTTTGATAACAGATTGTGTGAATCTCTTGGCCTTTAAGTGACTTGTATTTGCTTTTGAAATCTTTTATTACTTTGGTTGAGTGAATAAGTATTGTTTCAAAATGACCTATAATTCCGTTCACCAAGTGTTTTGAAACTTTTTGATATTTTTGACAAACTTCCCAAAAGTCAAATTCTAGTTAAGGTTCTTCTGACCTCCAGCTAACTTTGAGGTGCTTCAGAGGGCCCCTGCGGCATCTCAGAAAAAAATATTAAACTAACTAGGATTATTTGGTAGATTAAATTAGAGGGGAAGCATTGTCAAATAAAAGGTAACATTAAGCCTTCTTTTTATTATGTCTATATAAGTATATTGTGGGTGTTACAGAAATTATATGAAATTCCTTAAAATCTTATATGACCTGACATAAAATGTTATCCATCATCAAATTTGAGGCTCACACCAAAGGGACTGAACCTGAGTGTTAGGGAAATGCCCTAACTGACTTTCATGCAAAGGCAACAACAGAATCTGTAAAGATTATAGCACATGTAGATAAACTCCATTCTGGTTCTACAAAGAAACTTAACCCCTCATTGCCATCCTGATGTCTTTATAACATGGCAACAGTCTGCTCCTAAATCAGAGAAATTAAGATATGTAAACAATAGCTGTGAGTTAAACAGTCAGGGCTATGGGAAACCCAAGACAGACACTTGGATTGTCCCAGGTCCCTGGCAAACCCCATTTTTTATTTAATGGGTTAAAGCCTTCCCTGACTGCAAGACTGATGCCCTCACAATGAAAAAAGAAATGGTTAGAAAATGTGTTTTCCACTTGGGATATTCTTTCTACAATCATAATTTGGCTATACTTGGTAAAAATGAGAGAAAAGATTGTTTTTAGAGAGAAAAGATTGTTTTTAGAGAGAAAAGATTGTTTCAATAGGTGTTAAATTCTAGTTTTGTTAATTGAGGTCAGTATTTACTGTCTAAAACTCTCTTCCCAAATAGCTCTTTGTTACTATGTTACGTTATTGTAAAGTTTAACTGAGTTATTAAGAAGATATCCTAAGCTTGTTTCTGAAGCTGATCACTGTAATCTATCTTTGGATGAAGATCAGGTGCCCCATGATCTATAACCAAGGGGTTATGCATACTGGAAAAAGCATCATTTAAAGGACTGTCTTCAACCTAGATGAAAGACTTCTTATCAGGTATTCTCAAGTACCCCATGCACAAGGAAACTGAAGGGAAACAACTCTTAAATTCATATTTCCCAATTAAGAAGGGCCTCTGCATTGAACTATCTACAGAAAAGACTGCTGACCCCAAATGACAACCACACAGGATAAGAAGACAACAGCAGTGGTAGGCAGCTGACCCAAGGATCTGTATCAGCCCTGAAGAACCATCCAACTAATTTAATTGAATTGTTTACCAAATGTTTGTCTTCCTATCAAAATGGAAAGTTATTGTTTTACTTCTGACCATACGTTTAACACCAATGTTCAGGATGGAAAGAAATTTCTCTAGTGAAGTTGTCTAACTATTCATGACATATATCACTGCTTGCTTTGAGTGTACTGCTAAAAGCACGTATGTTTGAATGACAATTTGGTACAATTGATTAAGTGCATAGCCTATAAAGTGTTTCCCTGTCAGCATACCTCACTATATTTGTTTGTCCTATCTGATTAGTTTTCCCCCAACGTGGAGAACTAGGCAAAGGTATAAACGAAGAGTAAGCCTAGCCCTGAGGGACATGAATGGACCTGGAGCAGGCAGCTAAACCACTCCAACAACAATGGAAAAGTGTATTGATTATCAGTGCTTTCTATGGAGAGATTTGCAACTAAAAGGGAAAAATGATGGAGGAAATTTTCACATATTGAGGTATGGGAAAGTCATTCTGGCTTATACATTATTTTGAACTTTAGGCTAACCAGAACAGCCTGTTTGTGTCCTATTACATACACTTGTACATCTGCTTTAACCATTGAGAAAAAGTATACATTTAAAAATCAAAGTAGAGTAAATATGGTTCAGGCATTGAATACAGAGCTGGATGGCTGTTACGGATGTGGTTTCAGACATGTTTCTGTACGACTGAGAACCTGGCAGCCGACTGCAACCTTATGCCCTCCAAGGTGTTAATATAACAAAAGGTGACATCAGGCCAGAAAGAAAGAAAAAGCCTCTCTGCTTATCTTGCAGGATTCTAGAGCACCTTTTGGGACAAGCGAATCCTTTAAAATGAAAGTCCAGAACTTTCTCTCTTCTAATCCTCCCCAATTTTAACATTGCCCCTGTTCAGCAGGAAGTAGCCAGATGACTTTTTAGTCCTCACTGCCATAGATATGGAGGGTTATAACTGACAGTGGGGAATATGTAGCTGAATATAGAGTTAAAAATTTAACAACTGACCACCTCCTTTAACTCATGCATTAAATCAAATAATGTACACATGCTGTTTCTGTCTGCTAACTATGCTGATAAGTTCTAGCCTGTTTGGCTAGTTCTTCTTAATTTGAGTCACAGGTGTGTAGGATCAAGCAGAAGAAAAACAGAGCATCTTGACCAGAGGCAGACCACTGCAATGGCCATGAATCACAGATATATCGAAAGAAACAGCACCAGCCCAGTGAGGTCTCAGTCAAGTAGTCCTGTTACCCCTACCCTCAAAATTCTCCTTAAATAGACCTGCCCTCTTTCAGAGAGTAGGACAGTAGTTTTCAAGAAGTTAGTCTCCTACCCTCCTCATTTGCTGGCAAAATAATATTTCTCAAGGGAATTCCCTGGCAGTCCAGTGGTTAGGACCCTGCACTTTTACTGCAGAGAGTGCAGGTTCAATCCCTGGTCAGGGAACTAAGATCTCACAAGCCATGTGGGGCAACCAAAAAATAAATATAAATAAATAAATAAGTAAATATCTCAAGGACTCCAAAATGACACTGGCCAGCACCAGTGTGCTTGTGGTAGAATGAGCTACCAAAAATGGCTCCTGCCAGCAACTGTGTCCCCAGGGTGAGCTCCAATTGCTTCCCGCCTCTCCAGGAGACTCTTCTAGAACAGCAGAGGTGACTCAGGAGGCCCTGGAAGATCTCAGCCTCACAAGATGGAGAAGCCAGATATCAAATCACGAGGGAAGGCCAGCTGCAGTTGGCAAAACTCATTTGGACTGTGATGTGAGTGAAAAACATATGCTTGTTGAATGAAGGAATAATCAAAGAGCTAAAAGACTGGAATGTTTCTAAGTACCAAGAGCAGAAGAGTACAGGGTTTTCTGTGAAACTTTGGAAAGGATGATGGACTAGTTGACAAGAAATTTTTCTCACTCCAAACAATTGGGTTGGATCAACTGGCACTTTGGTGAAGCTATCCTGAGAAGCCACTATTCTTTTCCATTTTCTCCTGCTGCCACCACATCTAAAGAGCACAAAGTGTTTCTAAGGCTATAGATAGCCCTGTGGGATGGTATTGTAGTTAATACTGAGTTCTGAAGGCCCTGGTTTTGCTAGTGAAATGATAGGAGCATGATGTGTGTACATTAAAAGAAGTGTTGTTATATTAAAATCTTTTCTTTCTTTCCTTTATTCTCAAAACCTTGTCCTCATTATCATTTGGCATTGGGAACAGGGACCAAAATTTTGGTTACATGCTGAGCAGAGCATTTCTGCCCACTCCAGGCTCCTGCTCCCCTTCTCTGGCCTGACAGGGCCCCTTGGCAATGGAGGAGGACAATCAAAATAGAACATGAGCACTGTGGCCACCAGGTAGCACCAGCACACACTCCTGCTGCCAAGCAAAGGCTCAGGGAAGCCCAGAGGACTAGGGGTCTTTGTTCTCTGGACCTGTCTCAGAGCCTATCTGAACCCTCAGCACCTCCCTGACCAGGGGAGTGAAAAGCGGTTCTTGTTTGGATGAAAAGACCCATTGGGTTTTTTTTTTTTTTTAATTTATTTATTTATTTTTGGGTGTGTTGGGCCTTCGTTTCTGTGTGAGGGCTTTCTCTAGTTGTGGTGAGAGGCAGCTACTCTTCATTGTGGTGCACGGGCCTCTCACTATCGCGGCCTCTCTTGTTGCGGAGCACAGGCTCCAGACGCGCAGGCTCAGTAGTTGTGGCTCATGGGCGTAGTTGCTCCGCAGCATGTGGGATCCTCCCAGACCAGGGCTCGAACCCGCGTCACCTGCATTGGCAGGCAGATTCTCAACCACTGCGCCACCAGGGAAGCCCGACCCATTGGGTTTTGTATTGTTATATCTTGGGTGGCATTATTCACTCATTCATTCATTGATCAAAATCATACCCAGCCATTCCAGGAAGGAAGTGGAGAATACAAAGAAGGAATAACCCTGTCCTCGGGAACTCTCAGTCTAATGGAGAAGACAGACGGTGTGGTAATAAGGAAACATTTATTGAGCACCTATTGCATGCTTCTTTAAAGCCCTCTAGTGGCTCCCATTGCCTTCAAGGTAAATCCAAACTCCCCCTTCTCAGCCCACCCTGCCTCTCTGCTCCAGTCATCCTGTACTACCTGCAGGTGTGTCCCCAAGCACACCCAGCCCCCTGGGCCTCATACCTGTGCATTTCTCTGAAACTGACTAATTCCTATTTGTCCCTCAAGATGTCACCTCTAAAAAAAAGCCTTTCTGAACCTATCCTTGTCACTGCACTCACCACAATTTGTCAAACTGATCTTTCAGGGGACCAACAACTTTGGGGCCAGGAGGTCACAACCACTTACTTTTATTTGTATATCCAGTGCCTAGACAAGTATCTGGAACATGGTCAGCCCTCAGTGGGTGGTTGGGTTTACAGATGAATGAGACGAGGCCATTTCATGACCTGGCAGTGAAATCACACACAGAATCCCACCTAGGGAGACAGGGCTCCCCATTACCGATGACACTTGAGCTGAGTCATGAGGGAAATTCCAGGTCATGAGAGTCACAAAAGTGACAGCACAGAAGTATGAAGCAGTACAGGGAATACAAGGATTTGCAGATTTGAAGGGTCTAAGTGAAAGGGCTGCAGAGGGACATAAAATCCAGAAGACAAGGGCCCTCCTATTCTGGATAAGGTGATGGAACTTTTTCCAGAGGGTGGTGGGGAGTCGCTGAAAAGCTCTAGATTGGTGGAGTAATGTGATCAGACTTGGGTGTTATATAATGTATCAGTGAGCAATTGCTGTGTAACAAACCACCCCCAAACTGAAAACAACAACCATATATTTGGCTCCCGAGTCTGTGGGCTACCAAGCAAGTACTGCTGATCTGGACCAGCCTCTGCTGATCTTGATTGGGCTCACGCAAGTGTCTGCATCTGTGGGTCAGCCAGAGGCTGGCTGGTCTTTGTTGCCTCCAGGTGCTGTCTCATTCTCCAGCAGTCTCAGCTAGACTTGTTCACATGGCGGTCACAGGGGCGCAAGAGAGTAAGTATTTGTATGCAAGGCCTCTTATATCCAGAGCTGAGAGCTGGCACACCATCACGTCTGCTGTGTTTTATTATCAAAGCGAGTCAAGCGGCTGGCCCAGACTCTTCATGAGTGCAGCTGCAAAATCACATGGCAAAGGACACGTACAGAGAGATGTGAAAACAACTGTGGCCATTGAGATGAATCTCTCTGGCTCTGCAGGGTGGAGAACAGCAGCAGGGAGAACTGGTTAGAGTCTTTGATTAGCCCAGGTAAGAGGCAAAAGATAGATACTCTTCAGAGAAATGCTCTGTGAGTGAAGTCTCCTTAGCACTTCCAAGGTGCCAGGTCCTGGATTAGTTCCATCTTGGAGGCTGGGGAGTCCACCTGACAAGAAGGCATTAAATCTCAGTTTGAAGAGGAGGAATAAGATTTGGGAAGCTCCCACCCAAGCAGCCGCTGCATGGTTGGGGCTCTAGAGGCTGCAAGAGCCAAGGGATCAGTCCGAATGCTGTCCCTGGAAGTGTCAGCTCAGGCACAGTCACCATTATTTGGGAAAAGTGCTGGGAGTCTGGCCCTGGGGTTGTCGTCCAGCTCCATCCCTGAAGGAAGATGAGAAGCCCAGGTAAAGATTTTTAAACCATGGTCTGTGTAGGAAGGAAGGATTACTTTGCACTTAAGGACTTAGATTCTAGAGCCAAACTGGCAAGGGTCCTATCCCAGCTCTGTCACCAGCTCTGTCATGGGTGTGAGACCTGTGCTGTCACACAGTACCCACTCAGAAGCCTCCAGGCTCCGTGGTAGCTTTAGTACTCTGCTATTGCCATCTTGAAATTCTTAATAACTTTTAAATTATTGCATGTGCAGTCCAGTTCCTTTAAACTAATCTTCACAAAAGCCTTGCTAGGTAGACATTAATATGCCCATTTTACAGATGAGGTAACTGAGGAAATGGAGGCAGCCAGTATGGGCTTTCTAAAGGTGGAAGTGGCGTGGCCCTGCCAGGGGGTAAACAGCAGTAAGGGAATAATCTGCCCCTAATTTGGTTCTTACTCTGCTCTTACCCTCAGTTCCAGGCCTCTCACAGTGTCATAGGCCCAGGAAGAAGAGAAAACCCAGGGGAGCCTGGGCTGTCAGTGCACAGACAGCCAGAGCACCGGCTCTGGACTCAGGAGTTAGAGATAGAATTCAGAGCATGATTTTCCGGTTGACCTTGGGCATGTACATTTCCCTCTCTGAGTCTCAGTTTCCCCACCTATAAAATGGCACAGATGCATTCTGAGGTCCCTTGCTGCACCCTTGTATTAACCAGGTCTTTTATGTTCTGTATTCTGATGCCTTGATATCTGGGGCCTTGCTGATTCTGGAGGGACTGCCCCTCCCAGAGTTCGCCAATCCCTAATGATAGGAATGAACTTCCCCATCAAGCGTGCCAGAGCCTGTACCCCAACTACCTTCTCTACCAGGCCCTCCACATCTGGCCACTATCATCCTGCCCTAATCACTCCAGGCCAAGTACCTGACAACTGTGGGAACTCCCTAAGCCCCAGAGCCCATTGCAATTGGCTAGTTTGCCAATCCCAAACCTGCTTATTCTGCTTCACCTCGACCTTGCCCCCAGCAACCAAGATAAAGGTTCTTGCGCCCAATTCCTCGTTCCTTCCTCTGCCTCCTGATGCACCCGGTGCCTCAGCTGTGGCCCACCATGGTGGTGTCACGCCCCCTCCTCTGGGGAGCTGTGAGTAACAAACTATCTTTTCAGTGGCAGTTGGCTCCTGATCCGTGGCCTTACCACACCTCAGACTGTCTATTAATACACTATATCTTAAAACAACCCCTTTATTTATGAATTACTTTATTTTTCTTTCTCCATTCCAGGCACTCTTTAGAAACAGCAACCCATTTCAACCTCGCAGTAGCCCAATGAGGTAGATACACTTGTCACCCCCATTTTAGAAATACAAAACCGAGGCACAGAAAAGGGAAGGTTCTTGCCTCAGGACACACAGCTAGTAAGTGCTGAGCTGGAATGCAAACACACGCACTATGGCTCCAGAGTCGGTATTAATATTCTGGTATGCCACTCTCCATGATTTGGCCTCATGCATACTGATAATCAAGAGGAAAATAGTAGGCACTCTCCAAAGTTCTCAACAGCAAGGCGGGAGGTCAGCTGATGTCCCTCCTGCACATGGCCCGTGCAGCTGTGTCTCATGGTGTTTACCTTCCCCTCTGTCTCCTGCCACCAGATTGGCTGGACTCAAAGCTCCAAGCCCAGAGGGTGAGCCACTGCTAGGGAACTTTGGCCCTGTATGCATCTCTGGCACCTCGTCCCAGACAAAAATTTCAAAATGTCACCCTGCTATTTGCATTTCAGCAGGACTCATGCCAAGCTGTGGAAGTGGAGAGGGAGGTCAGGACCAGAGCAAAGAGCCACAGTACAGAAGAGCAGCTCGCATGCCTACAGGTCTCTAGGAGTTTGGAGAGGCAGTACGGTCCCACCCCTCAGCTCTGCCCCCCTCCAGTCCCGCCCTCTCTAGCTCTGGCTGCAAGCTCCTACCCCCCCGAACCCCCGGCCACCTCTAAGACACACCCTCCCCGCCCCAGAGTTTCCCCTCTTTTATACTGACAGCCACGACTAAACCCTCCAATTACAGGTGGCCGGAGACTCTTCAAACAATTTGTTTCATAAGTGTTTTTCCCTTCCTGGACTCTAACCTTAGGGTGCTGTGGGCTACCAAGGCAGACACAAGCACACAGAGGCCTTTGGACAAGGGGAGGCTGTGGTCTGGGGTCCTCAGAACAACTTGAAAACTTTCAGAGCAACTCCCAGACCCACAGCTGCCCAGCTGGGGAATTAAGGGCAAATCTTTTCATTTCCCTGGGCTTTTATTTCATAGAGTTCCATGCTCTTATTTTGGAAACATCTTAAATCTCATTCAGTCTCCCTTCTGATGCCTAAATTAACTTCACAATATTCCTGCTAAGTGACTCAGCCTCCTGTTGCACACCTGCAGGGTCAGGGAACTCATTACCTCTCCAGGCAGGGATCTTTGGACAGAATGTTCTTACAATAAAGGGACTCCATCTCTCCATAGTCTTTGGTTCTAATTATTCATTCATCCATCCCTCCATCTTTCCTTCCATTTATTCATTATTTCATTTATTCATTCATTCTCCAAACATTTACCAGATGCCTGGCACTATGCTAAGTGTAGTGGATACAAAGATAAATCCAAGACATGTTGCTGTAAACTGGACTGGATCCTGAATTTTTCTACTTTCCTCAAATATCTGGCTATGACTCTCCAAACTAAAGTTTCAAGTTTTTTCCCACCTTTCTGATTTGGAATCACTAAGCACAAAGACTGTCCTTTAATCTCCTTGGAAGGGAGCCCATTATAACAGGTCCTCCTGACTACCCAGATGACAGCCAAATATCAGGGACTTAAACCTTGGGTCCTCATTTCCTTTTTTTTTAATTTATTTATTTATTTATTTAGTTTTGGCTGCGTTGGGTCTTTGTTGTTGCACGCAGGCTTTCTCTAGTTGCGGCGAGCGGGGGCTACCCTCCGTTGCAGTGCACAGGCTTCTCACTGCAGTGGCTTCTCTTGTTGTGGAGCACAGCATCTACGTACACAGGATTCAGTAGTTGTGACACATGGGCTCAGTAGTTGTGGTACATGGGCTTAGTTGCTCCACGGCATGTGGGATCTTCCTGGACCAGGGCTCAAACCCGTGTCCCCTGCATTGGCAGGCAGATTCTTTTTTTTAATATATAAATTTATTTGTTTCATTTATTTATTTTTGGCTGCATTGGGTCTTCGTTGCTACGCATGGGCTTCTCTCTAGTTGCAGAGAGCAGGGGCACCTCTTCGTTGCGGTGTGCAGCCTTCTCATTGCAGGGGCTTCTCTTGTTGTGGAGCATGGCCTCTAGGCAGGCGAGCTTCAGTTGTTGTGGCACGTGGGCTCAGTAGTTGTGGCTCGTGGGCTCTAGAGTGCAGGCTCAGTAGTTGTGGTGCATGGGCTTATTTGCTCCATGACATGTGGGATCTTCCTGGACCAGGGCTCGAACCCATGTGCCCTGCATTGGCAGGCGGATTCTTAAGCACTGTGCCACCAGGGAAGTCTGGCAGGTGGATTCTTAACCACTGTGCCACCAGGGAAGTCCTTTGGGTCCTCATTTGTCAACTTAAAAGGATTCCTCTAGACGCTAGGAACTGCACACCTGCTGGAGACCTCAAAATCAAATTGACTAGGAAAAGAAGTAGCCAACATTGAGGTAGACTACTTCCTACCAAGACATTGGATCCAGAAAGTTTCATTCCATTTCTCCTTTGCTACTTGACCATTCTTTTCCTAATTCTTACACCATGAAAATATTTTATGATTCTTTTGTCCACCTTTTGTCTTGCTCTGGCCTGGAAAGATAATGCCATTGCTCAAATGCCTCAGGACATTGCAAATAATGGTAATCCAACCACCAAATGACAGTTAGATTTGCCATGATGGTGGTGATTCTGTAGTTTTTCCTGTCACAAACTTACCCTGATTTCCAGTGCCTTAGTTTCCCTGGAACAAACTCAGTCCCCTCTGTACTGTGTCGGACAACGTGACCCTGGGGGTCCATTTCCCTGTCTCTGATTCCCTGCCTGTGATCCCAAACTGTGTACAAAAAGACGGGCACAAGGCAAGGATAACTGGAATACATATGCCTGTGTGGTCTATCAACCCTCAAATTTTATTGACCTCCATGGCTGATGCCTTTCCAGCCCTGAGACACAGACTCAACTGGGAATTATCAGAAGGCATTCATCATTCAAGATTAGCTTCCTGTGGCAGATTACTACTCTCCCGGGTAGGAGTAGGTGCAAATGAGGCTATGATCTGAAACCTCTCCTCAACTGTTCAAAGTATTGCAGGATCTTCTGCTAACATAATGGTTGCCCAACAAAAATCCTTAGACTCTCTGGACAGGTTGTTTTTTGTTTGTTTGTTTTGTTTTTTTAACATCTTTATTGGAGTATAATTGCTTTACAATGGTGTGTTTCTGCTGTATAACAAAGTGAATCAGCTATACGTATACGTATATCCCCATATCCCCTCCCTCTTGCGTCTCCCTCCCACCCTCCCTATCCCACCCCTCCAGGCAGTCACAAAGCACCAAAGCACCGAGCTGATCTCCCTGTGCTGTGCAGCAGCTTCCCACTAGCTAACTGTTTTACATTTGGTAGTGTATGTATTGGACAGGTTGTTTCTGATAATAAAACTGCCGTTGATTATCTTTTAGCTGAACAAGTAGGTGTCTGTGCAGTGGACCACGACACTTGAGGCACCTGGATTAACACTTCTGAGGAAGCTGAACATCATTTGAGCATGAGATCACTGAGCAAGCCACGTGCCTTAAGAAAGTGACCCTTTCAATGGGGTCTTTCCTTGACTCATTTGATTTTGATTGATTTAGGTTCTTGGGGACCACGGCTTTAAAGTACACTCTAGACATTGGGAATTATCCTGCTTCTAATAATCATAGTAATCTCCCTGGTGTGTTGTAGCCCCTCAAAATCTTAGATACATATTCGTAGCTAATCTCCCTAAGACTGGAACATCAGAAAAGGAACAAAGAGAATAACCAACTAAAAAAATGTGAATCGAAAATCATGACCTCTGAATACAACAGAGATTCAGCAAAGAACATCATGACCTGTGAATACACACAGAGGATCAGCAAAAACTTCAGAGTGGCAGCTGGGAGTGGCACCGATGCCTTAAATTTTTATCACGTCTCTCAGTTAAGCTGAGACTCTGACCAAAAGCAGAAAATTGTCAAAAGAGACAACAGTCCCCAAATGGAATCACTTGCACTAAGCACACGTCACCAAACAGGTTTAATATCTGACTTAATTATAGTTCAACTTCTCCCAGGAGTAAAATGTTAAACCGGTCAATCTGGAATTGCCTGGTCAGCACCAGTGAGGTCATTGGCCTGATAGACCCCTGCCATCCCCCCCTTTAAAAATTTATTTTTATTGTGGTAAAAGTCACATAATATAAAACATACTGTTTTAACCATATTTAACTGTACAGTTCAGTGGCACTAAGTACATTCACATTGCTGTGCAACTCTCACCGTCATCCATCTACTGCATTTTGCACCTTCCTAAACTGAAACTCTGTCCCCATTAAACATCGACTCCCCATTCCCCCTCCCCATGCCCCCAACCCCGTAGCCCCTGGCATCTACAAATGTACTTTCGTACTCCATAAATTTGACTATTCAAGGTACCTTGTATAAGTGGAACCAAACAGAATTTGCCTGCACCTACTGTATATTGGAATGCATTTTTAAGGTTAACGAACAGATTGTACCTTCTTTTTTTTTCCCCTGTGCTAAACAATAGGTTCTCATTAGTTATCTGTTTTACACATAGTAGGGTATATGTGCCAATCCCAATCTCCCAATTTATCCCCCCCCCCCTTTTCACCCTTGGTGTCCTTTGTTCTCTACATCTGTGTCTCTATTTCTGCTTTGCAAATAGGTTCGTCTGTATTATTTTTCTAGATTGCACATATATGCGTTAATGTAGGATATTTGTTTTTCTCTTTCTGACTTACTTCACTCTGTATGACAGTCTCTAGGTCCATGCACGTCTCTGCAAATAGCACAATTTCGTTCCTTTTTATGGCTGAGTAATGTTCCATTGTATATATGTACCACATCTTCTTTATCCATTCGTCTATTGATGGGCATTCCATGAACTGGCTATTGTAAATAGTGCTGCAATGAACCTTGGGGTGCATGTATCTTTCCAAATTATGGTTTTCTCAAGGTATATGCCCAGTAGTGGGACTGCTGGGTGATATGGTAGTTCTATTTTTAGTTTTTTAAGGAACCTCCATACTGTTCTCCATAGTGGCTGTATCAATTTACATTCCCACCAACAGTGCAAGAGGGTTCCCTTTTCTCCACACCCTCTCCAGCATTTGCTCTTTGTAGATTTTCTGATGATGCCCATTCTAACTGGTGTGAGGTGATACCTCATTGTAGTTTTGATTTGCATTTCTCTAATAATTAGTGATGTTGAGCATCTTTTCATGTGCCTCTTGGCCATCTGTATGTCTTCTTTGGAGAAATGTCTGTTTAGGTCTTCCGCCCTTTTTTTGATTGGGTCGTTTGTCTTTTTGGTATTGAGCTTCATGAGCTGTTGTTATATTTTGGAGATTAATCCCTTGTCAGTTGCTTCGTTTGCAGATATTTTCTCCCATTCTGAGGGTTGTCTTTTCTCTTGTTTATGGCTTCCTTTGCTGTGCAAAAGCTTTTAAGTTTAATTAGGTCCCATTTGTTTATTTTTGTTTTTATTTCATTACTCTAGGAGATGGGTCAAAAAAGATCTTGCTGTGATTTATGTCAATCCGGAATTGCCTGGTCAGAACCAGTGAGGTCATTGGCCTGATAGACCCCTGCCACCCCTTAATGTAAGGTGAGCATGCCACAAAAAATGCACTCTTATTTAGTAACTTCCTTGTCCCACCTCCTTCTGCCTGTAAGAGTCTTTCATTTTGTATAGCTCTCTGAGCATCTTTCTTTCTGCTATATGGGACACTGCCCAATTCATTAATTATTGAATAGAGCCAATAAGATCTTTAAATTTTACTCAGTTGAATTTTTACCTTTTAAACACCTTTAATTCATGACAATTTATAATCTTCCATTTATGGAAATGGGTAAAATTTTTTTGAACAATTGCATTAAAACAAAAAGAATTAATTCATTTAAGAAAACTGCTCATAGGAACTTCCCTGGTGGCGCAGTGGTTAAGAATCCGCCTGCCAGTGCAGGGGACATGGGTTCGAGCCCTGGTCCGGGAAGATCCCATATGCTGCGGAGCAACTAAGCCCATGCGCCACAACTACTGAACCTGCACTCTAGAGCTCATGAGCCACAACTACTGAGCCCATGGGCCACAACTACTGAAGCCCGCATGCCTAGAGCCCGTGTTCCGCAACGAGAGAAGCCACCGCGATGAGGAGCCTGCACACCACAACGAAGAGTAGCCCCCGCTCGCCACAACTAGAGAAAGCCTGCGTGCAGCAACAAAGACCCAACACAGCCAAAAATAAATAAAAAAAAAAAAGAAAACTGCTCATAATAGTACAGACGGTACGCTGATATGGCTAAAAATGTGATGTTAGCATGAGAATAACAGATTCCAGAAACACTGTATATGTCTAGGCTGCATTGAAAAATTTCATAGAATTCCAGGTTCATAGAATGTTGATCCAAGGTGGATGGCGCATGAGGGATCACCTCAGCCATCGCCACCCCTGCCTCTCACCACTCCCTTTCCAAAAAGGACGTTCCGAAGTCACCCTCTGAGTTTCCAGACCTCTGGTCCGCCAGTGCAGCGTTCGCCACCATGAAGACTCTGCCTGATTAATCCCATGATTAATGGGCAGAGTCCAGTTGAATGGTCCAGTAGGACATGGGCTCAGACTTGTCTAGTGCTTGTTCTAGTATGTGCTCTCCATGTATCTGTTGAGTGAATTGATGGAGATGGCAGGGGTCTGATTTGGAGCTTAGGGGTGTCTTCTTTCCCAAGACCTGCCCAGCTACTTAGGCATTAAGGCCAGTATAGGATTTTCCTCTTCAGACTAGTTCCATATGGGAGTTTCCCAAGTTAAAAGCTGTAATCTCTATCAAATGCCACTGAAACAAGAGCTGTATCACTTACAGCTGGTGCGACCCAGGGAGCGGGCACAGGTTAAGCAAACTGAGGTCTGGCTTGATGCCTTACCCATTTCTGCAGAGTCATCATGAGCCAGGAGTGGGCATGCAGGCTGCAGACACTTCAAGGTCTGGGCATAGCTGCGCGTGTTTGCGGAACTGTGGGTGTCACAAGAGGGCATGTGATGGAACAGTGGGGCTGGGAGAATAATTCATCCTTACCTTTTATATTTTGCTAAGACAGCATCCTGCAGTCTTCATAGTCGAAGAGCCAGGTCTGTCTCAAGTTGCAAAGGCCAGCTGGCCAGGGCAAAAGGCAGGATGGTTTTGCCTTAACAGCTCTGTGTGTGTGTGTGTGTGTGTGTGTGTGTGTGTGTGTGTGTGTGTGCGCGCACGCACGCGTGCACGCACGTGTGTGAGTGTATGAGTGCAAAGTGATTAGAAACAGCTTTGTTTTCTGCTTAGGAAGACAGCCTGGGTTGTTCAGTGTGGATAGAGATAGGGGTGTTCTTTATTAGGGTGTTCTTTAGGACCCATGTTTCTTTCCTGGTAAAAGGGAGGAGCCCAGCCCTGGTCAGTCTTTGTAGAAGCAGTCGCCTCTGGGGCCTGACTCTACTGCTGTCCCAAACTCACCCCTCGCCGGCCTGCCACAGTGGCTACAGTGGGTGCAGATGAGCATCACTCTTAGAACTTGGATCTCCAAAAGCTTCATTTCAGCTACAACCTATGACGTTGGCCAAGAACCCATGAGCTTTTCTAAGATTGTCATGTGCTTTATGGTTGCCCAATTCTTCCTAATGTTAATATTGGTCTGGCCTGGACAAGGTCAGTTTTGACAAATGACAGTTGGGAAACAGTGCAAGCAGGGAGAAGGCACAGCTACCTTTTCAGTCTTCTGCCCTAGAGACAACCCCTTCACATCTGCTCCCTCTCCACGGACAAGAACAAAGTTCACATCTCACGACTCCGGTTAACACAATGTTTAGAGTAAGGTCTATAACACTGTGCAGCTTTTGTTCAATTCTCAGCTCTTCCTCTTACTTGCTTTGTGACTGTGGGCCATTTCCTTGTCCTCACTGAGCACTGGGAGATCATAGTATCAATTCACAGGTTTATTTTGAGAACTAAGTGAGATCCTGCATACAAAGCCCTCAGCACGGTCATTCTCACACTGTGAGCGCTCCGTAAATATTTGTCAAATGAATGTCTGAGTGAATAAAAGTGGAAAATACTAATAAAAACACTCGCAATATTATAGCCAGGAAATGGCTGTTGCAACACAAGTTAGAGGTATAACCTTCCAAAATTTTTCCTCCCCAAAGAAAGATATTTTTTATATTATAATGGGATATTGTACATGACTAGATTTTTTATTTATTTTTAAAAATTTTTTTTATAAATTTATTTATTTATTTTTGGCTGCGTTGGGTCTTTGTTGCCGCACTGGGCTTTCTCTAGTTGAGGTGAGCGGGGCCTACTCTTCGTTGCGGTGCGTGGGCTTCTCATTGAGGTGGCTTTTCTTGTTGCGGAGCACGGGCTCTAGGCTCGCAGGCTTCAGTAGTTGTGGCGTGCAGCCTCAGTAGTTGTGGCACACGGGCCCAGTTGCTCTGCGGCATGTGGGATCTCCCCAGACCAGGGCTCAAACCCGTGTCCCCTGCATTGGCAGGCGGACTCCCAGCCTGCTGCGCCACCAGGGAAGCCCTAGATTTTTAAAAATATTTATTTATTGAAAGATTATCCACACACCATAAAATTCACCTTTCTAAGGCGTCCACTTCAGTGGTTTTCAGTATATTCACAGGGTTGTGCAACCATCACCACTATGTAATCCCAGAACATTTTCATCACCTCAAAGAGAAGCCTCCATGCATTAGCAGCCGCACATCATTCCCCCACCCCAGGCCTGCGGCAGCCACTAAACTACTTTCCGCCTCTATGGATTTGCTTAATCTGGACATTTCATACAAATAGAATCATACAATATATGTCCTTTCATGTCTGGCTTCTTACATTAGCGTAATATTTTCAAGGTTCATCCATGTTTAGCATGTACCAGTACTTCATTTCTTTTTATGGCTGAATAATATTCCATTGTAGAGATAGGTAGTATTTTATTTGTCCATTCATCAGTTCCTGGATATTTGGGTCCTTTCCACTTCGGGCCGTTGTGACTAATGCAGCTATTTGTGTACAAGTTTTTGTATAGATATGTTTTCAGCTGTTGTGAGTATATACCTAGGAGTGGAATTGCTGGGAAATCTGGTAACTTTGTGTTTAATTTTTTTTAATTTTTAAATTTTTTTGGCCTCATCACGTGGCATGCAGGATCCTCAGGGATCGAACCCACGCCCCCTGCAGCGGAAGCATGGAGTCTTAATCGCTGGACCGCCAGGGAAATCCCTGTGTTTGATTTTTGAGGAATTGCCAAACTGTTTCCTAAAGCAGTCATAGTTATATTATAATCTGTTTTTTTCCCCTTCACAATAGATCATGACTGCCTTTCCTTGTCAATAAATAGAGGTGTGTATGACTTCCCTGGTGGCTCAGTGGTTAAGAATCCGCCTGCCAATGCAGGGGACACGGATTCGAGCCTTGGTCAGAGAAGATCCCACATGCCACAGAGCAACTAAGCACATGCGCTACAACTACTGAGCCTGCGTGCCACCACTACTGAAGCCCCCGCACCTAGAGCCTGTGCTCTGCAACAAGAGAAGCCACCCCAGTGAGAAGCTCGCGCACTGCAAAAAAGAGCAGCCCCCGCTCGCCTCAACTAGAGAAAGCCCACGCACAGCAACAAAGACCCAACGCAGCCAAAAATAACTAACTAAATAAATAGAGGTGTGCTTCACTAGTTTGAGTGAAAGCATAGTATTTCCTTAGCCAGCTGTACCAGAATGTATTTAGAGAATGTCCTACTGTTCAACATTTAATAATTCTATAAAACAGGCTTTGAGCATTTTCCTTGTGTCCCTAGTGAGTAAGTGGCACTTTCACAGGTGTACTCAGAGCACTTTGTATCCCTCTACTTTGGTGCTTTCAGATTGCACTGCAATCTACCTATCACCTCTCCCTGCATCTGTCTTATTTATTACATAGAGAGTTCCTCCAGGAGATGGAACATGTCTTGAATTTATCTTTGTATCCATTGCACTTAGCATAGTGCCAGGCATTTGGTAAATGTTTGGAGAATGAATGAATAAATGAAATAATGAATAAATGGAAGGAAAGATGGAGGGATGGATGAATGAATAATTAGAACCAAAGACTATGGAGAGATGGAGTCCCTTTATTGTAAGAACATTCTGTCCAAAGATCCCTGCCTGGAGAGGTAATGAGTTCCCTGACCCTGCAGGTGTGCAACAGGAGGCTGAGTCACTTAGCAGGAATATTGTGAAGTTAATTTAGGCATCAGAAGGGAGACTGAATGAAATTTAAGATGTTTCTAAAATAAGAGCATGAAACTCTATGAAATAGAAGCCCAGGGAAATGAAAAGATTTGCCCTTAATTCCCCAGCTGGGCAGCTGTGGGTCTGGGAGTTGCTCTGAAAGTTTTCAAATTGTTCTGAGGACCCCAGACCACAGCCTCCCCTGGTCCAAAGACCTCTGTGTGCTTGTGTCTGCCTTGGTAGCCCACAGTACACTAAGGTTAGAGTCCAGGAAGGGAGAAACACTTACGAAACAAATCGTTGAACCTGTAGGTGGCTACCTGTAATTGGAGAGTAAAGTCCGGGCTCTTGATTTAAAATAAGGTAAATTCTGGGTGGGCGTGGCTTACAGCCCTAAACAGCAGCCCACGGGGAAGCGTGGGAGAGCTTTTCTGTTATTTCCAGATTAGGCTACTGAGCAACTGGGGCGGGAGCCTGTGCAGAGAGCTGGGGGCGGGGACTGGAACAGCCCCTCGGAGCAGGGCCGAGACCTGCGGGCACAGGAGCTGCTGTCCTTCCACGATGTGGCTCTTCGCTCTGGTCTTGTCCTCCCTCACCACTTTCACGGCTTTGGGTGAGTCCTCCTAAATTCAAATAGCGGGGGACCTTTGGAAATCCTTGTGTGGGACAAGGGGAAGGAGTGACAGGGGCGGTTCTGCAGCAGCGCACGCTCTGTGGACTTGGACCGTCTAGCCCAGCTGGTCCCCCGCAGCAGGAGGCACAGTGGACGATAAACACCCTAGACTCGGCTGCACGCCGCCACACCAGAGGAGGACAACCAGCTAACCTCCTGGTTGGACAACCAGCTAACCTCAACCTCCAGCTGAGGACTTGGGAGAGTTCCATATCTTTTCCTCTTGATTACTAATACGGACGTGGCCAAATCCTGGAGCTTAGCTTACCAGAATATTAATATCGCCTCTGGAGGCAGAGTGTGTGGGTTTGCATCCCAGCTCAGCACTTACTAGCACTGTGAGCTTAGGCAAAGGACTTCCTTTTTCTGTGCCTCAGTTTCCCCCTCTATAAAATGGGGGTGAAAGCTGTATCTATATCATTAGGCTGTTGTGAGGTTGAAATGGGCTGTTGTTTCTGAGAGAGTGCCTGGAATGGAGAGAGTGCAAAAAAGGGATAAAGAAGTTGTTTTAAAAGACAGTGTACTGAAAAAAAAAAAAAGTATATTGGAACTTCCCTGGCGGTCCAGTGGTTAAAGACTCTGCACTTCTACTGCAGGGGGCGCAGGTTTGATCCCTGCTCAGGGAACTAAGATCCCACATGCCTCGCAGGGCAGCCAGAAAAAGAAAGACAGTGTATTAATAGACAATTTGGGGTATTCTAAGGCCCACAGATCAGGAACCAACTGTCATTGAAAAGATGGTTTATGACTCAATTTCCCCAGAGGAAGGAGTACGGAACTACCATGGGGGGCCTGGAGGTGAAGCCCTGGGTGGGTCATGAGACACAGGGAAGAAGGAGGAACTGGGGGTGAGGGGCTTTATCTTGGTTGCTGGGGGGATGGAAGAGGTGAGGCAGGATATGCAGGTTTGGGATTGGCAAAGTAGCCAATTTCAACAGGTTCTGGGGCTTAGGGACTGCACAGTTGTCAGGTACTTGGCCTGGAGTGATTAGGGCAGGATGATAGTGGCCAGATGTGGAGGGCCTGGTAAAGAAGGTAGTTGGGGTACAGGCTCTGGCACGCTTGAAGGGGAAGTTCATTCCTATCATTAGGGATTGGCGAACTCTGGGAGGGGCAGTCCCTCCAGAATCAGCAAGGCCCCAGATATCAAGGCATCAGAATACAGAACATAAAAGACCTGGTTAATACAAGGGTGCAGCAAGGGACCTCAGAATGCATCTGTGCCATTTTATAGGTGGGGAAACTGAGACTCAGAGAGGGAAATGTACATGCCCAAGGTCAACCGGAAAATCATGCTCTGAATTCTATCTCTAACTCCTGAGTCCAGAGCCAGTGCTCTGGCTGTCAGTGCACTGACAGCCCAGGCTCCACTGGGTTTTCTCTTCTTCCTGGGCCTATGACACTGTGAGAGGCCTGGAACTGAGGGTAAGAGCAGAGTAAGAACCAAATTAGGGGCAGATTTTTCCCTTACTGCTGTTTACCCCTGGCAGGGCCATGCCACTTCCATCTTTAGAAAGTCCATACTGGGAACTTCCCTGGTGGCACAGTGGTTAAGAATACGTCTGCCAATGCAGGGGACACGGGTTTGAGCCCTGGTCTGGGAAGATCCCACATGCTGTGGAAACTAAGCGCGTGCGCCCCAACTGCTGAGCCTGCACTCTAGAGCCCGTATGCCACAACTACTGAGCCCATACGCTGCAACTACTGAAGCCACGTGCCTTGAGCCCATGCTCTGCAACAAGAGAAGTCACCCAATGAGAAGCCCATGCACTGCAATGAAGAGTAGCCCCCACTCACCACAACTAGAGAAAGCCCACACACAGAAACTAAGACCCAACACAGCCAAAAATAAATAAAAATTTTTAAAAAAGAAAGTCCATACTGGCTGCCTCCATTTCCTCAGTTACTTCATCTGAAAAATGGGCATATTGATGTCTACCTAGCAAGGCTTTTGTGAAGATTAGTTTAAAGGAAATGGAATGCCCATGTAGCACATAGTAAGTGCTCAGTATACAAACATTACATATAACACAAGTGGTAACTGCTGCTGTTACCAGTATTGCCTATACCTCTCAGCCAATCGCCCGTTTTTTCACCCTTGCCAGTTGGACATCTGTCCACTTCATCTCTCTTGAGGGTTATCATCGGATTTGTCTGTAAGGCCAAATCTGGGTTATTCTTTTCTATTCTGGCCACATACTTTGAGAGAGAAGTTGACCTTGTGTCTATATCTAAAGGGGAACAATTGGGAGGATGAGAGGCTGGAAATCGTTTCCTGTTAGGATGCTTAAACAAACTGAAGCTGTTGAGGACGGACAAGAGAAGACTTGAGGGATGGGTATGAACATGGGTCACTAAGGCTGCCTGTCACATGAAGGTGCAGGATGTCCCAGAGCAGGTAGGACCAGGACTGATGTGACAGCTTCAGGGAGACGCATTTCAGCTCAGTGAGAAAGAACTGTCTGCTCCACGAGAAGGGGACAGATGGAATCTGGGCCCATCTCACTCCCTCTGCATGACCGTGCTCAGAGCCAGCAGAAGGGGCCTCTTCAAGCTGATTGTGTCACTCTCTTTTACTCCAGTATGGTTCACTGCTGCTCATTTACCCACTAAATAAAGCCCGAATCACTGGCCTGGCATTTGAGACTCTCCCAGACATGAACCTGTCTCATCCAGGGTTATGTTCCTCCCCCATTACTCTTCCTGACCCAAATGGGCCAATCGCTCTTCCTCAAGCAGGTCTTGCACTTTGCTGTCGCAGAGCCTCACCTCTGCACAATCTCATCTCTGTTTATACCTTTAAGCACCCTCTTCCACCTCCCCTTGTCACTCCTTCCACTACTGCAAGTCCCAGCTCCAAGGTCACTGCCTCCATGAAGCCACCAGTCAGAAGGCCTCGCTCCCTCTTCTGTCTCCTATGGCACCTTACTTGGTACGTCTCTCAGGACACGGACCACTTTCTTCCCAGCAGTAGGGTCAGGTATGTATGTGGCTCATCCTCCACATAAGGCCAGATTTCTGAGAAGAGCAGCCTGCTCTTGTTCATCCTCTCATCCAGCGTGCAGCTCGGCACCAGCGTCCAGTGATTGTTTCTAGATGCTCCTAAGTGTGGAAACTGAATGCCTTCTTCATTCCCAGTGGCTCTCCTTTTTGCATTTATGTCTTATTTGATGCTGTTATACCTCCAATTCCAATTCGCTCCTTCAGATAGCGCTGTGAGTTAGGAAGGACAGTTAGCTTCACTCTCTCTTACATAAGAAGAAACTGAGGCTTAGAGAGTTGAGGGGACATTCAAGATCACGTGGCAAAAGTAACAAAATTCACCCAGAATCCGGTTCACACCTTCACCACTGACATGTTCTCATTTCCTCTCAATGTCCAGCAGGGCAACCACCCTCACCGCCTGTTGTGGACACCGCGCAGGGCAGAGTCCTGGGGAAATATGTCAGCTTAGAAGGTTTTGCACATCCTGTGGCTGTTTTCCTAGGAGTCCCTTTTGCCAGGCCCCCTCTTGGATCCTTGAGGTTTGCTCCGCCGCAGCCTGCAGAACCATGGATCTTCGTGAAGAATACCACCTCTTACCCTCCCATGTAAGTCAAGGTGTGACTTTGGCATCTTCCAGTGGGGATGTTAGCCTCAAAGGGATGCAGGAAGGAGCCAAGGCGATCCTCTGAGTGGCTCATACTTTGTTCTGGAATCCTAAGATATTGTAGGTCCTTACAAACATTTCAGAACTCTCACAGCATTCTAGAGCCCTTTATTCAACTAATATTTATTGAGCAACTTTGCCAGGCATTTTCTAGTTTCCTGGAATCTATTAGTGAACAGAACAAAGATCCCACCTTCATGGAGCTTGCATTCTAGCAGGGGCAGATAGATAGTAAACAATATGCAAATTAGTAAATAGACTATACAGTATGTTAGAATATGATAAGTGCTGTGGAAAAAAACAGAAAGTTGAGCAGGTGAGGGGTTTCAAAAGTAATGATTCTGTTAACCTAAAACAATAAAACAACCAGATATTTTACCAGCAAAACCAGAGATTTATTTGGGAGCAGCCAAGAATCACAATTGGGGACATGCAACTATGGCAAACCACATGCAAGTCTGGTAAAAGGAAAGGAGACTCTTTTATAGAGGCAAAGGGGAAGTTAGAAGACACCGTTATAAACAAAAGTCCATTGGAGGAAACTGGGAGTTTGTTATGTAGTGGCTTTTAATTGGCTGAGTAATGATAGTCTCTGATTGGCTGAGCTGTTGCCAAGCGAGGAGGAAATCTTTCTTGTGGTAAAGTCGTGTCACTTCTGGTCAGAGGTGCACAGTATGTCTCTTCCTAGGGGGATCTGTATTGAGGTGGAGTGATATCTTCCTGAGATCTCCCCCTCCTCACCTCCAGATTCCATTTTAGTGCGGGTTCTCTTTATTAATTTTCACAGTTCTATTCATTTTCCTTCTTGAACTTTACCGTAGTGGGAAGTGAGGTGGGCCAGGAGATGTGTGGATGGGTAGTGCTTTGGGGTGTTGACTGGGCAAGTTCTCAACTCCCAAATGTGTCTGGCTACCTAGTCACAAGCAGAACGATGGTTGATGTGTTCTAGTTAGCTGGTCAGGTTGGGCAAGAAGACTCACAACTGTCCACCAAGGCACCTTAGATGTCTACAAGCATTGATTCAGACCATATTTATCTCAGCAAGAGATTTCTAATAATTTCCAGGGTCCTGCCTCTTGCTGAATTTTCTTTTCTTCTCTTCTCTCCTTACTCCCTTCCTTCCTTACTTCTTCCATTCCTTTAAAATAATATTCATTCTTTTTATTTCCTGATTGCAATTAATATGTTTTATTTATTTTTATTGCAAGTATACATTTAATTTCCTGATTGCAAGTAATAAGTAATACATACTTATTACATAAAAGTGAGAAAATATAGGTAAGTAAAGGTAAGAAAATGAAAAGCATACACCACCGAGCAAGAACTGTTGTTCATATTTTAGATTCTATTTTTCCAGTCTTTTATCTGTTGCATAATTTCTCCCTTAAAATGTAATCACATAATTTTCTGTACCCAATTCTAATGTGTGTGTTTTTTCCCCCCGCACCAAAAAGCAATTCTTACACACCATATGTGTGTCCAACAATTTAGCTAATTCTAACGCTCTCTTCCTAGAGATAGCATCAGATTCCACAGATTAAGGGCTCAGCTCCACAATAGCTCCCTCTGCTTCGATGCCAGTTCCAAGTCCAAGTCGTCACCTATGCTTCTGACCAACTGGCTATAAATTAGAGGTTCCTGTGACCCCCTCCTTAGGTTCTATTAATTTGCCGTAGCAGCTCACAGAACTCAGGAAATTAGTTTTCTCACTAGATTACCAGTTTATTATGAAGGATATTAAACGATACAAGCCACTAGCCAGATGAAGATATCCATAAGGTGAGGTCCCTAACAAAGGAGCATCCATCCATCCTTCTGGAGTTTGGGACCCAGCACGGTGGCACTTAGAAGAGTTCTGGTTCACCAGCCAGGACGCCCTCTGAACCCTGTCCTTTTGGGTTTTATGGAGCCCTCATTACATGGGCAGGATGACTGAAAGCATTGGTCACTGGTGATTGATCCCTCTCCAGCCCATCTCCCCTTTCCAGAGGTCAGGGGGCTGTGGCGCAAAGTTCCAACCCTCTAATCACATGATTGTTCCTCTGGCAACCAGTTCCTGCTCTTAGATGAGGTCCAAAAGTGACCTCATTAACCCAACAGTATACACCACTCAGGAGATTTCAAGGGTTTTAAGAGCTCTTCAGGGCTTCCCTGGTGGCGCAGTGGTTGAGAGTCCGCCTGCCGATGCAGGGGACGTGGGTTCGTGCCCCGGTCCGGGAAGATCCCACATGCCGCGGAGCGGCTGGGCCCGTGAGCCATGGCCGCTGAGCCTGCGCGTCCGGAGCCTGTGCTCTGCAACGGGAGAGGCCACAACAGTGAGAGGCCTGCCTATGGCAATAAAAAAAAAAAAAAAAAAAAGAGCTCTTCAGCAGAAACTGGACAAAGATCAAATACATATTTCTTCTTATATCACAATATCATATTACACGATACAGATACTTTACTTTATTTATTTATTTTAATTTATTTATTTTTGGCTGCGCTGGGTCTTCGTTGCTGCATGCGTGCTTTCTGTAGTTGCAGCCAGCGGGGGCTACTCTTCGTTGTGGTGCGCGGGCTTCTTATTGCAGTGTCTTCTCCTGTTATGGAGCACAGGCTCTAGGCACGCGGGCTTCAGTAGTTGTGGCGCATGGGCTCAGTAGTTGTGGCTCACAGGCTTAGGTGCTCCACGGCATGTGGGATCTTCCCGGACCAGGACTGGAACCCATGTCGCCTGCATTGGCAGGCAGATTCTTCACCACTGCGCCACCAGGGAAACCCCAAGACAGATACTTTAGATGCCTGTTTTGCTCATGAACGTATATCATGAACATCATTCTATGTCATTAAATATCACACCCCGACATTTAATAGCTGCATTACGTTGCATATTGAATCATAATTTATTTACTGCACCTTTTATTTGGGATTATTAATTGTTCTTGATGATTTTGATAATATAAGTAGCACTATGATGAATATCCTGTAGCTAAATCTTCATGCATGTTCATAAATATTTTTGGATAAGTTCTAAGAAATAACATTTCCGAGTAAGAGTATTTTTAAAATTTCCCTTCAGAAATACTCCAACTGCACCCCTTTATTTAATATATGAAAACCTCCATTAACTGAATTTTAAACAATGTTTTGGGTTATTAAAAATGATTTTGGGCTATTGAATAGGCAAAATAACGATAATTTTTATTATCTTCGTCATTATATATATGATTATTCTCTTTATTCTACATTTATCTGAATACTAGTGACATTGCCTTATTTTTCTCTTTTTAAACTTTTGATTGTCTTCTTTTATGAATATTACGCCCCTTGCTTTGATGATCTGGGGAAAGTTCCCCCGGGATGGAAATCAAGAGTTTATCTTTGGAGCTCTGACTCTGCCAATTGACAGCTGTGTCATCCAAGCACCTCAGTGCTTCAGTTATCTCGTCGACATACTGGAGGCAGTCATGCTGTTTTGTGGGGACACTGAGATCTGGAAATGTGGCTTATAAGGTCCTTGGAAACATAAGCACTACATAGTATGGTTCTTTCTGGCTGTGTGACCTTGGGCAAATTCTCTAATATCTCTGTGCCTCAGTTTCTCAACTGTAAAATGTGGATAATAATAGAACCTAAATCATGGGGCTGATGTGAAGATTAAATGAGTTAATACATAAGGAGTATTTAAAACAACAGTTGGTGAGAGAGCACTGGAATCACAACTAACTGCTGAACAATCATTGACAGGAAGACACTGGAACTCACCAAAAAGATACCCCACATCCAAAGACAAAGGAGAAGCCACAATGAGACTGTAGGAGGGGCACAATCACAATAAAATCAAATCCCATAACCGTTGGGTGGGTGACTCACAAACTGGAGAACACTTATACCACAGAAGTCCACTCACTGGAGGGAAGGTTCTGAGCCCCACGTCAGGCTTCCCAACCTGGGGGCCTGGCAATAGGAGGAGGAATTCCCAGAGAATTAGACTTTGAAGGCTAGTGGGATTTGATTTCAGGACTTTGACAGGACTGGGGGAAACAGAGACTCCACTCTTGGAGGGCACACACAAAGTAGTGTGCGTATGAGAACCCAGGGGGAAGGAACAGTGACCCCATAGGAAACTGAACCAGACCTACCTGCTAGTGTTGGAGGGTCTCCTGCAGAGGTGGGGGGCGGCTGTGGCTCACTGCAGGGACAAGGACACTGGCAGCAGAAGTTCTGGGAAGGACTCTTTGGTGTGAGCCCTCCCAGAGTCCACCATTAGCCTCACCAAATAGCCTGCAGGGTCCAGTGCTGGGTTGCCTCAGGCCAAACAACCAACAGGGAGGGAACTCAGCCCCACCCATCAGCAGACAAGCAGATTAAAGTTTTACTGAGGTCTGTCCACCAGAGCAACACCCAGCTCTACCACCACCAGTCCCTCCCATCAGGAAGCTTGTACAAGACTCTTAGATAGCCTCATCCAACAGAGGGCAGACAGCAGAAGCAAAAAGAACTACAGTCCTGCAGCCTATGGATCGAAAACCACATTCACAGAAAGAGAGACAAAATGAAAAGGCAGAGGAATATGTTCCAGATGAAGGAACAAGATAAAACCCAGAAAAACAACTAAATGAAGTGCAGATGGGCAATCTTCCAGAAAAAGAATTCAGAATAATGATAGTGAAGATGATCCAGGACCTAAGAAAAAGAATGGAGGCAAAGATTGAGAAGATGCAAGAAATGTTTAACAAAGACCTAGAAGAATTAAAGAAAAAACAGAGATGAACAATACAATGACTGAAATGAAAAATACACTGGAAGGAATCAATAGCAGAATAACTGAGGCAGAAGAACAGATAAGTGACCTGGAAGACAGAATGATGGAATTCACTGCCACGGAACAGAATAAAGAAAATAGAATGAAAAGAAATGAAGACAGCCTAAGAGATCTCTGGGACAACATTAAATGCACCAACATTCGCATTATAGGAGTCCCAGAAGGAGAAGAGAGAGAAACAGGACCCCAGAAAATATTTGAAGAGATTATAGTCGAAAACTTCTCTAACATGGGAGAGGAAATAGCCACCCAAGTCCAGGAAATGCAGAGAGTCCCAGACAGGATAAACCCAAGGAGAAACACGCTGAGACACATAGTAATCAAATTGACAAATATTAAAGACAAAGAAAAACTATTAAAAGCAACAAGGGAAAAATGACAAATAACATACAAGGGAACTCCCATAAGGTTAAGAGCTGATTTCTCAGCAGAAACTCTACAAGCCAGAAGGGAGTGACACAATATATTTAAAGTGATGAAAGGGAAGAACCTACAACCAAGGTTACTCTACCCGGCAAGGATCTCATTCAGATTCGATGGAGAAATCAAAAGCTTTAGAGACAAGCAAAAGCTAAGAGAATTCAGCACCACCAAACCAGCTCTGCAACAAGTGCTAAAGGAAGTTCTCTAAGTGGGAAACACAAGAGAAGAAAAGGACCTACAAAAACAAACCCATAACAATTAAGAAATTGGTAATAGGAACATACATATTGATAATTACCTTAAATGTGAATGGATTAAATGCTCCAGCCAAAAGACACAGGCTCACTGAATGGATACAAAAACAAGACCTGTATATATGCTGTCTACAGGAGACCCACTTCAGACCTACGGACACATACAGACTGAAAGTGAAGGGATGGAAAAAGATATTCCATGCAAATGGAAAGCAAAAGAAAGCTGGAGTAGCAATACTCATATCAGATAAAATAGACTTTAAAATAAAGAATGTTACAAGAGAGAAGGAAGGACAATACATAATGATCAAGGGATCAATCTAAGAAGAAGATATAACAATTATAAATATATATGCACCCAACATAGGAGGACCTCAATACGTAAGGCAAATGCTAACAGCTATAAAAGAGGAAATCGACACTAACACAATAATAGTGGGAGACTTAAACACCTCACTTACACCAATGGACAGATCATCCAAACAGAAAATTAATAAGGAAACAGAAGCTTTAAATGACACAATAGACCAGATAGATTTAATTGATATTTATAGGATATTCCATCCAAAAATGGCAGACTTACACTTTCTTCTCAAGTGCACGTGGAACATGCTCTAGGATAGATTACATCTTGTGTCACAAATCAAGCCTCAGTAAATTTAAGAAAATTGAAATCATATCAAGCATCTTTTCTGACGACAGCACTATGAGATTAGAAATCAATTACAGGGAAAAAAACGTAAAAAACACAAACACTTGGAGGATAAACAATACATTACTAAATAACCAAGAGATCACTGAAGAAATCAAAGAGGAAATCAAAAAATACCTAGAGACAAATGACAATGAAAACATGACGATCCAAAACACATGGGATGCTGCAAAAGGAGTTCTAAGAAGGAAGCTTGTGGCAATACAATGCTACCTCAAGAAACAAGAAAAATCTCAAATAAACAATCTAAACTTTCACCTAAAGGAACTAGAGAAAGAAGAACAAACAAAACCCAGAGTTAATAGAAGTAAAGAATTCATAAAGACCAGAGCAGAAGTAAATGAAATAGAAACAAAACAGTAGCAAAGATCAATAAAACTAAAAGATGCTTCTTTGAGAAGATAAACAAAATTGATAAACCTTTAGCCAGACTCATCAAGAAAAAGAGGGAAAGGACTCAAATCAATAAAATTAGATTAAAAAGGAGAAGTTACAACAGAAACCGCAGAAATGCAAACCATCATAAGAGACTACTACAAGCAACTCTATGCCAATAAAATGGACAACCTGGAAGTAAGGGACAAATTCTTAGAAAGGTATAACATTCCAAGACTGAACCAGGAAGAAACAGAAAATATGAATAGACCAATCACAAGTAATGAAATTGAAACTGTAATTAAAAATCTTCCAACAAACAAAAGCCCAGGACCAGATGGCTTCACAGGTGAATTCTATGAAACATTTAGAGAATAGCTAACACCCATCCTTTTCAAACTCTTCCAAAAAATTGCAAAGGAAGAAACGCTCCCAAACTCATTCTACGAGGCCACCATCACCCTGATACCAAAACCAAATAAAGATACTACAAAGAAAGAAAATTACAGCCCAATATCACTGATGAATATAACCACAGAAATCCTCAACAAAATACTAGCAATCAGAATCCAATAACACATTAAAAGAATCATACAGCATGACCAACTGGGATCTATCCCAAGGACACAAGGATTCTTCAGTATATGCAAATCAATCAATGTGATACACCGTATTAACAAACTGAAGGATAAAAACCATATGATCATCTCAATAGATGTAGAAAAAGCTTTTGGCAAAATTCAACACTGATTTATGATAAAAAACTCTCCAGAAAGTGGGCATAGAGGGAACCTACCTCAACATAATAAAGGCCATATACGACAAACCCACAGCAAACATCATTCTCAATGGTGAAAAACTGAAAGCATTTCCTCTAAGAACAGGAACAAGACAAGGATGTCCACTCTCACCACTATTATTCCACAAAGTTTTGGAAGTCCTAGCCACAGAAATCAGAGAAGAAAAAGAAATGAAAGGAATACAAATTGGAAAAGAAGAAGTAAAACTGTCACTGTTTGCAGATGACGTGATACTATACAGAGATAATCCTAAAGATGCCACCAGAAAACTACTGGAGCTAATCAATGAATTTGGTAAAGTTGCAGGATCCAAAATTAATGCACAGAAATCTCTTGCATTCCAATACACTAACAGTGAAAGATCAGAAAGAGAAATTAAGGAAACAATCCCATTCACCATTGCAACAAAAAGAATAAAATACCTAGAAATAAACCACCTAAGGAGGTAAAAGCCCTGTACTCAGAAAACTATAAGACACTGATGAAAGAAATCGAAGATGACACAATCAGATGGAGAGATATACCATGTTCTTGGATTGGAAGAATTAATATTGTGAAAATGACTCTACTACCCAAAGCAACCTACAGATTCAGTGCAATCCCTATCAAATTACCAATGGCATTTTTTATAGAACTAGAACAAAAAATCTTAAAATGTGTATGGAAACACAAAAGACCCCGAATAGCCAAAGCAATCTTGAGGGGTAAAAAACAGAACTGGAGGAATCAGACTCCCTGACTTCAGACTATACTACAAAGCTACAGTAATCCAGACAATATGGTACTGGCACAAAAACAGAAATATAGATCAATGGAACAGAATAGAAAGCCCAGAGATAAACCCACGCAGTTATGGTAAACTAATCTCTGACAAAGGAGGCAAGGATATACAATGGAGAAAAGACAATCTCTTCAATAAGTGGTGCTGGGAAAACTGGGCAGCTACATGTAAAAGAATGAAATTAGAACACTCTCTAACACCATACACAAAAATAAACTCAAAATGGATTAAAGACCTAAATATAAGAGCGGACACTATAAAATTCTTAGAGGAAAACATAGGAAGAACAGTCTTTGACAAAAATCACAGCAAGATCTTTTTTGACCCACCTCCTAGAGTAATGGAAATAAAAACAAAAATAAACAAATGGGACCTAATTAAACTTAAAAGCTTTTGCACAGCAAAGGAAGCCATAAGCAAGACGAAAAGACAAACCTCATAATGGGAGAAAATATTTGCAAATGAAGCAACTGACAAAGGATTAATCTCCAAAATTTACAAGCAGCTCATGCCGCTCAATATCAAAAAACAAACAACCCAATCCAAAAATGGGTAGAAGACCTAAATAGACATTTCTCCAAAGAAGGTATACAGATTGCCAACAAACACATGAAAGGATGCTCAGCGTCACTAATCATTAGAGAAATGCAAATCAAAACTACAATGAGGTATCACCTCACACCAGTCAGAATGGCCATCATCAAAAAATCTACAAACAATAAATGCTGGAGAGGATGTGGAGAAAAGGGAACCCTCTTACACTGTTGGTGGGAAAGTAAATTGATACAGCCACTATAGAGAACAGTACGGAGATCCCTTAAAAAACTAAAAATAGAGGGGCTTCCTTGGTGGCACAGTGGTTGAGAGTCCACCTGCCGATGCAGGGGACGCGGGTTCGTAACTCGGTCCGGGAAAATCCCACATGCCGCGGAGCGGCTGGGCCCGTGAGCCATGGCCGCTGAGCCTGCGCGTCCGGAACCTGTGCACCTCAACGGGAGAGGCCACAACATTGAGAGGCCCACGTACCAAAAAAATAAATAAATAAAAATAAATAAATAAATAAAGGAGATGAACTCCCTGGGACAAAAAAAAAAAAAAAAAAAAATAAAAATAGAACTGCCATACGACCCAGCAATCCCACTACTGGGCATATACCCTGAGAAAAACATAATTCAAAAAGAGTCATGTACCACAATGTTCATTGCAGCTCTATTTACAATAGCCAGGACGTGGAAGCAACCTAAGTGTCCATCTACAGATGAATGGATAAAGAAGATGTGGCACATATATACAATGGAATATTACTCAGCCATAAAAAGAAATGAAATTGAGTTATTTGTAGTGAGGTGGATGGACCTAGAGTCTGTCATACATAGTGACGTAAGTCAGATCAGAAAGAGAAAAACATACCGTATGCTAACACATATATATGGAATCTAAGGAAAAAAATGGTCATGAAGGACCTAGGGGCAGGATGGGAATAAAGATACAGACCTACTAGAGAACAGACTTGAGGACACGGGGAAGGTGAAGAGTAAGCTGGGAGAAAGTGAGAGAGTGGCATGGACATATATACACTACCAAAGGTAAAACAGGTAGCTAGTGGGAAGCAGCCGCGTTGCACAGGGAGATCAGCTCAGTGCTTTGTGACCACCTAGAGGGGTGGGTTAGGGAGGGTGGGAGGGAGATGCAAGAGGGAAGAGATATGAGGATATATGTGTATGTATGGCTGATTCACCTTGTTATAAAGCAGAAACTAACACACCATTGTAAAGCAGTTATACTCCAATAAAGATGTTAAAAAAATAAATTAAATTAATAAAAAAACAAACAAACAAATCAAAAAATGGGCAGAATACCTAAGCAGACATTTCTCCAAAGAAGAATACAGATGGCCAAGAGGCACATGAAAAGATGCTCAACATCACTAATTATTAGAGAAATGCAAATCAAAACTACATTGAGGTATCACCCTACACCAGTCAGAATGGCCATCATCAAAGAATCTACAAACAACAAATGCTGGAGAGGATGTGGAGAAAAGGGAACCCTCTTGCTCTGTTGGTGGGAATGTAAATTGATTCAGCCACTATGGAGAACAGTATGGAGGTTCCTTATAAAACTAAGAATAGAATTACTATATGACCCAGCAATCCCACTACTGGGCATATACCTTGAGAAAACCATAATTCAATAAGACATATGCACCCCAATGTTCATTGCAGCACTATTTACAATAGCCAGCTCATGGAAGCAACCTAAATACCCATCGACAGACAAATGGATAAAGAAGATGTGGTACATATATACAATGGAATATTACTCAGCCATAAAAAGGAATGAAATTGGGTCATTTGTAGAGACGTGGATGAATCTAGAGACTGTCATACAGAGTGAAGTAAGTCAGAAGGAGAAAAACAAATATCGTATATTAACACATATATGTGGAATCTAGAAAAATGGTACAGATGAACCGGTTTGCAGGGCAGAAATAGAGACAAAGATATGGAGAACAAACGTATGGACACCAAGTGGGGAGTGGTGGTGGTGGTGTGATGAATTGGGAGATTGGGATTGACATATATACACTAATATGTATAAAATAGATAACTAATTAGAACCTACTGTATAAAAATATAAATAAAATAAAATTTAAATGATAAAAAAAAAATCTCCTATTAGGGCAACCAATAGTTCTTGCCTGTGATGGGTTGATGATAGAATTTTAATATGTTAGTGCTGCAGGACCCTTATGGAAATCACTCCCCTCATTTACACAGAGGAGCAGACTGGGGCCCAGAGCAGGCAAAGAATTCACCTAAGGAAACCCAGCAAATTAGGCTGAGTCATGGGCTTCCCTGGTGGCGCAGTGGTTCAGAGTCCGCCTGTCGACGCAGGGGACACGGGTTCGTGCCCCGGTCCGGGAAGATCCCACATGCCGTGGAGTGGCTGGGCTCGTGAGCCATGGCCGCTGAGCCTGCGCGTCCGGAGCCTGTGCTCCGCAACGGGAAAGGCCACAACAGTGAGAGGCCTGCGTACTGGAAAAAAAAAAAAAAAAAAAATTAGGCTGAGGCAGGACTAGAGCGTAGTTCCTCTAAAGCTGCCCCATAAATATTTGACCTCTGACCTGTTGTAGGCCGTAAATAACTGCCGTTTGGGTGATTTCTCCTGGTTTATGGAAGTCTCCCGTGGACTAGAACATGTTTCCCTGTTGGCAGAATATGGTCACCCTACAGCGGGCATCATACAGCGCCCAGCGGAGAGCTGGTCTGGACCCAGGGCAAGCAGGAAATGGTCCTTTCCCAGGCCCAGCAGCGTATAGGCAGCCTCCTTCCTTGACTCAGGGCATCCCAAAGGCCCCAGGAAGGGAAGAGGGTCAGGCCTCACCATACCTGGTCCTGGGAGACCTTGGTGAGCCTGAGAAGCCCCCATCAGATGCCCCTGGTAGCCTCCTACCTAACCCAGTGTCTTGAGTCTGGTGAGAACAACTCTATTTACTGCCCTAAACCTGCCAGTCCAAGACCTGGCCTGACCACAGGAGACATCTCCTTGGTCAGCTCTGATTGAACTTCAAGAATTCATTTCTCTCCTTGCCTCTCCCAGGTGCTCCCAAGACCCAGTGGCGGGGCAAGTGATCTCAGAGCTCTTTACCAACAGAAAGGAGAACATTAATCTCAGGTTTTCCGAAGACTGTCTTTACCTAAATATTTACACTCCTGCTGACTTGAGGAAGAGAAGCAGGCTGCCGGTAAGCAGTGGGAACACATGGTCAAGGCTGGTGTAGACTGGAAGGGGATGAAGGCAGTGTTGGGTTGGGGTGTCTTGAACCAAGGCTGTTCCAGGGGCCCCAGGCTGTTCCAGGGGCCCCAGGGCTTTCTTTACCACCACAGCCAAACCTGACATCGAGGAACACAGGTTTTCCACACCTCAGTTTCCCTTAGTGACAGACATAGGGCCTCTGGGGGAGTTTGCTGTACATCTGTAATGAACATTTTAATTTTTCTAAGGTCTCTCATGCTAATAGATGGACATGAAGGATTACTCTTAATTGTTATATTAGGAATCTGATACCCAGGGTGGCTAAGACATAATTTCCAATAAAGTCAGAGCTGGAAGGAATCTTGGAGATAAGCCAACAACCCAACCGTTCTGTTACAGATAGAGAAACTGAAGCCCAGTGAGGGGAAGGCGAGGTCGCAGAGTAGGGTTGCAGGACTAGAGCACGGGTCTCCTGATCTCAAGTCACGCTCTTTGACACACACACACACACACACACACACACACACACACACACACACACTAGCAAGTGGAGCCTGTGGGTGGCCTTTCCTCAGCACACAGAGACCTTCTCTGACAAACTTTCAGTGTCTCAGTGTCACAGGTGGAGGATGCAGAGCCTGGAGCAACAGAGAAGCCCTTTCCTTTGCCTTTGCCAACTATCAAGATTTTATTGTAGATAATTTCACTTTGTAATTTACTTTGACACAAGCTGATGTCCCAGTGAGTCAGCATTTGCAGAATAAATGGAAGCCCAGAGATGGGGCAGCCTTCCAGACTCAGGCTGGAGGGTGGGGCTGGTCTGCTGGGAAAGGAGGGGTCAGTGGGGTAGAGACAGGCGGGGTGTGAGCACCCAGCCATCTCCCAGGAACACCCCTGGCATGGTGCCCAGATGTGGAGGAGGGCATCTGTGAACTTGTGACTAGAAGGTGGCCCTGCATATGCTGGGCTCAAAGAGGTGGGGACAATTGTTCATTCATTCATGCATTCATTCATTCCCCTAGTACATACTCAGCGCCCCCATATGCATAGCTAGAATTGGGGGTTAAGAGAAAGGAGGAACATAAAACCATGACCACACAGCCCCTGCCTTCGAGGATCTTAGCATCTGGGTTGCACAGAGCTGGACTAGCTTCTTCAGCAAATCACTGCTGGCCAGCCCTTGGCTCAGCCTGGACTCAGAGGTGACTGCACACTCAGTCCCTCTGCCCGGAGGTAGGCAGGGATCAGAGATGGAGGAGGAGCAGGGGCTCCAGGAACCTGAAACTGGAGAACCTCTACTATGCATACAGGCTCTGGAACTGCAGGGTCTGGGTGTAAATCCTGGTTCTGCCTTTTAATAGCTGAGAGACCCAGCTCTGTTTCTTCAAATCAGGGATAATTACACACAAGTGTTCAATGATGAATATCAAGCTTTATGTCAGTGTCTGACACAGCACACGAGGCAAGTCTTGCTGATGCATTAGTTAGAGTTGAAGGGAAGAAATTCCTCCTGCCCCAACAGCCAGCCTACTGCACCATGGCCATTGGCTGCTGTGTGCTGGGCAGCTCGACGTGTGGACTCTGGAGCCAGACTGCCTGGGTTCAAGTGCTGCCTCCACCGCCTATGAGCTGCGTGACCTCAGGGTGGTTAAGTGCCTCAGTTTTCCTGTCTGTGAAATGGGACAATAGTAGTCCCTATCTTGTGGATGGTTTATTTTTAAATGCTTAGAGCAGTACTTGACACATAGTTCATGTATGAGTTCTTTGATTTTTTTATTAACAAAATCATTATACTATCATTTTAGCCATTCTCACTTTCTTGCTATGTGAACTCTTTAAATTCAGGGCCATGCATTATGAATTGTCATGCCCACTCTGATCCTTAATCCTTACCACAGTCCCTGGCACCTAGTAGGTTTTCAAATCATATTCATCAGATGATTGAAGACTTCTTAGAGGAGGTGGCTTTTAGGCTGGGCTTTGGAGGATGGGTGAGATTTGGGGAGCAGAGGAGGCAGTGGAAAGGCCTATTAAGAAGAGGTACCACCCAGGGCGTGTGCTTCTTGACATGGTCATCATTCACATGAGAAGTTTATTTCACCACACAAAAGGTAACTAAGGTGAAGCTGAAATAAGCTTCTAACCAAGGGCTGTTGCATGCGGAGTGTGCTGAGCTGCGTGAGGGGTCCGGGAGTGAGGACTGTGGGAGTGTTGGGGAGAAGATGGCGCTCTTAGCCTTGGCTGTTCCCATGATGATGTTCTCAGCATGAAGAGCACTGGCAGGAGGTGGCACTGAGGCAGGGGAGACAGGCAGGGGCAGCCAGGGTGCACTGAGTTGGGCCACAGCTGGGAGAACGGGTAGATGACCAAACCAGACAGCCTCTTGAGGTCTTTCCCAGCTCTGCTTCCTGTGCCCTGTATGGTTGCTTCCTCCCCATCCAGGTGATGGTGTGGATCCACGGAGGAGGTCTGATGTTGGGCGGGGCATCAACCTATGATGGGCTGGCCCTCTCTGCCCATGAAAACGTGGTGGTGGTGACCATTCAGTACCGCCTGGGCATCTGGGGATTCTTCAGGTAAGACACTGGACTCTCCTCACGGCACATTGACCCTCAGTGTGGGAGTGCTAGGACCCCACTCTGGTCATGCAAGCCCTCAAAGGGATCTTTGCTAGGTTCCCTACTAAGACATGCAAGTCCCCTCATAATTGGGCTCTACCTACCTTCTCCTTCCCCAGCCACCCTGGTCCACTTACTTGCATGTAAAATGCCTAATCTGCCTGACAAACTCCTATTATTCCTGCAAAACCCAACCCAAATGTTACCTCGTCTGAAATGCTCATCTCTTTTTCACCTGTGCTGCCCAGCATGTTGCATACCTGTAAGGTGACAGTTAACATGCAGTGCAGCAGTTAGAGGCTTATACGTCTTACCTCATGGGGAAGGAAAGAAGGAGCAGACTCACGTGGGAGCTCCGTAAAGTCTTGTAGGTGGAGGAACGGGTGGCTGGAACTTGGAGGCTGTAACGAGCACCTGACTCCAGTGGACACATCTACTGAGAGGAGTGTAGGGCCCACTCACCCCATTTCCTTCGTGGAGTTTGGCACATGCATGAGCGAAGGCTCGAGTCTCCTCCATGGAGTGTCCGTGGGGAGAGGAACCGGACTTCCTGCAGGCACAGTTACTGAGCCTTTTCTGAATGCACCAGCCCCAGGACCTCTTACCCTCAGATGGCTGGTGGGTGGGCTGGGCGAGGGGTGGTCATCTCACTGGAAAGACCTATGGGCTGGAGGAGGGCTGTCCCAGGCGAGTCATGTCCCGGGATGTGTCACCTTCACTGAGACTCCTCATGTCCTTCCCCCACGGCCCACGGCTGCTCCCAGTTACAGTATAACTGCGTACACTCCCCCCTCCCTCTCCCCCAGGCTCTCCTCTACCACGTCAGTCAGGGTTTCACCCCGACCAGACACCACACTGCTCTGGTCCAGGTCACCAGCGGCCCAGCCTTGGCAGCAACTGCACGTCACCCCTCAAACCTTTTTGAAAAATTTCCTGCTCTTGGCTCCTGGCCACCTCCTCCCTCATGGCAGCTCCTTCTCGGCCCCTCCCGGACCCTCCCCTCCCCGTCTCATCCTCTGTGTGCATCTTCTTCTCTGTCCCACTGGTTCCCTGAGTGACCTCAGGGGGCACTTCCAGGCTCCCTATTTTTAGCCCATTTCTCCTTTGAAACCAGCAGGTACATCATTAACTACCTCCTGCCATCCCCACGGAACACCTGAGGGCACCTCTCCCTTCCTCGGACAAACTTAACCCTTGACTCCCGATGCCCCTGCCCCAAACCCTCCTCCTTTCTCCACAGGGCCTCCTGCTCAGCTGCAGGCAGCTCCACCCTTCCAGTTACTCAGGATAAAAGCCTGGGGGCACTTGGATTCTTTTCTTTTTCTCATACCCCACATCCAGTCACCAGCAAATCCTCTTGGCTCCACTTTTACAATATGTTCAGAATCCAGCCACTTCTCACCTCCTCCCTTGTAGTCACCCTGTTCAAAGCACTCTGTGTCTCTCCCCTGGATTGTTGTAATAACACCTACTTTTATAACCCTGCTATTTTACACCGTGTCTGATCCACACAGTAGCCAAAGTGATCATTTAAGACATAAATGGAATCATGTCATCCCTGCAGTGGCTTCCTAACTTACTCAAGATAACATTGACATCCTTACCGAGGCCCTCAGGGCCCTCTGTAGCTGTAGGTCCTAGACTCACACTTTTGTTCACTGGATGCCAGGGCCTTTGCATGTGCTGTTTCTTCTGCCTGGAATTCCCTTTGGAATTGTAGAATAGTAGATGCTCAATAAATAGATGTGGGATGGATGTATAGAGCGCTACAGCGGAACAGTGCTGCAGGATGGGAGGCAGGTGAAGACCCCAGTGTCAGGGCTCTGGAAGCCCAGTCTCTTGCAGAAGGCTCACCCAGACCCCCAGCCCCATCTGTGGTCCTGAGAGCCCTGCTGTGACATGTCTGCTCTCAACCCCACCCTGTTCTCTTACAGCACAGGGGATGAACACAGTCGGGGGAACTGGGGTCACTTGGACCAGTTGGCCGCACTGCACTGGGTCCAGGAGAACATTGCCAACTTCGGAGGGGATCCAGGCTCTGTGACCATCTTTGGAGAGTCAGCAGGAGGGGAAAGTGTCTCTATTCTTGTAAGTGTTCCTGGCCCTGATGTGGCTACCGATGGGACCCCTTGCAGACCAGCCAGTCTAGTCATGGGACCTGGATTCAAGGCTGACCCTACTCTGTGCAGCATCAGATGGTGGAAAGTTATGGCCAAACTCTCCTTGGACTGCAGGAAGCTCAGAGCTCAGCTTAGCATCCTGGGGCAATATCTCCAGCCACGGCTGCAACGGAGACATTCCTCCTGTCCTGTGTTGGTTGAGCTCTTACTCTCCTTCCTAATCATTTTACTATTAGTACTCACCTCACTCCTCTTGGGAAGTAGGGGTGGGTGTAAATTCTGGATAAGAGGAGGCAACCATGAAGTTGGGTGCAATGTCATTATTTGGCTTGAAGCCAGATCTACAATTCAAGGGGACACAAACACTAAGAACAGGTCAGAGGCCTCCTCTGGGGAGGTCTGATGGCTTGTTCATCTCAGGAAGGAGGGCAGCGGCGTCTGGGGCTGAGGATGGAGCTGGGCTGGGTGAGGAGAGGTAGAGAGAGGAAGGAGGATGGAAGGGGGGATGGGACCCGGGAAATGGAACACAGACACGACCTGGGAGCCTGATGTGGGAATGGCAGTTGGGAGACACCGAGGGAAGCAAAGGTGGAAAACCAGATTAGAAGGCGCTGGGAGCTGTTAGAAACCCTCCAGCTGCCTCACAGTTGAGCAGAAGGTTAACACTATTACTGTATTTTTAAAACATATGTTGGATTTGTAGTTGAATCTTCAGAGGAAAATGTTTTTATTTTATAAAATGGAGAAAAAAGAAAAGCATAGATAACTCTCCCAAAATAAAAATTCATCCACAATCCCATTAGCCAGGGATTGTCACCATGGACAGTTTTATTTTTCTAGTCTTTTTTCCATGAATCTATCTATCTATCTATCTATCTATCATCTATCATTTATCTACCTATCTGTCTCTATGAATTTTTAAACAAAAAAACTTCCTTAATATTATAACACAAATATTTCCCTCACCATTAGTTATTCTTTAATATTTTTTGTGTATATAGTCGAGTATAGTATAGTATTTCATTGTAAGAATGAAAAATACCTTATTTACCCAATGTCATATATTAGAACCTTGTGTTATTTCCAATTTTTACTGTTATAAATAACACGAACATTTTAGAGATTTTTGTGTGCCTCCATGATCATTTTCCTTAAAATAAATGCTAAGTAATGCAAATGGGGAATCAGAACTGTGCTTTAAAGTGCTGCTAGGAATTGCTGAGCTGCCTTTCAGATACTTTGATTGTTATAATCAGTGTGCCACACACTTCCTGTTTTGTCCTTCACTCTGCTCCTGGCTCCTTCCAGCTGAGGTTTTCTTGCAGAAGCCAGGCCCCATGGTCTCCAGGGGAACAGCCCAGGACAGGGCTGTGGATGGGGGTAGCTCTTGAAGACCCCTCCCCGTGAGCATAAACTCCCTTTCTCGCCACCCTCCTCCCAGGTGTTATCTCCCCTGGCCAAGAATCTCTTCCACCGGGCCATCTCTGAGAGTGGTGTGGCCCTCACTTCTATCCTGGTCAAGAAGGACATGAAGGCTGCAGCTAAGGTAGGTCTCACACTGGACTGTCCCCACACCCTTTGCTCTGCTCTCCTGGAGTTGTCAGGGGTCTTTCTTGCTGTGGGAGCCAGTTGACATCCTCAGAGAATCACAGAAGTGAGGATGGCTGATCAGGGAGGGCAAGGACACACCTCATCCCACCTCCACCTTCTACCGCTGAGCAAACTGGGGCAGAGAGCAGAAGCACTTGCCAGGGTCAGCGAGTGATCAGAGCAGAGCCGGACTCAGGCTCATGACTCTGGACTGCCAGCCCCATGCATTTTCCACTGAACACGCTTCCCAAAGTGTTCCAGGTGGGGTGCTGGCCTGGACAGTGGTCAGTGAACTGTCATCCTATCTTGCCTCGCTCAGGGTCTGAAATCTGATGAACTCATTGGCACCATGTGTGCCTGGAGTGGATTCTCCTTGGGAGCTTGTGACTGGGGTGGGTTCCTGAAGAATTCATTCATTGATTCATTCATTCACTCAACAAATAGTTTTGATATAATCTGACATCTCGCAACCTCATGAAGCTTCTGTTATAATTGAGGAGACAGATTAATAATTATATAATTGCACAACTTACAAAATGTCAACTGTGACTAGAGCAATAGAGGAGAGATACCTGATGTCATAACAGAATCCAAAAGGAGCGCTTAGTCCAGTGGATAGGGGGAGGTTATCAGGAAAGGCTTCATGAAAAAAAGTGATCAACGAGTTGAGATGAGAAGGATGAGCAGTAAATTACTTGGTAAGAAAAGAATATCCAGGAAGAGGGAACAGCCTGTGCAAATGTCCTGTGGCAGGAGCAGGTATCTCAACTGAGAGAGAGCGAGAAAGGCTGCTGTGGCCAGAGCAGAAAGAGCAGACGGAACCTGGAGTGAAGTGAGGATGGAGCCATCGGCAGGGCCATGCTGCAGAGGACCTGGTGAGGACTTTGTCTTTATTTGGAGAGTGTCAGGAAGCCAAGGAAGGGTGAGCAACAGGGAGGCTCTGCTGAGGAGTGTGCGCTGGAGTCACTGATGTGGAGCGATTTCGTCGGGCTGTGAGAGCTGGTGGACGGGTGGGGGCAGCAGCCAGACTTAAAGGGACTGACTGGTAAGCAGGAGGGGAGGAGAAAAGACACCAAGAACTTAAAAAATTGTTGAGACTTTTTCAGAATTCTTTGGCTATTAACAGCAGAAGCCCATTGATCAGGCTTAAGTCAAGAAGGGGGAGTTTATTTAAAGGAAACAAAGGTGGCAGAAATGGTGCTGGATTTTGCTGTCACACAGGACCAGAAATTGGCAGAATGAAGAATCCAAGACTCATATTCTTGTGCGCTCCCTCTCTCTCTCTCTCTCTCTCTCTCTCTCTCTCTCTCTCTCTCTCTCTCTCTCTCTCTCTCTCTCTCTCTCTCCCCGCTCTACTTCTTCATGTGCCTTTTTATTTAATTTTTCACCAAATACATACTGAGCATTGATTGTATGTCAGACACCGGACCAGGCTCTGGGCAGCCCATGTACACTCTTCATGGTCCCGCCATCATGGAGCCTGATTTCTCTCCTTCTGCATCTTCCCCTCTGGCTGCACTTTGCAAGTGTCTAGCCTGAGGCCAAAAGGCTATTAATTGGGTGAGCCGAGATTTGAAATTAGTGGGATTCTGGATTCCATGCTCTCAAGCCCCACTCCATGCTGCCTCTCTTTAGATGTTCAGCTTTGACATCATTATGTCCACTTGAACAGAGATAAGGCAGCAGAGGCTGAGGAGTATAATTGGCTCGTCTGGGATCCAGGACATACTGGTCTAGAGTATCTTCGCTACCATGTGTTGACTTTAGAAATTGAGGTTGGAACAGAACACCTCTTTATTGATGGAGGGAAGAGACAGGGCTCTTGAATTCTGCTGTCACCTGTGATCTCTGCAGAAAATTGCTGTCTTTGCTGGGTGCAAAAGCACCACCTCAGCTGTCCTTGTTCACTGCCTGCGCCAGAAGACAGAGGACGAGCTCTTGGAGATAACGCTGAAGATGGTGAGTACATCCACTCTCATGGCCACACAAGCTCCCCGCCCTGTAAACATGGCCCCAGGCTTCATCATTTCGCCTATCCCCTTGCCCTGGAAAAACTACCTGGGACACTTTCTCACCTCTCAAGAGCCGTGTCAGACTGGATCTGAATGGGGAATTTCCTTCTTTCTTTTTTATTATGGAATAACTCAGACGTTAGCAAAGACAAAAAATAACATAATGAACAACTGTGTAATAACTCCTCATATCTATCAAAACTTACTTTTTCCAATCTTGTTTTTCTGATAGATTTTTTTATATGTGACTATTTTCTTTATTGTAAATATATATGTGTCACATACAATTTACCATTTTAATCATTTTAAGTGTACAATTCAGTGGCATTAATTACACTCATAGTACTGTGCAACCATCACCGCTATTTCCAAAACTTTTCATCATCCCAAACAAAAAATCCCTACCTCTTTAAACAGTTACTCTGCCTTCTCCCCTTCCCCCCAGTCTCTGGAAACCTCTAATCTACTTTCTGTCTATGAATTTGCCCATCCTAGATTCAGTCATGTAAGTGGAATCTGATAGATTTTTAAGAAATTAAACATTACACATTCTCAGAGGTGATTACCATCCTGAATTTTGGGAATGGGGTTATTCAGAACAAAGCTCTTCAGAAAGGTTGTCACAATTGTCTTGGTTAATTTAGAAACCACCTCAATTATCATCCAGTGGTGGCCCAATTTTCTAGATTTTCTGCACGTCTGCCTCAGTAGTGATTCTCACATAATCGTATATCTACCCATTCATCCATCCAACCATCCATCCACCTATTCATCCATCCATTCATTCATCATCTTATTATACATCTGTCCATCCACCAGTGAATCCAATTCATCAGTATCTTTTCATCAATCTAATATCAACTCATCTATAACATTCATTCATCTGTTATCAATCATTCATATATCTGTATTTCATCATCCATCTCTCTAAAATCAGTGATCCATCCATCACCTAATCTGCTAGCTATCATCCATCTATCCACTTATCTCCCCAATTCAATACTCCAAGTATTGACTAATTCCATCCACCCATCCATCTGTCTTTGCTAAGTGTATGGGGGGAGGTAACAGCGTGGGTGATGCAGACGTAACTGGATATAGTCCCTGCTCATAAGGAACTATTCAAGGAGAAACACGCCCATATACTTAGTGGATTAAGTGTGGTGGGAATACAGAGAGGGGATGCATTCATTATAGTAAGCAGGGATGCTTCACAGAGAAGGTGACATTTCAGGATTGGTGGATGGCTATGGTAGTGGGTCATCACAGGAAGCTACAGCACAACAGATACCCAGAGATCACCACTTATAAGATCCGCTTGTAAGGGGAGAGTCTGGACCCTGGACCCCTGAGGATGCTCCTGGACCCCCAGCGGCCAGCCTCCAGCACTGGACTCTGCTCTGTTTCCATGGGTTAAGTCCAATGTAGCCTTGGATCCTGGTTTCTCAGGCTCAAATAAGGTGACCAATGTGCTCAAAGATAAAAACACAACTGTTTTCTGATGCCTGGAAAGAGGTAAATTTATTTCAGCAATTCTCCGTGTGGCACAAGAGATCCGCTTATAAGGGGAGAGTCGGTGACTTTGGGAGAATCCAGAGAACCTAAGAGCCCATGTTATCCTTCTGAGATCTTCTGAGATCATGTGGAAGTGTTTCCATGATTATCCTCTCTCCCCAATAACACACGTGGGTGTGCACGTGCACACACACACACACCTGGATTGCGGGGCTACAACCCATAACGGAGGGACCCTTACTGGGACTTCCTGCATACTGGTCAGGACTGTTAGCTGCAGTGTCACAATAATATCAGCACAATCTTGGTGAACTCACAACAAAGAGAAGCATGGAGTGGGGTGAATTTCAGTGAGCTTGTATGAGTCAGGATTTTCTAATGCAGGAGGAGAAAACTCATCTCGAAGTGACTTGAGAAGAGAAAGGGATATGTTGTAACAGAATCTTCAGGTAACTAACTGAAAAGTCCAGGAGTTGATGGCTTCAGGCATGTCCGGATCCAGATGCACATATGATATCATCAAGACTCTGTCTCTGTCCCTCAGCTTTTTACCTCTCTGTGTTGGCTTCACTCTCAGGCGGATTTATCCCCTGGGGAGGTTAGACAACAGCAGTATTCTAGACTTACATCCTATCTGCTTAGAAACCCTCTTTCCCAATAATTCCAGCAACAGTTTTGGGTAAACTCTATTGAACTGACATGGGCACATGTCCATCCCTGAAGTAATCCCTGTCTTCAGGGAGATGGTGCACCTCAGGTCACATATAGATGCCTGGAATCGTGGAGTGAGACTGGGGAAGAGGGAGTCCCCCAAAGGAAAATTGGGGTGTTTTCGCCTGGAGGAACAAGAAGAGGAAATGGGGGCAGGGCAGGGCAGGCACAAGCAGCAGTCCTCTCCAGAGCTCCCCTCCCCCATCCCATACCTGCACCCTGTGCTCATGCCCAGGGGAGCTGGTGCCCTGCCCACTTCCTTTCAGCCCAGCCAGGGTGGCACCAGGAGGGAGGACTTGATACCTTTGACGCACAGCTCACAGGATCAGCTTTGCTCTCAGGAAGCCTTCTCACCCACAGCCTCTGCCTTTGTCTTCACAGAAATTTTTCGCTCTTGATTTACACGGAGACCCCAGAGAGGTAAGATGCTTACAAGAACTGACTATAGATGGAGAGATGCATATAGATACACACACCCTTCAAATTAAATACACATTACGTTATATAGTTTATACCAACTTGAGTGAAGATCTGCCCGCATCACCTAACCACTGCTGGCCCTGGTCAGAGTTCTGCCCCCTGGGGTCCACAGACTTAGCCCCCTTTGTTAGGACCCTGAGTGTGTGGCCACCGCCCATGGGCACGCAGGTCTGCGATGCCGGCTGTGAGCTCAGGCAGGTGGAGAGGGGGACGCAGGTGTGACCTCGAAGGGGAAGCACAGACGTGACGCTGCCCTCTTCCCCAGAGCTTTCCTTTCCTGCCCACCGTGCTTGACGGAGCGCTGCTGCCAAAGATGCCCGAAGAGATTCTGGCTGAAAAGAACTTCCACCCCGTTCCCTACGTCGTGGGAATCAACAAGCAGGAGTGTGGCTGGATTCTGCCGATGGTGAGAAAGTGCAGGCCTCTTAGACTCGCCTCCCCTGCCCGTCGCATCACCCCTCCCATCTCTGGTCACAGGATCCCTCCTTCTACCCACGCACCTCTGGGACCTTCATACACCTTGACGTTTCCGTGGAAACCTTCTCCACGATGGCCCAGCTGTCACCTGGGTGGTGCGGCCCTGGGGACCCACATCCCCACACACTCTCTGCTTGTCCTCCCATCCAAGAATCCTGAAATGTCAGTGCCAGGAGGGCTGGGAGAGATAATCATTGGGCAGATGAGAAACCCAAGGCCTGGAAAGGGGAAGGGGTTTGGGAGTTAAGGAGAGTGAGGCCTGGGACCTGCAGCCTCTCCCCTGGGCTTGGTGCTTTCATAGTTTCCCCATAAATTCCACCCACCCACACCTCACACTCTCATTCATCTAACTGGAAACATTCAAAGGAGCCTGCTTCCTCCTGAGTTAAAATTGACTTCTAAAAGTTAGGAAGTACTTTCCCTTCTGCCAAAGATAAACAAAGCCAGACACCAGTTGAATTGGTAATGAGTTTGATTCAGGGACACTCTTGCTATAGGGAAAAGATCAATTATAAACTGAACCCAAATCGCTGAAACAAAAGGCTGGAGCCTATTTAAGGCTGCGGGTGCGGGGAGGGGGGATTTGTCCATGAAACTGGGCCACCTGGATTTGTTAGCTGGCATTTATCTGGAGAAGAAACAAACTTCTGTATTTATGACAGGAGGCCGTGGTGTAAGTAAAAGCAAGGCTCCCACTGAAGTTAGGCATTATCTTTCCACAGGGACTGGGGGAGAGAGCAAGAATTATCCCCTGAATGTTTGCTTTTCATAGAAGTTGGCTCTCAGGTCCTTGAGAAAACAGGTTGGAGCAGTGGTTTTACATCCCAAAGGGCAGAAAAAGGATTTATAATTACAAGGTTTCTAAAGTAACTGCACTAAGAAAGGGTTCAGGGACCTACCTGCCTATCACCAGGTTTTGGCTAGAGCAGACGGTAAATTTTCCTGGCAGCACAGAGCTTTTTAAGGGGGCCTGGGGTCATCCTGGGGACATGGCCTTAAGCTGCTTGTGGCCGTGCTAGAGTTTGGTGAAGTCACTTAGTGCAGAGTTTTGATGCAGTTGTTATGTGCAGAGTTCTGCAGGTCTTCAGAATGATTTCAGAGGTTATACCAAAGGACCAAAACCATAATGGCAGAATTTGGGGCTTTCTCTGCTATCTAACACAGGCGGGGTATTTGTGAGGTCTGTGTCATCTGCCCCAGAGCCCTCTACTTCAACACTTGGCTGGCTGAAACCTTCCCTCTCTGTCTTGATGACCACTGTGGAGACTCTAGCCTAAATATATATATATATATATATGCACACATATATATGCACGCATATACACACACAGACACACACATATATATATATATATACACACACACACACATATATACATATATATACACACACACACACACAAAGACTGGGACAGCTTCCCTTAACAATTACTTTATCTTCTTTGCATTCCTTGATTTCTAGATATAAAATTCCTTTTGATTCATTGATTTTGCCCAACTCTTCAAAGACCCATGCCCTACAGAGTAAAGTAAGTCAGAAAGAGAATAACAAATACCGTATGCTAACGCATATATATGGAATCTAAAAAACAAACAGAAAAATGGTCATGAAGAACCTAGGCGCAAGATGGGAATAAAGACGCAGACGTAGAGAATGGACTTGAGGATATGGGGAGGGGGAAGGGTAAGCTGTGACAAAGTGAGAGAGTGGCATGGACATATATACACTACCAAATGTAAAATAGATAGCTAGTAGGAAGCAGCTGCATAGCACAGGGAGATCAGCTCGGTGCTTTGTGACCACCTAGAGGGGTGGGATAGGGAGGGTGGGAGGGAGGGAGACGCAAGAGGGAAGAGATATGGGAACATACGTATATGTATAACTGATTTACTTTGTTATAAAGCAGAAACTAACACACCATTGTAAAGCAATTATACTCCAATAAAGATGTTAAATAAATAAACAATAAAAGACTCAAAAAGAAAAAAAAAAATGGACCCATGCCCATCAAGATATGACAGTGACCTTCAGCCTGCATTGGTTTGGTTTGTTGGTAACTTTGGTTTTTCCTGTCATTACCTGATGATTCACAATTGCTTAACCTTTGTTTTAACAGTTCATGGGCTACTCATTCTCTGAAGGCAAGCTGGACCAGAAGACGGCCACATCCCTCGTGTGGAAGTCCTACCCCATCCTTGTAAGGGTCTAGGAATCACAGGAACTGGCTGAGCCCTAAAGAGGGGAAGAGGCTTGTTCCCAATTGCAAAGCAACTAATGGCAGAATGAAGACTGGGGCTGGGAGGGTTCTGCCCCACTTTTTCTGCTTTTCTTATCACTACCCAGGATTGGGGGAGGGGGAAAGTTTGCACTGAGCTCAAAAAGTTCACCATTAACACAAGAAGAGAAACTGTGTCACTCACCAGGGGTGGTGAAGTCAAAAATCCAGAAATAGGGGCTTCCCTGGTGGCGCAGTGGTTGAGAGTCCACCTGCCGATGCAGGGGACACGAGTTCCTGCCCCGGTCTGGGAAGATCCCACATGCCAAGGAGCGGCTGGGCCCGTGAGCCATGGCAGCTGAGCCTGTGTGTCTGGAGCCTGTGCTCCGCAGCGGGAGAGGCCACAACAGTGAGAGGCCCACATACCGAAAAAAAAAAAAAAAAAAATCCAGAAATAGCAAAATTTAAACCACCAAATGAATGAAGAGTATTTAGTAAGAGTTTATGGTACATAAAATATAGTTCACGCCCTGGGGGCTTCCAACTTCAAAGGCTGGTAGGAAGCTCGGCGGGGGGCGGGGGTGGGGTGGGGGGTGAAGTTACAGGATGGCTTATAAAGTGAAAATGAGGAAGTTGTTAACATTTTCAGTGATTGCTTATTACAATAGAGGTTTTCAGGTGGCAAGGGATTGGTTAAAAGTGATTATCTCATACTATTTTAGGGAGATGACTTAGTTTATTTTTTGATTGTCAGAGGGATTTACAAAAAATAACCTAAGTTAGGTTTTGCTTATGTGCATGAAATACGCTGGAGTTAGTTTTGCTTACATGGCTTAAATGGTTTTGTCTGCACAGATAATGCGTAAGTCTGGTCTCCATTTTACATTTAACTTTAACAGTGGTCACTTTCACTGGATCTATTTCAGAGCATCCCTGAGGAACTGGCCATGGTGGCGGCTGACAAGTATTTAGGAGGGACGGACGACCCTGCCAGAAGGAAAGACCTGTTCCTGGACCTGCTTGCAGATGGGATGTTCGGTGTCCCATCTGTGAATGTGGCCCGTCGCCACAGAGGTGAGTCCCAGACACTGGATGGGAGAGGGACACTGACCTCTCCAGCTTCACTGACTGTCCTGCCCAGCCCTCAGCACAAACACATGTGGACATTGCTGAGGGTCGTACATCCAAGGCTGATTGCGTTTGGCCTGGGGTGGGGCACTGTCCTGTTTTGGTTTCCACCAGAAGCAGACTCCGAGAAAAGGATCCAAATGCAAAGAGTTTATTTGGGGGGGTGATCCCAGGAAACACCAGTAGAGGAGTGGAGAAGTGACATGAATGGAGAGGAAGCCAGTCCACACTGCACTGTCAAGAAAGCATCCACTGTGGACACCCGGACCTGGGGAACTCTGGGAAACCAGCAGAACACATGTCTCAGGGTTATCCCTAGTGAGTGGCAAGAGAGCTGGGGTATTTATCCTCCAACTTTGACGAGTCATTGGTTGAAGGCTGTTCCCAAGGGCAGTTAATTCCCTGGTGCTTTGACCTGTTGCACATGTGGGCAGAGTGGTCTCTGGCTGCCAAAGACCCAGGCAAAGAGCTACGGATGCAGGAGGTGGAACTCAGGCTGGCGTGCCCGGAAGCAGGGGATATGGGGAGGCACCGACAGCCTCTGCCACAGGGCTCCTCACCTGAATTGCGGTGGTCTGTGGGGCTAGAGGGGAAATCTTGGAAGATAGGTCTTGGAAGGTTTCCAAGGTCAGAGCTATCTGCAAACTAGTTTGTTAACCAGTGGAGCTGGGGGTAGAGGGAGGCCCTAGCATAGGATCAGGAATGTTGTCTGGGACCAAGAAAGCTGAAAGGAGTGATTATTGGAAGAGTGGGGCCACGCAGTCTAGAGAATGTCAATGTCTGTGGCTGGCTGTTGTTTCTCCCAGTGTGTGCTGTGTCCACCACAGGACCTTCCAACATTGACCCAAGACTGTGTGTAGGGTGTGAGGTCAGGGATGCATGAGCTCACCTGGAGAGGAGGTGTCCCTTTTGGGTACCTTTTGAGTTACTCACAGGACCCTTCATTTCTTGGAGACCACATTCACCTAGTCTGCAAGCCAGGAGATGGTTCTGGGGTCCAGACCTCCCTGCCTAACGGTGCTAGAAGGGTTTTAAACTTTGAGACTTTATAAGCATGATAAAACATAGCTGTGGCTGACTTACTCTATCCCCGAGCACTCAGTACAGTACTTTGGAGGTTCTAGTTACCATTTCTTCCTCCCTAGGGTCCTGATGACCAGCCAGGGACTGCCTGGGGTCAAATCTGTTCTTTCATAAATTTGGTCTTGCCTCTTGCTACATGTCTTGATTTGTAGTATCCCCTTCAGCTGCTCCCAGCCATACTGGACTTGAGTTTTTTATCTGACATCCCGTGACTTTGAATTCAGGGTCTTATTGCCAGCACTTCCCAGAGTTTATCAATGTTATTTTTTCATTGTCGTATTTCTCTCAATCTCTTTTTGATAAAGTAGTTTTCTGAGTATAAAATTAATCTTACCATTGTAGAAAGTTTTGAAAATATGGGAACATATTAAAGAAGCAACTATATATTACTCATAATTCCTTCACCTAGAAGTATCAGCTATAAAGTTTTGGTTTTTTGTTTTTTTTTGCGGTACGCAGGCCTCTCACTCTTGTGACCTCTCCCCTTATGGAGCACAGGCTCCGGACGCGCAGGCTTAGCAGCCACGGGCCCAGCCGCTCCTTGGCATGTGGGATCTTCCTGGACCGGGGCACAAACCTGTGTCCCCTGCATCGGCAGGCGGACTCTCAACCACTGCGCCACCAGGGAAGCCCCATCTATAAAGTTTTGACATTTTTTTTTCTATTAGCCTTTCCATGTCTTACACATAATTTTAAAATTAATTTTATGTTCATAGACAACTATATTGTAGGCATTTCCTCAATGTCAATATAAATTCATGGAAAATAGCAATTATTTCATGGTATGATGGATTAAAATTTACTTTAGTATTCCTGTCCTATTGGGTATTTAGCCTGGCTGCTCATTTTGATGCTACAGAAAACATCATACTCAGCCTTATGTGCATAAATCTTTAACCAAGTCTCAAATAATTTTCTTAGAGTTGGTTTCTAGAAGTGAAATTATTAAGCTGGGCTGTAGTAGAATTTTAAAGTTCTTGATACATTTTGTGAAATTGCTTTCTAGTGTATGAGAGTGTGGATTTCTTAGCTCTCTCACTTGGGATAGTCAGATTAAAAGAATAAAAATAATGCTGCCAATTTTATATAAGTCTTACCTCACAAAAAAAGAACATCACACTGTTTTAATTTGCATATTTTTGTTACTAGCTCTCTCCTTCCCCCTGCTTTTGTTGTTGCTCCTAATTGTTATTATTGAAATCTCTGCCCTACTTTCCTTTGAAGACGTGTGTTGTGATTGCAGGAATTTTTTTAAAATATTTATTTGGCTAAGCCGGGTATTAGTTGTGGCGCACAGGATCTTCAGTTATGGCATGCGGGATCTTTAGTTATGGCATGCGGGATCTTTAGTTGCGGCATGCGGGATCTAGTTCCCCGATCAGGGATTGAACCCGGGCTGCCTGCACTGGGAGCATGGAGTCTTAACCACCGGACCACCAGAAAAGTACCCCCGTAGGAATTTTTTTTATAAATCTCAGTGGTTTAAGGCAAAACACTGAAAAAAAAAAAAAAGAAGAAGAGAGGAATGAAAAGAATATCTTTGGGGCATGCCATAATTAAGTTCTCTCATTCACACTAGGTCTTTCTTTGTATGGTTGGGTTCTCAGTTCCGTTCTAACACTTCTGAGTAGCAGAGGCAAGGGTAAACACCCTCCTTTCAGTGAGTTCTGCTTGACCCTGAAGCAGCTGTTTAGCAATTGGATTATGGAACCACAGACGGATTGCTTCTTCCAAACAATGCCTCTTGCTAAACCAAGAGTGCAGTGAGAGGGGGGAAGGGAGGCAATTAAATAAATTATTGTACATCCTCCTGTCAGGATGGCATATATTGTTACACTATGTAGTTGACAAACATTTAATGATATGAAGAAATTATTATAGTCATTACAAAACTACACATCCAATAGTATCCTTATTTTATATACATAAGTGAGATAAGTGCTAAAATATTAACAGAGGTTTCTCTGAGCAGTGGGATTATATGTGATCATTTTGTTCTTATTCCTTTTTTCTGCATTTTCCAAATGTGATTCTGTCCCCAGGAAGGGAAAACGTGTGATATTTCCCCGCCAGCCTGACTTGGGACCTGACCCTTCCCGGGTAGAGTCACTCGCTCTGGGCATAATGATCAATGCAGAGCACAGAGCTCCCCGGGCGGGTGGCCTGTGAGTTAGCCCTGAAGGAACAAAATGGGCAACGCTGCTGAAGCGTCAGCAGGAAAACTGACATCTTCCTGGGGCTTAGAGGGGGGGTGGTGAGCGTAAGGGCAGGGGAGAGGAGGAGGGAGGAACTGTACCCTTCCTCGGCCCCTTCTTCCTTCTGCCACCACCTTAACACTCCCCGGGCCAAGCAGGAAGCAAGACCTGTGAGATGACAGAGAAAAAGGAAATGCTGAATTGTGGTTTCCTGAGACACAAGGAATAGACTCTCCCCTTTCTGCATAGGCTTGTATTTAAATATCTGCACTTTCAGGCCAGCAACTTGGATTTACTTCACTCTTCTTGGAATACGTGTGAAAAATACCAGAAACGCTCAAAATGGGCATAATAGAAGGCACCTGTCAGGCTGCAGGTATTCTCCAAGGGAATGAAGACTAACCTGTTAGCAATGAAATGTCGTGGTATTTCTGTGTACATAGACTATGTATCTAGATGTTCTGCTCTGTGAATGCATCAATAGGCAAAGAGGTTTATATGTATTGACCCAATGCCTCTATAATGATAGTTATTTTGAATCGATTTCCCCAAAGTTTCAACATTCATTCATTCAATAGCTGGCTCAAATCCAGTTCCACCTCCACCACCAGTACACCCTTAAGCAAGTCATAGAACTTTTCCCAAACTGTTTTTCTCTGTTATGCTGATAACCAGGGGCTTCCTGCAGGGACACACAGGGTCTGGCACACAGTTGGTTCTCACAACGGGCAGCTGCTGTTAATATTGTTGTTCACTCAGGACCAGGCATGCCCCCAATTTCCTGATTGCTCACAGCGCCCCCCCCCCCCACCTCTGGAGCCCTTGATACCATCCAGGTGTGCGTCTGCTGAAGTGAACTGTGCATGAATCCATGTCTTCCAGATGCCGGAGCCCCCACTTACATGTATGAGTTCCAGTATCGCCCAAGCTTCTCATCAGCCATGAAACCCAAGACGGTGATGGGGGACCATGGGGATGAGCTCTTCTCAGTCTTCGGGGCTCCATTTTTGAAAGGTGATGGCCCTTTGGTGACTACAGACTTGGAGTTAGGGGATGTGGGTTCAAGTCTTGGTTTGGTGGCCTTGGGCAAGTTCCTCCTTCTCTCCAGGTCTTAGTTTCCTGAATTCACCATAACAGGGTTGAAGGACAAAGGGTCCTAACCTTTCTCTTGCTCTAATGTGCATGGTGGAGAATGTGTATCCTTGCGCCCTCCTCCATGGTCACTCTAAGAATCCAGACCTGGGCATCAGTAAGGCAGGAGGTGGGTCACCTGCAGGGCCCTGCTCAGGGCTAGAATGCCACCACTCACTTCGCACTCACAAGAGCATATCAGAAGGTACGTGAGAGTAAGGTTAGAATTGCTCTTAACCTTGAATCAGGACTAATATGTGTCTGTCTATCCAATCATCTATCTATCTAAAACTCATATCTTTAAAAATTAAATATGTTTAGGATTATATTTTAAAGAATACCTCTCACAGATGTCTTTAATGTCTTAACCCTCAGCAGTTACCGACAACTTGTGTGTGACACAACCCAGGGCTGTACATGGCAGTGCCTCTGGGCACTTTCTGGTTGGGTGACTCTTTGGGGGCCTTGCAGCTTGGTTATTTTTCAGATTCTATGAAAATGTGTGTGGGTGTAGGAGATTGAAAAAAGACCCAGAGGAGAGTATCCTGGGAGGTGGGGTTACTGTAGCAGAAACCCTGGGGTGTGGCCCTGTGACCCAGCCCTTCACTGAGCCCGACCTAGGTCAGTAACTGTCAAGCTTAAAGTGCACTTGAATTACCCAAGATCTTCTTAAAATGTGGTTTTACTCAGTAGGTCTGGAATAAGGGCTCCGTTTCTGAATTTCTAACAAGTTCTCAAGGGCTGCTGCTGCCCCTGAACCACACTTTGAGTAGCAATGGCTTTGTCTCCTCCCTACAGATGGTGCCTCAGAAGAGGAGACCAATCTCAGCAAGATGGTGATGAAATTTTGGGCCAACTTTGCTCGGAACGGGTGAGCTGCTGGCACAGATGGGGCAGGGTTGGGAAGGGGCAGGGCGTGTCTGCTGGGGGGGAGGAGCTCCAACGTGTGCTGGGCAAACTCCCTGCCCTGTGGCCCCTGACGTGAGAGCTCCATCAGTGGACAGGCTGCCCAGGAGATGGTCAGCCTCCTGTCTCTGGAGGCGTATGAGCCTTTGGCAGAGATGAAGCCAGGGGGTCCCTGACAATCTCTGAGGGTTGTTGGGGCCACACAGTAGCTTTGGGGAATTTCTATGTGATTCTGTTCCCAGGAATCCCAACGGGGAGGGGCTTCCCCCTTGGCCAATATATGACCAGAAAGAAGGGTACCTTCAGATTGGCGTCACCACCCAGGCAGCCGAGAAGCTGAAAGACAAGGAAGTGGCTTTCTGGAACGAGCTCCTGTCCAAGGAGGCGGCAAAGAAGCCACCCCAGTTAAAACATGCTGAGCTGTGAACGGGAGGCTCAGCTGGCCTTGGGGGCTTGTGGGACCCCAGACAGGGGTATTCTATAGAAGGTGTTTGTGGGCCTAAGAGGCATCTTATTGTGGAGGCTGGGGAATTATCTGATGGGAGTAGCAGAGGTCAGGGAGGGGGAATTTCTGTTTCTGTGGCCTCAATTTTGGAAATAAATGTTCTTTTGGAGACCAAGTCAGTGTCTTTGTCGTGGGCTGGAATTAAGTCATCCTCATTAGCGAGAGAAGGATGAGAGAGGGCACCACTGGCAGGAAGGTGACTTGGGCAGCTCTGGCTTGGCCTCTGGACACGAAGAGTCCAGTAGGCTGGGCCCTGGGAGGGGCTGAGGGGGACACTGCATCTGCTCCATGTCTCTGGGCCGTCAACAACTCCAGTAAGTGGATGTGAGGGAACCAGAGGGCAGTGTCCCTCTCCTCCATGTGGAGCCGCCTGTAGACATGGAGGGGGCACAGACCGAGGATGTACCTGGAGTGGGAAGGAGGGGGACTTGCCATGGTGACACTGTGGCACTGTTGTATGGCCCTTACTGACCCTCCCACAGGTCTACAATTCTTTCTTCAACTTACACAGTATCCTCCCAGGCCCCTCCCTGAGGCCGTCTCTTCCAGCAATTCCTCTGAACCCTTTCTGCAGCCTGGACCACATCAGGTCCAAGCAGTGACCACCTTGAAGTGAGTCCCTGACGTGTCACGTGAAAACTGACTCTTTCAGAATCCCTGGGGTGACTTCTGGCTCCCGGGATATAGAAAGCTCTAAGGAATGCCACTCCCACCTTAACAGAAAGAAAAAAGTGGATTATCCTCAAAATCATGACTTTCTCTGACTCATTCAAAGAGGTTGCAAGGCAAACAATTACCCTGAAATCTCGGGGAAGACAGGCATTTTGAAGGAGAGATGGGAAGTGAACACTGGCTTACCGTCTGCAGACAGATGGAAGATGGAGTCACCATATGTGTGAGTACAATTACTCTAAAAATTCGAATCAAGGGCTAAAGGCCAAATGTGGGCAAGTATGAGAGTATGAAATCCTAAAAACCACACACCCACAGGGAATTTACACTTGTTACAGGCCCTTCTCCATGGACCTCTATCAGGGACCTGTGAGAAATACTGGGAACAGGTAGTAAGACGAGAGAAAACCTGCCTCAAGGGTGCAGGCTTCAAGCTCTGCTCAGACACTTCTCCATGAAAAAATAAAATCCCCAAACCACTGAAGAAAGGTCAGCAAACCCACTTCCCTTGGGGCCCTGGGAAAGACCTATTGTGGCTGAGGAAAAGGAAAATTTTAGAACTTTATATACATATAGGAAATCCTGGGCTTCTCTGGTGGCGCAGTGGTTAAGAATTCGCCTGCCAATGCAGGCGAAATGGGTTCGAGCCCTGGTCCAGGAAGATCCCACATGCTGTGGAGCAACTAAGCCCGTGCACCACAACTGAGCCCACACACCGCAAGTACGGAAGGCCAAGTGCCTAGAGGCCACGCTCCGCAACTAGGGAAGCCACCACAGTGAGAAGCCTGTGCACCACAACGAAGAGTAGCCCCCGCTCGCCGCAACTAAAGAAAGCCCGCGTGCAGCAAGGAAGACCCACTGCAGTCCAAAATAAATAAAAATAAATAAATTTATTTTAAAAAGAAAAAATTTTAAGTAAAATCCTAGTGCAGGTGACAGCAGATGGTAGGCATCCTCCTTCAACTTTTTGAAGGACAGGGACAGGCTTGCTCCTGGCTTTATATCTCAAGTGCCAACTCCTCTTTTCTGGGAAAGATGATAACCCTTTCTGCGAACTGGCACATGCTCACACGACTGATGAGGACGACACAGGACACACAGCTGTGCACAGCAGCCCTGTCTTATTGGTTTGTAAGTAGGAAAATATCGCCTAAAATATGACTAATAATAATAAAGTAACAGCTAATACTTTGGTTACTTACTGTGTGCCAGGCTTAAACCTAATATTGTTGTATATATTACATTCTTAAATCCTATTAAATTCTGACATCCTAATTTGTTGCATAGATAAATTTTTAAATAATCAGGCACTACTATTTTACACTTTTGCAGCAGAGGAGAATGACCAGAGAGGTTATATCAGCTGGCAGTAATGAACACATGTGGGACTGGCCCTCCTGCAGGCTGACTGCAGCCGCCAACCCAAACGGACACCATGTCATCCCGTGAAAGGTGAGAAACCTGAACACCTGGCAAGAGGCAGCAGTGGGAAAGCCCTGAGCTGGCAGTCACAACCCTCTGCACAGCTCTGTGACGTCTCTGGGCTTCAGCCTCCCATCTCTGCAGCCAGGAGCACAGCTGGACTCTCTCCGAAGACATTTGCAGCCTTGAAAAAGGAGCCGTTGGGTTCAGCCTCCAGTGATGTCATAACCGGCACCATGTGGGCGGGAGGTGAAACAGCTGTAGGGTAGGTTTACTCCTCTGAGTATAGGCTGTGTGCCCTTGGGTGAGTTGCTTAACCTCTCTGGAATTGGCACAATCGCTCCAGACCTTGCAGGCTCACGGCATGGTGCTGAGGGTTGGCTTTCTCTTGTCCCTAGAGGCCCTGCTAACTGTCTCTCCAAGGCTCTGTGCCCTATCCTGGGCACAGATGGGCCGGGCAACCTAAACCTAGTGTCTGAGAAAAATTATCTCAGGACAGAGGACACCATCGTAAACTCAGGGTCTCAGCCTGAGGTCAGCTGGGGCCAGGCCTGCTATTGAGAAGGATAGAGTCTGTCCACATGCTCTGGCGGTGACTCGTTCCACGGGGCTTGTTGGAGGACATCCCCACGCCCTCTGGCACTGCATAAGCAAGGTTCCTATCCATCCCTGCCCTCACCATGAGCTTGCTTGCAAACCAGGGAGCCTTTCTCCAGGAGCTTGTCGGGAGCTCAAGGATTCTCTGTGCACAGATGTCAGTGTGGAGAGAGCGATCGTACGGGACACCTTGCGGGAAGCCCGAGCTGGGAGCCAGGCCACTATCTCGCTCATTCCCCCTCATTGAAATTAATCTTTTGTATCGAAAGGAGGCAATGAAATCTCAGAGAGTATCAGTGACTTGCCAGGTCAGGAAGTGGCACGGTGGCTGTGAACCTGAGTGCCTGACGCCGACGCCCACGCACGCAGCACGGGCCGGCTCCCGAAATGCCCTGTGCACTCGGGGCACCTGTGGCCCATCTTGGTCCTGACTTCTGAGCCACGTGTCTCCTCTTTCTCTCGGAGTGCCCATCAAATAGGAGTTCCCTCCCCAGACCGCCAGGGGGCCCAACACCTGAAATATACTACCCGTTCCCTCAGCACACACTTGTTGCTAATAAACCCCACCAGGCCCCCCCCCGCCACGCACTGCAGCACCACCATCACTCTGCAGAGGAACACGTGAAGTCCTTCTTCTGAAACCGGGTCTCAGGGAAACAGCCGGGAAATTCCCACCAAATCCAAATCACTTTCTTTCGGGGTGTCAGGGAGCCACGGGCTGGTTTTTGAGGGAAGGGAAGATGTCAGCCTGACCTAGGGAGGTACTTGCGAAGATTCAGAGCCAAGCCCCTGCAGGGAGCTGTCACGGGTGGCGAGTGTCCTGTCCGTAGCCCTGGGCAAGCCAAGGCTGATGTTCCCTGTGGGGAGGCAGGGGGCAGAGCTGCTCCAGGCGTGTGTGGTCCACACAGTGGGGCATCTGTGAAGTGTTCCCAGGACTCGGGCACACTTTCAACGTACGTGCAGCATATGAGAGCGTCCAGTTTCCAGAATTGCTCCTCCACGTGTGAAGGTGGTTTTACGTGTTGAAGGGAAAACTGGGTGTCACATATCGTGTCCTTTGACGTGTTTTCTTCGCGATCCGTTTTACTGACCAGGGTGAAAAGTGTGGCAGAAAATACAAAGAGGTCTTTCCAGGGTGTTTTAGACGCAAGCCCCGTGCAGAAGTCACACGAGAGGGGTGTGGGATTCCATCCCCTCTGGGTACTTTTCTAGGCTCTCATCACCGAGCGCTGAGTTTGGCAGGGGCCCCCAGAGAAGGAAAATGAGAAATGGGCAACTTTCTCTGCAATCCATACTCCTAAGGGGAATAGAGGGAGTGTGTCCTCTGTGTGTCCAATGCCCTATGTCATCTGGCGAGGGTATCCTTTGGAGCTGAGAAACGGAAGCTCAAATTAACCTAAGCGGCTAAGACGCTCAGTGTGTGTGTTTTGGGGGTGTGGGGTGTGGGGGGGTACTCTTTGGTCCAGAGCCGAGGTCTCTGCACGTCCAGTCCAGTTCCCCACGCCAGCCCTGATGGGCACGGAGTCTCTTTGTCCAAGACAGACCAAGGAAGACAGAGCCAGAATAAAGTCAACAGCTTTTATTACAAGTCACAGATTTCATAGAAAAAGGAATGTAGCGTCAGGTCCGGTTGTATGAAAAACGGTAAAATGCAGGTTTGTCCTGGTTGCTCTGTGGACACCCGGGGCAGGCTCTCCGCGACATCAGGCACAGCAGCTGCACTTGTCCGAGGCCCCTTTGCAGACGCAGCCCTGGGCACACTTGGCGCAGCCCACGGGGCAGCAGGAGCAGCAGCCTGGGGAGGCAAGGGCAGCGTGCGGTCGGACCACGCGTTGTCCGGAACCACCCTTCCCAGCAGCAGGCCTGGCCCCAGCCGCCCTCGGGCCCAGACCCTGAGTTTACGATGGTGTCCTCTGTCCTGAGGTAATTGCTCTCAGACACTAGGTTCAGGTTGCCCGGCCCATCTGTGCCCAGGACAGGGCACAGCGCCTTGGAGAGACAGTGAGCAGGGCCTCTGGGGACAGGAGAAAGCCAGCCCCCACAGCACCACCAGTGATGTGAGCCAAGTCCTCAGGATCAAAGTGGAGGCAAAGCCCGCACAGAGCAGCTCCCGCTCGGGATAGGGAAGCTCTGGGCTGCTTCGACAGGAAGGGGCTGCACCAGGTCCGAGAAGCCACGCACGGCCACTGGTTCCTGTCCCTAAAGTGCTTCAGTCCCTGAGAGGACTCGGAAGCGGGACTCAGGAGGCAGGAGGACTAGTTCTAGTGACAGGTCTGAGGTTGTTTGTCGGTGGCCCGTCTGGGCCTCAGTCTCCCTGTTCTCTAGTGCGCGCCTGGGTCTCGCTCATGCCGAAGGTGATTCCAGCTCTGACTGTGAATCCCTTCCTGGTGAGGGGGGTGCCGGGAAGTCTGGTCACTGTCCTGCTCCTGCCTGCCTGCTGAGCTCTGGGCCCCCTCCTCGCACTCAGCCCAGACCCCGCATTCCCAGAGAAGGCCCCGCACACTCACTCTTCTTGCAGGAGGTGCATCTGCAGGCTTTGCAGGTGCAGGAGCCAGCGCAGCCGCAGGAGCCGCCTGCCGGGAAGGGAAAGGAGGCCAGCAGTGAGCAGGGACGGGGATGCAGGAGCCACAGCAGACGGTCAGCAGTGCCTCCCTGAGCCCTCCTCCTCTGTCAGGACCCAGCCCTGGGAGCTCGTGTCCACTCGGGCGGATAGAGAAGCCCCAGCTCCTCTCTTCTGGTCCAAGGAGAGTAGGTCCCCTCCTGATGGGACTCCACAGGGAAGGTCCCGGGCTCCAGACGCAGGCCAGGCCGACTGGGGCCGGGGGCCGGGGGCCGGGGCCCATGGCCTGAACCCCAAAGAGGCAGCGCCCCCTCCTCCCATCAAATCGTGGCAGGTCCGAGGCCTCCTCCAGACGCTGGGTCCCGGTCTAGCAATCCCCTGACCTGCCGGGTGACCTCAAGAAGGACAGCCTGGAGCCTCCGTGCCCTCAGTGTCAACGGAGAGGCAAAGGGAGACTGACGTGCCCTCAGGAGCCTGGCTACCAAGAAAGCCCTGGACCCGTGACAGGAGTCCTCCTGAGCTCAAAACTCAAAGCCCTCCCTTCTCGTCCTGTGCCCGGGAAGGGGGCATCCTAAGGCTCAAAGGCAGGGCTCCCTTACCAGTGGGGCAGGAGCACTTGGGGTCCATCTGGAGGAGGAGTGAGGCCCGAGGTCCAAAGCAAGGGGCGAAGCCGCTTCACGGGTCCGGTGGGGGCCGTGTGGGAGCGAGGAGCCCGGGGGCTCAGTTATAGGCCGAGGAGGCGGCCCGGGCGCAGAGGCCCCGCCCCCGCCTTGCACCCGCCCCGCGGCTCCGCGCCCGCGCCGCCCGCGCCGCCCGTGCCGCCCGCAGCGCCCTGGGCCGGGCTGTGAGCAACAGGCGGGGCCGAGCGCACGATTCCACGTCGGTGCCGGCTGGAGCGGAGGAACCGGGTGCCGTGCGGTAAGCGGTGTCCCAGCCCCCCGGCCGCCCCTTCCCAATGTGCCCGACGGGAGCAGCCACCGTGTTGGCGGCTTGTGCAGGAATCCGGCTCCCGCGTCCTCCGGTCTTCCCCGCCCCAGGCCCCGCGCCGCCGGCCTCCGGGTCGCCGTTTCCTGCAGCCTGAGAACAGCCCCCGCCTCCCGCTCGTGTCCCTGGCTTGGCTGGAGCCGGGGAGCGGTGTCAGAGAGCGCAGGCGGATGTGACCCTCACCACCGTTTGGCCGACCCCATGTGTCCCCGGGCGTTGCCAGCCCCGGTCCCCACCACGGTCCTTTGGAAGCGTTTTTCCGGTACCGCCTCCTGTAACCGCAGCGCGGTGAACATTGCCTTCAGCCGCGAGGCGTCACTTGTGTTTTCCTTTCCTGGGGGGATCCTGGCTCATTTGTCCGGGGGCTTCTTTGCCTAAACTTTCCAGGGGCGCGCCTCACTGTAGCCGGTCCACCCCCACGCCAGGGTGGAGGTTCCCTCATCATGGGATGCTTCCCCAGGGACGGCATCATTGTAGGTGATAGGCAGACCTGGCGGTAAATAACAAAGCGAGACAAGTGGATAGAGTTCCCTTTGAGTAGTCCTGACAGTTACTCACCATGGAGTCCATGCCAAGCCTTGTTAGTCACTTTTGCTCTTTGAGTTGTCACACCAACCGGGAAGGGAGACAGCAGCCAGGAGCCCGGTTCCCGAAGTCCAAAGTACCTGCAGTACGGGGCGGCTACTGAGGCAGGCACACAGGGCTGGGGAGTGGTGCCCTGCTTCTGTGTTTTTGTCGCTTCGCAGCTGAAAGAGGGAGTCAGTGAGCAAGCTCCCCTTTGGCCCAGAGCTGTGTCCTCGGCCCGTCTCTACCATGTCCAGCTCAATCCTGGGGGCGACCAAGGTGACACAGTAGGAATGTATTTATGATTTTGTGGCTACCTTCTGACGCTTTCCTTCAGTAGTGTTCGAGAGGTTTCTTTTGGTAGAACGTATTTCAGAAAATCACTGAAAAGAAAATGGTAAGGAAATCCTGATGCAGGTGACAGCAGAAATGGCAGGATCCTTCTGTGTCTGTGAGGAGGACACCGACTGTGCTCCTCACGGCTTTCTATCTGTAGTGTCGACGGCTCTTTGCGTGAAGGCAGGAGAACCCTCTCGGGAGAACCGGTCCCACGCTCACAGGGTCGATGGGGACGGCCCAGAGCACAGAGCTAAACACACCGTCCTTGCTTGTGTGTCTGGAAGGAGAACAGTGTCTCCTAGGCTGATGATAACAAATAAATCAATAGATAAATAAATGAATGGGTGATGTGATCGATTGCTCACTGAGTGCCCAGTATATTCTGACCTTCTTTGCATGTATTCAGTTCTTTAATCCCGAGAGCCAGACACTATTACTTTCCCTTTAGAGCAGAGCAGACGGAGCCACAGAGAGGTTATGTCCCGTGGCTGTACGTGGCACAGACGGGACTGGCCCTCCTGCAGGCTGACTGCAGCCCCGCGCCCAACCGGACACCATGTCATCCCACGAAGGGTGAGAACACTGAACACCTGGCACAGAGGCAGCAGTGGGAGAGCCCTGAGCCGGCAGCCAGAACCCTCCGCACAGCTCTGTGACCTCTCTGGGCTTCGGCCTCCCACCTCTGCAGCCAGGAGCACAGCTGGACTGTCTCCGAAGACCCTGCAGCCCTGGAAAAGGAGAGGCCGGATTCAGCCTCCAGTGATGCCATAACCGGCACCGTGTGGCCGGGAGGTGAGACAGCTGCAGTGTAGGTTTAGTCCTCTGAGTATAGGCTGTGTGCCCTTGGGTAGGTTGCTTAACCTCTCTGGAATTGGCACCATCACTCCAGACCATGCAGGTTCACCGAGTCTGTCCAAACGCTGTGGCGGTGACTCGTTCCACGGGGCTTGTTGGAGGACATCCCCACGCCCTCTGGCACTGCATAAGCAAGGTTCCTATCCATCCCTGCCCTCACCATGAGCTTGCTTGCAAACCAGGGAGCCTTTCTCCAGGAGCTTGTCGGGAGCTCAAGGATTCTCTGTGCACAGATGTCAGTGTGGAGAGAGCGATCGTACGGGACACCTTGCGGGAAGCCCGAGCTGGGAGCCAGGCCACTATCTCGCTCATTCCCCCTCATTGAAATTAATCTTTTGTATCGAAAGGAGGCAATGAAATCTCAGAGAGTATCAGTGACTTGCCAGGTCAGGAAGTGGCACGGTGGCTGTGAACCTGAGTGCCTGACGCCGACGCCCACGCACGCAGCACGGGCCGGCTCCCGAAATGCCCTGTGCACTCGGGGCACCTGTGGCCCATCTTGGTCCTGACTTCTGAGCCACGTGTCTCCTCTTTCTCTCGGAGTGCCCATCAAATAGGAGTTCCCTCCCCAGACCGCCAGGGGGCCCAACACCTGAAATATACTACCCGTTCCCTCAGCACACACTTGTTGCTAATAAACCCCACCAGGCCCCCCCACCCCACCCCCACCCCCGCGCCACGCACTGCAGCACCACCATCACTCTGCAGAGGAACACGTGAAGTCCTTCTTCTGAAACCGGGTCTCAGGGAAACAGCCGGGAAATTCCCACCAAATCCAAATCACTTTCTTTCGGGGTGTCAGGGAGCCACGGGCTGGTTTTTGAGGGAAGGGAAGATGTCAGCCTGACCTAGGGAGGTACTTGCGAAGATTCAGAGCCAAGCCCCTGCAGGGAGCTGTCACGGGTGGCGAGTGTCCTGTCCGTAGCCCTGGGCAAGCCAAGGCTGATGTTCCCTGTGGGGAGGCAGGGGGCAGAGCTGCTCCAGGCGTGTGTGGTCCACACAGTGGGGCATCTGTGAAGTGTTCCCAGGACTCGGGCACACTTTCAACGTACGTGCAGCATATGAGAGCGTCCAGTTTCCAGAATTGCTCCTCCACGTGTGAAGGTGGTTTTACGTGTTGAAGGGAAAACTGGGTGTCACATATCGTGTCCTTTGACGTGTTTTCTTCGCGATCCGTTTTACTGACCAGGGTGAAAAGTGTGGCAGAAAATACAAAGAGGTCTTTCCAGGGTGTTTTAGACGCAAGCCCCGTGCAGAAGTCACACGAGAGGGGTGTGGGATTCCATCCCCTCTGGGTACTTTTCTAGGCTCTCATCACCGAGCGCTGAGTTTGGCAGGGGCCCCCAGAGAAGGAAAATGAGAAATGGGCAACTTTCTCTGCAATCCATACTCCTAAGGGGAATAGAGGGAGTGTGTCCTCTGTGTGTCCAATGCCCTATGTCATCTGGCGAGGGTATCCTTTGGAGCTGAGGAAACGGAAGCTCAAATTAACCTAAGCGGCTAAGACGCTCAGTGTGTGTGTTTTGGGGGTGTGGGGTGTGGGGGGTACTCTTTGGTCCAGAGCCGAGGTCTCTGCACGTCCAGTCCAGTTCCCCACGCCAGCCCTGATGGGCACGGAGTCTCTTTGTCCAAGACAGACCAAGGAAGACAGAGCCAGAATAAAGTCAACAGCTTTTATTACAAGTCACAGATTTCATAGAAAAAGGAATGTAGCGTCAGGTCCGGTTGTATGAAAAACGGTAAAATGCAGGTTTGTCCTGGTTGCTCTGTGGACACCCGGGGCAGGCTCTCCGCGACATCAGGCACAGCAGCTGCACTTGTCCGAGGCCCCTTTGCAGACGCAGCCCTGGGCACACTTGGCGCAGCCCACGGGGCAGCAGGAGCAGCAGCCTGGGGAGGCAAGGGCAGCGTGCGGTCGGACCACGCGTTGTCCGGAACCACCCTTCCCAGCAGCAGGCCTGGCCCCAGCCGCCCTCGGGCCCAGACCCTGAGTTTACGATGGTGTCCTCTGTCCTGAGGTAATTGCTCTCAGACACTAGGTTCAGGTTGCCCGGCCCATCTGTGCCCAGGACAGGGCACAGCGCCTTGGAGAGACAGTGAGCAGGGCCTCTGGGGACAGGAGAAAGCCAGCCCCCACAGCACCACCAGTGATGTGAGCCAAGTCCTCAGGATCAAAGTGGAGGCAAAGCCCGCACAGAGCAGCTCCCGCTCGGGATAGGGAAGCTCTGGGCTGCTTCGACAGGAAGGGGCTGCACCAGGTCCGAGAAGCCACGCACGGCCACTGGTTCCTGTCCCTAAAGTGCTTCAGTCCCTGAGAGGACTCGGAAGCGGGACTCAGGAGGCAGGAGGACTAGTTCTAGTGACAGGTCTGAGGTTGTTTGTCGGTGGCCCGTCTGGGCCTCAGTCTCCCTGTTCTCTAGTGCGCGCCTGGGTCTCGCTCATGCCGAAGGTGATTCCAGCTCTGACTGTGAATCCCTTCCTGGTGAGGGGGGTGCCGGGAAGTCTGGTCACTGTCCTGCTCCTGCCTGCCTGCTGAGCTCTGGGCCCCCTCCTCGCACTCAGCCCAGACCCCGCATTCCCAGAGAAGGCCCCGCACACTCACTCTTCTTGCAGGAGGTGCATCTGCAGGCTTTGCAGGTGCAGGAGCCAGCGCAGCCGCAGGAGCCGCCTGCCGGGAAGGGAAAGGAGGCCAGCAGTGAGCAGGGACGGGGATGCAGGAGCCACAGCAGACGGTCAGCAGTGCCTCCCTGAGCCCTCCTCCTCTGTCAGGACCCAGCCCTGGGAGCTCGTGTCCACTCGGGCGGATAGAGAAGCCCCAGCTCCTCTCTTCTGGTCCAAGGAGAGTAGGTCCCCTCCTGATGGGACTCCACAGGGAAGGTCCCGGGCTCCAGACGCAGGCCAGGCCGACTGGGGCCGGGGGCCGGGGGCCGGGGCCCATGGCCTGAACCCCAAAGAGGCAGCGCCCCCTCCTCCCATCAAATCGTGGCAGGTCCGAGGCCTCCTCCAGACGCTGGGTCCCGGTCTAGCAATCCCCTGACCTGCCGGGTGACCTCAAGAAGGACAGCCTGGAGCCTCCGTGCCCTCAGTGTCAACGGAGAGGCAAAGGGAGACTGACGTGCCCTCAGGAGCCTGGCTACCAAGAAAGCCCTGGACCCGTGACAGGAGTCCTCCTGAGCTCAAAACTCAAAGCCCTCCCTTCTCGTCCTGTGCCCGGGAAGGGGGCATCCTAAGGCTCAAAGGCAGGGCTCCCTTACCAGTGGGGCAGGAGCACTTGGGGTCCATCTGGAGGAGGAGTGAGGCCCGAGGTCCAAAGCAAGGGGCGAAGCCGCTTCACGGGTCCGGTGGGGGCCGTGTGGGAGCGAGGAGCCCGGGGGCTCAGTTATAGGCCGAGGAGGCGGCCCGGGCGCAGAGGCCCCGCCCCCGCCTTGCACCCGCCCCGCGGCTCCGCGCCCGCGCCGCCCGCGCCGCCCGTGCCGCCCGCAGCGCCCTGGGCCGGGCTGTGAGCAACAGGCGGGGCCGAGCGCACGATTCCACGTCGGTGCCGGCTGGAGCGGAGGAACCGGGTGCCGTGCGGTAAGCGGTGTCCCAGCCCCCCGGCCGCCCCTTCCCAATGTGCCCGACGGGAGCAGCCACCGTGTTGGCGGCTTGTGCAGGAATCCGGCTCCCGCGTCCTCCGGTCTTCCCCGCCCCAGGCCCCGCGCCGCCGGCCTCCGGGTCGCCGTTTCCTGCAGCCTGAGAACAGCCCCCGCCTCCCGCTCGTGTCCCTGGCTTGGCTGGAGCCGGGGAGCGGTGTCAGAGAGCGCAGGCGGATGTGACCCTCACCACCGTTTGGCCGACCCCATGTGTCCCCGGGCGTTGCCAGCCCCGGTCCCCACCACGGTCCTTTGGAAGCGTTTTTCCGGTACCGCCTCCTGTAACCGCAGCGCGGTGAACATTGCCTTCAGCCGCGAGGCGTCACTTGTGTTTTCCTTTCCTGGGGGGATCCTGGCTCATTTGTCCGGGGGCTTCTTTGCCTAAACTTTCCAGGGGCGCGCCTCACTGTAGCCGGTCCACCCCCACGCCAGGGTGGAGGTTCCCTCATCATGGGATGCTTCCCCAGGGACGGCATCATTGTAGGTGATAGGCAGACCTGGCGGTAAATAACAAAGCGAGACAAGTGGATAGAGTTCCCTTTGAGTAGTCCTGACAGTTACTCACCATGGAGTCCATGCCAAGCCTTGTTAGTCACTTTTGCTCTTTGAGTTGTCACACCAACCGGGAAGGGAGACAGCAGCCAGGAGCCCGGTTCCCGAAGTCCAAAGTACCTGCAGTACGGGGCGGCTACTGAGGCAGGCACACAGGGCTGGGGAGTGGTGCCCTGCTTCTGTGTTTTTGTCGCTTCGCAGCTGAAAGAGGGAGTCAGTGAGCAAGCTCCCCTTTGGCCCAGAGCTGTGTCCTCGGCCCGTCTCTACCATGTCCAGCTCAATCCTGGGGGCGACCAAGGTGACACAGTAGGAATGTATTTATGATTTTGTGGCTACCTTCTGACGCTTTCCTTCAGTAGTGTTCGAGAGGTTTCTTTTGGTAGAACGTATTTCAGAAAATCACTGAAAAGAAAATGGTAAGGAAATCCTGATGCAGGTGACAGCAGAAATGGCAGGATCCTTCTGTGTCTGTGAGGAGGACACCGACTGTGCTCCTCACGGCTTTCTATCTGTAGTGTCGACGGCTCTTTGCGTGAAGGCAGGAGAACCCTCTCGGGAGAACCGGTCCCACGCTCACAGGGTCGATGGGGACGGCCCAGAGCACAGAGCTAAACACACCGTCCTTGCTTGTGTGTCTGGAAGGAGAACAGTGTCTCCTAGGCTGATGATAACAAATAAATCAATAGATAAATAAATGAATGGGTGATGTGATCGATTGCTCACTGAGTGCCCAGTATATTCTGACCTTCTTTGCATGTATTCAGTTCTTTAATCCCGAGAGCCAGACACTATTACTTTCCCTTTAGAGCAGAGCAGACGGAGCCACAGAGAGGTTATGTCCCGTGGCTGTACGTGGCACAGACGGGACTGGCCCTCCTGCAGGCTGACTGCAGCCCCGCGCCCAACCGGACACCATGTCATCCCACGAAGGGTGAGAACACTGAACACCTGGCACAGAGGCAGCAGTGGGAGAGCCCTGAGCCGGCAGCCAGAACCCTCCGCACAGCTCTGTGACCTCTCTGGGCTTCGGCCTCCCACCTCTGCAGCCAGGAGCACAGCTGGACTGTCTCCGAAGACCCTGCAGCCCTGGAAAAGGAGAGGCCGGATTCAGCCTCCAGTGATGCCATAACCGGCACCGTGTGGCCGGGAGGTGAGACAGCTGCAGTGTAGGTTTAGTCCTCTGAGTATAGGCTGTGTGCCCTTGGGTAGGTTGCTTAACCTCTCTGGAATTGGCACCATCACTCCAGACCATGCAGGTTCACCGAGTCTGTCCAAACGCTGTGGCGGTGACTCGTTCCACGGGGCTTGTTGGAGGACATCCCCACGCCCTCTGGCACTGCATAAGCAAGGTTCCTATCCATCCCTGCCCTCACCATGAGCTTGCTTGCAAACCAGGGAGCCTTTCTCCAGGAGCTTGTCGGGAGCTCAAGGATTCTCTGTGCACAGATGTCAGTGTGGAGAGAGCGATCGTACGGGACACCTTGCGGGAAGCCCGAGCTGGGAGCCAGGCCACTATCTCGCTCATTCCCCCTCATTGAAATTAATCTTTTGTATCGAAAGGAGGCAATGAAATCTCAGAGAGTATCAGTGACTTGCCAGGTCAGGAAGTGGCACGGTGGCTGTGAACCTGAGTGCCTGACGCCGACGCCCACGCACGCAGCACGGGCCGGCTCCCGAAATGCCCTGTGCACTCGGGGCACCTGTGGCCCATCTTGGTCCTGACTTCTGAGCCACGTGTCTCCTCTTTCTCTCGGAGTGCCCATCAAATAGGAGTTCCCTCCCCAGACCGCCAGGGGGCCCAACACCTGAAATATACTACCCGTTCCCTCAGCACACACTTGTTGCTAATAAACCCCACCAGGCCCCCCCGCCACGCACTGCAGCACCACCATCACTCTGCAGAGGAACACGTGAAGTCCTTCTTCTGAAACCGGGTCTCAGGGAAACAGCCGGGAAATTCCCACCAAATCCAAATCACTTTCTTTCGGGGTGTCAGGGAGCCACGGGCTGGTTTTTGAGGGAAGGGAAGATGTCAGCCTGACCTAGGGAGGTACTTGCGAAGATTCAGAGCCAAGCCCCTGCAGGGAGCTGTCACGGGTGGCGAGTGTCCTGTCCGTAGCCCTGGGCAAGCCAAGGCTGATGTTCCCTGTGGGGAGGCAGGGGGCAGAGCTGCTCCAGGCGTGTGTGGTCCACACAGTGGGGCATCTGTGAAGTGTTCCCAGGACTCGGGCACACTTTCAACGTACGTGCAGCATATGAGAGCGTCCAGTTTCCAGAATTGCTCCTCCACGTGTGAAGGTGGTTTTACGTGTTGAAGGGAAAACTGGGTGTCACATATCGTGTCCTTTGACGTGTTTTCTTCGCGATCCGTTTTACTGACCAGGGTGAAAACTGTGGCAGAAAATACAAAGAGGTCTTTCCAGGGTGTTTTAGACGCAAGCCCCGTGCAGAAGTCACACGAGAGGGGTGTGGGATTCCATCCCCTCTGGGTACTTTTCTAGGCTCTCATCACCGAGCGCTGAGTTTGGCAGGGGCCCCCAGAGAAGGAAAATGAGAAATGGGCAACTTTCTCTGCAATCCATACTCCTAAGGGGAATAGAGGGAGTGTGTCCTCTGTGTGTCCAATGCCCTATGTCATCTGGCGAGGGTATCCTTTGGAGCTGAGAAACGGAAGCTCAAATTAACCTAAGCGGCTAAGACGCTCAGTGTGTGTGTTTTGGGGGTGTGGGGTGTGGGGGGGTACTCTTTGGTCCAGAGCCGAGGTCTCTGCACGTCCAGTCCAGTTCCCCACGCCAGCCCTGATGGGCACGGAGTCTCTTTGTCCAAGACAGACCAAGGAAGACAGAGCCAGAATAAAGTCAACAGCTTTTATTACAAGTCACAGATTTCATAGAAAAAGGAATGTAGCGTCAGGTCCGGTTGTATGAAAAACGGTAAAATGCAGGTTTGTCCTGGTTGCTCTGTGGACACCCGGGGCAGGCTCTCCGCGACATCAGGCACAGCAGCTGCACTTGTCCGAGGCCCCTTTGCAGACGCAGCCCTGGGCACACTTGGCGCAGCCCACGGGGCAGCAGGAGCAGCAGCCTGGGGAGGCAAGGGCAGCGTGCGGTCGGACCACGCGTTGTCCGGAACCACCCTTCCCAGCAGCAGGCCTGGCCCCAGCCGCCCTCGGGCCCAGACCCTGAGTTTACGATGGTGTCCTCTGTCCTGAGGTAATTGCTCTCAGACACTAGGTTCAGGTTGCCCGGCCCATCTGTGCCCAGGACAGGGCACAGCGCCTTGGAGAGACAGTGAGCAGGGCCTCTGGGGACAGGAGAAAGCCAGCCCCCACAGCACCACCAGTGATGTGAGCCAAGTCCTCAGGATCAAAGTGGAGGCAAAGCCCGCACAGAGCAGCTCCCGCTCGGGATAGGGAAGCTCTGGGCTGCTTCGACAGGAAGGGGCTGCACCAGGTCCGAGAAGCCACGCACGGCCACTGGTTCCTGTCCCTAAAGTGCTTCAGTCCCTGAGAGGACTCGGAAGCGGGACTCAGGAGGCAGGAGGACTAGTTCTAGTGACAGGTCTGAGGTTGTTTGTCGGTGGCCCGTCTGGGCCTCAGTCTCCCTGTTCTCTAGTGCGCGCCTGGGTCTCGCTCATGCCGAAGGTGATTCCAGCTCTGACTGTGAATCCCTTCCTGGTGAGGGGGGTGCCGGGAAGTCTGGTCACTGTCCTGCTCCTGCCTGCCTGCTGAGCTCTGGGCCCCCTCCTCGCACTCAGCCCAGACCCCGCATTCCCAGAGAAGGCCCCGCACACTCACTCTTCTTGCAGGAGGTGCATCTGCAGGCTTTGCAGGTGCAGGAGCCAGCGCAGCCGCAGGAGCCGCCTGCCGGGAAGGGAAAGGAGGCCAGCAGTGAGCAGGGACGGGGATGCAGGAGCCACAGCAGACGGTCAGCAGTGCCTCCCTGAGCCCTCCTCCTCTGTCAGGACCCAGCCCTGGGAGCTCGTGTCCACTCGGGCGGATAGAGAAGCCCCAGCTCCTCTCTTCTGGTCCAAGGAGAGTAGGTCCCCTCCTGATGGGACTCCACAGGGAAGGTCCCGGGCTCCAGACGCAGGCCAGGCCGACTGGGGCCGGGGGCCGGGGGCCGGGGCCCATGGCCTGAACCCCAAAGAGGCAGCGCCCCCTCCTCCCATCAAATCGTGGCAGGTCCGAGGCCTCCTCCAGACGCTGGGTCCCGGTCTAGCAATCCCCTGACCTGCCGGGTGACCTCAAGAAGGACAGCCTGGAGCCTCCGTGCCCTCAGTGTCAACGGAGAGGCAAAGGGAGACTGACGTGCCCTCAGGAGCCTGGCTACCAAGAAAGCCCTGGACCCGTGACAGGAGTCCTCCTGAGCTCAAAACTCAAAGCCCTCCCTTCTCGTCCTGTGCCCGGGAAGGGGGCATCCTAAGGCTCAAAGGCAGGGCTCCCTTACCAGTGGGGCAGGAGCACTTGGGGTCCATCTGGAGGAGGAGTGAGGCCCGAGGTCCAAAGCAAGGGGCGAAGCCGCTTCACGGGTCCGGTGGGGGCCGTGTGGGAGCGAGGAGCCCGGGGGCTCAGTTATAGGCCGAGGAGGCGGCCCGGGCGCAGAGGCCCCGCCCCCGCCTTGCACCCGCCCCGCGGCTCCGCGCCCGCGCCGCCCGCGCCGCCCGTGCCGCCCGCAGCGCCCTGGGCCGGGCTGTGAGCAACAGGCGGGGCCGAGCGCACGATTCCACGTCGGTGCCGGCTGGAGCGGAGGAACCGGGTGCCGTGCGGTAAGCGGTGTCCCAGCCCCCCGGCCGCCCCTTCCCAATGTGCCCGACGGGAGCAGCCACCGTGTTGGCGGCTTGTGCAGGAATCCGGCTCCCGCGTCCTCCGGTCTTCCCCGCCCCAGGCCCCGCGCCGCCGGCCTCCGGGTCGCCGTTTCCTGCAGCCTGAGAACAGCCCCCGCCTCCCGCTCGTGTCCCTGGCTTGGCTGGAGCCGGGGAGCGGTGTCAGAGAGCGCAGGCGGATGTGACCCTCACCACCGTTTGGCCGACCCCATGTGTCCCCGGGCGTTGCCAGCCCCGGTCCCCACCACGGTCCTTTGGAAGCGTTTTTCCGGTACCGCCTCCTGTAACCGCAGCGCGGTGAACATTGCCTTCAGCCGCGAGGCGTCACTTGTGTTTTCCTTTCCTGGGGGGATCCTGGCTCATTTGTCCGGGGGCTTCTTTGCCTAAACTTTCCAGGGGCGCGCCTCACTGTAGCCGGTCCACCCCCACGCCAGGGTGGAGGTTCCCTCATCATGGGATGCTTCCCCAGGGACGGCATCATTGTAGGTGATAGGCAGACCTGGCGGTAAATAACAAAGCGAGACAAGTGGATAGAGTTCCCTTTGAGTAGTCCTGACAGTTACTCACCATGGAGTCCATGCCAAGCCTTGTTAGTCACTTTTGCTCTTTGAGTTGTCACACCAACCGGGAAGGGAGACAGCAGCCAGGAGCCCGGTTCCCGAAGTCCAAAGTACCTGCAGTACGGGGCGGCTACTGAGGCAGGCACACAGGGCTGGGGAGTGGTGCCCTGCTTCTGTGTTTTTGTCGCTTCGCAGCTGAAAGAGGGAGTCAGTGAGCAAGCTCCCCTTTGGCCCAGAGCTGTGTCCTCGGCCCGTCTCTACCATGTCCAGCTCAATCCTGGGGGCGACCAAGGTGACACAGTAGGAATGTATTTATGATTTTGTGGCTACCTTCTGACGCTTTCCTTCAGTAGTGTTCGAGAGGTTTCTTTTGGTAGAACGTATTTCAGAAAATCACTGAAAAGAAAATGGTAAGGAAATCCTGATGCAGGTGACAGCAGAAATGGCAGGATCCTTCTGTGTCTGTGAGGAGGACACCGACTGTGCTCCTCACGGCTTTCTATCTGTAGTGTCGACGGCTCTTTGCGTGAAGGCAGGAGAACCCTCTCGGGAGAACCGGTCCCACGCTCACAGGGTCGATGGGGACGGCCCAGAGCACAGAGCTAAACACACCGTCCTTGCTTGTGTGTCTGGAAGGAGAACAGTGTCTCCTAGGCTGATGATAACAAATAAATCAATAGATAAATAAATGAATGGGTGATGTGATCGATTGCTCACTGAGTGCCCAGTATATTCTGACCTTCTTTGCATGTATTCAGTTCTTTAATCCCGAGAGCCAGACACTATTACTTTCCCTTTAGAGCAGAGCAGACGGAGCCACAGAGAGGTTATGTCCCGTGGCTGTACGTGGCACAGACGGGACTGGCCCTCCTGCAGGCTGACTGCAGCCCCGCGCCCAACCGGACACCATGTCATCCCACGAAGGGTGAGAACACTGAACACCTGGCACAGAGGCAGCAGTGGGAGAGCCCTGAGCCGGCAGCCAGAACCCTCCGCACAGCTCTGTGACCTCTCTGGGCTTCGGCCTCCCACCTCTGCAGCCAGGAGCACAGCTGGACTGTCTCCGAAGACCCTGCAGCCCTGGAAAAGGAGAGGCCGGATTCAGCCTCCAGTGATGCCATAACCGGCACCGTGTGGCCGGGAGGTGAGACAGCTGCAGTGTAGGTTTAGTCCTCTGAGTATAGGCTGTGTGCCCTTGGGTAGGTTGCTTAACCTCTCTGGAATTGGCACCATCACTCCAGACCATGCAGGTTCACCGAGTCTGTCCAAACGCTGTGGCGGTGACTCGTTCCACGGGGCTTGTTGGAGGACATCCCCACGCCCTCTGGCACTGGATAAGCAAGGTTCCTATCCATCCCTGCCCTCACCATGAGCTTGCTTGCAAACCAGGGAGCCTTTCTCCAGGAGCTTGTCGGGAGCTCAAGGATTCTCTGTGCACAGATGTCAGTGTGGAGAGAGCGATCGTACGGGACACCTTGCGGGAAGCCCGAGCTGGGAGCCAGGCCACTATCTCGCTCATTCCCCCTCATTGAAATTAATCTTTTGTATCGAAAGGAGGCAATGAAATCTCAGAGAGTATCAGTGACTTGCCAGGTCAGGAAGTGGCACGGTGGCTGTGAACCTGAGTGCCTGACGCCGACGCCCACGCACGCAGCACGGGCCGGCTCCCGAAATGCCCTGTGCACTCGGGGCACCTGTGGCCCATCTTGGTCCTGACTTCTGAGCCACGTGTCTCCTCTTTCTCTCGGAGTGCCCATCAAATAGGAGTTCCCTCCCCAGACCGCCAGGGGGCCCAACACCTGAAATATACTACCCGTTCCCTCAGCACACACTTGTTGCTAATAAACCCCCCCCGGCCCCCCCCCCCCCCCCCCCCCCCCCACGCACTGCAGCACCACCATCACTCTGCAGAGGAACACGTGAAGTCCTTCTTCTGAAACCGGGTCTCAGGGAAACAGCCGGGAAATTCCCACCAAATCCAAATCACTTTCTTTCGGGGTGTCAGGGAGCCACGGGCTGGTTTTTGAGGGAAGGGAAGATGTCAGCCTGACCTAGGGAGGTACTTGCGAAGATTCAGAGCCAAGCCCCTGCAGGGAGCTGTCACGGGTGGCGAGTGTCCTGTCCGTAGCCCTGGGCAAGCCAAGGCTGATGTTCCCTGTGGGGAGGCAGGGGGCAGAGCTGCTCCAGGCGTGTGTGGTCCACACAGTGGGGCATCTGTGAAGTGTTCCCAGGACTCGGGCACACTTTCAACGTACGTGCAGCATATGAGAGCGTCCAGTTTCCAGAATTGCTCCTCCACGTGTGAAGGTGGTTTTACGTGTTGAAGGGAAAACTGGGTGTCACATATCGTGTCCTTTGACGTGTTTTCTTCGCGATCCGTTTTACTGACCAGGGTGAAAACTGTGGCAGAAAATACAAAGAGGTCTTTCCAGGGTGTTTTAGACGCAAGCCCCGTGCAGAAGTCACACGAGAGGGGTGTGGGATTCCATCCCCTCTGGGTACTTTTCTAGGCTCTCATCACCGAGCGCTGAGTTTGGCAGGGGCCCCCAGAGAAGGAAAATGAGAAATGGGCAACTTTCTCTGCAATCCATACTCCTAAGGGGAATAGAGGGAGTGTGTCCTCTGTGTGTCCAATGCCCTATGTCATCTGGCGAGGGTATCCTTTGGAGCTGAGAAACGGAAGCTCAAATTAACCTAAGCGGCTAAGACGCTCAGTGTGTGTGTTTTGGGGGTGTGGGGTGTGGGGGGGTACTCTTTGGTCCAGAGCCGAGGTCTCTGCACGTCCAGTCCAGTTCCCCACGCCAGCCCTGATGGGCACGGAGTCTCTTTGTCCAAGACAGACCAAGGAAGACAGAGCCAGAATAAAGTCAACAGCTTTTATTACAAGTCACAGATTTCATAGAAAAAGGAATGTAGCGTCAGGTCCGGTTGTATGAAAAACGGTAAAATGCAGGTTTGTCCTGGTTGCTCTGTGGACACCCGGGGCAGGCTCTCCGCGACATCAGGCACAGCAGCTGCACTTGTCCGAGGCCCCTTTGCAGACGCAGCCCTGGGCACACTTGGCGCAGCCCACGGGGCAGCAGGAGCAGCAGCCTGGGGAGGCAAGGGCAGCGTGCGGTCGGACCACGCGTTGTCCGGAACCACCCTTCCCAGCAGCAGGCCTGGCCCCAGCCGCCCTCGGGCCCAGACCCTGAGTTTACGATGGTGTCCTCTGTCCTGAGGTAATTGCTCTCAGACACTAGGTTCAGGTTGCCCGGCCCATCTGTGCCCAGGACAGGGCACAGCGCCTTGGAGAGACAGTGAGCAGGGCCTCTGGGGACAGGAGAAAGCCAGCCCCCACAGCACCACCAGTGATGTGAGCCAAGTCCTCAGGATCAAAGTGGAGGCAAAGCCCGCACAGAGCAGCTCCCGCTCGGGATAGGGAAGCTCTGGGCTGCTTCGACAGGAAGGGGCTGCACCAGGTCCGAGAAGCCACGCACGGCCACTGGTTCCTGTCCCTAAAGTGCTTCAGTCCCTGAGAGGACTCGGAAGCGGGACTCAGGAGGCAGGAGGACTAGTTCTAGTGACAGGTCTGAGGTTGTTTGTCGGTGGCCCGTCTGGGCCTCAGTCTCCCTGTTCTCTAGTGCGCGCCTGGGTCTCGCTCATGCCGAAGGTGATTCCAGCTCTGACTGTGAATCCCTTCCTGGTGAGGGGGGTGCCGGGAAGTCTGGTCACTGTCCTGCTCCTGCCTGCCTGCTGAGCTCTGGGCCCCCTCCTCGCACTCAGCCCAGACCCCGCATTCCCAGAGAAGGCCCCGCACACTCACTCTTCTTGCAGGAGGTGCATCTGCAGGCTTTGCAGGTGCAGGAGCCAGCGCAGCCGCAGGAGCCGCCTGCCGGGAAGGGAAAGGAGGCCAGCAGTGAGCAGGGACGGGGATGCAGGAGCCACAGCAGACGGTCAGCAGTGCCTCCCTGAGCCCTCCTCCTCTGTCAGGACCCAGCCCTGGGAGCTCGTGTCCACTCGGGCGGATAGAGAAGCCCCAGCTCCTCTCTTCTGGTCCAAGGAGAGTAGGTCCCCTCCTGATGGGACTCCACAGGGAAGGTCCCGGGCTCCAGACGCAGGCCAGGCCGACTGGGGCCGGGGGCCGGGGGCCGGGGCCCATGGCCTGAACCCCAAAGAGGCAGCGCCCCCTCCTCCCATCAAATCGTGGCAGGTCCGAGGCCTCCTCCAGACGCTGGGTCCCGGTCTAGCAATCCCCTGACCTGCCGGGTGACCTCAAGAAGGACAGCCTGGAGCCTCCGTGCCCTCAGTGTCAACGGAGAGGCAAAGGGAGACTGACGTGCCCTCAGGAGCCTGGCTACCAAGAAAGCCCTGGACCCGTGACAGGAGTCCTCCTGAGCTCAAAACTCAAAGCCCTCCCTTCTCGTCCTGTGCCCGGGAAGGGGGCATCCTAAGGCTCAAAGGCAGGGCTCCCTTACCAGTGGGGCAGGAGCACTTGGGGTCCATCTGGAGGAGGAGTGAGGCCCGAGGTCCAAAGCAAGGGGCGAAGCCGCTTCACGGGTCCGGTGGGGGCCGTGTGGGAGCGAGGAGCCCGGGGGCTCAGTTATAGGCCGAGGAGGCGGCCCGGGCGCAGAGGCCCCGCCCCCGCCTTGCACCCGCCCCGCGGCTCCGCGCCCGCGCCGCCCGCGCCGCCCGTGCCGCCCGCAGCGCCCTGGGCCGGGCTGTGAGCAACAGGCGGGGCCGAGCGCACGATTCCACGTCGGTGCCGGCTGGAGCGGAGGAACCGGGTGCCGTGCGGTAAGCGGTGTCCCAGCCCCCCGGCCGCCCCTTCCCAATGTGCCCGACGGGAGCAGCCACCGTGTTGGCGGCTTGTGCAGGAATCCGGCTCCCGCGTCCTCCGGTCTTCCCCGCCCCAGGCCCCGCGCCGCCGGCCTCCGGGTCGCCGTTTCCTGCAGCCTGAGAACAGCCCCCGCCTCCCGCTCGTGTCCCTGGCTTGGCTGGAGCCGGGGAGCGGTGTCAGAGAGCGCAGGCGGATGTGACCCTCACCACCGTTTGGCCGACCCCATGTGTCCCCGGGCGTTGCCAGCCCCGGTCCCCACCACGGTCCTTTGGAAGCGTTTTTCCGGTACCGCCTCCTGTAACCGCAGCGCGGTGAACATTGCCTTCAGCCGCGAGGCGTCACTTGTGTTTTCCTTTCCTGGGGGGATCCTGGCTCATTTGTCCGGGGGCTTCTTTGCCTAAACTTTCCAGGGGCGCGCCTCACTGTAGCCGGTCCACCCCCACGCCAGGGTGGAGGTTCCCTCATCATGGGATGCTTCCCCAGGGACGGCATCATTGTAGGTGATAGGCAGACCTGGCGGTAAATAACAAAGCGAGACAAGTGGATAGAGTTCCCTTTGAGTAGTCCTGACAGTTACTCACCATGGAGTCCATGCCAAGCCTTGTTAGTCACTTTTGCTCTTTGAGTTGTCACACCAACCGGGAAGGGAGACAGCAGCCAGGAGCCCGGTTCCCGAAGTCCAAAGTACCTGCAGTACGGGGCGGCTACTGAGGCAGGCACACAGGGCTGGGGAGTGGTGCCCTGCTTCTGTGTTTTTGTCGCTTCGCAGCTGAAAGAGGGAGTCAGTGAGCAAGCTCCCCTTTGGCCCAGAGCTGTGTCCTCGGCCCGTCTCTACCATGTCCAGCTCAATCCTGGGGGCGACCAAGGTGACACAGTAGGAATGTATTTATGATTTTGTGGCTACCTTCTGACGCTTTCCTTCAGTAGTGTTCGAGAGGTTTCTTTTGGTAGAACGTATTTCAGAAAATCACTGAAAAGAAAATGGTAAGGAAATCCTGATGCAGGTGACAGCAGAAATGGCAGGATCCTTCTGTGTCTGTGAGGAGGACACCGACTGTGCTCCTCACGGCTTTCTATCTGTAGTGTCGACGGCTCTTTGCGTGAAGGCAGGAGAACCCTCTCGGGAGAACCGGTCCCACGCTCACAGGGTCGATGGGGACGGCCCAGAGCACAGAGCTAAACACACCGTCCTTGCTTGTGTGTCTGGAAGGAGAACAGTGTCTCCTAGGCTGATGATAACAAATAAATCAATAGATAAATAAATGAATGGGTGATGTGATCGATTGCTCACTGAGTGCCCAGTATATTCTGACCTTCTTTGCATGTATTCAGTTCTTTAATCCCGAGAGCCAGACACTATTACTTTCCCTTTAGAGCAGAGCAGACGGAGCCACAGAGAGGTTATGTCCCGTGGCTGTACGTGGCACAGACGGGACTGGCCCTCCTGCAGGCTGACTGCAGCCCCGCGCCCAACCGGACACCATGTCATCCCACGAAGGGTGAGAACACTGAACACCTGGCACAGAGGCAGCAGTGGGAGAGCCCTGAGCCGGCAGCCAGAACCCTCCGCACAGCTCTGTGACCTCTCTGGGCTTCGGCCTCCCACCTCTGCAGCCAGGAGCACAGCTGGACTGTCTCCGAAGACCCTGCAGCCCTGGAAAAGGAGAGGCCGGATTCAGCCTCCAGTGATGCCATAACCGGCACCGTGTGGCCGGGAGGTGAGACAGCTGCAGTGTAGGTTTAGTCCTCTGAGTATAGGCTGTGTGCCCTTGGGTAGGTTGCTTAACCTCTCTGGAATTGGCACCATCACTCCAGACCATGCAGGTTCACCGAGTCTGTCCAAACGCTGTGGCGGTGACTCGTTCCACGGGGCTTGTTGGAGGACATCCCCACGCCCTCTGGCACTGGATAAGCAAGGTTCCTATCCATCCCTGCCCTCACCATGAGCTTGCTTGCAAACCAGGGAGCCTTTCTCCAGGAGCTTGTCGGGAGCTCAAGGATTCTCTGTGCACAGATGTCAGTGTGGAGAGAGCGATCGTACGGGACACCTTGCGGGAAGCCCGAGCTGGGAGCCAGGCCACTATCTCGCTCATTCCCCCTCATTGAAATTAATCTTTTGTATCGAAAGGAGGCAATGAAATCTCAGAGAGTATCAGTGACTTGCCAGGTCAGGAAGTGGCACGGTGGCTGTGAACCTGAGTGCCTGACGCCGACGCCCACGCACGCAGCACGGGCCGGCTCCCGAAATGCCCTGTGCACTCGGGGCACCTGTGGCCCATCTTGGTCCTGACTTCTGAGCCACGTGTCTCCTCTTTCTCTCGGAGTGCCCATCAAATAGGAGTTCCCTCCCCAGACCGCCAGGGGGCCCAACACCTGAAATATACTACCCGTTCCCTCAGCACACACTTGTTGCTAATAAACCCCACCAGGCCCCCCCACCCCCCACCCCCCCCCGCCACGCACTGCAGCACCACCATCACTCTGCAGAGGAACACGTGAAGTCCTTCTTCTGAAACCAGGTCTCAGGGAAACAGACGGGAAATTCCCACCAAATCCAAATCACTTTCTTTCGGGGTGTCAGGGAGCCACGGGCTGGTTTTTGAGGGAAGGGAAGATGTCAGCCTGACCTAGGGAGGTACTTGCGAAGATTCAGAGCCAAGCCCCTGCAGGGAGCTGTCACGGGTGGCGAGTGTCCTGTCCGTAGCCCTGGGCAAGCCAAGGCTGATGTTCCCTGTGGGGAGGCAGGGGGCAGAGCTGCTCCAGGCGTGTGTGGTCCACACAGTGGGGCATCTGTGAAGTGTTCCCAGGACTCGGGCACACTTTCAACGTACGTGCAGCATATGAGAGCGTCCAGTTTCCAGAATTGCTCCTCCACGTGTGAAGGTGGTTTTACGTGTTGAAGGGAAAACTGGGTGTCACATATCGTGTCCTTTGACGTGTTTTCTTCGCGATCCGTTTTACTGACCAGGGTGAAAAGTGTGGCAGAAAATACAAAGAGGTCTTTCCAGGGTGTTTTAGACGCAAGCCCCGTGCAGAAGTCACACGAGAGGGGTGTGGGATTCCATCCCCTCTGGGTACTTTTCTAGGCTCTCATCACCGAGCGCTGAGTTTGGCAGGGGCCCCCAGAGAAGGAAAATGAGAAATGGGCAACTTTCTCTGCAATCCATACTCCTAAGGGGAATAGAGGGAGTGTGTCCTCTGTGTGTCCAATGCCCTATGTCATCTGGCGAGGGTATCCTTTGGAGCTGAGAAACGGAAGCTCAAATTAACCTAAGCGGCTAAGACGCTCAGTGTGTGTGTTTTGGGGGTGTGGGGTGTGGGGGGGTACTCTTTGGTCCAGAGCCGAGGTCTCTGCACGTCCAGTCCAGTTCCCCACGCCAGCCCTGATGGGCACGGAGTCTCTTTGTCCAAGACAGACCAAGGAAGACAGAGCCAGAATAAAGTCAACAGCTTTTATTACAAGTCACAGATTTCATAGAAAAAGGAATGTAGCGTCAGGTCCGGTTGTATGAAAAACGGTAAAATGCAGGTTTGTCCTGGTTGCTCTGTGGACACCCGGGGCAGGCTCTCCGCGACATCAGGCACAGCAGCTGCACTTGTCCGAGGCCCCTTTGCAGACGCAGCCCTGGGCACACTTGGCGCAGCCCACGGGGCAGCAGGAGCAGCAGCCTGGGGAGGCAAGGGCAGCGTGCGGTCGGACCACGCGTTGTCCGGAACCACCCTTCCCAGCAGCAGGCCTGGCCCCAGCCGCCCTCGGGCCCAGACCCTGAGTTTACGATGGTGTCCTCTGTCCTGAGGTAATTGCTCTCAGACACTAGGTTCAGGTTGCCCGGCCCATCTGTGCCCAGGACAGGGCACAGCGCCTTGGAGAGACAGTGAGCAGGGCCTCTGGGGACAGGAGAAAGCCAGCCCCCAGCACCACCAGTGATGTGAGCCAAGTCCTCAGGATCAAAGTGGAGGCAAAGCCCTCACAGAGCAGCTCCCGCTCGGGATAGGGAAGCTCTGGGCTGCTTCGACAGGAAGGGGCTGCACCAGGTCCGAGAAGCCACGCACGGCCACTGGTTCCTGTCCCTAAAGTGCTTCAGTCCCTGAGAGGATTCGGAAGCGGGACTCAGGAGGCAGGAGGACTAGTTCTAGTGACAGGTCTGAGGTTGTTTGTCGGTGGCCCGTCCGGGCCTCAGTCTCCCTGTTCTCTAGTGCGCGCCTGGGTCTCGCTCATGCCGAAGGGGATTCCAGCTCTGACTGTGAATCCCTTCCTGGTGAGGGGGGTGCCGGGAAGTTTGGTCACTGTCCTGCTCCTGCCTGCCTGCCTGCTGAGCTCTGCGCTCCCTCCTCGCACTCAGCGCAGACCCCGCCTTCCCAGAGAAGGCCCCGCACACTCACTCTTCTTGCAGGAGGCGCATCTGCAGGCTTTGCAGGTGCAGGAGGCAGCGCAGCCGCAGGAGCCGCCTGCCGGGAAGGTAAAGGCCAGCAGTGAGCAGGGACGGGGATGCAGGAGCTACAGCAGACGGTCAGCAATGCCTCCCTGAGCCCTCCTCCTCTGTCAGGACCCAGCCCTGGGAGCTCGTGTCCACTCGGGCGGATAGAGAAGCCCCAGCTCCTCTCTTCTGGTCCAAGGAGAGTAGGTCCCCTCCTGATGGGACTCCACAGGGAAGGTCCCGGGCTCCAGACGCAGCCCAGGCCGACTGGGGCCGCGGGCCGGGGCCCATGGCCTGAACCCCAAAGAGGCAGCGTCCCCTCCTCCCATCAAGTCCTGGCAGCTCCGAGGCCTCCTCCAAACGCTGTGTCCCAATCGAGGAATCACCTGACCTGCTTAGTGACCTAACGAAAGACAGTCTTGAGCCTCTTTACTCTCAAAAATAGAGGCTGGAAATCTTTGTCGGTCTAGTGGTTTGGAGTCAGCGCTCTCACTTCCTAGTGTCTGGGTTGAATCCCTGGTCAGGGATCTAAGCTCCGACAAGCCGAGTGGTACGGCGAAGAAAAAGAAAAAAAAAATAGATTGAAAATATCCTGTCGCTGCCCTGGCTAGGAAGAAAGCACTGGGTGAACGTGGGCGCCCACTTGTGCTCAAATTCAAAATTCTTCCTCATGTAACCCCAGGGCCACTCTGTCCTGTGCCTGAGAAGCGGGCATCCAAGGCCCAGAGCCAGGGGTTCGTTACCAGTGGCGCAGGAACAGTTGGGGTCCATTTGGAGGCGACGTGAGGCCGGGGATCGAAAGCAAGCGGGCAAGAGGCACCTGAGCTGGTGGAAGGCGTGTCGAGCCTAGGAGCCTGCTTGCAGTGTTTGTTCCCAGAGGAGGCGGCCCGGGCGCAGAGGTCCCACCCACTCCTTGCACCCTCCCCGCGTCTGCGCCGCCCGCCCGCAGCGCCCGGTGCCGGGCTGTGAGCAACACTCGGGGCCGAGCGCAGGATTCTCCCAGTGCGCATGGGTCCGCTCTGCGCACGGGAGAGCCGAGTTTGGTGCCTGCTCGCGTGTAGGGACTGTTTGCCAGGAAGTACGCGGTGTCCTAGCCTCCCTGTCCGCCCCTCCCGATTTTCCCGAGGGCGGCAGGCACCTTGTTCCCGGATTTTCCAGCAACCCAGCCTCTGCGTCTCGCTGTCTTCCCCACCCCCGGCCCCCGCGCTGTTGTCTTCAGGTTCACCCTTTCCGGAGCCCGTGTGCAACCCTAGTCTCGCGCTCACGTCCCAGGCGTGGCAGGATCCTGGGAGGTGTGTGCAGAGACTGGTGGTGGATGTGACCTTCACCACCAGTCCTCCGACTCCCTCTTCCCCCACCATTTCCTGTCCTGGTCCCCACGATGGTCCTTAGGCAGCGTTTCTCTAACGTTTCTCCGAAAGAGCACCAGGGCCAACTCTGGCCTCTGCCTCCCATCCTTCCTTCTGTTCTCCACTACTGAATGGATGGATGGGCACATTTGTCCCTATGCTCCTGGCCTGAACTTGCCAGGGGTTTTCCTGATCCTAGCCAGTCCACCCTGCTCCGGGATGGAGGTTCCCAAAGCATGAGATCCCACCCCATGGAAGGGATCATTGTAAGTGATGGGCAGACCTGGCATTAAATAACAAAGCATGAAAAGTGGTTATTTCCCTTTCAGTGTTCAGCAGTGGGGAGAGCACTGAGCAGGCAGTCAGATCCCTCTGCACAGCTCTGTGACCTCTCTGGACTTCAGTCTCCCATCTCTGCCGCCAGAAGCACAGCTAGACTGTCTCAGAGGACCCTTCCAGCTGTGAATAATGATAGGCAGGACTCAGCATTCAGTGACCTCATAATCAGCGACCTTTGGCAAGGAGGTGAGACAGCCTTGCTATAGGTTCAGACCTCTGGATATGATCTGTGTGCCCTTAGGCAGGTTGCTTAAACTGGGTAGCTGGCACAATCATTCCAGCCCCTGCAGGTTCACTCTGTTACTGGTTCATTGTAGATCAAGTGATATGAAGGGTGGGCATTGATTTTGTGTTTCTCCAAATGGTGTGGCAGCATCTTATCCTAGGGGGGCTATTGCAGGGCATCCACACTCCCCCTGCCAGTGGATCAGTAAATTTGCAATCAAACTTTAACCTCCAGCCTGGAGTAATGCTTGCAAAACCATGAGCCTTTCCCCAAGAGCTTGTTGGAATTAAACAAGATTCTGTCCCAGTAAAGTCACTGTGAACAGAAGCATCATAATAGACACTGTTTATTAAGCCCTAGTGAGGAGCTAGGCCACTCTCAATACCACATAGGGATATAATCTCCTTTTTATAGGAAATGGAGACTTAGAGAGGTTGAGCGACTCATTTAGGATATGCGGCTGGTAAGTGCCACTGTGGTCTGTGAACCAAGACTGCCTGACACCAGCACCCATGCACCCAGCACAGGCTGGCTCCTGAAATCCCCTCTGCACACAGGACACCTGTGGGTGAGTGTGGGCCTGACACTTGGGCCACGTGACTCCTCGTTCTCTTTGGCTTTACATCAAACAGCAAATCCATCCAAAAGTTGTCAGGAGGACTAGCTATTGCCATTATTTACAAGTCACTGAGCGCCTCACTCCTTCCTAATAAATACCACCACAACTTTGTAAATGCAGAATTTGACGCTACCCTGCACAGGCAGACGTGAAGTCCTTCATCTGGAACCAGTTTCCAGGTACCTGCCTCTTGTTGGGAAATGGCTGGGTATTACCTGCAAATTCCTAGTCACTTTGCTGGTTTCAAGTAACCAAGGGCTGGATTTTGAAGGTAGAGTTCAGCCTGACCTTAAGGAACTTCCAAAGATTCAGAGCCAACTCACCGCAGGGAGCTCTCAGGGGTAGCAGGTGTCCTGTCACTGGCACTGGGCCAGCCAAGACACATGTTCCCTGTGGGGATGGGGGGGAAGAGCTACTCCAGGTGTGGGTGGTCCACACAGTGGGGTGTTTGAAAGTGTTTTCAGCGTTCAACATACTCCTTTGATGAACACGTGGGTTTTTTTAATAATTGAAGTATAGCTGATTTACAGTATTGTGTTAGTTTCAAGTGAACAAACATGTTTTTACTTTTTAAATTTTTCCTGTATTACTCTGTTCTTCATATATTTATTCAAATTTATTGAATCAAAAATTGGGTTTTGTATCCTTTTAAATTTTTCTTAGTAGTTCACTTAATTTTATTTTACCACAGTTTAGGTTTGTGAAGTTGGAAAATAAAAACCACAGCTAGAAAATTCACACGTCTTTCAGTGCAGGGAGTTTGAGACTTCCAGGTACCTGGAGGTGTGATTCCAACTTCTTTAGAGTCCATCAAGCCTAAAATCTATGAGGAAGTGAAGTTAGCCAGGGAAATCAGAGGATGGGAAATGAGGCATTGAGAAGCCACCAACCCTTGCCATGTCACCAACCCTTGACATGAGAATGGAGGGGACCTTGTATCTGCTCGACACCCTTAGAGCATCTGGTCTAATGCTGTTCCGTGTTATGCAGATGAACCCAGTGAGGGAGTGTGTCTTGTCTTAGGCACTCAGTTTGTTAGGGACTCACATTTTGTTCCAGTACCCAAGTCTCTGCACTTCTCACCCAGTCTCCTACACCAGCCCTGGATGGCACAAAAGCCCTTATTCCCAATGCACAGAAAAGAAAGGCGAGTCGGAATAGTGTCAACAACTTTTATTACCACTTACATATTTCATAGGAAAGGGAATGTAGCAATCAAGTCAGAGCGGTATAAAAATGCAGGTCGGCCCGTGTTCCTCCATTGACACCCGGGTCAGGCTCTCCGTGACATCAGGCACAGCAGCTGCACTTGTCCGAGGCCCCTTTGCAGAGGCAGCCCTGGGCACACTTGGCGCAGCCCACGGGGCAGCAGGAGCAGCAGCCTGGGGAGAGAGGGGCGAAAGCAGATGTCAGCGATGACTTTCCCAGGCTCCTCCTTGCCCACCAGCAGCCCTGCCACAAGCCCTCAGATCCAAAGGACCCCGAGTACAGAAAAACATGCTCTGTTCCAAGACAGTTGGGAGGACCTTGGGGTTTGGCTTCCACTACAAAGTGGCTGCCCTGCCCCATCTAAGCCCAGGACAGGCAGAAAGTCAGAAGCAGCAGTGACAGGTGCCGAAGGGCAAAGGAAGACCAGCCCCCCCGCCAGAGCCATACACTCAGAGCCCGCTCTGGGTTCCCTCCCTCACCGTAGCTGCAGCCCCCAGGTTCCCAGAGAAAGCCCTACACTCACTCTTCTTGCAGGAGGTGCATCTGCAGGCTTTGCAGGTGCAGGAGCCAGCGCAGCTGCAGGAGCCGCCTGCCAGGAAGGGAAAGGCCAGCAGTGAGCAGGGAGGGGGATGCAGGAGGTACAGCAGATGGTCAGTAATCCCTCCCTGCAACCTCTTCCTGGGTGCAGGGCCCAGTGCTAGGGACTCCTGTCCAGCATAGAACAGACAGAAGTCTCACCTCTCCTTCTCTGCCCTTCTATGCAAAGGGCTGTGTACTGCCTTGTATTTACCCCACAGGTATGGTCCCAGGCTCCAGAGCCCATTCAGGATGCCTGGGTCTGGTGGCCAGGACCTTTTGTCTGAGCCCATAACAGGCAATGTCCCCTCGCACCCGGCACAGGGAATGCAGAGGCCTGGACAGAGCACTGTGGCCGACCCAGAAGCCCCCTGACACCTGGATGATGTGGCGCAGAACAGCCTTGAGCCTCAGGCCTCTCGCCTCTGAAATGGAAGCCCCAGTTGGATGGAAACACTCTAATGGGGGATGAAGGCGCTTGTCCAGGGAGAAAGCACGAGCCGGGTTAACTACAGAAGCCTACTTCAGCTCAAGCTCAAAATGTTCCTCCCTCCTCCAAACCCAGGGATGCTTCTTGGTATTGGGGAAGGGGCATCCTAAGTTCTAGAGCCAGGGGTTCCTCACCAGTGGGGCAGGAGCAGTTGGGGTCCATTTGGAGGCGAGGTGAGGCCGGGGGTCCAAAGCAAGTAGCGAAGAAGAGGGTCTTGGGCCGGTTGGGGGCGTGTTGGAACCTAGCAGCCGGCGTGTCAGTTTATACCCAGAGGAGGCGGCCCGGGCGCAGAGGCCCCGCCCCCGCCTTGCACGCGGCGCGCGGATCTGCGCCTGTGCAGCCGGCAGCCCCCGTTCCGGCTGTGCGCAGCCGGGCGGGCCGAGCGCAGGGTTCCGTGAGCAAAGATTGGGTCGGTGTGCAGCGCTGCGGCCGCCCCTTTGGCGCTAGAACTCGCGGAGGGACGGTGTGCCGGGCGGCTCTCGGTTTCCCAGCTTCCCTGCCCGCCCCTTCCCAAATTTCCCAAGGTAGGCAGTCACCTTTGTTCCGGGATCTTCCAGGAACCCAGTCCCCCCTCTCTTTGCCACCCCAGGCCCCATTGCCTTGGTGCTCAAGTTCGTCCTTTCCGGAACCCGTGTGCGCCGCGCCCGGCCCTCCTCCCCCTCCCCCCCCCCCGGCCCCCCCGGCATGTGCTCACGGGCGGTGGAAAGAGCCGAGGGAGTTGTGTGCAGCGTCCCAGCTGCGGATGTGACGTTTGCCTCCCAGTACTTTTCCTTTCCCTGTGGCCAGAGGGACTTAGGCCCTATTTTTCTGTCTCAGTTTCAAGGCGGACGCTGGCCTCTGTCTGCTCCATCTTTCCTCCACTCTCTAAGTTTGAAAGGATGTATGGGCACATATGTCTGGATCCTTTGCACAAAACTCTCCAGAGACTCTCCACAGCCTAGCCAGCCCACCTCACTCCAGGGAAGTTGTTCAGAAAGTGGGATGCCCCCAGGGGAGGGGTCATTTTAAGTGATAGGCAGATCTGGCATCTGCATATCAAGAAAAATAATTGTTTCCTTTTCAATATTACTGACCATTAGACAGCATTGTGTGTGTGTCCCACCTGGTTAATTGTTTATCTTTCAACCTTCACAAAGACTCAAAAAGAGGAATACTGTTATTTATGAGCCCATTTGGCTGGTGGGAAAGGTAAGTCACAAGGATGTTAAATAACTTGCCCAGGGTCACAGCTGGGAAGTAGTGCCACCGGGTCTGAATCCAGTCAGCTTCCCCAGGGAAGAAGTTCAAAGATAAAGTTTTCCTTTGGCCCGAAGTTTTCCTTTGATGTATCTTCAACATCAGTGTACTGCTTGAAATCTTTTAAACAGAGAGAAGCCTCAAGCTTATCAACTCTCCAGGCCCATATCATGATTTTGTTTTCAAGGACCTAGATTGCCTTTTCTTTCTGCAAGACATCATACTGGTCCAGTACACTGATGATATTATGCTGCTCGGAGCTAGTTGCAAGAAGTAGCAACTACTCTAGGCTTATTGGTTAAGACTCTGTAATGGCTGTAAAAAAAAGCCTGTGGAATAGAGAAGATCCCTTAGGGCATCTCTTAGTACTACCCTGCTCTGTGATTAAAGTCAGTGAAAAACTACTATAACAACCCAATCAAGGCAGGACTGATAAAGGCTCAGACCCTTCAAAAATGAAGGTTTGGGTCACCCCAGCATCGTAAAGAACCAGGACCAACTGAGATGCTTGCAGGGAGCAAAGGGGATACAGAATAGGTAGTGTAAGAAGATGTTTATAAATGTCAGCTATAACCACATGACCAGTTCCAGAAACAGAAATGACAACTGTAATTGTTAGGAGTACTGCTTCATTATTTTGTTATAAATATGTTTATATATATATGGCAAATATCTTTGTTTTCTTCCCTCTTTTATCCCCTTCTCATATAACATAGAAGGTATTGACTTTACATTGTAGTGTTTACGTGTTGTTAACATCACAGTATTTGTTATGTGATATCAAGTACAAAAGTGACCATCACCCAAGGACTTTGCATCCTCCTCTGGGGATGGTGTTATACATTTTCAGTTGTAGATAGGATAGTTGTGTCATGTTAGGCAGAAGTATGACCTTGTTATTGTCTTTGTTGGGAGATTAAGTGCGGTTTTCGAAGTTGTGAGGGTGCTAGTTTGATAAGTGGTGGTCTATAACGGTTAGTTTTATGTACCCACGTGTTTTAGGCTGTCATACCCAATCCTTGGTCACACGCTAGCCTGATGTTGCCGTGAAGATATTTTTCAGATGTGATTAACATTTAAATCAGTAGACTTTGAGAAAAGCAGATTACCCTTCATAATGTGGAAGGCCTCATCCAGTCAGTGAAGGCCTTAGAGAAAAACTGAGGTCTCTTGAAGAGGAGGGAATTGGGCCTCCAGACGGCCTTTAGACTCAAGATTGCAACCAACATCAACTCCTACTGGAATTTCCAGGCTGCTGGCTAGCCCTATAAACTTCAGTTGTGCCAGCTTCCACAGTTGCATGAGCCAATTTCTTAAAATAAATCTCTCACTCTCTTTATCTATCTCTCTATCTACCTACCTACCTACATCCTGCTGGTTCTGTTTCTCTGGAGAATGCTAATACAAATATATTTTAAAACATATAAGTCATTAAAGGAAAAATGTTAAGTAAAATACTGGTGCAAGTGGTAGCAAAGGGCACAGACTGTTGTGCTCAGGGTTATAAATCCCCAGTGCTGTTCAGTTGATGAGGACAACATAGGACACACAGCTAGGCACACCACCACTGTTTCTGTGTCTAGAGGTAAATAAATACCTCCTATGTTAATAATAATAATAAATGGCGAACATTGTAGACCACTCACCACGTGCCAAGCACCATACTAAATTCTTTTCATGTACTAGTTCTTTAATCTCCTGAATCATATGCTTTTATTTTGCCCCTTTAAAAGTGGGGGAGACCGGGCTTCCCTGGTGGCGCAGTGGTAGGGAGTCTGCCTGCCGATGCAGGGGACACGGGTTCATGCCCCGGTCCGGGAGGATCCCACATGCTGCGGAACGGCTGGGCCCGTGAGCCATGGCCGCTGAGCCTGCGCATCCGGAGCCTGTGCTCCGCGGCGAGAGAGGCCGCAGCAGCGAGAGGCCCGCGTACCGCAAAAAAAAAAAACAAACAAAAACAAAACAAAACAAAAAGTGGAGGAGACTGAGCCACAGAGAGATTATGTCCTGTGGCTGTAAGTGATGCAGGTGAGATTGGCACTCATGCAGGCGGACTGCAGCATCATGCCCTCACCCACGATCTTACACCAGGACTTCATACGACAGATGAGGATGTTGAAAGCTGGCACAGGGGCAGCAATGGGAAGAGCACTGAGCAGGCAGTCTGTATAGTTCTGTGACCTCTCTGGAATTCAGTTTTCCATGTGTCAAGCCAGGAGCACAATCTGTCCATTTCGAGAGGTCCTTCTAACTCTGAATAGTGAGAGGCAGGATTTAGCATTCAGTGACATCATTATCTGCCAGCTGTGGCCAGGGCGTGAGGTCAGCTGTAGTGTGGGTTCAGACCTCTGCCCTCTGAGCTGTGTGACCTTGGGCAGGTTGCTTAACCTCTCTGGAATCAGCACAATCACTCCAGCCCCTGCACATTCACTCTCTCACTGGTTCCTGTGCAGATCAAACGACATGAAGCATGGGAATGACTTCTGAGTCTGTCCAAATGCTGTGGCAGCATCTTGTCCTGGGGGTCTCTTTGGAGGTCATCCATACTCCCTTTGGCACCGGATCAGCAAATTTCCAATCCCATCCTTAACCTCCAACCCAGAATAATGCTTCTAAACCAGTGAGCTTTTCCCCAAGAGCTTGTTGGGAGCTAAAAGGATTCTCTCTTCATGAATGTCAGTGTGGACATAATGATCATAACGGCCACTGTTTATTAAGCCAGGACACTATCATTTAATCCCCACATAGAGATATCATCTCTTTTTCACAATTGGGAAAATAGAGACTCAGATGTTGAGTAACATGCCCAGGCCATACCACCTGTGGCAAAACAGGCTGTGAACTGAGACGCCCATGCACTCAGCACAGGCTGGTTTCTGAAACCCCCTCTTCACACAGGGCACCTGTGGGCAAGCATGGTCTTGACTCTTGGGCCACCTGACTTGTCTTTCTCTTTTATTTTACATCAAATAGCCATTCCCTCCACAAACAGCCAGGGGGACTAACTGCTGGCATTAGTTACAAGTCACAGGGCACCTCACTCCTGCCTAATAAACACCACCATACCCTCCAGACTGCAGAATCTGCCATCACCCAGCATGGGCAGACGTGAAATAGTCCATCTGGAACCAATTCTCAGGCACACGCCCTCTTCATGGGAAATGACGGTGTAATTCCCTCCACAGCCCTAGTTATTTTGCGGCTTTCAAGTAGCCAAGGGCTGGATTTTGGAAGGACAGATTGCAACGGTGCTCAATGGACACCTTCGATGAACACGTGTGCGACGTTTTTAAATCTCTGATTTTGTTTGTTTTTCATATATTGACTGAAATTACGTGTGTGGAATCTGAAAACATGGGCTTTGTATTGTTCTGTGGCATTTTTATATATTTTTTTGTTTCTGTTTTTTACCAAGGTTTAGGTCTGCAACGGATGGGAAATGAAATCTGTTCCTTCACCACAGGGATTTTTTAGACCCCCCATTTAGATTCAAGCAGGTGAGGGAGTTTTCCACCCCTTTAGTCACTGAAGACTAAAATCCAGCGAGGAACTGCAGTTGAACAGGGAAACCATGGAGAATGAGGATTCTGGATTGAGAAGTTTCTGTGCCACCAACCCTTGACTTGAAAACAGAGGGGACCCTGTATGTGCCCAGTGTCCTTATAGCATCTGGCCTAAGGCTCTTCCATTTTACAAAAGATGAAGCCCAGTGGGGTAATGTGGCTTGAACAAGGCACTGGGTTTGTTAAGGGCTAACATTTTGGTCCAGAAACCAAGTCTGTGTACTGCTAGTCCAGTCCCTCACCCCAGCTCTGGTCAAGTTAAGGAAAACAGCCAGAATAAAGCCAACCACTTTTATTATCATTCTTGTATTTTATAGGACAAAAAAAAAAGAGGAATGTAGGTTTGTCCTGGTTGCTCTATTTACACCCGGGGCAGGCCCTCCGCGACATCAGGCACAGCAGCTGCACTTGTCTGAGGTCCCTTTGCAGATGCAGCCCTGGGCACACTTGGCGCAGCCCACGGGGCAGCAGGAGCAGCAGCCTGGGGAAGGGAAGGAGGCGGCAGAGATGAGCGCTTGGAACAGAGGATTAATGAGGCTTCCCGTCCTCTCCAGTGGAGGCGCCACCGTCCCTAGGGAAGGGGTACCTACTGCCCTATTTAAATTCCCTCCGTGGTGTAGAGGGCTGGAGGCGTGAGGGGCGGGCCCGGCGGAGGGGTGGGCGCGTTAGGGGTAGATGTAGAGACAATTCCACTTACTCTTCTTGCAGGAGGTGCATTTGCAGTCTTTGCATTTGCAGGAGCCGGGACACGCGCAGGATCCGCCTGCAAAGAGAACGGCCGACATAAAAACGGTTCCCGGAGACTCGAACGCGGGCATGGGTGCTAGGAGCCCGGGTTTGAGTCCCAGTTCCACAACCAACTCGTGGGAACCTGGGCAAGCCACGAACTCTGATCTCCTTATCGGTCAAACGGGATCTCCTAGTTTAACTTAGAATAGAGGCGGGTACACCAAAACGCTTTCGAAAGGGGCAATTTGTGCCCGGAAAGTGAGTGACGAGTCAGAAATTGCTTCTCTAGTTCTACAACTGACACCCAATCCCGAACCAGATCTCCTTACCCGCGGTGCAGGAGCAGTTGGGATCCATGGCGAGACGAAGCGGAGGCTGGGGTCCGGAGACTGCGTCACGAAGTATGGCAAGGAAGTCGAGGGGGCGTGCTGGAGCGGAGGGCGCTGTGGGCTGCCTTTATAGCGGGAAGGAGCCGGGGCGAGTGCAAAAGCCCTCCGGGGCGGGCGCCGCCTGCACACGCCCCGCGCTGAGTCACTGGCGGCCCGCGCGGCGCCCCGAGCTGTGCACACGGACCACCCGGCACCAGTTCTCAGTAGCCGCCCTAGGTGCGCCTCGGCGAGGGAGGGCCGGGTGCAGAGCGCGGACCCCGCATGCAGGGCTGTGCTGGGCTGTGCGCGGAGCACCCTGACCCCTGCCCTTCGCTGTGTGCGCAGTTCCCGCCACCGCCTTCCCCCTACCCCAGCACGCCCCACCCCAACCCTCCCCACCGCGTCCGGTACCCTGTGCTTGAACCTAAGAGAGTGGGTCTTGCGGATCCTGCTCCGGGGGAAAACCGGTGGGAAGTCAGGACAGATTAAAAAAAAAACTCTTTGCACCCGTCAGGGCTTAAAAATTGTGTAGCATCATATTAAACCCATGGGCTGGTTATTGATGACATATGCTGTATATCGAGTGCTTTAGCATGCGATAGGGAAAGTGTAAGCGTGTTATGTGCGAGCTCTCATTTAATCCTCTAACAACCCTGTGAGGTAAGGACTAGTCATCATTCCCATTTTAGAGTATGGAGGCCCAGAGAAGTTAAGTAACTTGCCCGAGGTCACAGAGCTAGTGAGTGGCAGAGCCTGGTTAGAATCAGTGGGCCCAGCAGATGCTGAAGTCACTCTAAGGGTAGACATCACCAACAGGGGAGAATAAAGATCAAGAAGCCATAAGCCTTGTACCCAGGAAACTCATAGTCATTGGGGCAGCCTCATGGGTGCGTGGGGAAAAGTAATACCAGGGTCATGGCTAGGATGGAGGCAGGGGGAACAGAGGGGAGACCCAGTCCAGCCTGAGAGGAGGTGGGCCAGTCAGGTGGGCCCTTGCCTTGGGCCTGAGGGTGAGAAAGTCTTCGCCAGGCAGGGGAAGAGGAAGGAGTTGTATTCCAGCCCGTGGAAGAAGCAGCCGGGTGGAAAGTTGGCATTCCCATGGAACATTTGGAAGGGAAAACCTCACAAGAACTTTCTTCCCCAGTAGATGCAGAGGGGAAGAGTAGAAGTGCGGTCCAAATTCCTTTCTGGGGAGATACATCCTGCTTCCCTGCTGGCACATGTCTGGCTGCTGTGAAATGGATCTTAGATCGTTATCCTGGGATTGTCCAGAGTGTGTCATCAGATGAGCAGGTTACTGGAAGGTTGGTGGCAGGTTTAGGGAATGCTGGTTGCTGCAGTAGGGAGTTTAGTGAGGGGGTGGGCGGAGGACAGGCCGTCCTCACAGCATTTACTGTAAAATCCTGTGGAAATGCCTTCACAGCTCAGCTCAGACGTCACTTTCTCCTGGGAGCCCGTCCTGACCCCTGTGCTAGGTCAGGATGCCTGTGGAATGCGCTGGTAAACAGCTTGTCCTTTCCTTCCTGGCACTGCCCATGTCTGTAATACATAGGAAAGTGTGTGATTCTGCAACCTTTGTCCCTCCACAGCTACCTGCCACTGAAAACACCAAGAGCGCTCACTGCCCCTGAAATGTGCTTCCAGCCCTCGGCCCAGGGCCAGGTTTACAGTTGGCGCTTAATAAATATTTGTCAAATCAATTAATAGGGGTAAATCCCCTGATGTGTCCTCCCTTCCCAGCCCTGCCTCCCGGCATTAGGGCCGATTACAAAATGAAAGTAAAAAACTTGTTTTTCACCACTCTGGGATCTGTGTGGTCATGTGGTCACTCAGAAACTCCATGCAGGGCAGGAGAGTTGAATTGTCAGAAGGACTAAATTCTAATGGTCACTCTGCCACTCACTTGCTGAGCGACCTTGGGGCTGTTATGGGCCAGGGCTCCCCTGAGCATCAGTTTACTCATTTGTCAAATGATCAGATTGTACTAGAATTTGAGGGTCACATGCAAACACGCTCTGATGTTAGAGCCAAGGTCTCAGAAATCTCGCTGTGTCTGGCAGCCCCGTGGACTGAGAGCATGGGAGGGCTGCTCTTTGGATGGTGGGCAGATTTTGCTGCTGTTGTTACATACGCACCCACATTGTATGCAAAATTCCTGGTTTCTTATAAACCAGATGGTCCCTTGTCCACTCAGGGGAAACAGTCCAACTCACTGAGGAGACAATAACGCTTATTTTTGCCCTGTAAACTATTGAATCAAGCCCTGGGTTTGGGCCATCTGTGTTGGCAGTAAAATTTGTTTTCAGGTCTAGCTGTCTCCCTTAAGTCATTTTGACTCTGAGAGGAGAGGGAGGACCAATCGGCAAAGGTGAAGGGCAGCCCAGGCCCAGTTTTGCTTATCTCTGTACCCATGTAAGCCTTGCGGGACAGAGGTGGAGAGTGAGGCCTTTCTAATGCCTGCAGTCCTCATGTGGTAGGAAGTGAGGAAAATGAAGCCAAGCAGCATAAGATGAGGAAAAACACCCCTCTACAAGTGTGGTGTGAGCTATCAGTATGAGGCAATGATGTGGCCCTAGTCTGCATTAATAGAAGTGTGCCATCCAGAATGAGGGAGGTGACTTTTCGTCTCTTTTTAACTGCTAATGGGGGTATTTTTAGTTCTGCTGCTGAGTCATCCATTCATCCTTACCCTGTGACAGTACCCTTAGGTTTCCTTTGTAGAATCACTCTTCCCTACTCCTAATCCATGTGGACTAAGGTGGATGGATGGAGTAGGCCCCATTCGTGGGCTCCCAGGAAATTCCATCTTCCTGGACATAGTGATTGGCTCTGATTGGGTCACCTAGCCATGAACCAGAGAGAATCAATGGAACTCCTCCTGGAAATGCTAGGAGAATGACAGATACTCTTTCCATCTAGACTTCAACCTGAAAGCGTGTGAAGCTGAGTTTCTAGAGCCTTTGTCTCCATGAGAAAGAGCCTGAGAATAAATTTATTGTAAAGGAAATGGAGCCTGACAATATCATTGGAGCACCTGGATCCAGCCAAGCCTGAAGCCACTGTGAGTCCAAAATTTCCTTTTTTGTTTAAATCATTCTGGGTAGATTCTTAACTGGCACAGTTGGGCAGACCACCCTGAGGGCTGTGTTCATTATTGGGCTTCAACAGTCCAGAAGACAGTTGATCACAATAGTCCTAAGACTCAAAACCCCATCATGTGAGCAACAGCTGAGAGGGGTGGGCAGGCTCAATCTGCAAGAAAACAGTTACCTTCAGATATGTGGACAGTGGTTGCTCCTGTAGCCGTGCAACAAATCACCCAAAACTGCAGTTTAAACAACAACCAGTTTATTGTCGCTCCTGGTTTTGTGGGTCAGGAATTTGAGAAGCACTCATTTGGGTGATTCTTTTGTTTCATGTGTCACTGTCTGAGGTCACTTGGTGGCATTCAGTTGGTGGATGGGCTGGTCTGGAGGATCTAAGACAGTTTCACTCACGTGTCTGGCACCCTAGCAGGCGTGGCTGGATGGCTGAGCTCAGCTGGAACTAAAGACCAGAGCTCCCTCCTGTGGCCTCTTCGGCATGGTGGCCTCAGGGTAATTACATTTGGCGCAGGGCGCCAAGGGTGAGAGTCCCAAGAGACAGGAGTGGTAGCTGTGTCTCTTAAGCCCTGGGCCCTGAAACTAGCACAGGTCACTTTCACCACTTTTGATTGGTCAAGAAGCCACAGAGCCTGCCCAGATCCGAGGGGAAAGGATGAAGACCCCAGGTCTTGATGGAAGGAGTCAACATGTTTGCAATTATCTCTCATCTGCCGTAGTAGTCATGGGGCGTAATATTGAGCACGAACTAGGCATCAGGACGTTCTGAGTGTATTTCACTTAGACCTCGGCACAGTCCTACAAGGCAGATGCTGTTAGTATCTCAGTTTTACAGATGAGGCACTGAAGAGCTACATGGCCTGTTCAGGGTCACACAGCTGTAAGTGGCAGTGTGGGGATTTGAACCCAGGACTTTCTGATGCCACAACTACATGTTTATGCCATGCTGAAAAGAAGAGAATAGACTTGTGCTCTGTGGTCCCAAGGGCAGTACCAGGAATAAAGATTCTGCTCTGGGTGGGAAGGGCCTTTCTTGCAATTAGAGCTGGTGACGACTGGAAGGGACTGCCTTGGGAGATAGTTTCCTGTCACCATGGCAATAGGAACAGAGGCTGGTGGATTCTGGCATTAGATGGTGGGATAGAAAGAATAGATATATTTATTGTGAGAAGATCATCAACATTGTGGAGGTGATGAACTAGCCTACCTCTGCAAGATCTCCTTCCAAATCACGACGCCCTGAGCACCTCTGTCACCACCATCATGCACACGTTCATCAAAGACACCCTTGCCCACACACACACACACACACACACACATACACACATATATAAATTTCCCTTTTAATGTGATTAGCACTATACTATACATATACCTTGGTTTTTTTTCCCCACTGAATGGTAAGATGCGGTGGTCTTTCCATTGCAGGTGTGTTTTTATCAGATGTTCATTATGACCATTTTTATACTTCACTCCTGAAGGATATTTAGCTTGTTTTGAGGCTTCTGCTGATACCAACGATGGGACAGTGAACTTCCTGGGTTGAAGGTATGTATGTTTTCAATTTGAGTAACTACTGCTAAAATACCCTCCAAGTTTCTCTTCAAGACCCTGCTTTCAATTCTTTTGGGTATATACCCAGGAGTGGAATTGCTGGATCATAAGGTAATTCTACTTTTAATTTTTGGAGGAATCACCATTTTACATTTCCTCCAATAGTGCACAAAGGTTCCAATTTCTCCACATCCTTGCCAACACTTATTTGTTTTTTTGTTATTTTTGTCTTCCTGATACTGGTCATCTGCTACGGTCTGAATATTTGTGTCCTTTGGGGCCTTTGAGAGGTGCTTAGGTCATGAGGGTAGAGCTCTCATGAATGGGATTAGTGCTTTTATAAAAGAAACCCCACAGAGCCCCTAGTCCTTTCCACCATGTGAGGATGCAATGAGAAGTCTCTGACCCAGAAAAGGGGCTTCACCCAACCATGCTGGCACCCTAAACTCAGACGTCTAGTCTCTCAAAGTGTGAGAAATAAATTTCTCTTGTTTATAAGCTGCCCAATCTCTGGTATTTTGTTACAGCAGCCCAAAGGGACAGACACTATCCTAATGGGTGTGAGGTAATTTAGCTTTGTTTTGATGCTTTTTGTAACACAAGGCAAGCCAGAAACAAACAGAGAAGACAAGCATGGTTAGGTTTAAGAGCCTAGACTTTAGTCAGACAGCCTGGGTTCAAATCCTGGCTCTACCACATTCTAGCTTTGTTGCCTGTTAAGCACAAGACAGCAGGCTCAAAATGGAGTTGCTTATGCTAAGCCCCATGTCACCAGGAACTTCGGCCCGCCCAGAAATCTTTAACCAATCAGGAATCACCTGATCAGCACTAGTTAGGTAATCTGCCTGAGAGGCCCCTGCCATCCCTTGAAGGAAAGTAACTGCAATAACCAACCTGCTTTTTTGCCTGTTATGACTTCCTTGTTCCCTACTAGCTATAAAAGTCTTTCATTCTGTGCAGCTCCTCTGAGTTCCTTTCTATCTGCTACATTGGATGCTGCCCGATTTGAATAGATATTTGCTCAAATCAACTCTTAAAACATTTTAATATGCCTCAGTTTATCTTTCAGTAGACTGCATGCAGATTACCCTAAGCCCTATTGCCCCATCTGTAAAATGGGTTTACTAATCATACCATTCTTCTAGAGTTGTAAGGATCACGTAAGATAATGTACTTAAGAGAACTTTGTACAAGATAAACTCACATTTATCAATCTTTTTGGTGTCTTAGTTAAAAGAGGTATCTCTACCCCAAAGTAATAAGCATTCTCCTATTTTCCTCTTCCAAATTCTCTTACAGCTTTGATTTTGCTCCTGGGTGTTTAAGTCAATTGGAAATTATTTTTTATCTGATATGCAAAGGGGTAGCCCATTGTTTCAGCACTTTTCACTAACTAGTGTATCCTTTCGCTGATGATTTCATGTCTCTTACTTGCAGCTGCACTGGGGTCTATTTTTGAACTATCCTCTCTGTCCCACTGATCTATTCCTGAGCCGACACCACTTCCTAGAGCTTTAGAACAAGAACTGGTATGCGGTTAGAACAAGCCTTTTTTGTTGTTCCTTTCCAACACTGGCTTGGCTTTTCTGGCACTGTTTTTTGAAACTCAGCCTGTTGGGCTAAAAAACAAAATCCTGGTGGGCTTTTGAATGGACTGTCCTGATAAAGCAACTTGGAGGAAAACTGACATGTTTGCAGCACTGTGTTCTCTTAACTGGGAAACTTTTCTCTGCCAGAATTCTATTTTTCTTTTCCATTCAACCCAGGTAGAATCTGCGTGTTCCCTTTTATCAAGGACTGTACCACAACTACTGTGGATTGAAGCACTCATTACCCTACTTCCTCTTGAAGAGGGAAGGAGCTGGACACAAACTACCAAATGAGAAGGTTTGAAAAGGAGCTGAACGATCTGTTCGGGGAGACAGGCTGCTCAGGGCGGTGACCTTGGAAACGCAGCTGAACGGTTTCCCAAGACAGGCCCCAGGCCTCCTGGCCTCTCCTCTAATGACCCTGAAAACAGGCAGCTTTGCAGGAGCAGCTAGAAAATTCCAGAAACTGCAGGCCTTTGGGGCTGGGGGCTGGTTTTAACTTCCCCCAACCCCATTGTACAGATGCAGAGAGTGAGGCTGAGAGGCAGGAGAAAGAGACAGACCCATATGGGTCTGGTCTCCCCTCTTTCCCCAGAGTTAAGCTTGACTTGGCAAGAGGGTCAAGTGGCATATGAAGGTGCGGGAGGATGTCCTCAGCCCCCGAAGTTCCATTCGAGTCCCAGAAAGACCAGTGGCCAATCTCAGGATTTTATATTTCAACTGAGCTGTCCCCTCAGATGAGGCTCCTTCTACCCTCCATGTCCTGCCCCTTTAAGAAGAGACCAGTCCTTGCTTTATGTCATTCATAGGATTTACTGTCACTTGCCAGTGGCTAGCAGGGGAAGGGGACACGCCGCCGAGCCTCACCACGGGGACAGGTGGCGCTGGGCCACCCAGCACTATTTACACACGTTTCGCACGGGGCACGTCCTCACTGGCAGCAGCTGCACTTCTCCTCAGCTTCGGCGCCCTCTCCGCCTTTACACACACAATCCTTGGCGCATTTCTCACACTCTGCGGGGCAGCAGGAGCAGCAGCCTGCAGATAAAATGGGGGCACCCAGTCTGATGGCCTCGCCTCCCCCATCTGTCCCCATCAAGAGGGAGGGGGAAAAGGAGGGATGCCAGAGGTCACTGCCCCCTTCCTAGTCTCACACCTGGGTTGACTCAGCATCTCTGTTCTGTCAGCTATGCTCTGGGCTACCCTGGGAGAGGGGTACCTAGTAACTAGCCCACAGCCCCTTCTGTGAGCACAGGACTCCCCGGGATGGGGGTATTAGGCCCACACTGGGGAGCTGTAAGCCTGGAGGAGAAAACATCCAGGGTAAATGGCCTTGAAGGATAAAGCTGCAGGAGCAGAGATGGTACAGGTGTAGGGAGTCCAGGAGATTCATGGCCAGGGGGTGGGGTGGGGGTGCTCCACACCTAGTCTAACACGCAAAGAAGAAGGGCGCCTTCCCCCCACCTCCTTCTCCCCCTGCGTGTTCAACTGCTTTGGGGAGATTCAGGGGGGGTAAAATCGAGGGGATCCACAAAGGCCTGAGAGAGCCCAAGGGACCCCAACTCCAGAGCTAACCCCCAGCCTCACTAATGGCTCCCCAGGCACTGGAGGTTTTGAGGGGAGGAATTGGACCAGGATAGCAGTTCTCAATCCCAACTGCCCATTAGAATCTTCCGGGAATTTACAAAAACATCTTGCCACCGTAGGGCCTAAGGTAACAATCATTGAGGGAGGGGCCCCTGCAACTGAGTCTTAAGGCCTCCCGCGTGGTTCTGTTACTTCAAAGCAATGTAACAGGGGGCCTAGGGTTCGCTCTGTATTGCGTGGACAGGCCTTGTGCTCTGGGGAGCACAGCAGGGAGGGGAAGGGCAGAGGGGTCCCCACACTCACTCTTCTTGCAGGAGGTGCATTTGCATCCCTCACACTTGCAGGAGTCAGCGCAGGTGCAGGAGCCGCCTAGAGAGGGAGGTACCACAGGAAGGGTTAAAGTGGTGAAACTTGGGGTGGGGCCAGGCCCCTTGGGGGAAATGACTCCCTTTCCCCAAATGTCCTTGAGCAAAGGCGTAGGGCACGGGGTTCTTTGCAAGTAAAGGGGCGCGCTGTGCCGCAGGATGGGGGCGGGGGCTCACCAGTAGGGCAGGGGCAGGTCTCAGGATCCATGTCGAGAGGAGCTGCCGCCGGAGGAGGTGGAGTTGGCTTCTCGGGCAATTGGACGCACTAGCGGCAGCAGGTGGCTAGGCTTTTATAGCCCCAGGCGGGGGCGCGTAGGCACAGCGCCCCAGGCGCGCGCGCCTCCTCTTCGCCTGGGAGCACCAGCTTGGGCGGAAGCGCGCACTGCGGCAGCCGTTCCCCCCTCCCCCGCCGTGTGCACGTTCGGGCGCTGCCCCCCACCCCCACCCCCGCTGCCTCGCGCACAGCCGGGTGCGCGCAGCCACCCACTTCCCACCGTGTGCAGGGGGGGACACTGCCCCGCCCGCCTGCCTGCCAGTGTGTACCGCCGCAAATGCCTACCCGCAGACAGTGCACACTTCCCGCCTCTGAAAGCGGAGGGAGAGAAAAAGGCTTTGTTATTCCCCAGCCCTTCCCTGCCTCTTATCCCTTCCACCCCCCCTTATCCCTTATTCTAGGATTCCTCATCCAAGTGGGCTGCTGAGCCACCATGCTGCTTTAGGACTCCGTTCCCTGTGTGTCTCATGGGGAGAGAACACCGCCGGAAGGGCCCTCGCAAACTGGCTTCGGGAGAGGCCTGCTCTGGGAGGCCTAGAGGGCAGGTCTGGGGTGACTAGTGGGAGTTTGGGGACGGAGGACGGGTAGCGGTGCCAGGTGGCTGCATCTCAGATTCAAAGGGAAGCGGATCTCCTTTCATCTGTTCCTTCTGCTGGGTTTCTGAGTCCCTTGTACTTGTGGTAGGCTGAAAAATGGCCCCTCAAGAGCTATCCATGTCAAATCCTGGGATCTGCGACTATTACCTTATTTGGAAAAGGGGACTTGGCAGATGTAATTAAATTAAGGATCTTAAGGTGAGATCATCCTGGATTATCCAGATAGGCCCTAAATCCAGCGAGCATCCTTAGAAGATCCACAGAGAATAGAAGAGGAGGAGACGACGTGACCACAGAGGCAGAGATTGAAGTGATGTGGCCGGCAGCCGCAGAAGCTGGACACAGAACAGTTCATGTCCTTTGCTAATAAGTCTGTGTCCTCACTCAGCAAATCAAGACACTTAGTCCCTAGGAAACAGAGGAACAAAGGACAGCATTAGACAACTGGTCAAGGGTTAAAGAAGCAGGAGAAAGGATTGCTAATGGCATTTCAGACAGGGCAGTCACATGGCCACCCCCATGGGGAAGCTTCACTTTTCCTGCTTGTAGTGCAAGTACCTTTCACATGGTTGTATTGGGCTTCACAGGGGCAAGGCTTATCTAGAGACAGTGAAAAAAAATAATGATCCCAGGACTCCTGCAATAAAATATTTGAAAGGTGAAGGTGGGAGAGGTTAGCATCCGGCATTTGGTTGGAACACCTATTGCCTTGCCAAGAATGGAAGTTCCTCCACAAGCCCTCCCAAAGGGATCTTATCACCTCTCACACCCAATTTCCACTTTTTTAAAAGAGATACTGAGATAGGCTGGGACCTGGGACTCTCTACCAGAGTGCTTGCACTTGAACCTGGACAAACGTCTCTTCATTTACAAAGAAACTGTAAGAGGGACTTCCTGGCTGTCCAGTGGTTAAGACCCTGCACTTCCAGTGCAGGAGGCACAGGATCGATCCCTGGTCGGGGAACTAAGATCCCACATGCCGCACTGCGTGGCCAAAAAAAAAAAAAAAAGAAACTGAGAGACAAAAAATAACCTCGCATGCGCAGTCGGGGCAATTGTGAACAGCAGGATACTTTAAAAGGGCCACAAACCAACCGCCATTTCTGAAGTGCCGAGAGTAAAGTCAGGGTACTGCGCATGATCTCTGCACACAGCACCACCCTGGGAGTGGGCAGACCACCTAAGCCACCCCTCCGGCCCAACCCACCAAACGGCCCCTACCCTCACCCCATTTAAGGAACCAGCCCACCCTCCTTGGAGAGCGAGCGAGGGCACCTGTTTCTCGTTTTCACTCCCTTGTGCTACAGCACTAGCCCCAGTAAAAGCTTGCCTGAATTTCTCATCTGGCCTCTTGTCAATTTCTCTTGATTAAAGAGTCAATACCTGTGTAGGATTTGCAGCCCTCCCTCTTTGGAGGTGGTCCCAAGTCTGCTCCCCAAGGAAGGCGGGTCTGGTGAGTCCCCAGGCTTTGGTTCTGCTGAGTGGGGGAGACTGAAACTCGCTAGGAGAGAGTGGACCTTGCTCCGAATCTCCCACATGCAAAGCTGAGCCTCTTCCAAATCTGAGCTGGACAAAGCAGTTTAAAATGTTGGTTGGAAACTCCCCACCCCCAAAATATTAGCTTCCAAGTGGCCTTCAATAAGGGATTGAGCTAGCTTTCTCCAGGCTTTTGCAAGCTTGCTACGTGTTGCCCCACAAGTCTTAAGCTTCAGTAAAGTTGAAGGAAGGGAAAAAGGGAAGAAAGAAGAGTCCAAAGAGGAGACGATATAATCTTATATCCCAAGGTATTTAACGTGAAGCCCGGGTTGGTTCTCAACAGTGGCTTCATGCAATTTCAGATCACAGAGCTCACCATCTCTAGCACTACTGTTTATTTCTTGCTTGTTTGTTTTTGTTTTGCCTGAGGGCACTCCAGCCTCAGACTTGCCTGGCCTAGGCCCTAGCCTTGACCCCACTCAAGGCCTCACAATCTCAGGCTTTCAGTACCAGGTGAGATGTGTATCCCAACACACTCAGCTAAAGCTGCCTCCCGGCCATTTCCCTTCGGGGCTCTCAGATTTCCTCGGGATTTAGACTTGAGCTGGGAGAACAATCTCTGCCCCCCACCCACCGTGATGGGTAATTTTTTGCGTCAACCTGACCAGGCTCAGGGATGCCCAGATAGCTGATTAAACATTACTTCTGAGCACGTCTGTGAGGATATTTCCAAAAGAGATAAGCGTTTGAATCAGAAGACTGAGTAAAGAAGATCACCCTTACCATTGTGTGTGGACGTCATCCAATCTGCTGAGGGTGCGAGTAGAACAGAAAGGCAGAGGAAGGGTCAATTCGCGCTCTGCCTGAGCTGAGATATCCATCTTCTCCTGCCCTCCGACTCCTGGCTTTCCGGCCTTTGGACTTGGACTGGGATTTACACCATCGGCTCCTCTGTTCCCAGGCTTCCAGACTCAGGTTGAATTACACCACCGGTTTTCCTGGGCCTCCAGCTTGCATGTGACTAATTGTGGGACTTCTCAGCCTCCATAACGATGTAAGTCGATTCCTAACATCTCTCTCTCTCTTTGTGTATATGTATATCTCTCACTGTTCTGTTTCTCTACATCACCCCACACCTAAGGGTGGCCAGGATATTGAGATCTGAAAACTGCAACATCCTTCGGAGACACCCTCCCCCCAATTCTTCACATGGCCAGGCCCCTCATCCTTCAGTTCTCAGCTTCTGTGATCTCTGAAAAGCATTTCATGTAGATGTGTCACTCCAGAGGGTTCCCCATCACCCCCACCTTTATTTCCCTCTGACCCCTTGTTAATTCTCACAATGTAAACTGATTTTATGCTCCCTCCGCCAGTGATGATGCTTCTTCCCCAGATATCCACATGGCTCATTCCCTTCTTTCTTTATTCTACACTGTTGCTCAAATCTTGCTGTCTCCATGAAGCCCACCATGATCACCCTGTTTAAAATTGCAACACATACCTCAAACCCACAGGACTCCTGATCCCCCATACTTTGCTCTATCTTTTCTTTTTTCATAGCATTTAACACCTTCTAATGAAGTAAATTACTTATTTGTAAAGCTTATGTGCTGTCGCCCCCTGCTAGAATTTAAGCACCGTGATCCGATAAGGAATCATTTCTTTTGTTCACTGACATATGAAGTGCCTGGAACAGTGTCCTGTACATGGGAGACATTCAGGAGATATTTAGTGAATGAATGAATGAATGAATGGCTCTGAAGTCAAGTTGTTGCCTTTGTTACCTACCAGGGTCCTGGCCTCCTTAATCAATAGAAATTGATAAGAGGCCAGACAAGAAATTCAGGCAAGGCTTTTATTTTTATTTTTTAATATTTATTTATTTGGTTGCACCAGGTCTTAGTTGTGGCTCGAGGGCTCTCCTTAGTTGTGGTATGAGAACTCATAGTTGCGGCATGCATGTGGGAATCTAGTTCCCTGATGTGGGATCTAGTTCCCTGACCAGGGATCGAACCTGTGCCCCCTGCATTGGGAGCACGGAGTCTCATCCACTGCGCCACCAGGCAAGTCCCCAGGAAAGACTTTATTGGGGCTCCTGCTGCAGCAGGAGGGGGGTTCCCTTGCTCGCTCCCTGAAGGGGGGGTGAGCTGGTTCCTTATATAGGGTGAGGGTAGGGGTGGATCCGGGGGTCGGCCCAAGGGGTGGCTTAGGTGGTCTGCCCACCCCTTTGCTGGTGCTGTGTGGGGTTTTGGTCTCTTTGTATCTTATTCATAATTTGCCCCAACTGTGCATGCACGCAGTTATTTTTAGTCCCCTATAGTTTCTTTGTATTTTGTTGCTGGAGGAGAGGTTTGTTCAGTTGCAAGCACTGCAGCAAAGGGTCCCAGGTCCCAGCCTGTCTCACGTTCACAGTCTGACTCTGTCACTTACTAGTAATGTGACAAGTTACTAGCAAGTTGCTAACATTTCGTGTCTTGGGGTGCTCCAGGGTAAAATGGGAGGTTTGTCAAGGGCTTAAATCGATGGCACTTGGAAAGCTCTCAGAGCAGGGTCCTAACCATGTTGGCTCTTACCAACCATGCAACTAAAACTGAGACTCAGGAGGTCAGGGGAGGACTCTGCAGGAGCCTGGGATCCCTACAGCTCCTACCTGACACCCAGCTTCAGTGTTGACCTCAGTTCTGTGCTTCTTGAATTGCAGCTGCCTGTGATTAACATAAGTTCCAGGTGTCGGCTTGGACCAGCTAGGTCACAAACATCAATCCTCACCCTGGGCCCTGCAGCCGATCGCAGTGCCTCCTGGGAGAAGGGAGCTCACTGAGATGCTTATCTTTTTAATTAGATTGGGGCCAGGAGGCAGGATCAGGTATGTTGAGGGGTGGAGATCATTCAGGGTCACACCAACTAACGGATGGAAAATCCCCAGGTGATCTCAGAAGAAAAAAGGAGTCCAGCAAGTCCCACCCCTGGCTGAAACTCTTTCAGTGCAGGATTAAGACTGTTGGCGTTGCTCTTACAAAGACTTTCCCAGTTTATTATCCTGGGACTGAAACTTGGGCAAAGTTTCGAAGCCTGGGTAAACGGTAGTGTACCAAACGAGTTTACAAACTTGCTCATCTGCAAATAAAGTCATTTCCTGGAGAGATCTGGACACTTATTAGTAGAATCATTGTTGAATGAGCAATGTTATTCACAGGAGCAGCCGAAGCAGGGGAAGAGGCACTGGTCTAAGAGCCCCATGGTTCCTAGTTCCAGCTCTTCCCATAACTAGCTGTCTGAACTCACGAAAGTGTCTCTTCAGTTTTCACATAGGTTGACCAGATGACCACTAGTGGCTAATATGGATAACGTCCACCACTTGCTGGGTGATTACTATGCATATTGAGCACCATGTGGAGCTAAACACTCCACATATTATATCACTGACTCTTTCCAATAACCCTGTGGTAGGCATTGTTAACCCATTTTGTAGATGAGGAAACCGAGGCTGGGGAGAGTAGGTGATTTGCCCTGGAGGCAGAGCCAGGACTTGAATCTAAGCACAATGCTCTTCAGCCTGCCCTGATATCTTTAATTCAATTTGCCATGAGTTCCACTTTTTAAGTGCCTATTATGTGCCAGGCTCGTGAATAGCCAACTACGGTTTTTTTTTTTCTTTTTTTTTCTGCCAAGTATGTTTTGATATCCCAAGCAAACTTTGTGGAATTGCAGAATCTTCAGGTCTGCAACAAAGAAAGTCATCCTGCCTCTTTACCCACAAGGCATGTCTGAGGCCCCTGAAAATGCCCCTTATAGGCCCTCCATGATGTGCAGTGCCCTGAGTCAACCCAGCCTGTCCAACGATACAAGTGGTTTTCCACACCTGAGAGCGGCAGGAGGCCATCAACGCCCTGACTTAGACCTCCCAGTGGAGAGGGACCCTCCACTCTAAGTCAACCCTAGCCTGGACCAGGTCCCACCCCTACAATGTCAGGGGCCCAGTTGTCATCTCCAGGGGACCACATCTCTGAGCCTGGGGCAGTCGTGAGCTGCAATAACTAGGTTCTGGGGACCCAATTCTAGCCTTTTGTGACATTAGCTTCCCAATTGCCACCAGATTATTGATGCACCTGGGGTCTTACCTTCGATTTGGCAAAGTGCCCTTCCCCTCCCTGTCTCATCCTTGCCCCACTCGCCTCAGGGTTTGAGCAGTGGTTGACACTCCTCCCAATAACCCATGCCATGGGTACCATCTGCCTTATTATTATTTTTTTTCCATCTGCCCTGTTTTAACAGATGAGGAGACCCAGTGACAGCAAGGGTCTTTTCCAAAGTCACACAGCAAGGATGTAGTGAAGCCAGAACTTGAACCCCGTTTCTTGACTCCAAGTCTAATTCCAGTGGTCCAGCTTCCCAAAGTGAGATGAATTTATAAAACAACCTGGACACATATAAACACAAGGTTATTCCCCTTTCAGTTCTCCCTCAGTCTTCCTAATTACCTCAAGGAGATGCAATTTAGTGCTAGGATGTCTTCAGTGCTCGTCCCACACTTGCCCTGTTCCTCTTTTGAACAGAGAGAGAGGGTAAGGAGTCAGGGAAGGGATGCGGAGGGAGCCTCAGCCTGCTACAGAGCCTGGCTAGAAATGGCATAACTTTGCTTCATTTCTTCTCTGTCTCCATGGTTACCCCTGTTTATGGCACACGATGCAATTTCTCGTCTATAATAGCGATACAAGATTTCCTTTTCAGATGAATAAGTGTAATAATAGACCAGGCGATATGTGATGACTAAAATAGTGCAGGTGGTTCTCAAAGGACTGCAGTTGGGGAAATACTGCCCTACACCAGGCTGACCCCGAGTGCTCAAAGCCAACCCGGCTGCTGGTTCTGTCTCCTCTCCCCTCCTGCGTCCTCCCTACTGAGCAATGGCACCTTTGTGTGGGGTCGAAACGCCACAAGGAAAGCCTGCGCTTCTCTTTGGTTGTTGATGGGATGGGGGTGTTGGAGGAAGGAGGTGAGGAAGGGCTGTCTCCACGCTTTCAGGTTTCATAAGGTGGCCAGGGTGACCCCAGCATATGTGCCAATATCTAGGTGCTCAGTGTGTACGCCCGGCTCTGCGGACTGTAACTCGGAGTGTTCCCTAGAGGCTGAACCTCCTCAGTAGAGTAAGGACAGAGGGGGCCTGCCATCCCCTCTCGGTGGGGGGCCTGGGCGAGTAGCTATTAAACCCTGAGAGAGTTAGAGGCTCAGGCTGAGCTGATCTTGAGGCTTGGTGGGTTGGGATTCAAGGGCCACCCTATCGCGGAAGTTCTTGTTCGGGGCTCTGGCTGCTCCTGTGTGGCTCAGAGGGAGGGCGCTACGATGGGGGAAGGGTCCCCTTTAGCCGGGGCTCCTGAACTGCAGGGGCCACTCTTGGGTGTCTGCTGGGCTCCCGCAGCAGAAGCACAAGGGGGTTTCTACACTGCCCACATAACCCAGAGCACCCTGACACCACTTCCCGAATCTTCGAACTGCAGTGAGTGAAGACTGCAGTTGTTAGGAGCGACTGGCTTTGGTGTCAGACAGACCTGAGTGTGAATCTCCCTAGTTCCCCTCAGCTATTCAATGGGGATAATAACACTCCTTACCTCTTGGGTTATGGTGAGCATTCAATGAGATTTTAAAAACAGTTTATTAAAGTATAGTTGATTTGCAATATTGTTTAAATTTCTGCTGTACAGCAAAGAGACTCAGTTATACATATATATATTCTTTTTCATATTCTTTTCCATTATGGTTTGTCACAGGATACTGAATATTGTTCCCTGTGCTCTACAGTAAGACCTTGTGGTTTGTCCATCCTGTATGTAATAGTTTGCCTCTGCTAATCTCAAACTCCCAATCCTTCTCTCCCTTACCCTCCTTCCCCCTTGGCAACCACAAATCTGTTCTCTATATTTGTGAGTCTGTTTTTGTTTTGTAGATATGTTTGTTTCTGTTGTATTTTAGATACCACATATAAGTGATATGGTATTTGTATTTCTCTTTCTGACTTTGCTTAGTATGATAATCTCTAGGTCCATACATGTTGCTGCAAATGGCATTATTTAATTCTTTACTATGGCTGAGTAATATCCCTTTGTATATTTATATATATATATATACACACATATATATATATATATATATATATATATATACACCACATCTGTTTTATCCATTTGTCTGTTGATGGACATTTAGGATGTTTCCATGTCTTGGCTACTGTAAACAGTGCTGCTGTGAACATAGGTGTGCATGTGTCTTTTTGAAGTATGGTGTTGTCTGGGTATATGCCCAGGAGTGGGGTTGCTGGATCATATGGCAACTCTGTTTCTAGTTTTTTGAGGAACCTCCATACTGTTTTCCGTAGTAGCTGCACCAATTTACATTTCCACCAACGGTGTAAGAGGGTTTCCCGTTCTCCACACCCTCTCCAGCACATTAAGTGAGGTTCGTCCAGCTGATGGCCTAACACGTAATATATGCTCAATAAACAGTGCTCAGTGAACACTGTTCAGAAATCTTCTAGGATCTAGAACTTGCAAATGATGGATGCCGGTTCCCCTTAGCCTACTTTTCCAATCTCTTCATTGTCTGGCCCCCACCTCCCCTAGCAACCAAATGTAATCCATGCTAACCCAGAAATATGCCCCAAGCTCTCCTGCCTCCATGCTTCTGCTTCTGCTGTTGCCTCTTTTTGGAATTTCCTGCCCACAATTTCTACCTGTTTAAAATCCTTCGAGGCCACCTCCTTCAGGAAGTCTTCAGTCTTGCCTACAGCCAGATGTAATTGCCCCCTTTGGAACTTCTATGGGGGTTTGTCTAGATACTTTCTACCCTGCAGGAGAGGAGACAAGTTAGTCTGACAGTCTCCCTAGCGGACTCTGAGGTCCCAGAAGGCCGAGGCTGAAAGAGGCGATTCCTTCCTCTCTTCTTGAGTCTGTGCTTTAGCAAAGCTCCCTGCACACCTGAAATGTGCTTTGATTGTTTTGGATTTTTTTAAAATTTTATTTAATTATGTTTGGCTGCTTGGGGTCTTCATTGCTGCGTGCAGCCTTTCTCTAGTTGTGGCGAGCGGGGACTCCGTTGTGGTGTGCAGTTTTCTCACTGCGATGGCTTCTCTTGTTGTGGAGCATGGGCTCTAGGCCCGCGGGCTTCAGTAGTTGTGGCACGTGGGCTCTAGAGCTCAGGCTCAGTTGTGGCGAACAGGCTTAGTTGCTCCACGGCATGTGGGATCTTCCCAGATGAGGGCTCGAACCCTTGTCCCTGCATTGGCAGGCCGATTCTTAACCTCTGTGCCACCAGGGAAGCCCTGTCCTTTGATTGTTGAGTGAATGAATCAATGTGAGAACCAAGAGAGCTCGACTTTGGGCTCCGTTTTTGTGGGACACTGTTGAAGGCTGGGTCAGGAAAAGACTCAGGTGGAATTAAATATGTATTAATGAAGTTATCCTATGGTCCCCAGCATCCTGCTTTGCCTAGTGAATGTGGTGGTGAATTCTTTCACTTCATACCACAAATATTTATTGAGCTCTGGCTTAATGCAGACATTATTCTAGGAACAGCAGACACAAAGCTGAGTAGGACAGTGTCCGTCTTCTCCAAGAACCCACCGTGTGGGTAAGGAGCTGTTTAATAAAAAGTCAACATAAGATGAGCGCTGTGTAGCGTAGTAGCTTTTTACACAAACCAGTCTCCCCTCTCTTCCTTCCTTATTGGACCCCCTCCCACCCCGGTCTGGGGACAAGTGGCATCGCCTAATCCAAGGAATGACCCTGGGGACATTCTATTTCACATCTCATCTTACTTCAGTGTTTCTAACCTGTGGACGATTTTGCCTCCCAGGGGACATTTGGCAATGTCCAGAAACATTTTTGGTGGTCACAACCTATCCGGGTGGGGAGAAGCAGCTATTCCACTGGCATCTAATGGGTAGAGGCCAGGCATGCTGCTAAAGATCCCACAATGCATAGGAGAACCTCCCACAACCAAGGAGTGCCCGGCTCCAAATGTCAATAGTGCCGAGGTTGAGAATCCCTGCTTTACGTTTACCCTATAAAACTGTGAGATGAGTGTTAGCAGCTCAGACATGTAGGGAAGGGAGCCAGGGGAATCAGAAAGCCTGCTTTCCAACCCCTGCCTTATCACAAACTTGTATCGGACCTCTGGTTCATCCTCCATCAAATGTGGATGGTCAGGGCTAGCCCTGCCTCCTTGATGGAGATATTTGGGGGCTGACATATGCGCAAGCAATTGAGAGCACCTGCCAGGGAAGGTGGATGATGAGGCTGGGCTTGGAGGGGGTGGGAGGCCCCCATCTAGCTAATGTCTATTGCAGACACTTGGCCCAAATTTTCTAAGAGAGTTTCAATTTCAAATACTCTGCCCTTCCCCTGTCTTCAAAAATAAATTGTACAAATCAAGCCATCTGTGCCTCAGATTAAACGACACCTGGATCTAGCTCCCTTTCCCTTCTTTTCCCTTTTTTGTTTATTGTAGAAAATTTTCAAAAATTAAAAAAATACATACGTAATCCTTTCAAATATAAAAATAGAAGCCTAAAGTAAACACTGCTTTACAAATGACTTTTCCCTTGCTTCTCTGTAGATTATGAACATCTGTCCATGAAAGTAGTTTGACTTCTACAATTTTATTTTAGTAGATTCATTCCACAATCTATTTAACCGATCCCGAACTTTGAAACATTTTTGTTGTTTCCAAATCTTCACTATTATACTCCGTGCTGTGATAAACATCTTGGTATCTTTTGTGTGTGTCCATTCATAATTTTTTCATTAGGACACAACATGCCTTGAAGTAGAATTTCTGGCTCAAAGTACACACATTTTTTTCCTTTTCAAACAGTATTTATTTACTTTTAAAAATGCTACTTCAGTAAAATTTGTAAAATTCAGAAAAATAGAAAGAAGGAAAAGTAAAGAATTATCTTTATCTACCATCTGACCACAACCACTGTTGACATTTTAGTATATTTCATTTCCATATTTTGTATGGCTTCCTTTTTCTTTTCTATTCTTCCTTTTTTTTTTTTTCTTTTTTTTTGCGGTACGCGGGCCTCTCACTGTTGGGGCCCCTCCCGTCACGGAGCACAGGCTCCGGAAGCGCAGGCTCAGCGGCCATGGCTCACGGGCCCAGCCGCTCCGTGGCATGTGGGATCCTCCCGGACCGGGGAACGAACCCATGTCCCCTGCATCCGCAGGCGGACTCTGAACCACTGTGCCACCAGGGAAGACCTGGCTTCTTTTTTCAAAAAAAATTCCTGCATAATGAATTTGTAGCCTAATATTTATTTAAGATTGTTACCATAATCATTTCCTGTGTTTTTGCATTTTTCATGGTTGTATCATCTCCTGTTGTGTGCACAGACCATGGCTTAGTTGAGCAGGTTCATGGACTTAAAGTTATTTCCAGTTGTTCACAATTGTAAATAGTGAAAATGAACCTTTTTGTGAGTGAGTGAGGCTTTTTTTTTTTTTTCCCCCTCTGAATTTGTGGTGAACGCCTTAGAATAGATTTCCAGAAGTGAAACTACTGGGACAAATGGGAACGATTTTAGTGTTTGACGTACATTGCCAAATTATTTAAAAAGCCTTATGCCCTGTGAATCTGGGTGGTTTGCACCTTGTTAAGGCCTTTTCCACCTAAGGCCTAATTGGCCCTTGGAGAACTTGTCCCGATTTATCCTCCGGCGGCGGTGTCTAAGAGTTCTAGTCCCTTCCTGGGATCTTTTGGGCTCCAAACCCAGCCAGACTGAGGTGGGAACAGATATTCAAACACTCCTCCCCGCTCCCAACCCCAGGTACAATTCCTTGGGTCTCAGGGATTACCCAGGCCGCCCTTGCCTCTGGGTCTGGAGCGCCCCCTGCAGTCCACGTGAGGAACTTCCCTCCCCGTCCTGGGACCTGGGCTCCATTCCTTTCCCACCAAACCCTCTTCTGGTCTCCATCCAAGTTGGAGTGTGGCCTGAGCAGGTGCAGCGTCTTGTCACAGCCTCTCTGAGGTCTCCATTGTCCCTTAGGCAACACAGGAGCACGATCCATGATGTGTCAGCCTGCTGACACAGTGCTTTCCTACTCCACATGGCTCTGCCATGAGAAAGCTCTTCTTTTTCTTGACCTAAAATCGCTTTCCTTGGTGGTTTCCTTGCACTGCTCAAGTGTTATCCATTCAGGGCCACGTGTAACCAGTCTGCTCCCTTTTCACTTCGGCCTTTTCCCCAGCTCATTTTCCCTTATGGTCTTCAAGCTTCCCTCTCAGCTGGTCCTGCCTGAGTAAGGGGAAATGTCGTTAACTTCTCTGAGTCTAGTTTCTTCACCTGTAGAATGAAGATAATAATCCGTATCCTGCAGGGTGGTTGCAGACATTCAAATAATACCAATAAAAAGCCGAGCCCAGATGTTTGGTTCAGGATAGAAGGCTGACCATGTGCGTTTACCTGTCCTTCCTCCTGAAAATCCATGGAAAGAAACTAAAGAAAGACAGACAGAGAGAAAAACGCCAAACAGCAGAGAATTGGTGTGGGGGAGGATGCCTTGGATCAATGAATCAGATTTTAACATTTTTCTGGAATACCGGAAGGGGTCGAATCACATTTATGGGTAAATGGGATCAGAGGAAGCCACAGCTGAGATCAAGAAGTAGCGAAGTCTACGGGGTAGGGGTGGGTATTTTGTTCTGTTTTAGCTGGGGAGTCAAAGTGGGAGAGAAGAAGAGGAAGGAGGTGCAGGAACCAGGGTGGTGACTGACGGGAGAAGAGGCTGTAGCACTACCACATGGCTTCCTTCACTTCTACTTGTTTGGATCCACCATTTCCCCCCAGGCTGAGACCGTGCGATATTCTCCAAAGAAATGAAGTAACCAGTCTAACAGGGGCCAAGCTCCCATGTGAGGGACAGAAGAGGGCCCTTCTTGTTTTGACGCTGAGGCACAGGCAAGAACTTGCTGTCAGCTGCCTACCTGGGCACGCTAGAAGCAAGTCTGCCAGCCAACAAGTCTAACTAGCATGCACAGAGCCTGCTTTCAGCTCAAAGAAGCAGAAATAGCTCAAGAAACTATCAGAAAACTTAATAATAAAAGTAAAAAACCTTTAACTCATCAGGGAGATTCAGGCAATGACTCCATTCAGGAAAAAACCTGCTGCAATGGCAGGTGGATTCCTAACCACTGCACCACCAGGGAAGTCCCCAGGCAAGGCTTTATTGGGGCTCCTGCTGCAGCAGGAGGGGGGTTCCCTTGCTCGCTCCCTGAAGGGGGGTGAGCTGGTTCCTTATATAGGGTGAGGGTAGGGGTGGGTCCGGGGGTCGGCCCAAGGGGTGGCTTAGGTGGTCTGCCCACCCCTTTGCTGGTGCTGTGTGGGGTTTTGGTCTCTTTGTATCTTGTTCATAATTTGCCCCAACTGTGCATGCACGCAGTTATTTTTAGTCCCCTATAGTTTCTTTGTATTTTGTTGCTGGAGGAGAGGTTTGTTCAGTTGCAAGCACAGCAGCAAAGGGTCCCAGGTCCCAGCCTGTCTCACGTTCACAGTCTGACTCTGTCACTTACTAGTAATGTGACAAGTTACTAGCAAGTTGCTAACATTTCGTGTCTTGGGGTGCTCCAGGGTAAAATGGGAGGTTTGTCAAGGGCTTAGATCAATGGCACTTGGAAAGCTCTCAGAGCAGGGTCCTAACCATGTTGGCTCTTACCAACCATGCAACTAAGTCTGAGACTCAGGAGGTCAGGGGAGGACTCTGCAGGAGCCTGGGATCCCTACAGCTCCTACCTGACACCCAGCTTCAGTGTTGACCTCAGTTCTGTGCTTCTTGAATTGCAGCTGCCTGTGATTAACATGGGTTCCAGGTGTCGGCTTGGACCAGCTAGGTCACAAACATCAATCCTCACCCTGGGCCCTGCAGCCAATCGCAGTGCTTCCTGGGAGAAGGGAGCTCACTGAGATGCTTATCTTTTTAATTAGATTGGGGCCAGGAGGCAGGATCAGGTATGTTGAGGGGTGGAGATCATTCAGGGTCACACCAACTAACGGATGGAAAATCCCCAGGTGATCTCAGAAGAAAAAAGGAGTCCAGCAAGTCCCACCCCTGGCTGAAACTCTTTCAGTGCAGGATTAAGACTGTTGGCGTTGCTCTTACAAAGACTTTCCCAGTTTATTATCCTGGGACTGAAACTTGGGCAAAGTTTCGAAGCCTGGGTAAACGGTAGTGTACCAAACGAGTTTACAAACTTGCTCATCTGCAAATAAAGTCATTTCCTGGAGAGATCTGGACACTTATTAGTAGAATCATTGTTGAATGAGCAATGTTATTCACAGGAGCAGCCGAAGCAGGGGAAGAGGCACTGGTCTAAGAGCCCCATGGTTCCTAGTTCCAGCTCTTCCCATAACTAGCTGTCTGAACTCATGAAAGTGTCTCTTCAGTTTTCACATAGGTTGACCAGATGACCACTAGTGGCTAATATGGATAACGTCCACCACTTGCTGGGTGATTACTATGCATATTGAGCACCATATTGAGCACCATGTGGAGCTAAACACTCCACATATTATATCACTGACTCTTTCCAATAACCCTGTGGTAGGCATTGTTAACCCATTTTGTAGATGAGGAAACCGAGGCTGGGGAGAGTAGGTGATTTGCCCTGGAGGCAGAGCCAGGACTTGAATCTAAGCACAATGCTCTTCAGCCTGCCCTGATATCTTTAATTCAATTTGCCATGAGTTCCACTTTTTAAGTGTCTATTATGTGCCAGGCTCGTGAATAGCCAACTACGGTTTTTTTGTTTTGTTTTGTTTTTTTTGCCGACTACATTTTGATATCACAAGCAAACTTTGTGGAATTGCAGAATCTTCAGGTCTGCAACAAAGAAAGTCATCCTGCCTCTTAACCCACAAGGCATGTCTGAGGCCCCTGAAAATGCCCCTTATAGGCCCTCCATGATGTGCAGTGCCCTGAGTCAACCCAGCCTGTCCAACGATACAAGTGGTTTTCCACACCTGAGAGCGGCAGGAGGCCATCAACGCCCTGACTTAGACCTCCCAGTGGAGAGGGACCCTCCACTGTAAGTCAACCCTAGCCTGGACCAGGTCCCACCCCTACAATGTCAGGGGCCCAGTTGTCATCTCCAGGGGACCACATCTCTGAGCCTGGGGCAGTCGTGAGCTGCAATAACTAGGTTCTGGGGACCCAATTCTAGCCTTTTGTGACATTAGCTTCCCAATTGCCACCAGATTATTGATGCACCTGGGGTCTTACCTTCGATTTGGCAAAGTGCCCTTCCCCTCCCTGTCTCATCCTTGCCCCACTCGCCTCAGGGTTTGAGCAGTGGTTGACACTCCTCCCAATAACCCATGCCATGGGTACCATCTGCCTTATTATTATTTTTTTTCCATCTGCCCTGTTTTAACAGATGAGGAGACCCAGTGACAGCAAGGGTCTTTTCCAAAGTCACACAGCAAGGATGTAGTGAAGCCAGAACTTGAACCCCGTTTCTTGACTCCAAGTCTAATTCCAGTGGTCCAGCTTCCCAAAGTGAGATGAATTTATAAAACAACCTGGACACATATAAACACAAGGTTATTCCCCTTTCAGTTCTCCCTCAGTCTTCCTAATTACCTCAAGGAGATGCAATTTAGTGCTAGGATGTCTTCAGTGCTCGTCCCACACTTGCCCTGTTCCTCTTTTGAACAGAGAGAGAGGGTAAGGAGTCAGGGAAGGGATGCGGAGGGAGCCTCAGCCTGCTACAGAGCCTGGCTAGAAATGGCATAACTTTGCTTCATTTCTTCTCTGTCTCCATGGTTACCCCTGTTTATGGCACACGATGCAATTTCTCGTCTATAATAGCGATACAAGATTTCCTTTTCAGATGAATTTAAGTGTAATAATAGACCAGGCGATATGTGATGACTAAAATAGTGCAGGTGGTTGGTTCTGAAAGGACTGCAGTTGGGGAAATACTGCCCTACACCAGGCTGACCCCGAGTGCTCAAAGCCAACCCGGCTGCTGGTTCTGTCTCCTCTCCCCTCCTGCGTCCTCCCTAGCTGAGCAATGGCACCTTTGTGTGGGGTCGAAACGCCACGAGGAAAGTCTGCGCTTCTCTTTGGTTGTTGATGGGATGGGGGTGTTGGAGGAAGGAGGTGAGGAAGGGCTGTCTCCACGCTTTCAGGTTTCATAAGGTGGCCAGGGTGACCCCAGCATATGTGCCAATATCTTGGTGCTCAGTGTGTATGCCCGGCTCTGCGGACTGTAACTCGGAGTGTTCCCTAGAGGCTGAACCTCCTCAGTAGAGTAAGGACAGAGGGGGCCTGCCATCCCCTCTCGGTGGGGGGCCTGGGCGAGTAGCTATTAAACCCTGAGAGAGTTAGAGGCTCAGGCTGAGCTGATCTTGAGGCTTGGTGGGTTGGGATTCAAGGGCCACCCTATCGCGGAAGTTCTTGTTCGGGGCTCTGGCTGCTCCTGTGTGGCTCAGAGGGAGGGCGCTATGATGGGGGAAGGGTCCCCTTTAGCCGGGGCTCCTGAACTGCAGGGGCTGCTCTTGGGTGTCTGCCTGACTCCCGCAGCAGAAGCACAAGGGGGTTTCTGCACTGCACACATAACCCAGACCACCGTGACACCACTTCCCGAATCTTCGAACTGCAGTGAGTGAAGACTGCAGTTGTTAGGAGCGACTGGCTTTGGTGTCAGACAGGCCTGAGTTTGAATCTGCCTAGTTCCCCTCAGCTATTCAATGGGGATAATAACAGTCCTTACCTCCTGGGTTATGGTGAGCATTCAATGAGATTTTTAAAACATTTTATTAAAGTATAGTTGATTTGCAATATTGTTTAAATTTCTGCTGTACAGCAAAGTGACTCAGTTATACATATATATATTCTTTTTCATATTCTTTTCCATTATGGTTTGTCACGGGATACTGAATATTGTTCCCTGTGCTCTACAGTAAGACCTTGTGGTTTGTCCATCCTGTATGTAATAGTTTGCCTCTGCTAATCTCAAACTCCCAATCCTTCTCTCCCCTACCCTCCTTCCCCCTTGGCAACCACAAGTCCGTTCTCTATATTTGTGAGTCTGTTTTTGTTTCATAGATATGTTCGTTTCTGTTGTATTTTAGATACCACATATAAGTGATATGGTATTTGTATTTCTCTTTCTGACTTTGCTTAGGATGATAATCTCTAGGTCCATACATGTTGCTGCAAATGGCATTCTTTCATTCTTTTTAATGGTTGAGTAATATCCCATTGTTTCCATTGTCTGTATGTGTATATATGCATGCATATATATATATATATATATACACCACATCTGTTTTATCCATTTGTCTGTTGATGGACATTTAGGTTGTTTCCATGTCTTGGCTATTGTGAATAGTGCTGCTGTGAACATAGGTGTGCATGTGTCTTTTTGAAGTATGGTGTTGTCTGGGTATATGCCCAGGAGTGGGGTTGCTGGATCATATGGCAACTCTGTTTCTAGTTTTTTGAGGAACCTCCATACTGTTTCCCATAGTGGCTACACCAGTTTACATTTCCACCAATGGTGTAAGAGGGTTTCCTGTTCTCCACACCCTCTCCAGCACATTAAGTGAGGTTCGTCAAGCTGATTGCCTGACACGTAATATGTGCTCAATAAACAGTGCTCAGTGAACACTTCTCTGTTCAGAAATCTAGGATCTGGAACTTGCAAATGATGGATGCCGGTTCCCCTTAGCCTACTTTTCCAATCTCTTCATTGTCTGGCCCCCACCTCCCCTAGCAACCAAATGTAATCCATGCTAACCCAGAAATATGCCCCAAGCTCTCCTGCCTCCATGCTTCTGCTTCTGCTGTTGCCTCTTTTTGGAATTTCCTGCCCACAATTTCTACCTGTTTAAAATCCTTCGAGGCCACCTCCTTCAGGAAGTCTTCAGTCTTGCCTACAGCCAGATGTAATTGCCCCCTTTGGAACTTCTATGGGGGTTTGTCAGGATACTTTCTACCCTGTAGGAGAGGAGACAAGTTAGTCTGACAGTCTCCCTAGCGGACTCTGAGGTCCCAGAAGGCCGAGGCTGAAAGAGGCGATTCCTTCCTCTCTTCTTGATTCCGTGCTTTAGCAAAGCTCCCTGCACACCTGAAATGTCCTTTGATTGTCTTGGATTTTTTAAAAAATGTATTTTATTTATTTATTTTTGGCTGCTTTGGGTCTTCATTGCTGCACGCAGCCTTTCTCTTGTGGCGAGTGGGGACTCCGTTGTGGTGTGTAGGCTTCTCATTGCGGTGGCTTCTCTTGTTGTGGAGCACGGGCTCTAGGCCTGTGGGCTTCAGTAGTTGTGGCACGTGGGCTCTAGAGCTCAGGCTCAGTTGTGGTGCACGGGCTTAGTTGCACAGGCAGGAACTTGCTGTAGCTGCCTACCTGGGCACGCTAGAAGAAGGTCCGCCAGCCAACAAGTCTAACTCGCATGCACAGAGCCTGCTTTCAGCTCAAAGAAGCAGAAATAGCTCAAGAAACTATCAGAAAACTTAATAATAAAAGCAAAAAACCTTTAACTCACCAGGGAGATTCAGGAAATGTCTCCATTCAGGAAAAATAAATCCTGGGTATTATGATGAACATTCAGAAAAGGAGTTCTTATATATTAAAAATATGGTTGACAACACTTTTAAAGATCAATAAAAGTATTGCAAAAAGACTGAGAAATTTCTCACAACAGACTTACAGTGAGAAATAAAAGTCATGTTAGTGTTCATAGCCGCAACACTGAATGTTGGAAAACAATGGAGCAATACCTTCAAAAGGGCTAAGAGAAAATGATATTGAACTTAAAATGTAACATCCAGCCAAATTATCAGTCTGGCATGAGAGAAAAATTAAGGTGTTTTCCAACATTTAGGGATTCTGAAAGTTTCCCCTAATTCATCCTTTTGGTAAAAGATTGCTTGAGGATGTACTCCAGCAAATAAAAGTCCAAGATAGAGGATGACAGGGTATCCAAGAAGCAGTGAATCCAACCCAGGAGAGCAATGTAAAGGGAACCCAGAATGACAGACAGACGATCAGGAAAGAAGGTAATGGATATTAGATCATTTACCAAACAGCAGGAGAGAAATTTCCTGGCAATTAGAAATGCCAGGAATAACAGAAGCCCTGTAAGAAAATGGTAGTCCAAATATGAAGCAAACTAAATGTAGCCTGTATCCTGATTCTGAGCATGTCTCAGAAGAGAGTATCCTTCTTATCTCCTTCCTCCTTGAAGTAGCTCAATTTCAGTGACATCGAGTTACATATCGTTCTCTGTGGATCCATTCACCCTTAGTTCTCCAATAAAGAGTATTTATTTATTCATAACATCATAAGAACTGTTTATTTCAAGTATCATAATCAGTCTACAGAGCATGAAGGGCTTAATCATCCTTACATGATGTATCAAATTGCTTTCAGCTGCACAGAGGCTTAGGTAAATGAGGTTATTTTCCCCTTGTTCCAAGAGGACCAGAAATGGTCGAACTTGCTGAAGGAGGCTACCAAGGACATCTAGTTTTTTCCATCTAGCTTCAGTGTCCTATATTATTTAATTTTGTGAAGAGTTAATGAAATTTTAATAAGAATTTTTATAAAATTGTTCATAGTTCTAGAGTTCAATGTGTATCTAACTGACAATTTATAAATATGTGAAGATATATAAATTTAAGAGTAGTATGAAATGTTTAATATTACAAAATATTCCTCAGTTGCCTTGTGAAACTTCTACAAATAGCATAAACTCATGAATGTTCTGGAAACACAATTTAGAACACAAGGAAAACTAAGAGCAATTCATGTGTCACACTAATGGGAAATGATACTTTATGACATGAGAATCTACTGCATTCATGCTTTTTGAGGACAAAGATTTATGAGTTAATTTGTCCTTTCATCTCTTCCACTCAGACCCACCCTGCACTCTTTTGTTGTTTGTTTTAATTAATTTATTTTTATTTTTGACTGCGTTGGGTCCTCGTTGCTGTGCGCAGGCCTTCTCCAGTTGCGGTGAGCGAGGGCTACTCTTTGTTGCGGTGCACGGGCCTCTCATTGCAGAGGCTTCTCTTTGTTTCAGAGCACAGGCTCTAGGCACGTGGGCTTCAAGTGTTGTGGTATGTGGGCTCAGTAGTTGTGTCTCGCCGGCTCTAGAGCACAGGCTCAGTCGTTGTGGCACACGGGCTTAGTTGCTCCGCGGCATGTGGGATCTTTCCGGACCAGGGCTTGAAGCTGTGTCCCCTGCATTGGCAGGTGGATTCCTAACCAGTGCACCACCAGGGAAGTCCCCATCCTGCACTTTGAAAGCAGTTTCCGTCTCTGACATTGGCATTGGGACCATCCATGAACTCTCTTGGCATACAGTTACTTTTTTAAAGTAGGCTTTATTTTTTAGAGCAATTTTAGGTTCAGAGCAAAACTGAAAGAAAAGTATAGAGATTTGCCATGTGCTCTCTGCCCCCACACATGCATAGGCTCCCCCATTATCAACATCCCTCACCAGAGTGTGCTTTTGCTAAAACTGGTGAATTTGCATCGACACATCATAATCACCTGAAGGCGATAGTTTACATTAGGGTTCACTCTTGGTGTTGTACATTCTATGGGTTTGGATAAATGTTTAGTGACATACAGTCACCATCAGAGTATCATGCAGAGTAGTTTCACTGCCTTAAGAATCCTCTGTGCTCTGCCTATTCATCCCTCCCTCCACCAACCCCTGCCAACCACTGATTTTTTTAATGTCTCCATAGTTTTGCCTTTTCTAGAATGTCATCTAGTTGGAATTATACAGTATGTAGCCTTTTCGTATTGGCTTCTTTCTCTTAGTGATATGCATTTATCTCCTCCATGTCTTTTCATGGCTTGATCGCTCATTTATTTTTTTTTTATTTTTTGCTCATTTATTTTTAATGTTGAATAATATTCCATTCACACTGTGGGTGTCCCACAGTTTATCCATTCATCTACTGGAGGACATCTTGGTTACTTTTAGATTTTGACAATTATGAATAAAACGGCTATAAAACATTCATGTACTGGCTTTTGCGTCGACATAAGGTTTCAACTCCTTTGGGTAAATACAAAGGGGCACAATTGCTGGATTATATAAGAGTATGTTTAGTTTTGTAAAAACTGCCAAACTATCTTCCAGAGTGGCTGGACCATTTTGCATCCCACCAGCAATAGATGAGAGTTCCTGTTGCTCCACGTCCTCGCCAGCATTTGGTGTTGTCAGTCTTCTGGATTTTGGCCATTCTAATGGGTGTGTAGTGGTATCTCCTTGTTGGTTTAATTTGCATTTCCCTGAAGACATATGATGTGGAGCATCTTTTCATATGCTTATTTGGCGTCTGTATATCTTCTTTAGTGAGGCATCTGTTAAGGTCTTTGACTCACTTTTTGTTGATTTGAGGACATAGGACAAGAGCTGGAGGAATATTTTCTTAGGGAACAGTGTTAGACACAAGAACAGACCAGGGTTTAGGGTTCATTGATCACACTGTGCCAAATAAGTACTAGCTCGTGAGTGACAGAGGCCCCCAGGTATTCTTTAATAAATTTGTGTTTTGAGTGTTTGGATATGTAGGCTCTCTAAAGCACAAGGCCCAGGACAGGGACCTCTTATGCCTGCGTGTGGGGCAGGATTACCTGCAGCCTTCTCTCGGCCCCATCCATCTGGTATAGGCCTGAGCACAGCCTCTATGTCATGCAGCCCTAAATTCAGGTCCTGGGTCTGCCCCTTATTAGCCTTATAACTCTGAGCAAACCATTGAATCTCTTGAGCCTCGGCTTTGTCATCTGTAAAGTGGGGTCATAACAGGATTCTTCTCCAGGGTTGTTAGTGGAGGCCTCCCCCGAACACTTGCTGGGCTTGGGGCAAAAGCAAAGGTGGAGGATTGTCCTGTAGTTCATCTCTTCTCTTCCCACCCCTGCCTCCGATCCACACTGTAAACATCAAAGTGCAAGCGCTCGGTCCCTATCCACACATCTCCCATCCTTGAATACAGCTGCCCCTTGGCCATCCCTCAGCCCTAGGAGTACACAGACTGATGGCATGGTCTACCCTCAGGCAGGACCAACCTGGGGAGGAGGCCCACACAGACTCTGGAATTGGTCCCAGGTACCCAAAGCTTTGTCTAGTTGGTGGGATGGGGACAGTGGGGGAGGGACAGGTATGAGAGTTCCAGGTGGATGTGTCTCCTTGGACCCTCAGACTCCTCACCTGTGGGGAGGGGGACCAGAGACAGACCCTCTAAGGCAGGGGGTCCATAGCAGGGCCCTGACTGTCCACCTCTAAAGTGGTGCTGATGGTGCAGGGTCCATGAGATGATGTTCAGAAACTGCTTAGCCCAGCGCTTGGCACTTGTGAAGTGTTCAGCACTCAATAAATATTAGTTGTTGGTATTATTATTATTATTATTATTATTATTATTAAAGTGAGACACTGAGGGCTGATTCTCCCTTCAAGATGTGGTAGAAATAAAAGAGATTCTTCAGGTGAAGCATTTGGGTGAGATGAGACGGCAGTGCTGTGTGCACCGGGGCTGGGGTTGCACAGGGAGTGGCCAGCCTGCTTGTTGGAGACACAGGGGACCTCTCTGCCCCCCGGAAGGTGTCATTACCAGCATCGTGTCCTTCCCAAGGGGCGTCAGAGCTCTGCAGTCACCGAGAAGGCCTTGGCAGGGGCCTTCTCAGAGATTCACAAACAGAAGCCTAAGAAAGGCTGTAGCCCTATGAGTCCCTGTTTACGGAGCACCTGCTATGGGCATAGACCCTATGCTATGGTTTTTCCCTATGAGGGAGGGACACTTTGCAGATGTGGAAACTGAGCCTCAAGAGGTAAGTGATTTGGTCAAAGTCACGCAGCCAGGGAGGGTAGAGCATCTGACTCCCAAGGCCGAGCCCTTTCCATTGCACTGTAGTGCTGCATCTGAAGCACAATTCATGGACGGAGGGGGAAACCCTCCCAGGGAGGCCGCAGATGACTTCCAAACAGAGAGGGTGACAGTGTGGATTATGGAAGTGCCCAGTGCCAGGAAGCACACAGTAAGTCCTGCTCCTGTTTGGCCCACTGAGCCCAGCCCCACAGGGCACCCTTGGAGAAGGCTCCATTCTCACCCGCTCCTGCTTCTGGCTCACCTTGACCTAGGCCGGGGCTGGAGAAGGCTGCTCCTGGCCTCTTCTGGGTCCTGGTGTCAGGCCCTTGGCAGCATGAATGGACAATCTCCCAGAGCTTGAGTCTACCTCCCGCTCTGCTGAGGGTGGTGGTGTGGGTGAGTGTGGGCTGTGTCTCCGCCTCCTCACCAGGGCCAGCCTCAGGGACTTCAGCCTTGACCGCCTTCCATCCTGGAAGTTGTTTCTGCACTCTCAGGGCATGGCTTTGGAGTCTGTTGGACCTGGGTTCAGATCTCAGTGCTACAAAACTAGATGAGTGGCCTTGGGCAAGTCATTTAACCTCTGCGTGCCTTGGTTTCCTCATCTGTAAAATGGGGTTGATAACGGTACTGACCTCGTGAGGTCGTGTTGTGACAATCAAATGAAGTAATGTGTAGGCAGTGCTGGACCCAGTGCCTGGCAGGTCTTAAGTGCTCAGTATTTTAATCTATTATTAGACTGCTTTATTCTTTTAAGTAACAGATCACACGGACCTTAGGTTCTTAATCAGGGTCTTCTGGGGGTTCCAGAGATGGCTTTGGGACAGCCTGTGAATTCCCTGAGATCATATGTAAGATTGACTGAGGTTGTTCATACGGGTATTTTTAGGGAGAGGAAGGTTTACAGCTGTCAGTGAATTTTTAGGGGTGTTTATGACCCCTGCTCTGAGGGGTCCCAGGCACAGTGCTAGGCTTGGCGGGTCGGAAAAAGACCAAAAGATGTAGTCACAGCCTCAGCTGCCTTGGGCAGCGCCACCATGGCAGAGTTGTGTGTGGAGTTTTCTCTTTGTCTCCCATATTTTCTTTAACCCTTTTGTTTCATCTATTTTTTCTTTTGTCCCCTTATTTTTTGGTTGTTTAAGCTCTTAATTTTTTCCGTCTACCTATTCTTTTCTCTTAAATGGAAAAAAGGACCTGGCAGAGAGTTTACTGTATGAGAGAAAACACTTGCCAAGTTTTCAAGGTAAATAGTGTGTGTTTCGGGGTGGGACAGATGCTGTGTATCATCGGCGCTTGTGCAGCCAGAGAATATCCCTGGGAGGGCACACCAGTAAGTGGTGACAGTTGACTTGGGGAGGGGGGGACTGGGGCGCAAATGTGGGAAGGAGTCTTACTCTCTTTGTATCTTTTATGTTTTGTATATTGTGTATGGAGACCTATTTAAAAATAGGTTTGTTTTTTTTGGGGGGGGGCTTCCCTGGTGGCACAGCGCTTAACTTAAGAATCCGCCTGCCAACGCAGGGGACACGGGTTCGCGCCCTGGTCTGGGAAGATCCCACATGCTGAGGAGCAACTAAGCCTGTGCACCACAACTACTGAGCCTGCACTGTAGAACCCACGAGCCACAACTACTGAGCCCGTGTGCCAAAACTACTGAAGCCCACGCGCCTAGAGCCTGTGCTCCGCAACAAGAGAAGCCACCGCAGTGAGAAGCCCGCACACCACGATGAAGAGTAGTCCCCGCTTGCCTCAACTTGAGAAAGCCCGCACGCAGCAACAAAGACCCAACACGGCCAAAAATAAATAAATAAATAAAAGAATCTCCCAGCCAATTCAGGGGACACAGGTTCAAGCCCTGGTCTGGGAAGATCTCACGTGCCGCAGAGCAACTAAGCCCGTGCGCCACAACTACTGAGCCTGCCGTGTAGACTGAAGCCCATGTGCCTAGAGCCCATGCTGAGGAGCCACCGCAACGAGAAGGCTGTGCACCGCAACGAAGAGTAGCCCCCTCTCGCTGCAACTAGAGAAAGCCCATGCGCAGCAATGAAGCCCCAATGCAGCCAAAAAATAAATTAAAAATAAATAAATAAAACCTTACTTAAAAAAAAAAAGATTAGGTTACCCCGAAAGCGGACCCTGTACAAGTAGTTTCTTTGCGTGGGGATCCCAGGAAGCCCTGGAAAGAGGATGGAGAAGTGAGGCAGAGAAGGAAGGAAGCCAATACGGAGTATGTTTACGTCTGTGGGCTATCGGAGTTCATTGCTGCTGAGGACTTCTGGAGGACGGTGTAGAACATGACTCAGATTTGTCCCATTGTAAGGGTAAAAACGCTGATGTTATGAATTCACTAACTCCTGTTTGTCATCTGTTAAGGGCTGTTCCCAGGGGCGGCCTGCCCTGTGCATGCGTCAGGCAAGCTCGTGCTGCACGAGAAAACCCTCAGGCAGAGCGGTAGGACCTCGGGGTTAGCAGCCATCTGCAGAATGGGTACAGGCTGGCGCCTCCTGTATCTTCATGGGACCAGCCCTTCTTGGTCCTGCTGGGCTAGGGTAAAACATTGCTCTGAGCCACCAGACAACCACGAGTGAAAACTTTATTGCTCCAAGCACTTTATATGAATGTCACCACCACCTGACCTGGGCAAATATATAAAAAGCACAACCTATTGTACAGTCATTCCAACTCCTCGACTAATGCACTGTACAGATGCTTCCCAGGCCTTGTCCCCAGCACGATGGATGCATTTCAGTGGCAGCAGCTGCACTTGTCCGAAGCCCCTTTGCAGATGCAGCCCTTGGCACACTTGGCGCAGCCCGGGGGGCAGCAAGGACAGCAGCCTGGAAGGGGCAGGAGATGGACAGATCAGCTTTGAGTCAACACTCTTATCTGACCACTTCCCCCTTCACCACTTAGAAGGAAGTAGAAAAACAAGAGCATGCTACACACAGGTTCCAATCCACATGAGCAAAAACCCTGGGACAGGAAGTGGTGGGATGTTAGAGCTGGAAGGGACCTCAGGGGTCACCCAGAGTCCATCAGAGGCCAGGGAGGGGAAGGGGTTGGCCCACTGCCGTTGGACAGTGGCAGATCCAAGGGCTCCTGACGCCAGGCCATTCCCTTCACTACTGGGCAGGCTGGAACCTCCCCTCGGCCCTCTTCTTATCCAAACCCCTGAAACACTGAGGATGCCCTCACCCCCAGGTCAGCTGCAGCCCGCGGGACTCAGCTTTCATTTCAGATCCCTCCCAAATGGGTAAAGGCATCCAGGACCCCCTCAATCCCACCGTGGCTGGAGGGTTGAGGATGACAGAAACGGACTCCCAGCTCCCCGCCAGCAGTGCATGGCCCCGGTCACCAGACTCACTTTTTTGACATGTTTTACAGCTGCAGGTTTTGCATTTGCAGTTGTCTCCGCAGCTGCAGGTTCCTCCTAGGAGAAAGGACAGAGCCACAAGCATGAGCATCGAGGTGGAGCGGGCACACAGGTGCGCCACAGGCCATCTAGGCGGCCGGGGGTCTGGGCTGCCCTTGGTCAGTGGATGGACAGGAGGTTGAAGATGCTGGTTCCCAGTCACAGTCCATGGACAGAAACTGGGGGGGACTACATCAGAATCCCTGGGGGGGTACTTATTAAAATGCAGATTCCTAGGGCCAGCCTTTGAGATATTATAATTCATAGGTCTGGGTGGAGAAAGGGAATCAGTATTCTTTAAAAAGCAACCCAGGGACTTCCCTGGTGGTCCAGCGGTTAAGACTCCTCGCTTCCACTGCAGGGGGCATGGATTGGATCCCTGGTCAAGGAACTAAGATCCTATGTGCTGCTCAGTGTGGCCAAAAAATAGAAAAAAAAAAAGCAACCCAGATGATTCTGATGTACAATCAGGTTTGAGAACCACTGAGTTAGGCCAAGCCCAAGGTCCCCTGGGGACTGTCGAAAACTTTAAGGTATCAGGCAACATGGAGATCCTGAATGTGTAGGAGGAAGGGCAAAGGATATAAACAAGCCCGAAGTGAGAGTCACAGCTACCACTTGTTTCCATATCATAAAACCATCTATATTTAAAAAAAGAAAATCACCCGCTTCTTGTTTTGAGTTTCAAGATGCTGGAAGCTTCTGTCTTTTTGGCAATTTGGGGACAGACATGTCCTGTTAGGAACCAGGGAGGCTTGTGAGACTTCTTGATGCCGTTTCCAAAGATCATAAAAACCAAGATGGCTCTGAACCCTGACTCACTTCTCCTGGCCAACGTGCTTCCTTGGAATTAAGCAGTTTCAGACCTGGAGGTCCACATATGCTTCTACTAACTCCCCTGACGTCTGCAAATGCTTTATGATTTTAACCCTTTCATGGCAACCCTAGGAGGTGGGCAGCTGGGGATAAGTAACCCTAGTTTTCAGATGAAGAAACAGGCTTGGAAATAATAAGTGTCAGGAGTGGATGGGAGCGATGGACCAGAAGCAGGTGGGTCTGGGCCAGAGCTCTTCCCCCGCCCTGGTGGCTGCTCCCAGAGGCTTGCCGCTAGGTCCCACCACAGTCATTCCTAAGCCAGGTTATTAATTCTAGCAAATCAAGCTGGTATCCAACAGAGAGCGGGAGCCGCCGCAGAGGTGGCCAGTCTGACACAAACCCCATTGGTGCTTCTAATTGGAAGAAGAGAAGCATTAATCACAGTCCTGCAGGCTCCCTGTGGGAAGCTGGCGAGAGGTCACAGCATCCCAGGGTGGGCATCCTTACTCACCAGACATGCAGGTGCATTTCCCAGGGTCCATGGTCCAGTTGTCTGAGAGGCTGCGGCGCTGTCACAGCTGGTGAAGTGAGGCTGAGTGAGCCGTCACCAGAGGCTCCTTTTTATGGCTGTGTGGGTGTAGACCTGGGCTCGCCTCGCCTCTCCCTGGGGCTAGACGCTGTGCACACAGCCCAGCCATGGGCTGGGTGTCGGCAGAGGAGGGCAGAGGAGAGGACAAGCAGTACAGTCATTTAGGTGGCTTTTCACAAAGGGTGCAGGTGGCTGTACCCGCCACCTGCTGAGGTGTCAGGGAGCCAGGCTTAGGCTCAAACTGCAGTCACATCGTGCAGATTGGGAGCTACCTGTGTCCCCTCTCCAACTCCTACACATACTGTTATCTGCCATTTCTGTTCCCTCCTTCACAGGGGCTGCTCCTGTCCTGGCCCGGGGTCTCATCTGACTCCCCTGGTTCACTATGAAAGCCCTTTACCATGTGCAGGCGGGGGCCCCTCTTCTGTGCCCTGGCTTTAGAAGACCCCCAAAAGTCAGGGGCAGGTGCCCACTCAGAGCCTGTAACCTCTCTTTCTAGACCACATGTGGAGCACCCTGGATGCTGGAATCTTCTGTCTTCCCAAGCCTGCTTGCTTCTAAGGATTTGCTCAGTCCTCTTCCCCAGGCTCCCAAGGACAGGTGTGCAGCCAGTGTGCGTCTCTCTAGGCCTGAGAGGTGGCCGTGGGTGGCTGTTTGCTGGGGGTACAGACAGAGTTTGGATGTGTGGGCTGGTGCCCACAGGGGTGTGTGAAGGAAGGAGCTAGGGGTGGGGAGAGAAGGGAGGGGGACCGCAGATTGGGGGTTGGGGCCATGGGGCAGATCGCCAGGCACCTCTGCATTCTAGGTTGCAATGTTAAGGTAGGAGGGTAGAGAGTATTTTATTTGTTTATCTGATTTATAACTTTAAAATATTTTAGCCGGGGGGCTTTCCTGGTGGCACAGTGGTTGAGAGTCCGCCTGCCGATGCAGGGGACACGGTTTCAAGCCCTGGTCCGGGAAGATCCCACGTGCCGCAGAGCAATGAAGCTCGTGCGCCACAACTACTGAGCCTGCACTCTAGAGCCTGTGCGCCACAACTACTGAGCCCTCATGCCACAACTACTGAAGCCCTTGCGTCTAGGGCCCGTGCTCCCCAACAAGAAAAGCCACTGCAATGAGAAACCCGCGCACCACAACGAAGAGTAGCCCCCGCTCGCCACAACTAGAGAAAGCCCACATGCAGCAACAAAGACCCAACGCAGCTAAAAATAAATAAATTAAACAAATTTATTAAAAAAACCAAAAAAACCCCATAAAACAGCTAATGGTACAGAAGGGCTGGAGGATATCTCAGCCCAGGAAACCCATGACCTGGCAGGGCTGTTCTCAAAGCCCAAAGGCTGGATCTGCCTTCCCACGCTTGCATTTACAGCCCAGTCCCAGCCCATCTCTTGGAAGGTCCAGCTTCTTCCCCCTTGCCCTCCACTCTTGAGTGTGCCCTGTAGCAGATATGAATACCTTGGAAGGTCTGGCCCGACTAAGTGAGCCCAGAGAACGGAAAGGATTTCCCTTCCCCCTTATCTAAGCCGTCTCTCCTCCCTGCTCACTCTCTGAGCCAGAAGTTGCTTCTTCCTTGGATGGCTGACACTGCAGTGTTGCTTAAGGCCTCAACTGAATGATAGTGTCAAAATCCAATCCCCAAGCTTTTTCCGTTTCTGGGCTGTGTGGATTGAAACAACCATGTGTAGCATCAGGTGGTAGAGTCCATGTTGACTGCACCTGGGCTGTCCAGTTGAAAATCTGATGAAAGCTCTACCTAGGAAAAAGAATGCACAAATACATGACGTTTTCCTGCCGCAAGTTCAAGCGATTTGTGGATCTCTGAAATCCCATTGCTGGGCCTCCTCCCACTCTCCCCAGGGGCTCTGAGGTAAGAGCTCCTCTGCAAAGCAGCAGTCCTGCTTGAGCAGCTTTTCTGTGGCCACACAGCAGTTGTAGCTCCTCTGAGCCACTGAGCCCTAAATATCTCCTTCTCCACTTACGGCCTCTCCATACGAAAAGTCAGGTGGTTTTTCTCAGAACAATGAAATGGCTGTTCCAGAGGAGCAGCTAACGCTCCACCTCTTAACCTAAATGACTGCGTTGTCATCTGCTCCCCCTCCCACAAAGGTCAAAGCTGGACACCCGCCGTTCCTATGTCCAGCAGTTTCTGCCAGAAGTTCTGGGACTCGTGGCCTGGGAATGGAGGTTCAGCCACGATGATGGCAGAGAAAGGTCCTGTGCTGTCACTCCACACCCTGGTCCACGTTTTGCGCTTGGGTCACCACCCTTCCCCATACAGGGCCCCTCTGGACATAGGTGTCTCCCCAGGAGCAGCCTGGAGCCATTGGTTTTTATAACGCTGGTTTATAACTTGGCCTCTCTCTACACCACAGGCTTCTCACAAACAGAGGCTGTGCTTCTTCATCTCAGCAGCCGTGTGGCCAGGCACACTGAGCGCTGCCACACAGTGGGTGCTCAATAAATATTGATGAGCTGACGATGAATAAATGACTCAATAGAGTTCCATGTAGGCTGTCTTCTCCAGCTCTTGCTGAAGAGATTTAGACGATCTTGTCGCTCACCAGGAGCAGTCTAGAGCTGGAGATCTGGAATCATGCTGCCTGGGTCCTGATCCCGGTTCTGCTGCCTGATTGGGGGCAAGTTGCTTAACCCTTCTGAGCCCCAGTTTCCTCATCTGCAAAGTGTGGCTCATGAAATGATAACCCCATGGCACTGTCATGGTGAGGGTTAAGTGAGAAAATGCATATTCAGCACTTAGTTCAGAATCTGACACACAAATATTATTTCGCTATTAATATTATTATTATCTGTGCTTAATACAGCTGACAGATAGGTTCAGCCACTCACCCATTTGTATGTTTCAGGCTCATAGACTATTCTACAACTGGTCCCAGGGTCCTGAGTGGGATGCGTTCATCAGCAGTAAATATCGTCAAGAGTTTTAGTCTCTGGGTTCCCAGCTTTTAAGCTCAGCCTAGTTGCTTTTGGGTCCCAGGGCCTGGGGACCATGGAGCACTGCCCTTCCTTTCTGACGTCCCTTGCTGCAGTTTGCATCTGTTTGGAGTCAGAGTTGACCTTCCACCTACAAGGCCCACTTATAGGGTATTTTGGGCTTCCTCTGTAGGACTAGGCATAAGATATGGGTGGACAAAATCAAAGCAGGTCGGGGCCCCAGGGGACACCAGCTTGAATCAAGATGGTCAGTGCTGGAAGAACCCTGAGAAGTCATGGGCCAACTTCTTGTCCAAATGGGGACACAGAGGCCCAGAGAGACAGGGTTAAGCCTTGGTCACCCAGCTTAGGTTCGTGGTGGGGCGATTTGAACCCGGCTCCTTGACTCACTGCCCGCACCCACTCTTGAGTTCTAAGGCAGGACTGTTCAGCCATTTGGAACCTTGTGGCTTTCTCTACTGTTTATTCATTAATTTTATTACAAAAGTTCAAACATACTAAAAAGTACAAAGAACAGTATTACAAACACCACGTTATCTACCACCTGGAATTAACAGATGTCAACTTGGTCACGTTTGCTTCAGCTCTTTTATTTATAAGACATAAAAAATTATCAGGATCATGGCTTTAAATACCACCTATGTGCTGGAGGCTCCCCATTTACACCCCCAACCTGGGCCTCTCTTTTGAACTCCAGGCTCATGTTTCTGACTGCTACTCAACATCTCCGCGTAGACGTCAGACAGCATCTCAGACTCCCCAGATGAGCTTCTGCTCCGGGCATCGCCTCCAAGCACACCAACGTCTTGTCTGCCTCCATCTCTGTCACCTAGTTTGAGCCACCGTCACCTCCCGTGAAGATTCAGGACTCATTTCCTAACTGGCTTTCTTGCATCTGCCCTTTCCCTGGGCCCTTTATACCGCATTTTCTTTATTATAAAAATGCTGCTGTGGGCTTCCCTGGTGGTGCAGCGGTTGAGAGTCCCCCTGCCGATGCAGGGGACGTGGATTCGTGCCCTGGTCCGGGAGGATCCCACATGCCACGGAGCGGCTGGGCCTGCCCGTCCGGAGCCTGTGCTCCACAACGGGAGGGGCCACAACGGTGAGAGGTCCGCGTACCGAAAAAAAAGAAAAAAAAATGCTGCTGGGGAATACCCTGGTGGGCCAGTGGTTAGGACTCTGCGCTTTTGCTGCGGAGGGCCCGGGGTTCGATCCCGGGTTGGGGAACTAAGATCCTACAAGCTGCGTGGTGTGGCTTTGGAGAGGGGGCAGGAGGCGCGGGTCGTCCATCCTTCCTTATTTCATCCTCTCCTTCCTTTCTCCTTCCCTCCCTCCTTTCCTCCCTTCCCCCTCCCCCTTTCTTCTTTCCTTCCTCCCTCCATCCCTCCCTCCCTCCCCTCCTTAATCAATTACTCAGCAAACATATTTGGGGCCTACTGTGTGCCTGGCTTTGGGTTAGCCCTCTGGATGGAGTAAGAGAGCCTGGAAGGGCCTGGTTCTCACAAGCGTGCTTTCCAGGAGGGGTGGTGAGCATGTCCATAGCTATCAGAAAGGAGAAAGCAAGCAGGGTTTCTGTGAGGACACACAAATGCAGGGCGGCCTTTGAACGGCCCTGAGAGTATCTCCCTAAATGTTGGCCCCGAGGTGCCTCACTTGCCTCACCCTAGTCTCAGCCCTTCATTTCTCCCCGTCTAGGTAACCTCTGGGTTCCTCATGGAATATTGGGGCTGGACTGGAGGTTTTTGCACTGTGCAGGCTCAGAGCCCCAGGGCTTCACAGAGGTGTGGTGCAGGGGCTTCTGTGGATGGGATGCTAGGTCCCATCCCTCTCCCCTCCCCCTATTTAAATAGGGCAGCTCCTCTTTCTAAAATCTGTTTTGTCTTATGAAACCCACCCCCTCAATCCCTCTTACAATGATTTTATCTGGGGGCTGGGGGGAGCATGGTTTGCTGCTGCTAGGACCAGTTGGAAAACCACTGAACACAAGCCATGCCTTCCAGGTTAGGGGCCTTGCCCAGGGGAACAGTGGGAACTTCCAGATCTGCCCCTGGAATCCCAATTGGAACTCAGGCCCAGTGTGCTTTCTTTTTTTTTTTTCTCAAAACATTTATTTATTAATTCTTTAAAATAACAATAATAAACCTATTACATGTGAATCTAAATAACATTAAAAAAATTTATATTATAGTTGATTTACAGTGTTGTGTTAGTTGCAGGTGTACAGCAAAGTGATTCAGTTATAGATATATATCCATTCTTTTTCAGATTCTTTTCCCATATAGGTTATTACAGAATATTGAGTAGAGTTCCCTTTGCTATACAGTAGGTCCTTATTGATTATCTATTTTATAAATAGTAGTATGTATATGTTAATCCCAAACTCCTAATTTATCCCTCCCCACCAATGTTTCCCCTTTGGTAAGCATAAGTTTGTTTTTGAAGTCTATGAGTCTGTTTCTGTTTTGTAAATAAGTTCATTAGTATCAACATTTTTTAAAGATTCTGCATATGTCATATCGTATGATATTTGCTTTTCTCTATCTGACTTACTTCACTTAGTATGATAATCTCTAGGCCCATCCATGTAGCTGCAAATGGCATTATTTCTTTTTTATGACTGAGTAATATTCCATTATATATGTATACTTCATCTTCTTTATTTGTCTGCTGATGGACATTTAGGTTGCTTCCATGTGTTGGCTATTGTAAATAGTGCTGCAATGAACATAGGGGTGCATATATCTTTTTTTTTTTTTTTTTTTTTTGCGGTACGCGGGCCTCTCACTGTTGTGGCCTCTCCCGTTGCAGAGCACAGGCTCCGGGCGCGCAGGCTCAGCGGCCATGGCTCACGGGCCCAGCCGCTCCGCGGCATGTGGGATCTTCCTGGACCAGGGCACGAACCCGTGTCCCCTGCATCAGCAGGCGGACTCTCAACCACTGCACCACTAGGGAAGCCCTATCTTTTTGAATTATGGTTTTCTCTGGGTATATGCCCAGGAGTGGGATTGCTGGATCGTACGGTAGTTCTATTTTTAGTTTTTAAGGAACCTCCATATTGTTCTCCATAGTGGTGTTTTCTCTTTTTAAAATTATTTTTTAAACTCGGGATGATTTCAAAAACAGATAAGAATAGAAAATTAAATACAGAACCTTCCAGTGTTATCAGATATTAACATTGTCCTGTTCATTTCAATCGTTAAAGGAACAAAATAATCAGAGTGGAAACCCTCCGTGTTAACTTTCCAAACCTCATTCTTACTCCATCACCAATTCCGGGAACCAATTTCATGAAGTGTTTATCATGCCCATGCATGTTGTTCTAGTTTTATTACATATGTATCTATAAAAATTACACACCCTTGTTTTACAGGTTTATAAACCGTTTATAAAATGGCATCATTCTCTTTGTAGCCTCTTACAATGTGTTTTTTTTGTTTGTTTTTTTGGCTCAGCGTTTTATGATTTTAACTGCTTTATATTATTGTGACTACTTTGCAATTTATCCAGTGGATGGGCATGTAGGTGTTTCTTTCCACTTTTTCATTGTTATAAGCACTGCTGCCGTGAATATCCACATATAGTGTTTCTGTGTGTGACATGTGCCAGGGTTTCTGTAGGGGGTATACCTAGGAGTAGACTTGCTGGATTGAAGGGGACATGCTTGTTCTGCTTTACTAGATCTTTCCAAATTGCTCACCACAGGGGTTTACACTCCCATGACCAATGTACTCAAGTGCCCAGTTCTCCATGGCCTTGTTAATACTTGGTACCGCCAGCCTTCATTTTTGCCGGTGTGACAGATGTGAAGCGGCATGTCCTTGGCTGTTGATTTGCATTTCCCTAATTACTACCAAGGTTGAGCATACTGTCATAAGACTTTTGGTCCCTCACGTCTTCTCTACGTGGTCCGCTCTTCTTCCTAAAATGCTGCATTCCTCCATCGTTCAGTAGGATGTAACGCTAAGCAGTCCCACTTTGGCATCAGTCTGTATATTATTTTTGCAGACATGTGGCAAGTCTCTGTCTTCCCACATTGCTGGTTTTTAATAATTCCCCTGTTGGAGGCTCAAAGTGACCTTGGTTGATAAAGATGAACATCCGGTGTAAACCCAGGAAAAGCACTCAAGGTGTCGGGGGGCAGGAGGTGAGAGTCGAGGGGGCTGCATCTTCAGCCTTAAGTCCTCCGCAAGCCCACTGGGGCCCAGTCGGCAAAGCTCATTTCAGGCTTCTGCACTTTATCCCCTTTGTTTAGAAACCCTTCCTTCAGGTTGAAATTGATTCCTAGCAAGGCGTTCTGGATTTGCTCTGTAATGTTTCTGGAGAATTCTTGAAAAAGAAGCAGGGAAACAGAAGAATTCCTGGAATTAACATAATTCTAGAGTGCCAGAGCTGTAAGGGCAATAATGTGGTGCAGACCTTGTCTCAATGCCAACCCCATTTACAGATCGGGAGCCTGAGGCCCCAGAGGGGAAGTGTCCCGGCCACCAGTCCATCCACAGTGCGAATCATCTGGGCCATGTGATGAATTGAGGAAGGAAACTTCCCAGGGCCTTCGAAACCTCTTAGGTGACTGTGGAGTGAGGCCATTCGCAGAACCACCTGCTTGGGTTAAGCAACTGGCGAGGGCCTCACACGGTGCCACCTGCCTTACCCAAGGGTACAAAGAAGAATTGTGTAATTGGGGAGCTGAGACACCGGAGAAGAAACCATTGGTGAGCATCATAGACGTGTGTGCTCAGATGGTGAAATAAATGCGGCTGCCTCTGTGCCCATCTCTCCCTCTGCCTCTTCTGCTTGCCTTTCTTCTTTCTCCTCCTCTTTCCTCCTTCTTTTCTCTCATTCCCCCTTTACCTTTGCACATCTCACTTTTTCTCTTGTTTCTTCTTTTCTCTCTCCTGGGGCAAGAAGCCCAGCCCGGGAGTCAGGGCAACTGAGTCCTGTAAACTCAGTCACTGGGATTGCTCACTCACAAGTTCACTTCCCTGCCCTGGGCCACAGTTTCCCCGAAACAGCGACGAGGTGTCAGAGCTGGTGGTCTGTTCCGGGTGCAGGTAAAGAGACAGCTGTTTAGAAGATGCCTGTCTCTAAGATTTCTAAAGGAGTAACCCCTCAGCCAGCACCAAAGCAGTCTGTAAATGTCTACAGCATTGGGATCAAAGTCACATTTAGGAGAAACTTCCCTAATTGTTAATTGTCCTCAGGCACTTTTAGCTGTGCTTTTCTTCCAAAGATGTGGGAGCCAATTCAGCAGCCCAGGCCCTGCAGCCCCTGCTGGGGCCAGATCAATGTTTTCTCCAGTTCCAAAATCCTTGGGGTCTGGGGACTTCTGTTTGAACAGGCCCCTTAGATAGAGGAACCAAGGCTCAACTCACAGAGCACCCCCCCCACACACCTGGCAGGATTTCACTAACAACTCAGAACCATAGTGCACTAGTTATTGAATTTGTTGGTTTCTCCAGTATAAATACATAGTTCTCTGAAAATAATCGTCTCATCCCCAATTAATGTTAGGGAGAAAAAACAAAGACAACAGTTTGAGGGCTGTATAGAGGAGAATATTTATCCACTGCAGTCATTTCCTGCATTGTAAGGGGTTGATGACAGAGCTTGTTACCTCCCCTCAGCACCTGTGGGGTTACTGCTGTCTTTGTGACGTTTGGGTCTGGGAAACCCAGCGTGAGAACCGGGAGGCATGGCCGTGACAACCCAGCTGGGCAGGAGGGCCTAGGTGTGCTTGAATTCCTGGGCCAGATGCGGGTCTGAGTGAGCCTTAGATGGACATAGACTTATGCTGCCACTGCTCTAATTCCGTCTCCCTCTTTCTCTGTATGGCGTTGGACAAGCCATTTGGTCTCAGTTTCCCTGCTAATACAATGGGGATAATAACACACTTTTCTAAGGGTGCCTCTTAAGAATAATTGGCCAGTCTTTGCAGTGCACTTTGAAGAAAATTGCTGTGAAGATGTTCTGCTGGCCCTGGAATTTTCCTTGGTGCAAATATCAAACAGACGAGGATGATTCTGGCACTCCCAGCGGAACCATTTTCCCCGGTTCAGTTGGAAGAGAGCAAGATGGGGAGGGGCTGGGATCACAGCCTGGGCCTGCCTGGAATATTAAAGGCACAACCCTGCCTTTGATGCCTGCCTGCAACGCTTGTTAATTTTAATAGGAAGCCAGCAGAGGCAGGAAGGTTCTGCTTGGCAGAAGAAAAGAGGTCAAGACTGAAGAGGATTAGTGCCAATTCAACTTGCATCTTGTTTGGCTTTGAAGTCCTTGGCCCCAGCGCTGGAGTGACAGGACAACTCCTAGATGTCAGCAGGGTGGAAGGCAGGGGGCTGGGGAAAGTGTGGACCTGAGGCCCCTCAGGCCCCAGCTCCGCCTGGAGCAGACGGCCCCTGTCTCAATTGGGGAATCACCGCAGGATCTCCCAAGCTGGTGATTTTCTGGGGAAACCTCAAACAGGGGTCTCAAACTGAAGTGACTTTGGGAGCTAGGTAGTTAATGCATGAGAGCAAAGTCAACTGATTATAGTAATAGACAGTTCTGGGGGCTGTGGCTAATTGTCTAAGCTCCAGTTGAATATTGGGATTTGGGAATGAGGGTCAAATTTTGCCATCTGTTCTAATTTTTTAGGAGAAATGGAAAACTGGATTTTGTGTACATGTGTGAAATATTGCAATTTTTAAACAGGAATCAAGGTTGTTTGTTTATTGTTTTAAAATACTCTCCTCATCATTTGTGTACAAATACATCCATAAGCCAGAGCAGCCCATAGGCCTATTTTGTGACCTCTGTCTCAGAATTCTAAAGCTTCAGGAGTGCAGAGTCCCTTAAAATTCACTAAGACTTTTGGTTACTATTTTCTAGAGACTTCAGACCAGTCCCTGGTGGAGGGTATCAGAATTATCCAGAGAAAGCTTTTTTAAAAAAACGAATATTTAGGGATTCTGATTCAGTGGGCTTGGAGTGGGATCTGGGGAGGGTCTATTTTTTTTTTTTAACTCCTCAGATGTTCTGGTGTGCAGCCAGGTTTGGGAAATGGTGACCTCATCAGTTCTTAGTGTTTTTAAATTTTTTTAAGTCATAAACACTTTTGAGAAGCTGAAGAAAGTTATCAACACTTTCCCTAGGGAAAAAAAAGATGCTCAGCCAGAAAAAATTTTGCATACAATGTCAGGGAGTCTGAATACCCTCCCTCTGAAGGCCATCCAAGACCACCCATTAAAGAACCTTGTCAGTACTCGATGCTGGAATCCTATCTACAAGTGCCATGAAAATAGCCTCTGGAGTCTCCCTTGTACTCCTCCAGTGACAGGGAGCTCATTACCTTTGGAGAAGTTCTATCCCCTTTTGGGGGGGAGCATTAGTCTTCAGTAAAGTCCTTTTTATGGTGAGCAGAAACTGGCTGTCTCTTCTCAGAGCAGCCTTCGCCAGCGCCCCTAGCTTTCACCTGCAAGTCCCACATTCGTCCTCTGGCTCATCTTTCTGGTTTTACTGGGGTTTAGAGGGGAGAGCTGCCGCAGGAGGCCAGGAGAAGCTGAGGGGTGGCCCAGGATGAGGAGCTCTTCCTCTTGGGATTTGAGACTTCAGGAGCAGATTATTGACCAGATCCTGGTGATTCCTGTTCCTGACACTTCATCCCTTTGTCCTTTTTAGAGACCCCTCTCCGTGAATCCAGCACGAAATGTCAAACCTACTTCATCATCACAAGCCTCTCCCTGAAGCTTTCCCTGTGGCTCTCTCTCTTGGAGTGGCTGACGCCCAAGCTTGGGAGATGAACTTTTTCCACATGAGTCAGGTACAGCTTGGAGATACCAGAAGCATCAAATATGCGATCACTTGAATCCCTTTAACCCAGTACTCTTGCTTTGATCAGGGTCTAGTGGGCACTTGCAGGAGAGGAATGATGCTGTGACATTCATGCCATCCCATTCATTCAACATGGGCCAAACATTGACCACATGGTTGTAAGAGGGCCTCCAACCTAGCCTCAGATCTGTCACCTATTGACAGATTTGAAGCAATTTGAAGCCTTCTTAAACCTGTTTTTATTCTTGGCCCATCCTACCTCTGCCTTGGGGTAGGAAACATCATAAGGTCCTTCTGAGCAAAATAGGTTGGGGTGTGTGTGTGGCTTTTCTTTGCCTTAAACTCTTTTAAACTTCAAGGTGGAACCTCTCCTTCTTCTAACAGTTGAGGTTGGGTGTCCATCATCCCTCCCTCTGCATCCAGTTGGGATTTTATAGATTTAATTTAAGTCTCCTTTTCTCTATCTGGAAGAAGCCTCGTTTTGAAGCTCTGTCATCTCATCATCCCTTTGATCACTTTAGTCCTCTGTACTTGCCTGACAAATGTACCCGGGTTTGAATGCAAATGCCCCTAAGTGCTTTCACTCACCTTCCATCCCAGAGCTTCTGGAAAAAGGGAACACATGGGCCTGCCCAACATGGGCTTGAGTGAATCCCACAGGGAGGCTGGAAAAATGCTATCCTCTTACTAACCCTGCCGGAAGACAGGGAGGATTGGCCCCTTGTCATTGAACGGATGCTCATGGAGCTGGCAGAGTCCCACTCATGCATTCCAGCATTCGTTCATGCATTCATACCACAAATATTTACCAAATTCATAAGATGGGCCAGGTTCTGGGCTGCATGCTGCAAATGCAGCAATCAATAACACCAAGCAATCCTTGCCCTCCTTGGGTTTCTATTTTAGTAGGGGCGACAGAGACAAATAAATAAGCACACACATGAATAATTATAAGTTGTCATATGTGATATGAGAGATAATCACAGCTCCATTAAGGGGAACCCAATTCAGACAGAGCAGGTAACCTTCAGCTGAGACTGGTGGAGGGAAGTGTGTTCCAGGCAGAGAGAACAGGTTATGCAAAGACCCTGTGACTGAAAAGAGCTTGACTTTTTTGAGAAACCCAGAGAAGGCCAGTGTAGCTAGCAGGTAGTGACTAAAGGGGAGGAGATACTTCAAGAACTGTGATTCGAATGCCTACAGGGTTCAGCAGGTTTCATGATTGAGAGAAGTGAGCCAGATGGGAGACAAGACGGAGCAGTGGGGACTGTGGCAAATTGGTGAACACACCCCCCTGTGTAAAGGAGGCAGTCACTGCTCAGCTCTAGCCAGCCTTGCACATGTGAAAATGGAATCCTGGCCAGTATTGCAAGACCTTTTGATTTTTCAAGAGAACTCTCAGATCTAGATTTTTATTAAAAAATCTTTTATCTTTAAAAACATTGAGGGGACTTCCCTGATGGTCCAGTGGTTAAGACTCTGTGCTCCCAATGCAGGGGGCCTGGGTTTGATCCCTGGTCAGGGAATTAGATCCTGCATGCATGCTGCGAGGAAGAGCCTGCATGCTGCAACTAAAGATCCCGCACGGGACTTCCCTGGTGGTCCAAGAATCCTCCTTGCAGTGCAGGGGGCGCGGGTTCGATTCCTGGTCAGGGAACTAACATGCCCCGGGGCAACTAAGCCCGTGCACCACAACTACTGAGCTCACCCGCCTCAACTAGAGCCTGTGTGCTGCAAAACACAGAGCCCATGCACCCTGGAGCCTGCGCGCCACAACTAGAGAAGAGAAAACCCACACGCCTAGAGAGATGCCCGCGCGCCACAATGAAAGATCCCACATGCCTCAGTGAAGATGCCGCCTGCCACAACTAAGACCCAACACAGCCAAAAATAAATAAGATAAATAAATCTTAAAAGAAAAAAAAGATCCCCCACGTGGCAATGAAGATCCCATGTCCCTCAAAGACCCAACGCAGCCAAATAAATAAATAAATAATTATCTTTAAAAAAATAAAAAATCACTGAGATCTTCACAACATGTTTGAGGGCCGAATGTGACCTGCCTGAGTGCTGCCTCTCGGCAGCCCCTGAGCTAAGTAAATCCACAGTAGCGAATTAAGGAACTGTAGAGTGCGGGGTGTCTCCTCACCCAGGGAAGCAAACTGAGGCCCCTAGTAGTCTCTGCTTCCGGTTCTTGCTCCACCCAGTGGTTTCCTGAGGAATGAGCTGCCTTTTAGGCTGAGCTCCAGGCAAGCTTTGAACTGTGAGGCTCAGTTTTTCTAATTTGCAAATGGGAGGATTGAGGCCAAGTTTGGTGGCTCCCTGGGGCTCTAATGTGTGGGGTAATTAGGGTTTGAAAATGACTTTGAAGCTTCCAAGGGTGAAACACCCACCAAAGTTCAGAATGGGACTGTTCCTTAACGTGCCACCAAGTTGTATATCCACCCGCCCCATCTCCAGGCCTTCCCCAGATAGCAATGCTGTGGGATTCCAGGGAACCCCCAGTACCTCCCTGTCTTCCCCACCAGCCTGTCCTTTCCTTCCCTCCCTTCTGTTCCCTTTCTGTCCTTGCCCAGAGACTCAGTGGGTCCAGTCACAGGGAGTCACAGTGTCGGCTCTAGGAATGCAGCCTCGCGGAACTTGCAGCCCAGCAAGGAAAACGGAGAGTCAGAAATGACGTATGCAGTGCACGTTACAAGATGGAAATTGCAGGGGGTCTAAGGAGCCAATAATCCACTCTGGGTTTCAGGAACCCCACCCCTGATCCCAAATGAGTGATGCTTCAGTTGAAAGCTGAGTGTTGAGCCAGGGTTAGCCAGAGTGGAGACAAGAGTGGGGCAATATTCCAGGTCGAGGGAGCTTCCAGGATCAGGAGGCTGGAGGAGGGGTGAGGGTGCTCTAAATTTTCCTAGACCTGAATTGAGGCCCACACTTCTGGGACCTCAAAGCCCAAGGCCAAGTGGTGGATTGGTGGTTAGGAGGGTACAGGGTCCAGCTTACATGGGTCTTAGGAGGCAGGGCAAGGATTTTTTTTTTTTTTTTTTTTACCTTGAGAATAATAGGGTTATAAGAAGTTGATGAGTTTCAGCCCCCCAAAAAATAGGATTTGATTGTATCGTTCCAGAACTCAGTGGTTACTCCCTTGGTCTCATCTCCTTCGAGGAAAGCCTGGCCAATGAATACCTCTTCTGTGATCTCCAAACACCCTTTCTGCATCTTTTCTTCGAACCAAGACACCAGCATCTCACCTGCTAAGTAGGTACTATATTGTAGATGCATATGGGGATGAAAACACACTTGCTCAGAGAGGTCATCCGCCAAGGTCATCCAGCCAGGAAGGGGCAGAGCAAGGATTTGAACCCCTGTCTATCTGTTCGGAACCCCGGGCTTTGTCCACCATGTGTGCATGGTCAAGATAATGACTGACACCTGGAAATAACCACCCTCAGCCACGTCCCCAGGTAGAAAAAGCCCTGGTCTGTGGAACTCTCCTTGCAAATGCTGGAGGGAAAACAATCCCCCTCTAAAATCAACATCTGCACAGAGCTGGGTTGGGTGGGAGCTCGAGGAGCAGAAGCTCTGTTTGCATATTAAGGAGGCAAAGATGCCAGTGGCTCATTAATGATGACCTGGCCTCCAGGGTTCTTAGGATGCCAGCTTCTGTCCAAGTCTTTTCTCTTTCAGAGAATACTGAGCTGGTTCCTGGAATTGATGCAGCACAAAAGGGCAATTCAGGGCCTCCTTTGAATGCAGTGTTCTGTTCCCACCACAGCTTTCTAAAGACGTGGGGAGAAAATAGAAACCCAGAAGGACTAAGAAGTTCTGTTTCTTGGGGTAAGCGGCAGGAGTGCTGCAGAGTCCGAGGACAGGCCTGCCAGTGGGACAGGCACCTGCAGCCTGCTGGTTGGAGAGCTGGGGGCTGCCCTCGGCCTGGGCTGAGTCACCTTCCTGGTACCCGTGGTAAATTATCACCCTTGGTTTACAGCTAGAAAACCCAAAAGGAGACTTGAGTCATTGAGCATGACTGTGATCTGGACGTACCAGAAGACATGGGTTCTCTTCTTTTCAGTCCTCTGAGGGGTCCAAAGAGGGCTCAGCCTGGGTTTCCCTGGGGGAGGGCTGGATCTGTGTGAGAAAACTTAGACCATTCGTACAAGTATAGAAAAAATAATACAAATGGCTCTTGGAGCAAATGCTAAGATACTCATCTACACTTATACTAATAGAAATGCAAATTCAAACTACAACCAGATAACATTTTTTTAAAAAAAAAATCTATCTGATTGGCAGGGATCCCAAAATGTGAAGTATGCTGTGTGGGAGGGCAGTGAGGAAACAGGTGTGCTCTGTCATGGATGGTGACATGCAAACTGCAGGATAATCACAATAGCTCCCCAAATTTAAAAAGCACACGCATGTCTAGGTGCTTGGGATATATCAGTGAACAAAACTGATGAATATTCCATCTCTCAGGGAATTTACATTCTCAGGGAAAAGCAGGAGGAAAATAAACATGGGACTTCCCTGGCAGTCCGGTGGTTAAGACTCTGCCCTTCCACTGCAGGGGGCATGGGTTGGATTCCCGGTCGGGGAACTAAGATCCCACAGGCGAATCAACGTAATCAATCAATCGATCCTACAGTTTGTTAGGAGGTAATAACTGCTATGGAGAAAAGGACAAGTAGAGAAGAATAAGAGGGATCAGGAGTTGCTGGGGGCAGGGGACACGTGGCATATACAATAAGGTGGTCAGAGTAGGGTCCTTAGAGAAGGTCCCTCAACAGCCCTGTGCAGTAGTCCCCATTTCACAGATGGTGCAACTGAGCCAGAGGTGAGTTTAGTGACTTGCCTGGAGTCACACTGCCAAGAAAGGGAAGGCAGGAATTCTAACCCGGGCTTGAATCTGTGCATTTCACCACCTCATGATGTAAGAGCTATTAGGAACCTGGAGATGGGGAAACGGAGGCCCAGAGAAATCAAAGGGACTTGCTCAAGGTCATGGAGCAAGAGGAGGAGTGGGGTTAGTGAATCCTCTGCTCACCAGGGAGAGAGGTGCTCTAGCCTGGGGTTCCCGAAAGGGAGAGGCTTTAAGATGGTGTGCTGAAAAACGTCGTTGTTTTAGTAGTTTTAATTGACATTAATGCATATTAGAAAGAAATGCAACGAACACATGGAATTTGTAATTGCACAAGGTTTGTGCTTAGGATGAATAATTAATTAATTAGGTTGCTCCGGGTCTTTTATTTTCAAGATTAAATCAAAGCCTTTATTAAACATCTCTCCTTCAAACCACCTGCATTTAAACCTATACCCCTCTCCCAACTTGCGAACTGCTAGGGCTGTGTGTGTGTCATTGTCACCTGGAGGGTCAGATCCAGTTGGGCTGCACAATGCTGAAAAGCCACACCAAGACACACCACGCTGGGCAGACCGCGACGGTTCTGTGCCCCTCAGGATCTAGGCAAAGGTTGGCAGCACTGGCCCTGGAACCAGAGCTCAAGCACAGGAGACCAGGAAGCTGCAGTCTGAGCCTCCTTGTTCCAGACCTAGCCATGCAGAGCGGACAAGCAGCTCTTGGCTACCACTGTGCACCGGGTCTTAGTTGTGGCAGGTAGGCTTCTTAGTTTCGGCTCACCGGCTCCTTAGTCGCGACACGCAGTCTCCTTAGTTGTGACATGTGAACTCTCAGTTGCAGCATGCATGTGGCATCTAGTTCCCTGACCAGGGATCGAACCTGGGCCCCCTGCACTGGGGGCGCGGAGCCTGGATAAGACTTCCTGCGCCACCAAGGAAGTCCCAGGATGAATAATTTTTAACTGAATCAATGTAATGGAAAGACTAAGTAAATTATAGCACAGGCAGAATGCAGTTATGGCAAAATTTGGGGGGAGTATTCACGGAAGACTGAAGTTTGGACAACTCTGCCTTAGATTGTGGCTACCTCTGGGGCCATAGAAGAAAATTTGGGGAACAGCCTGGAGGCTGAGCCTCCTGGCTCAAGGCTGCTCTGACTAGGAAACCCTACCCTGTTCCTGCATTGTCATCACCGCAGCCTCCCCCAAGACCGTCTCTGCACTGTGGGAACCAGCCCTTCGTTCGGGCAATGTCATCTTCAAATTGCTTTTGGCTTGTTAATTGGCTGTGATTCACACCAAGCTGACTCAAGATCCCACATAGCCCTACAGAGGAGGGCTGATGTCAGTGGCATCGGGAACACCCTGCCAGGCTGGTGGCCAGACCCCACCCCAGAGACCAGCCTGGGAGAGGATCCTGGCTTCACCCCCACTGTTTTAAAAATAATATTTATCACCTTGGAAGAAAATCCCCAAACAGTCAGCTCCTCTAAGTATTTATTTATTTAAATTATTTGGCTGCACTGCACGGCATGTGGGATCTTAGTTCCCCCACCAGGGATCGAACCTGTGCCCCCTGCATTGGAATCGCGGAGTCTTAACCACTGGACAGCCAGGGAAGTCCCTTCACCCCTTTAAAGCATCTCTGGGAGCCTCAGGTTTTTTCACCTATGAAATGCGGGTGATAGTAAGGTTGTTGGAAGCACTCAGCGTATCAAGCATCTGGTGTGGGACAGCTGCTCCTGCTCCATTGCTTCCTTTCATAGCCAGACACCACTTCCTTCACGGGGCATTTCGAGGTTCCTCGTCATCCCCCCTCTAACTTCCAGAACATTCCATAGGTTCTTCTCTTTTAACACCGATTAGTTCTCTGTTTTGCATTAGGGTGAACTGTGCCCCTGTTTCAGTTAACTCTCTGAGCTTGGGGCTTTTGTCAAAGGCATCATTATATCTCTCTGGGGAGGAAGCCCAGGGCCTGGCGAGAAATTCCATAAACGTTTGTGTGCCTGAGAGGCAACAGGGCAGCGGGCCGTAGTGAACAAGAACAAGGGCCCTAGAGCCCACTCTGTGGGTGCAGTCCCAGTTCTGTCTTTCATTAGCTATGTGATCTTAGGCAAGTCACTTACCTCTTCATGCCTGGGAGTACTAACCTGAAAGATGGAAATCATTGATAATAGCACCTACATCATAAGGTTGAGGATTAGATAAGTTAATGTGTGTAGGACAGAAGCTGCCACATGTTAGGAGTTTCATAGCTGTTGTCTATTATTATACCAGCATCTCATAAAGGACCTTTTTCCTGGTGTGGCCTCCACAAATATTTGTGGGGTTTTTTGTTTGTTTGTTTTTTTGTGGGGGGAAGGTTTTTTTGGCTGCGCTGCGTGGCATGCAGGACCTTAGTTCCCCGATCAGGGTTTGAACCCAGGCCTTTGGCAGTGAAAGTGTGGAGTCCTAACTACTGGACCATCAGGGAATTCCCCATAAATATTTGTTAAGCTGAACTGAAAAGACTATATCCTCACCTCTCATTATATACTCGGCAGGTTTCTCAAATTCTCTCATTCCTAATTCATTCTCTGGAGTGAAGACATTGTGCCTTATTAAAACGCAAATGTTGTCCTCTTCAAATGTTATGTGAACACCTTCTGTGTAAAAGGCCTTGCGCAGGAATACCCTCTGTGGTCTTAAAAGGAAAATGAGGGTGCTCTCCAAAGCATATTGTTAAGTGCAAAAAGCAAAATATAAAACCCTGAGTCTAGTATGCTACCATTTATGGAGAAAACAAAAGCTAGGGAGAGGGGTATACATAGGAAGAGAGGACTTACCTATGTAGTCACAGACCCTCTTCAGGAGACCCAGGAAATTGGTCTCAGGGAGGTCTCCAGGGAGTGGATTTTGGTGGCGAGGATGGGAGTGAGAGGGGGACTTCCTTTTATTGTATGACACTTTTAAAAAATATATATTTTTTTTATTATGGTAAAATATACATAACATAAATGTTATCATTTTTAGCATACAATTCAGTAGCATTAAGCACATTCACGGTGCTATGTAATTCTCACCACTTTTTAAGAGCTTTTTCATCATTCCAAAGAGAAACTATACCCATTAAACTCTTAACTCCCCGGGACTTCCCTGGTGGTCCAGCAGTTAAGACTCTGTGCTCCCAATGCAGGGGGCCTGAGTTCGATCCCTGGTTGGGGAACTAGATCACACATGCATGCTGCAACTAAGAGTCCGCATGTAGCAACTAAGAAGCCCGCATGCTGCAACTAAAGATCCCACGTGCCACAACTAAGACCTGGTGCAGCCAAAATAAATAAATAAATAATAAAGAAAATAAAATTAAAAAAAATAAAGAGCAAAAGTGTTAATTTAAAAAATAAATAAATAAACACTAACTCCTCATTCTTTCCTCCCCTCCAGCCCCTGGTAACCTTTATTCTATTATACTTTCTCTCTTTATGAATCTGTCTATCCTAGTACCTTATGTAAATGGAATCATATAATATTTGTCTTTTTGGGTCTGGCTTATTTCACTTAGCATAATGTCTTCAGGGTTCCTCCATGTTGTAGCATGTTCTGGTACTTCATTCTTTTTTTATGGCCGAATAATGTTCAGACGTCTATTATCGCATATAGCCATACTTATCACATCTTAGTTATGCATTCATCTATTGGTAGACACTTGGGTTGTTGCCACTTTCGGCTATTGTGAATAATGCTGCTATTAAACATGAACATTCATGTTTAAGTACCTGTTTTCAAACCTTTTGGATATATACCTAGGAGAGGAATTGCTGGATCATATGGTAATTCTATGATTAATTTTTTGAGGAATCATCAAACTGTTTTCCATAGGCTACATCACTTTACATTTCCATCAGCAGTGCACGAGGATTCCAATTTGTCCACATCTTTCTGCATATGCTTTGATAGATTTTAATTTGTTATGATATCGAAGTATTACATATTCAAATCAGAAATAAGCATTTTAAAAAAGACATTGTGCTAAAGAGGTTAGGGTATGCGAGTCAAAGGACAAGACAACAGCAATAAAACCAAAAGCAGCCCTGATATTCAGAAGGACTGCATGACTCAGAATCCAGAGGGTTGAATTTTAGTCTTTGCATTTAATTAGCAGCATTGCTACACCCCTCTTTGGGACTTGGTTTCCTTGGGGGTCAAATAAAAGTGTTGGATTAGGTACCCCTGAGTTCCCTTCCTACTCTATGAGCTGAGGATCCCACATAGATAGGTCCCAAGAGAAGTGTGGACAACGCCCCCTGGCAGGTAGATTCTCCATGTGTATCTCCCACTGCCCTCACCCGATGGCTTCCACTGGCTTAGGCGCTGCAGGAGACTTGGTGGATGGGGCGAGAGCAGTGGGGGTCTTCATTGCTTGGCTCCCCGATGGCATTGCCATCTCTATGAATACAGCTCCTGCCAGGCGCACCCTCAACTGGGCTCCTGAGACGTAGTTTCCTTCCCTTGTGTCTTTAGGCCTAGAGGTGGTGTATTCATTTTCCAGGGCTGCCGTAACAAAGTACCACAAACTGGGGGGCTTAAACAACTGAAACATATTGTCTCATAGTTCTGGAGGCTAGGAGTCTGGGACTGAGGTATTGCGGGGTTGGTTCCTCCTGAGGTCTGAGAGAGGCATCTGTTCCCTGCTTCTCTCCTAGTTTCTGGTGGTTTGCTGCCCAGTTTTGGTGCCTCTTGGTTTGTAGAAGCATCACCCTGATCTCTGCCTTCACCTTCACATGGCGTCTCTCTGGATGTGTCTGTGTCCAGATTTCCCCCTCTTCCTAGGACACTAGTCATACTGTATTATGATATCCTAATGACCTCTTTTTTTTTTTTTTTGCGGTACGCGGGCCTCTCACTGTTGTGGCCTCTCCCGTTGTGGAGAACAGGCTCCGGACGCGCAGGCTTAGCGGCCATGGCTCATGGACCCAGCCGCTCCGCAGCATGTAGGATCTTCCCGGACCGGGGCACAAACCCGTGTCCCCTGCATCGTCTGGCGGACTCTCAACCACTGCGACACCAGGGAAGCCCCTAATGACCTCTTTTAATTTGATTATCTATGCAAAGACCCCAGCTCTAAATAAGGTCACATTCTGAGGCACTGGGGGTTAGAAATCCAGCATACCTTTTTTGGTGGGGCAGGGAGGATACAATTCAGCCCATAACAGGTGCCTCCTTTTCCCGTGTTGGTTTCCCAAGTCCTGTCCACACCGTCATTCAGTTTCTCGCCATCCCAGCTGAGCATGTCTTCTGTGTCTTGCAGGGACCCATCAAGCCTTAGCACTCTGGTCATTTGCTTTTGTCTAGTTTTCAAAAAAATAGCCCTGATCTTTATTTCCTGGTGTTGCTGTTGGAGAATTTCACGGCTGCCTGACACCCCTGTTCTCTGTGTGGTACTGCCGTCATCACCTTGGCCTTGTCCCTGGGAGCTTGAGGCACGTGGAGGGAAAGGACGTCTGTGTGTGTAGGAGGAGAGGGTTCACAATATGTCACATCTGCTTTAAAGTTCCTCTCAAAGCAGCCTCCTTAAGGAAGAAGTAATGGTTAAGTGTGTCCAGGTAGGTAAAGGAACTAGGAATTTCATCCCCCCCAAACTCCCAAACGCTTGAAGGATCTACCTGGGGGTGTTCAGCATAAAGAAGCCATGGAGAGAAGATGATAAATCTTCAAACACCTGAGGGTCCCACATGGGTATAGTGATGAGGTCAATCTGTCTATTTCCATAGAGAGACGGATACATGACCCAATATAAGTAAGAGATTTCTGAGAAACGTGTTCAAATGTAATGGCTTCCATGTGAGTCATAAGCCCTTCAATCACGGGAAGTATTCAAATAGGGGCTGGATGGTGATTCTTGCCTTGGTTAGAAGCCCGGGCTGGCAATCTCTCTGGCCTCTTCCTACTGGGAAATGCCATGATTGTAAAAATGGAACTTGGAGTTCCCTTCAGCTTGCTCTGCTCCCTGAAGATAGAATGCTCAGATATGGGGTCTTCCCTGGTGGTCCAGTGGTTCACAATCCACCTGCCAACGCAGGGGACGCGGGTTTGATCCCTGGTCGGGGAACTAGGATCCCACTTGCCGTGGGGCAACTAAGCCTGCGTGCTGCAACTACTAGCCCGCGCACACTCTGGAGCCCGCGCACCACAACTAGAGAGAAGGCTGCGCGCCACAAGGAAAGATCCCACCTGCCGCAGCTAAGACCTGATGCAGCCAAATAAATAAATAAATATTTAAAAAAAGAATGCTCAGATCTGCAAGGCTGCACACTGCTTTCAGCTACAGGAGCTCCTAAGAAGGTAGAAAAACTCAAACTTTCCAGACCAGTTGCCCCAGAGGTTGTCTTCCTGCCCAAATAGGTGGTTATGAAAGCTGAGACAAGCCTTAGCCAGCGTCCAGTGCCCACACCCATGCCCACACCCATGTATGGCTCCAGGAGGCTATAAAGAGCACACTCCTTGGAAACTGTGACAGACTCCAGCTATCAGCTTTGATCTGAACCCTGGGGGTGGTCTGGGCCACTTCCTCTGCTCCTTGGATTCTGGGCTTCCTGCATCCCGTGTGGCCTCCTCTAATTTCAAAGTAACTTGAAGACTCGGGTCTTCGTTGCCCTGGCAGAGCTGACTTGTCACTGTCAGCTCACCTCTGGTCACGCCTCCCCATCAATCAATACCATTTACCACCATGGGCTTGGCAGGTGGAGATGAGAGCGGGAGTAGTTTTTCATCAATCACAACAACAAAAAGATTAAGGAGAGTAGATTTGCAGATTAAAAAAAAATCACAACTCATGTAAGTTACATAAGGATTTCAAAATCAGGAGCTTATGCTTAAAGCCAGAGAGTATTAGAAGAACATCAACAAAAATTAATCAAAATCTGTTTCTTTGAGCGAATTGTTTGACAAGGCTGTTATAACATTTGAATCCTGCTAGACAAAAATCTTTACTTTCTTAAAGGGTCTTTAAATGTAACTTACTAAGTCTTTGAATAACTGAGAATGTGATGCATTAAAGCATTGCTTTATTGTTGTTTCTCTACAAAATAATAACTCTGGTCCCCATATGTGTGCAAATGGTAATCATTCCCTCATGGCTTCCCTTCTTCGCTTCAGGAGCCTCTGGCTCACCCAGAATCATGAATCGTGCTCAGATCATGCCCAGAATGTCAAGCATGGTCTTGTGGGTGTCATGGCACAAAATAAGAAAAAGGAAGAGGCGTCACTTCTCAATTCCCAGTAATACAAAACCATACAATCTGCTTTGAAATTTTCAGTGGGGAGAAGTTATGTCGGCCGGTCCTACAGAGTGGACCAGGGTCATGAGAGAAAGAGATGGGGGCTCCGGGCAGGCCTCTCTGAGGAGGGAAGCGTTGAGCTGAGATCTGATTGACACATGGGAGTCAGGCTTGAAATGCTTTGGGGGCTGAGCATTCCGGGTGGAAGGAACTGTAAGGTGGTTTAGTAAGTCCTGCCAAGTGAGTTATTTAAGACGTGAATGTTGACATATTTGTATAGACATCATTCTTTCACCAAATATTTAGTATTATCCATTATGTGCCAGGAACTGTTGAAGACACTTGGACGACGTTAGGCTGGAGTATCCTTTGCGGAGGCAGCAAGAACATTGCATGACAGTCCTGGTGTCTTTTGTTCCTGCTGCTCTGCCCTGTCTCCTGGGGTGTGCAGCTCAGCCGCCCCCCGGGAGCTGGCCTGCCTATTCCCCCAAGGGTGGTGAAAGAGGCTTGCCTCCCAGGACTTGGCCTGTAGTTTTCCAGTGATGAACAAATCTCCTGATTCTGGTGTTCAGGATTAGGAAGCCCATTTTCTGGCAAATAGAAGTCACATTCTTCATTATCATTTCTTTTTTTTCTTAATAAATTTATTTATTTATTTTTAATAAATAAATAAATTTATAAATTTAAAATAAATTTTAATAAATTTTAATAATTAATAATAAATAATAATAAATTTTAATAAATTTAATAATTTATTATTTAATAAATTTATTTATTTAATAAATAATTTATTAAATTATTTATTTAATAATTATTAAATTAATTATAAATTATTTATAATTATTTATAAATTATTTATAAATAAATTTATTAAATAAATTTATTATTTAATAAATAATAATAAATTTTAATAAATTTAAATTTTAATTTAAATTAAATTAAATTAAATTAAAATTTAATTAAATTAAATTTAAATTTTAATTTAATTAAATTTAAATTTTAATTAAATTTAAATTATAAATTTAAATTTAAATTTAAAATAAATTTTAATAAAATAAATTTATTTATTTATTTATTTATTTTGGGTCTTCATTGCTGCGTGTGGGCTTTCTCTAATTGCGGCGAGCGGGGGCTACTCTTTGTTGTGGAGCATGGGCTCTAGGTGCGTGGGCTTCAGTAGTTGTGGCACGCAGGCTCAGTAGTTGTGGCTCGAGGGCTCTAGAGCTCAGGCTCAGTAGTTGTGGCACTCGGGCTTAGTTGCTCCGCGGCCTGTGGGATACTCCCGGACCAGGGATTGAACCTGTGTCCCCCGCATTGGCAGGCGGATTCTTAACCACTGTGCCACCAGGGAAGTCCCTCCATTATCACTTCTCACAAAGGAAAAAGTAATACACTGACTTCCATCTGTCTGATTTCTCTTTCTTTCTCTTGAGGTGGGGGTCGGGAGGTACTGGGCTCCCCTACCAAAAGTGGTCAAGACACTTGAATTCTAGTGTGGAGAGACAAAAAAACAAGTAAAGAAATAAATAAAGAAGATCATCTCAGAAAGAGAGAAACACTTTGAAGAAAATAAAGCAGAATGATGTGAGAGTGAGAGAGATGGAGCAAGCGAGGGCTGGGGCACTGGGCAGGTCTCTCTGAGGAGGGGAGCTTTGAGCTGAGATCTGATTGACACTTAGGAGCCAGGCTTGACAAGATCTCGGGGCTGAGCATTCCAGGCAGAGGGAACTGTAAGTGCAAAAGCCCATGAGGGGGCTTCCCTGGTGGCGCAGTGGTTGAGAGTCCGCCTGCCGATGCAGGGGACACGGGTTCGTGCCCTGGTCCGGGAAGATCCCACATGCCGCGGAGCGGCTAGACCCGTGAGCCATGGCCGCTGAGCCTGCGCGTCCGGAGCCTGTGCTCCGCAACGGGAGAGGCCACAACAGTGAGAGGCCCGCGTACCGCAAAAAAAAAAAAAAAAAAAGCCCCTGAGGTGTGTTGGGATGATTCACAGACACCAGAGTTCTGTAGGCCAAGTTAAAAGTTTGGATTTTGTTCAGCTTGTAATGGGAAACCGTTGGAGGATTTTATGTAAGGGAGTGACATGATCTTATATTTTGATTTCAAAACGTAAAAAAAAAAATCTACTTCCTGGAGGCATAATTTACATATCATAAAATTACTTATTTTAAGTGTACAGCTGATGAATTTTGATGAAAATGTTCCATTTTAATATGTGTTTCTCACTTAGTCTGACTTTCAGCATCTCTTCCTGAGGTTATTCACAGACTTAAGCTACAAGCATCTGAGCACCATTGTGGACCCCGGCCTCACCTGGGGATGTGGCAAGAGCCCCAAGAAGAAGGCAATGATGCTTCGAGGGATATGGGACCCTGGGCGCTGGGATTTTTGGCCTCTCCAGGACGTTTCAAGTCCTATGGAAGTATCAGAGAACCCCCCATAACAAGAAACCACTGAGACCTTGGACAAGGATATTGGCAGCAACCACAGGAGACTGGAGGTCGGAGACCCCTACCCCCATTTTCTGGCATCAGTAGGCCTCCCTAGTTCTGATGGGTCTCTGAGGTTGGGGTGTGGTAAAGTGGGTGATGGGGGGGTACCTAACACTGATGGATGGTATTTCCTACCAGTTCAGTGAAACGTGCAGGTTGGGGTGGAATAAGGTGGGGAGTAGAGGAAAATTGGAGTTGAAATTAGTCTGTGCAAATTGTAAAATGGGGATAATAATATTACCTCTCTCATAGAGTTATTATGAGGATTAAGTGAGATAAAAATACAAGTAAATAATTTAGAGTCTGACACATAGTAAGTGTCCAACAGATGTTAGCTCCTATTATTATTATTTAGCTTTTCCCTGTCTGCTGACCAGAGGTTAGCTGTTCCTGTTTTGTATAAGTGACATGCTGTGAAGTGGCTTTGCATGTGAGTCTTCTGCTCCTCATTTCACATGTGTGAAATGGGCTGACAGAAGAGACCAACACGAACGGCCTCACCTTCATGGCCCCCAGCAGACGCATCCCAGAGTTACCAGGGAGTCATGTGATGAAAGATTGAAGGATGGAGCGTCCGGGAGGGCTACTTGTGAACCGTTCTCACAGAGCCAGGCTCTGTGCCGTCTGCTCTGCCCAGTGGTCCCCAGCCCCTGCCCCTCCATGGCCTAATGGTCACTCGCTTTAAGTTTGGGGAAACTTAAAGCTGGGGTCCTTTATCGGTAGGTTCTGGGGCAATGGGTGGGGAGAGGCTGTGGATCTCTGAAGTTCACAGACAGTCCCCACCCTCACACTCCTTTATTTTCAAGTTGTGCTTATGTGTTAATTACAAAAGTAAACCAAACTCGCTATAAAAACAGCCAACACCACAGTGTGTAAAGATAAAGGCAAAAATTCTTCTCCAGCTGCTCCCCTGCCCCAGTCCACTTCCCAGACGTCAGCCCTGTGACTAGACTAGTGGAGGCCACAGGTCCTGGGGGCCCTCTCACTCCGCTCTGTCTAGGCCTTTAATCCTGAGTCCTAATGTGTGAGAGCCTCCGTTCTTTACACCTGCACACCCTCTAGTGTGGGTGCTTTGCATAGGCGAGGTGAGGACACAGAGATAGAGGCAGGTGGCAGGCATGGCCCTTGTAAGTCAGGATCTAAATTCTTGGTCTCAACTAGGTCCACCAGACCTTGACTAGTGAGGTTGGCTTTTCTAACCCCAGTGCTGAGAGGATATTTGGAACAAAGCTACCTGCTAAAAAAAAAAAAAAAGAAAGAAAGAAAAGAAAAAAGACACCAACTTTATTACAATAGCAGCCCTAACAAGTCAAAAGCAGCCTTTTCAGCTATAGGTAATAATAATAACCTTATAATAACGACGATAATAACCATTTATGGGGTCCCTTATTAAGTGCCAGGCGTTGCTTCAAGTCATTTATTTATATTCGTTGGTCTAATTCTCACAGCAACATTTCCCAGAAGTAGTGCTATTAATCTTTCTCTTCTCTAGAAGAGACACTGGTGCTTGGGGTGTTGACTGAAGGAGACAGCACGTGCAGTGGTTAGCGGCTCAGGCTCTGGAGCCCAGCCCACCTGGGCGAGCCCTCCTGGTTCTGCCACTTCCCAGCTGTGTGACCTTGGACTGAGGTTATAAAACGGCCCGTGACTCAGTTTCCTCTCTTGCACAATGGGATGATGACAGAATCTCCCTCACAGGGTGGCTGCGAGGATTCAGTGAGTTAGTGTGTCCAGTGCCTGGCACAGAGAAGGCACTCAATACATGTGGGCGTGAGGACTAAATGATGGGCCCCAGTCTCAACTAGTGATTGACCGAGGAGGAATTTAAACCCTGCAGGTTCTCAAGGCTTGTGGGCTCACCTGCTATGGAATGCTGCCAACCTGGAGCCCACAAGCTCCTCCCCTCCAAGTCTTGGGTTCTCAGGAGCCTCAGATCTCCCTGATGTGAAGATGTGTCCCCTCTGAAAAGCCAGTGATTCCTAGTGGGTGGTGAGAGGTAGAGAAGACTGTTAGGCCAGCCTCTCCTGGCCATGGTTGGAAGGCCTCCAAGTCCCTGTCCTGATCAGCGCTTGGCAGGGAGGATGGGGATTCTCTACCCTTCTGGGGAATCCATTGCTGTTCCTAATTAAGGTTGTGATGCAAAGACTCAAATACCCCCAATATGGCGAATGATATGACTGCTGGGGGACCCATGAAAGCACAGAGAGGAAGGGAGGCTACCTCCCAAGTGTGGTAGCTGCTGTAAGAGAGACCGTCAGACACGACTCCCTGGAGTGGTGCTGTCCAACCTATGAGGTGAGGGTGAGGACATTCCAGGCAGAGGGCTAGTGTGAGCAAAGGCGGAGAGGCTAAGAAAGCAGCTGAGAAGGGACTGGGCTTGAGGCAGGAGGCAGCAAACGCAGAGGCTGCAGCGGCCAGCAGTGGTCAGAACTTGGAGATCTTTGTGTAATCTGTCAAAGGGCTTCAACTTACTTTGGCCGCAAATGGGGAACCAGTGAAGAGTTATGAAGGGAGGAGGTGACTCTGGGAAGGTTTTGTCATCTGTCAAATGGGATAACAGTGGTATCTGCCTCATAGGGAGGATTAAGAGAGATGATCCGTATAAAGTACTCAGAATGGCACCTAGAAAATGCTCATTAAATGTCAGTGATGGCTGCCACTGCTGCTGGTACTGTCCTGTTGGGAAGAGCGAAAGCAAAGTTGCAGGCCCCCAAGGCAGTACACTGAGTGAGCGAGGCTTCAGCGGGTGGATGGAGGCCAAGACCAGCCTTACGTGGATATCCAGCAGGCCATGGACTTATCTGCCTGCTAGAGACTAAAACCCAAGCTCCTTGGTGTGGCTCATAGTCCTGGGTGTTGTGGCCCCTCCTGGCCTCTCTTTCTCACTCGCTAGGCTCCCGCTAGGCTCCCCTGATCTTCAAATGTGCCCAGCCTGGGCCTTTGCTCTTGCTGTTCCCTCTGTCTGGAATGCCCTTCCCTCACATCTTCTAATGGCTGACACTTTCTTGTCATAAAGCTCTTCGTTCAAATGTCACTTCCTCTGAAAAGCCTTTTCTGAGCCTCAGCACATCAGCCTTATCAGAGAAAGTGATCTTATTTGCTTTCCTGTTCAGTGTCTGTTTCTCCCTGTCCCCTCGATACAGGCTGAATTGTGTACCCCTCCATCCAAATTCATTTGTTGAAGTCCTAACACCCAGTACTCAGAACGCGCCTATCTGGAGTTAGGACCTTTAAAGAGGTGATTATGTTAAAATGAGGCCCTTAGGGCAGGCCCTGATCCAATCAGACTGGTGTCCTTACCAGAAGAGGAAATTTGGACACACAGAGAAGGGTGCATGCACAGAGGGACAACCATGGGACGAGGCAGCAAGCCAAGGAGAGAGGTTTCAGGAGAAATCAATTGTTTCGGCATCTTGATCTTGGACTTCCAGCCTCTACAACTGTGATTGCATAAATTTCTGTGTTTAAGCTACCCAGTTTGTGGTATTTTGTTATGGTGGTGTATTAGCAAATGAATGCACTCTTAGACGTAAATTCCATGAGGGCACGGATTACGTCTTCCTTGTATACCATGGTGTCCCTAACTACTTGAACACTGACTAGCACACAGAGACCCTCAATACATGTTTGTCAGAAAAATGAAGACTGTGAGATGACCTTTATTAGAGATTTATTCCTTATAAGCTGTTCCTGGGAGGGGTGGCCTGTCAGCCTTGTGTTCAGCTGTTAGCAAAATGGAGTGGATTCAGTGAGCTGATGCCTCCCTGGAGGCAGAGTCTAGGGGCTGAGGGGAGGGGTACCTCACAAAGTTCTAATGGTAAAAGGCAGGAGGACAGACCCAGGGCAATTTCCATTACAGGGCTGGTTGGGTAAGTGCTACAGGACTGTGGGGTCTAGGCAGTGAAGCAGAGACACTGGGGCAGAAAGGAGCTGGGAGAAGTCAGAGGCAGGGCCTATCAGACGGGGTTTATCGGGCTATTGGCTCAGGCCTTACATTCCATTGAGGCCCTCAAATTTAGTCTTTTATAAATTTACTTATCGAATTTATTTATTTATTTTATTTTTGGCTGCATTGGGTCTTCATTGCTGTGTGCGGGCTCTCTCCAGTTGCAGTGAGTGGGGGGCCACTCCTCGCTGTGGCGCGCGGGCCTCTCAGTGCGGTGGCCTCTCTTGTTGTGGAGCACAGGCTCCAGGCACGCGGGCTTCAGTAGTTGTGGCACGTGGGCTTCAGTAGTTGTGGCTTGCAGGCTCTAGAGCACAGGCTCAATAGTTGTGGTGCACGGGCTTAGTTGCTCCGTGGCATGTGGGATCTTCCCGGACCAGGGCTCGAACCTGTGTCTCCTGCATTGGCAGGCGGATTCTTAACCACTGCGCCACCAGGGAAGCCCAAATTTAGTCTTTTGACATTATATCCAGAAGAGAATATAACTAGTCACAGACCACCCCCAGTACTCTTGAAAAAAGATGCTCATTTGTACGGCTGTAATTACAAAATGCAAATATCAAGAATATTCTAGAACCCATCTTTCAAAACCCACCTACAGCATCTGACACTCCTGGCAACACTGTCTTCACTTGGCTTCCTTCTCAGTCTCCTCTGTTGCTTCCCATTCATCTCGTCCCTCATCCCTAACCGTTTATTTCCAGAAGGCAGCCAGAGCGAGCCCTCGGTACCTTTGCACCTGAATTTCCTCTGCTGGAACCCTCTTCCTCAAAACTGACTCCCTTACTTTCAAGTTCTTGCCTGGATGTGACTTTCTCAGTGAGGTCTCTTACCCACCACCTTATTTAAAACTGCACTACCTCCAAACTTCTATCCCTCTTCCCTCCTTACCACTTACTACCAAAAGACCTCCCACATGTATTTCTCAGTTAGTGTTTGTCTCCCCCGAAATGGAGGTCAGCTCAGGTTTGTCTCATGTTAACTACCATACCTCTGTTGTCTAGAACAGTGCCTGACACATAGTGAACCCTCGTAAATTATCTGAATGAATGTCGAGAAGTTTAATGACTTTTCAATTTTTCGTGTTCGCATTTAAAATTTATAGAGCATCTTACAAAGGAGCATGGACCATTTAAAGGTGAGAGTTTAAAACATTTTTTTAAAGAGTCTATATATTTAGTAACTACTGTGGGCATCAACGTAACAGCTAAACTAAGGGGAAGAGTAGTCATTCAAGGCATGTTTCTTTAATTAATGACCCTTTGGAGTGTGGTTGACGTGCGCGTAGTCTGCAACGGTGCAGCAGCTTGGTTGTAGTGCTAGAAGAAGCCCCAGGGGTGCGCTGGCTCAGATACCGCCACTGCAGACCTGTTAGTTGAGTCGAATCCAACGCGGATAAGTTACAGCTGCGAAAGACACGACTCCACCACCGAGACCCAGCTTCAGCCTCAGCCGAGCCTGAGGCCCGACCGCGCAGCCGCAGAACTAGGTGGGCGGGCCTGCGCAGCCGCAGAAAAAGCCGGTGGCCGGAGGTCCAGCTCAGTCTCGCTGAGTTTCCCGCCCGGCGTGGTCATCGCTTTCTTCACCGCCGCGGGTGAGGGCGGCTTCGCTGCACCGGTATCGGACCACTAGCCCTCTTCTCCTGAGCTGTCGCCATCATGCTGCTGCCTGTGTTCACCCTGAAACTGCGCCACAAAATCAGCCCCCGCATGGTGGCCGTAGGGCGCTACGACGGGACTCATCCGTGCCTGGCGGCCGCTACCCAAGCAGGCAAGGTAACCGCTCCCCCAAGTTCCCACCCGCACGAGGCCCGGGCCCCTGGAGTCCCCACGACCTCTGCCCGCTAGGTCCCTACAGTCCAGCTCCTCATTCTCAGGCTCCTCCCCCAGCCGGGGTTGCCCGGCAACCTCCGTAGCTCTCCATCCTGCGCACACATGAATAATCACGCAGAACGGCTTTTCTGAGCAGTTAACTTGTCTTCAGGCACTTAGACTCGGACAATGTTGGTGTCTCTCTACAGACAGGGAGCTTACGGAAGAGAAGACCCCAGAGGGGGAATGGCTTAGTCAGGGTTAGCAGTAATGGCAGACCCCAGATTAGAGCCCAGGGCCTCTGCCCTTTGCTCTGGAACTCCTACTATCTCAGGCTGCCTCTCAGAGCCAACAACTTTACGGGGGGGGGGGGGGGGGGAATCACAAAGACCCTTAAGTGATTCAAATTGCACTTTCGATCTTTATCCACGTACAGTCACGTCTCTTCCTATAATTTATTTACTAAGTACCTTTTAGGGGCTTACTATGTGGCGGGTGCTGGGCAAGGTGTGGGACTCACAGAGACGAAAAAGATATGGTCATTCAGCATTCACCAGACTTACTGGACACCTCCTTCGTGCTAGATCTTGGGGATTCAGAGATAAAGTTGGAGTCCTGACTTTCAGAAAGCTTATAGTCCAGAAGGACAGCAGACAAGGCAAATCAAGAAACTGTGTGTTGACGGAGGCATGCCCTCAAACCGTGGAATACTATGACGCCAAGCGTAATAACTTCTAACAGGTGCAAAGCCTTATTACGTTAATCATCTCAGTATTCTTGCTAAATTGCCAGCCGCTGCCATATAGCACAGGTGTTGTAGATTGTGGCTCCAGTACCTACTAAGTTCATGACCTTGAGCAAGGTACTTAGTATCTACCGCATAGGGTTGCTAAGAGGATTAAGTAAGTTACTACTGATACATGTCATGCGCTTGGCATATAGGCAGTGGTCACTAACTGTTAGCTGTTATTTTCTTCTTATTACTCCCACTTTACTGATTAGAAATAATGGTTCAGAGAGGTTCAAAGCAATGTTTGAGGCTGTTCAACTGGAAAGCGGTAGAAATGAGATTAGAGTGCATGTTCTCTGACCCAGTGTGGATTTAATAAGCTAACATTTATATAATGATTTACAGTTTTCGAGACACTGCCACCTATGTTGTATGTTTTCTCATATGCCATGCCTTGGGATACATAAGTAAAAAGTAATGATTCATTTTCATTAAGTTGTATGATGGAGGAAAGCATTTAGCACAGAGCCTCGTACGTAATGATGTTAGTAGGCACTGACAAATACCAAAAATTCGTATTGGTTCTGCTGTAGGTGCACAGCAGCTACATAAGTGGGTTGAAAAGATCCCATTGATATTAGCTCAGCCCCTGATTTATTGAGGGCTTGCTATGTGCTGGGCACTGTTCTTAGCTGTGCAGTTACAAGGGTGAAGGTGACAGACAAGTCTCATCCCCTTGGAGGTTACTTTGAGAGGGGGAGCCAGATAGTTAACAGAAACACACTGTCTCCATGGGAGAAAAACAGAGTAAGGGGTTGGGGGCGATGGGAGATTGCTATTTTAGACAGGGTGATCAGATAGGCCTCTGATAACTGTGGATCAGAGGTTTGAAGCAAATGAGGAAACCAGCCCTGCAGAGAGGTGGAGTAAGTGTATCAGCAAGTACAAAGGCTCTGAGGTAGAGAGATACTTGGTGTGTTCCGGAAACACAAGAAAGTTGCTGGGGCTGGAATGGATTGAGGGAAGCAGTGGGGTAGCCAGCGGCTGGATCATATAGGGCCTTGTAGGCCACCGTAAAGACCTTGGTTTTAATAAAGTGCGTGATGGGATTCGGTTTATGTTTTAGATAAAGGATTACTGGCTGGTGCTGCAACAGAGCTGCAGGGAGGGGAGTATAGGAGTGGAAGCGGGAAGATCAGGCAGAGGTTTCTGTGGAAGCACTTTCATTAGAATGTGACCTGGAGTGGGAGGCCGGGACGCTTGACTCTAAGTCTCTTTCTGAAGATGGGGGGAAAAAAAGGGAGAGAGAGAGAAGTTCCTGTGTCCTGTGTAATTGGACACTTTACATTCAGAACTTCAAAAACAAATCTGAAGTTCTGACCTGATCTTTTATCTTTAGACTTAAAGAAAAAATTGGTACTATTTTATGATCCAAATAATACACAAATATATTTTCCTTTAAAAACAAACATTGCACGTAAGGCTAAAGCCCTCCTTGACTGTCGGGCTCCGTGTCTCTAAAAACAGGATTTTGTCATTTTCAGTGGGACTCTGTTGTGAATGGGGGGCTGACTTACTGGGATCTGGTCTCTGAACCTGAGCAAGGATGTTTTAAAAAGGGGTTTCTTGCAGGATGAACATTAGTTCATCGGGGGACAGGTTTCCTCTCACTATGGAATTGGAGGGCCTAGTTGGAATTTATATTGTCAGCAACACCCCCTCAGCCAGAACAGATATGTGAACTTCAGCCAGTCCTTTGGCTGAAGGCACTGGGAGTGATCTATTTGTTGTGTGACTGAGCCTGAGGGACAGGTGAGTCTCCAGGGCACTGATTGCTGTATGCAGAGAACAAACAGCAGGAGGGGAACTAGGGAGAAACCAGACTCCTGGGACTCTTGCTCATGACAGCAACCTCCAAACTCTTTTCATCCCAATAACAGTGAACATGAAGTCCACAGGTTATTTTTCCTCCAGTTCTTTCTCCGCCTGTCTAATTACTAGAAGACTCTGTAAGAATTCTTTTGTTCAGAACTGTTATAAAAGGAAGGAAGATGTGGCTAGAGATTACTGGAGCCAGACACCAGGCTTGCATCTTAGCCCTGTCACTTATCAGTGGTGAGACCTTGGGAAAGGGCCTTAACCCTTCTGACCTCCTCTGTATATCAGGAGGACCAAATGTTGTTGTGAGGACCAAATGCAGTAATGTTGATAAAAGCATGTTGTAAAGTATTACACAAATGAGAACATGAACACAGTATTCAGTAGCTACACACACTATCTGTTTCTAACCAATCTTTTAAAAATTATTTTTTGTCGAATAGGTTACCTTGTTTAGATAATAATTTAAAACTAATCCTGCTTGGATTTAAAACCGAGTCTCCTAAAACTGAGTTCCTCTGCAGGAGTTTCTAATTAACTTCTCTATCCCAAACTTTGTTTCCTTTCTTGTTCCACACCTGTTCCTCCTCAGGATTGAGGATTATCAAAGAAAAGCAGGCATTGTAACCAAGCTGGACCCTATGGGGCCTTCCTGGGACAGACCCCTCCCCTCCATGTCCTCCACCTGCCTCTTGTTTGTAGAAAAGCTTTAGTCTCCCAGGCCTGCCCTGAGTCTCAGAAGGCTGGCTCAAGAGTTAATTATTAGGAATGGGAAGATGGAGAAACAAGCTGTTGAGCTGGGAAACTGGCAACAATTTAGACTCTAAACCAGCCATAAAGAGTCACGGGGAGCTCCCAGTTCCCCGAAAGCTATAAAAGTCTGACACACATTCCTAAGCTGTTTTTACAGGGAGCAGACTCCTACCAGATGAAAACTGCTGATCACAAGCACATAGACCCCAGACCGGTTGAAGCCAGAAGATAGGTGATGCTTGAAACTTCAGCTTGTTGCCAACCAATCCAGGAATTGTGCACGAGCTGCTCATGCACCCTGCGGATCCCTCCCTCACACTGCCTTTAAAACCTTCGTCTCCTAACTGGCAACTTGGAGGTGGTCTTAGGACATTAGTGCACCATCTTCCCAGGTTGCTGGCCTCTCGAGTAAAGCAAAGTTTCCTTTTCCACCAACGCTTGTCTCTCGAGTATTGGCCTTTTGAGTGGAGCAACCAGACTGGCCTCGCCTGGTTACAGGTTTATACCAAGGGGTGAAATGCTCATTTAACATCAGCAAATTTTAGAACTAGAAGGGGCTTAAGGCATCTCTAGTGCGGTTTCTCATCCTTTTCTTTTTTTCCATATTGCCTCCCATAGAGCTTTTTTCAGAAAATTAAAATTTCCCTAATGAAATTTTAGTACCACAGATATGCAGTATATCAGTTTTTATAAAGACCCTTTGGAGGCTACAAGCCATTCTAATGTATAAGATCCCCCCCACCCCAAACCCAGCCACGCGTCTTGAGAGCGATATCTGAGAATGCATGTGTTAGTCTAAAGCTCCTTTTACAGAAGCCCAAGGAAATTTAAAGATTTGTAGGGATACTCAGATGATTATTTATGACAGCTGAAACTGCTAAATTCATTAACTTTGAGCTAATTATTTAATTCTGTCTTACTAGTATAGACTATGAAAGCCTTCAAGAAGCTTGCTTTGTGTGACTCAGTTTAGGTTTGTAAGAAAAATCTACTACCTACGAGTTTTAAGGGTTAGGAAGTGAATTAGTTAGGTGCTTGGATGGAAGATACTAAAGGAAGTGTTTATTATTCTATTTGCTCTGATCTTCGTGTGTAGCAATCACATTGTAGCTGGTAGCAGCTTCCTACAGGTTGACCAGGAAAAGGATGGTTTGTAAGAGTGCTTTAACACTCTACTGGTGGGTAGTATATAAGCTGCCCTGGGAAGCAACAACTAGATCTTGGCTATCACCTTGTTCTTTATAAGGCTAAGAACCACTGGGTTTCCACAGTTTGCAGTGACGGAAAGCCAGCCATGCACAGAACTGTGTATGGGCGTTTTAAGTTTTGTAGATGATTAAAGTCACTTCTTGTTAATGTTGATATCTGTTAATAACCTGAGTCTTTTTTAAAAAGATGTATGTTAATTTTACATTTTTGGTATTTTAAGGGGATGTAATTAACTGTTTTTGTTTTAGGTTTTTATTCACAACCCTCATACCCGGAGCCAGCATTTCAGTGCATCCAGGGTCTTCCAGAGCCCCCTGGAGTCTGATGTTTCACTTCTCAACATTAACCAGGCAGTCAGCTGCCTGACTGCAGGAGTATTGAACCCTGAACTTGGCTATGATGCTCTTTTAGTGGGGACACAGACTAATCTTCTGGCTTATGATGTCTACAATAATTCAGATTTGTTCTACAGAGAGGCAAGTATACCCCTTTATAACCATAAAACTTCCGTTACCCATTAGTGTCCACTTTTTCTTTTTTATGATTAAAAGAGATCAGACATTTATTTTGGATTTTTATGTGGTTGTTGTAGTTAAAAAAACATGCGGATTTTGCCATTTACATCTCCTTTGTGTACTTGACATTTATTTGGTCATGGTTGGTAACCACTTTTTGACACTCCAGTTTATCTCTCAGGAGGTATATCTGTGCTACTACCATCTGTCAAGATTTGCCATTGAGAGTTCTGCCAACAGCCAGGGAGCCATCAAACAGGACTCCTGGTGGCTTTGCATTAAAGTTTAGTATAGTAGTTTCTAGGAGGAGCACTTACTGTAGCCTGCCATCTACAGGCTACTGCAACTTTAATACTCAGATAATCCAAATTTATTATAGAAAAGATATAGAAGCAAAATAAAAATAATTACGCATGGTTTCTTCATTTGGAAATAGCACTTAACTCTTGAATTGAGTTATCCCGACTTTTTACTAAGTATTTGTGAGTGATTTTTTTTTTTTACAAAATGGGATCACACTATATATATGTAGCCTTTTACTTTTTTCTATAATAGCTTTATTAAGATATAATTCATATACCATACAATTCACCTATTTAAAGTATACAATTCAGTGGTTTATTCAGAGAGTTGTGTAACTACACCACAATCAATTATAGAACATTTCCATTATTCCAGAAAAAACCCATACCCATTAGTAGTCACTCCCCATTTTCCCCCAACCTCTCATCCTTAAGCAACCACCAGTCTACTTTCTGTCTCCATAGATTTGCCTATTCTGGACATTTTCTTTTATAAATTTATTTATTTTATTTATTTATTTTTGGCTGTGTTGGGTCTTCGTTGCTGCGCGCAGGCTTTTCTCTAGTTGCGGGGAAGGGGGGATACTCTTCGTTGCAGTGCATGGGCTTCTCATTGCAGTGGCTTCTCTTGTTGCGGAGCATGGGCTCTAGGCGCGTGGGCTTCAGTAGTTGTGGTGCGCAGGCTCAGTAATTGTGACGCATGGGTTTAGTTGCTCCACGGCATGTGGGATCTTCCTGGACCGGGGCTCAAACCCGTGTCCCCTGCATTGGCAGGAGGATTCTTAACCACTGCGCCACCAGGGAAGCCCTATTCTGGACATTTTGTTACATGTATCATACTTCATTCTTTTTATGGCTGAGTTATTTTCCATTGTATGTATAAACAACATTTTATTTATCCATTCATCATTTAATAGACATTTGGGTTGCTTCTACTCCCTGGATATTATATGTGGCCTTATTCAGAAATATGTGTACTGTATTGAACTTTATATTGAAGTTACTATATATCTATGCTTTATTCTTATTGGGTCTATAGTATTTCATTGTGTTAAAATATATCATAATTTGTTTAACCCTTTCCATATTGTTTCATATTTATGTTATTTCCATAGTTTCTCTATTACAATTGATAATTTCATAAGCATATATCTTTGCCAACTTCTCTGATTATTTCCTAAGGGTAAGTTCTTAGAAATGAAGTTTTTTTCCTTTGGTATTTTTTAATTGAGGTAAAATGTACATACAGTGAGATACACAAACCTTAAGTGTTCAGTTCAATGAGTTTTGATCCCTGTAATCAACACCCCCCAATAAAAATATATCGGGGGTGTTATGGAAGCATCTTATGGAAAAACCGGAACGAACAACTTTTTGGCCAACCCAGTAGAACATTTTCATCACTTCAGAAAATTTTGCTGTGCCCCATTCCAGTCAATTCCTATTCCCTATAGATATTCACTGTTTTGATTTCTGTCACCTTAGACTAGTTTTCCCTGTTCTTGAACTTCATACAAATGGAATCATACAGAATGTACTCTTTGGTGTCTGGCTTCTTTCACTTAACGTCTGTGAGAATCATACTTGTTGTTGCATTTAGCAGTAGTTCTTTTTTTTTTTTTAATATTTATTGTGGCTGCGCCGGGTCTTAGTTGTAGCATGCGGGCTCTTAGTTGCAGCATGTGGGCTCTTAGTTGCGGCATGCTGACTCTTAGTTGCTACATGCGTGTGTGCTATAGTTCCCCAAGCAGGGATCGAACCCGGGCCCACTGCATTGGGAGCATGGCATCTTACCCACTGGACAACCAGGGAAGTCCCTACCAGTTCTTTCTTGTTGCCGAATAGTAATTCCATTGTGTGAATATGCCACAATTTGTTTATTGTTCTGTTGATGGACATGTGGCATGGACATCCGGGTTGTTTCCAGGTTGGGGCAATTATGGATAAAATTGCTGTAAACATTTTTGTCCTAGTCTTTTTGTGGACATATGTTTTAGTTCATCTTGGGTGAATACCTAGGAGTAGTTGTACCGTTTTACACTTCCATCAGCAATGTGTGAGAGTTCCATTTGCTCCACATTTCTTGTCAGCATTTGGTGTTGCCAGTCTTTGTAATTTGAGTCATTTTAGTAGGTGTGAAGCAGTATCTTACTGTGGTTTCATTTTGCATTTTCCTTGTGACCAGTGATGTAGAACACTTTTTCTTGTGCTTTTTTTTGTTGGTATGTCTTCTTTTGTGAATCATCTGTCTTTTGCCTATTTTTATTGGTAGTTTGGGTGTATTATTGATTCGTAGATGGTCTTTGGATATACTGGGTACAAGTTCTCTGTCAGATTCATGTAAAATAAATATTTTCTCTCAATACGTGGCTCATTCCAATAGGTAGGTATCTTCTGATGAGCAAAAGTTTTCAATTTTGATGAAGTCTTGCTGATCAATTTTTTCTTTAATGGTTAGTGCTCTTTCTGTCCTAAGAAATCTTTGCCTATTTCAGTGTGACAAAGATACTGTTGTATTTTTGTATAAGACTGAAATTGAGTTTAGGACTGTATTAGGATTCTTCAGAGAAACAGAACCAATAGGATGTGTATATATAGAGAGAGAGGGAGTGGAGATGGATTTATTTTAAGGAATTGGCTCATGCACTTGTGGAGGCTGGCAAGTCCAAAATTTGCAGGGTATGCCAGCAGGATAGAGACAGAGGAAAGAGCTGATGCTGAAGCTCAAGTCCAAAGGCAGTCTGGTGGCAGGATCCTTCCTTCCTCAAGGCAGGTCAATCTTTTTTCTATTTAGGCCTTCAACTGATTGGATGAGGCTCACCCACATTCTACAGGGTAATCTGCTTTACTCAGAGTCTACTGATTTAAATGTTAATCTCATCTAAAAAATGTCTAGAATAATGTTTGACCAAATATCTGGGTACCATGGCCTGGCCGAGTTGACACATAAAATTAATGATCACAAGAATTCAGCTTTACAATTGCTGAGTTAAAAACCTTTTCTAAGTGAAATTTTTGTTAGATATTGCTAAACTGCTCTCTGGAAAGACTACTGTTTCCCCACCTCCCCCTCAGAATATGAGAGTGCTTGTTTTATCACACCCTAACGAACAATAGGTCTCATCTTTGCTAATCTGGAAAGTGGAAAATGATGTATTGTAGAATGAACATTTTTTCATACTTGTTGGCTATTTGTATTTCTTCTCTTGTGAATTTCCTGTTTATTTTATTTATTTAGTTTTGCTTGGGGTGTGTTTACCCATTTCTTATTTACTTTGTATTAACTCTCTTATTAACAAGAAATATTAACTCTTTGTCCTATGTATTGCAGTTATTTTTCCCAGTTTATTTTTTTTACCTTTTAACTTGATTGATTGATTGACCAGTTAGTAGTTTTGGCTTATGAATTCTTTTCTTTCTTTTATAGCCAATCTATTCTTTATAGTTTTCCTACTTAAAGATTATGTAAGTAAGGACTATTTTCCTATACAATAAACAGTGTTTACAAAGATGTCCTCGAATCTTCCAAAAATAAATTAAATTGTGCTTATGTACTTTATTCAAGAAGTCAAGACACTTATTATTTCTGGATGGTGGGTCTATAGGTGTTTGTAGTTTTTAGTACTTTACAATTTACTTTACAATTAAAAAGAGCAGTAGTAAGAGAACTGAGTAATAAAAAGATTTCCATCTAGGGCTTCCCTGGTGGCGCAGTGGTTGGGAGTCCGCCTGCCGATGCAGGGGACACGGGTTCGTGCCCCGGTCCGGGAGGATCCCGCGGAGCGGCTGGGACCGTGAGCCATGGCCGCTGAGCCTGCGCGTCCGGAGCCTGTGCGCCACAGCTGGAGAGGTCGCAGCAGTGAGAGGCCCGCGTACCGCAAAAAAAAAAAAAAAAAAAAAAGATTTCCATCTAAAATAGTTAAAATAGGTTACAAAAGTTTGGGTGTTTAAAGGCATAAGTCTTGATTCTCTGGGGAATTTGGCCTTTAGAGCCTGGTGGTCCAAGAGAGCCTGGGATTTTGTAGCAGGTTATCGTAGCAGGTTAGTGTGAGAGACCAAAGGCCTGAGTGTATCCTGGGTCTGTGCTCATCCTTGCATGAGCACGCATAAGCCACAGACACGGTCCTCAGTGGACAGCCCTGGCCTGCCTCTCAGGAGACCATGTGGCTTCTCAGAAATGATGACAGATGACTCTGAGTATCTAAATAAAAAGAGGGATATATGTTATCTCCAGTGTGCCCGTGCAGCATTGTGTTTGAGAGTTTCTGTCTTTTTTCCCTTCTTAGGTAGCAGATGGGGCCAATGCAATTGTGCTGGGGACATTGGGAGACATTTCCTCTCCTCTTGCAATTATTGGTGGAAATTGTGCTCTGCAGGGTTTCGATCATGAAGGAAATGATCTCTTTTGGACGGTATGAAGAACGGAATACTCTCTTTAGTACTCTTAAACGTTTTTACTTTTAATATTCTTTAGGTCTTGTTTGTTTGTTTTTTACCACTAACTGTAATGAATAATAGAAACAAAATAGAACAATGTTTATAATTCTGTACGTTTAAAAAAAGGATATGAGGGCTTCCCTGGTGGCGTAGTGGTTGAGAGTCTGCCTGCCGATGCAGGGGACACGGGTTCGTGCCCCGGTCCGGGAAGATCCTACATGCCGCGGAGCGGCTGAGCCCGTGAGCCATGGCCGCTGAGCCTGCGCGTCCGGAGCCTGTGCTCCGCAACGGGAGAGGCCACAACAGTGAGAGGGCCACGTACTGCAAAAAAAAAAAAAAAAGGATATGAGTAATTAGAGTTTTAAATTAGTGGTTTGTATCATCCTCTCCTTCATGTACCTCCTGTGTTTGGCTTAAGTGAAAAAAGATGGTATAGTAATGATTTTGGTTCTATTTTCAGGTTACTGGAGATAATGTTCATTCCTTGGCCTTGTGTGACTTTGATGGTGATGGGAAGAAAGAGGTATGTGCGGGAGGAGATACTTCACTTGTGTATACTCCTCAGCTGAGTACAGACATTTTCCCATGACGGTGACATTAGTGTTGAGAGAGCTGTTAGCTTCTCACAGGTGATTTTGGTGCTCTGTTGCCTAAATGATGAGCTAACTGGCCTCATTCGTCTTTCTCCTCTCTTTTCAACAATAATTTACTTGTGTTTGTCTAATACAGAGATCAAGACCATGATGTTTCAAAGACACCTGACAGGGAGAGAAGGCAGAACATTTGATGGGATCGCAGTCACATTCACAGTCTTATAACTTGATTCCGATGCTTTTAAATTGTACCTAGTTCTCAGTTTTAGCCAACTTTTTCAGGAATCTGAAAGTTTTAGAGATTGGCTCTTAGCCTTTTTAAACTATTCTAATGGTTTCTCTAGAAATTAACTTCTTGAGCAGCCCGTGAAGTACTGTGTTGGGCATTGACTTACCCTCCACTTGTCCACGGATACTGGGCTCTGGCTTTTGAAACAAGGCTTCCACCTGCAGGCAGACAGACACCAAACCAAGCACATTTTCAGGTGCCTGGTGAAAGAACTTGTTCTGGGTAGGAGGTGCAGCCCACATGGCAGGATCTATAGTAACCACTTTTTCTTCACTGACTGAATCTTAACCTTCTCAATGGAAGGAACCTTTCTGAGCATCACGTTGCTGGGAAGTTGGAACTCCTGGGTGGCTGTAGGAACATACGAAGTATCATGCGATTTTTTTGTTTTAGTTTTGGAAATTTTGCTGTGTTCACTCGCTGAACTAAATATGTATGTTTTTTTCCTTTCAGCTTCTTGTTGGATCTGAGGATTTTGATATCCGAGTTTTTAAAGAAGATGAGATTGTGGCAGAAATGACAGAAACAGAGGTAAGAAGTGTAAGAAGGTATCAGAATTATGATAACCTTGACAGATTAGCATAGTCAAATGTAACATTAAAGGAGAGTGCTGGGACATCTTCTCACAGCCCAGACAGTTTTAGGGTAAAAACTCTGGGGATTAAACAGAGTTGTGCAATACAGAGAAAGAAGCATTTTAAATATCATTTATCAAGATATATCTTGAAAAGACTGATTAAATAGAGAAAAATTATTGAGCACATAAAGGTATTTCTTTTAATGAGCTAATACATGCTACTGATAATAATAGCAACCATTTATTGTGCACCTGAAATATGCCAGGCACTGAACTTACTCATCCTACAACAACCCTGTTATGAAGGTATTATTAGTTCTCATTTTACAGATGAGGGAACATGTTAAGTTTCTCTCACAAGCTCATGGCTGTTAAGTGGCATATGGTCAGGATTTGAAGCTTTGTGCCTCCTCCTCCTCATGTGTCTTAAATGGGGTTGAATATTGAATAAAGTGTGTAAATGAGATTTTTATACTTTTTCTCTTAATTCAAATTAAGTACTTCTTAGGCACATTTCTATAGGTAAACTTAGAAATCAGATGTTAGAGAACTTGACTAGTTTCTTTGTGATTAGAATTACTCATGTAATTGAACCTGAGATGTTTCTTAAAGAGTTTTTTTTTTTTAAAACAGTGAAGATTACTCTCACCCTTTGTAGTTTTGGTATTCTTAGGATATTTATTTGCTGCTGGTTTTCTAGGATTGGGCAAGATGGAAACAGAAAAAAGAATTAGGATATTCTGAATTAAGGAAGGAGAAAGGGATAAAGGAGCAATGGCTGTGACCATTGTAAATGGACAGGAAAAAAAAAAAAACAGAAGGAAGTCTTGGAGACCAAAATGATGGGACTGTGCAAAATTGAATCAGGTGGTGCTTGGGAATCTGTATCAGAAAAGCTTGAGGGCACCAAGTTCTGAGGGCACCTCAGAACTCACCTTGGCTACTCATCCTCGCTTCTCGTCACTTACAAAGCTGTCTAGGGACATCAGGCTTCTATTTCCCTGACTACAGAAGGGAGACCACAAAGCAAAACCTGCATATTGATATATAAAAGTGTTATCAATCAGTTTTAACTGGTTTACCTTTATTATAGATTTTTACTTCGACTTACTATACTTTTTATGCAGTCTTAGTTATTATGGTTGTAAACTAATAGCTTTGGATGGAGGAAAATGAAGGGGAGAAGTGAGTGCCAAAAGCATCAGTCTGAAGATGTGTGTCCATATGGGGGCGGTTTTGTTTATGTGTATGTGTTTAATGTGTGCTTTTCTAGAGAGAAGATCCTTAGCTTTCATTAGATTCTTGAAGGGGGTTGCCACCACCCTGTTAAAAAAAACAACTTGAGGATCACTGGCCTGTAGGTGCTGTGTCCTGCATTACCATTTCCCTTTCATTCAAATTTGTAGTAAATTGGGACTTCCCTGGTGGCGCAGTGGATAAGAATCCGCCTGCCAATGCAGGGGACACGGGTTCGAGCCCTGGTCCGGGAAGATCCTACATGCCGCGGAGCAACTAAGCCCGTGCGCCACAACTACTGAGCCTGTGCTCTAGAGCCACAAGCCACAACTACTGAGCCCACGTGCCAAAACTACTGAAGCCTGCGTGCCTAGAGTCTGTGCTCCGCAACAAGAGAAGCCGCCGCAACGAGAAGCCCGTGCACCGCAACGAGAAGCCCGTGCACCGCAACGAAGAGTAGACCCCGCTCGCCGCAACTAGAGAAAGCCTGCGAGCAGCAACGAGTACCCAACGCAGGCAAAAATAAATGAATAAATTAAAAAAAATTTTTGTAGTAAATCTTTTCTCTTTTAGGGAATCATTGAGGTGTTGTTGGATTTCTGTTTATTGTCAATACTAGATGTGAGGGGAGTGCATTCTTTGAAACACCTCTTTCCTAAATCCTGGAAAAGGACAGAAGAATATGAAATAGAGCAAGGGATTTGAGGTGCCTCTTGATCCTCTAGTCCGCAAAAGAAGAAACTAGTGAGCTAATGAAGGACTAAGGGACCGAGGGAAACTGGGGCTAAATTTACGAAAATGTGGACTTCATAAGATTGTGCATTTCAGGGCTGTTTTCCTGTCCTCTTGGTTTGATTTTGCTCCTAGTTCAAATGTCTTTTCACACATCAGCAAAATTATAATTTATTTGGCAATTGAACAGCACTGCCAAAAGAATGCCTTGAGCTAAATAATTCTGGAGTCCTACCCAGCACTTTGTATTCAGTTAAGTGAAGTGGGTGGTTTTATAGAAAAGCTGTAGGTGTAGAAGAAATTACATAACTATTCTCTGCTTTACACAATTTATTTCTTTATATCTCTTGTATTAGTGTCAGAATTAGGAAGTAGATCTGCAGGATCATAGATGTCATTAAACTTTGGTTTTAACTTTTAAGGATAATTTTTTTTCAGTATCTAAAATTTTATCCTCTTAAGTATGTTAAATCCTCTAATAATTCTATAAATATTTCAGTATAATATATACATTATATATATTGTTAGATACATACCGAAATCCACATGCTGGGTTTTTGTTTTTCAAAGGATTATGTTTTCTTCTAAAAAATGTCTTTCATCTCTAGCAAACAATAAATTATGTCACAGAAAAGTATACACTTAAAAGATGTTTAATTGTGGATTTTACAAGTCCTTTTAAAATTTAGACTGTAGGGTATCATAAATTAAGGAAACTGGAATAATTAAAACATTTTGAGTTAGTGTGTATAACATCTATTGTACATATTCCAGATCTTGTGTACGTGGCTTATTCCCTCCTTAATTCCTTAATTTTATTATTTAAAAAATACTAATTTGTTGAAACTTGCTACATATGCTCAGTCTAAAACAGTAAGTTTTGTGAGTTTATTTAATTCTGATTATCCAACTCTGAAATAGATGACACGGCTCATAGAGAAGGGGAATGCATTCCCCTCTAATGGTTTGGAAGTGCATTTAAATCTAATTTTAACATACTTATAGCAAGGCATGCAGTTTTTGTTTTTGGTATGCGGGGCCTCTCACTGTTGTGGCCTCTCCCGTTGCGGAGCACAGGCTCGGGACACACAGGCTCAGCGGCCATGGCTCACGGGTCCAGCCGCTCCGCGGCATGTGGGATCTTTCCGGACTGGGGCACGAACCCGTGTCCCCAGCATCGGCAGGCGGACTCTCAACCACTGCGCCACCAGGGAAGCCCCCAAGGCATGCAGTTTTATAAAGCCACACTTTGCACTAAATTGAGCCTTAATGAACTGTGTGTTTATCATTATTTTTTGCAGATAATCACCTCTCTTTGTCCCATGTATGGCAGTCGATTTGGTTATGCCCTTTCCAATGGCACAGTTGGAGTTTATGACAAAACAGCCCGATACTGGAGAATTAAAGTTAGTATGATTAAGCCTCTGAGATTCAGGGATTTTATACTTATTGAGAGACTTATGTACTAATTGTTGAAATTCCTTTTCAGTCCAAAAACCATGCCATGAGCATTCATGCTTTTGACCTTAATTCTGATGGAGTGTGTGAACTGATAACCGGTTGGTCCAATGGGAAGGTAAGTTTAAACAGAGTTCAAGTATGATTTACAGTAATAATTGTCTGAGATACATTGGCTGTATGACTCAGCAGTAACACGAGAATATAAACTTGAGTTCCTTGGCTGTGCTTTCAAATGTAACTTTATAATCTTCCCATGTATTTTTATTCTTGCTCTAGTTATCAACACTGCAGAGTGAGTGAGTGTCCTTTCCGTCTCATAAGCGCTATTTGGGGGAAGGTTCTTTAGGAAGAACCTTCTCTAGGAAGGTTCTTTCTAAATCTCTTCCTTGAAGAAATGAGAATCAGGTTGATCCTAAGCATAAGCACGTTAAAAAAAAAAAAGGGTTTTTAATAAGCTAATAGTGAACTGTGTATAGCTCTTTTCTAGTAAATCTTCAAGTCTGACTAAAAACAGAATTAATGGGAAGAATTATGTTAGCATATTGTTTTCTGAGCTAGAACTTCAAAATAGAATTTTTTTGCTTCTCTCCTTTTTTAACTTCAAATCAGAATTTTCTACAGTCTTTTGGCAAGTCAGGATTATCTTGTTAGCAACTGCTTCAGTAGCTGTCAGATCTCCATGGATACCATTTGCCCTAGCTCTTTCATCTGTCAGTGCCGATTGCCTGGAGGAGATCAGCTAATTCTATCTTCTTTGATTTTTCTTTACTTTTGGCCAGTGCCTTGTAACCTTCCTTTGGTGTTGTGTGAAAAACAGATTCTAAAAAACTGTTACGTTGGTTGCTACTTCTCCACTTGGTTTTGTCTTTGGTAGTGGATGTTAAAAATGATAAAAGAAGACCATGTAGTTGCTTATTAAGAAACTGGAAAATCCATAAAGGGGACCCTGTTCTGGAGGAATATAAATTATTATGGTTGATTCGAGAATTAGAAACTACTTGACTTGAGAAGTTATCAAAAGTAACCTTCAGATCTGACTCTGGACCTAGATGTTTTTCTCGTTAAATGCTTTCAAAATTTTAAGAAATTTCTATTATATAATCTGTTGTAGGGCATAAAAAAGATAAGAAAACTATACACTTCACTATATAAGTAGAAAAGTTGATATCTGCACTTAACAGAAATAGCATTGAAAGGAAAATATACAGATCCAACAGGTGAATATAGGTACAAAATTACTAAATTAACTGCGACTAGTCAACTGACTTTTTCTTTAGTAGGTCATTTGTTGAGTTGGAGGCTTATCTTCTCTTCCAAGGCAAAACCTTCATGTTGGATAAAGCAAAAGAATAGAAAATCCACAGAAATATAAATTCGTAGTCCTGTTTCTTAGTTAGCAAATGAACCCTCTTGTTTGCTAAATATTGTGGAAATGCAATGCCGAAGGCCATGGAGTAGTGAGAAAGAAGCAAGTTCAGTTCAATCTGAGTTCGAGCGTTCTGTTACTGTGCGAAGAGCTTTGGTTAATACGGGCCATTCATTACCTTACAGGCTTTAGCGTCCATAATTTTCAGCCTTAACTGATGTTGTTATTAAGAGCATGGTATTCTTCAGACAAGGGGTAGGAACTAGTAGTAAGCTATGACCTAAATTAGTGTTTTTCATTGCTAAGTTTTGCCCAGAAGGATGTTTATGAAAAGACAGAAATAGTGGTCACTGAGATGCTTGCCCTATTAGATTTTCTGTAGCTAGGCTTTTATTAATATAATGCATATGTTTTTGCTTAGAACAAAGTCATCATTTTAAGTGGTTATCCTTCATTGTCGTTCTGAGATGCTTTTGTTTCTGATGGGTTGGTTATTTGCCTCCCTTGGGAAGAGGAGACTTAGAGGATAGTAGGGCTCTCTGAGGTGTCTCAGTAGTGTATGTGGGAGAGGGACTCTTTTTTTAAAAAATATTTATTTATTTATTTGGCTGCACCAGATCTTAGTTGCAGCATACGGGCTCTTAGTTGCGGCATGTGGGATCTTAGTTCCCTGACCAGGGATCGAACCCGGGCCCCCTGCATTGAGACCACCAAACCACCAGAGAAGTCCCGGAAGAGGGACTCTTAAACAGGGCTATTACAAAAGGTTATATGGTGGAAGATTGGGCTAGGTTGGCATTTTTCAAACTTTAGCTATAACTATATTGTATACATTTACATATAGTAAAGATAAAATTTGTATATAGAGCTAACATGTCTTGTATGCCTCTATGTGCCAGGCCCTGTTCTGAGTGCTTACCACGTGTTAATTCCTTTAGGCGTCATTACACCTCTGAGGTGTGGATACAGTTATTTTCCTCATGTTCTTATTATTGATCTCCAGATCAATCAGTTATTGACCTCCAGATGAGGAGGCCAAGCACAGAATGGTTAAGAGACTTGTCCAAGATCCCACAGGCAAAAAAAGCCCCCAGTGGCAAAGCTGGAATTCAGACCCACGCAGTTTGGACTTTTGCACTGTCCTGTATATTCTAAATGTACTGCCTCTCAGGCAACCCACTTCTTCAAAGGAAGTACTATGTGCAGGCCAGTATGTAAAACAGCTTTTACTTAATAAGAAAAAGAAAACAGGCCCCTTGGCCCTGATGGTCGTAGGTACGTCCTGAGAAGCCACAGAGCCCCATGGAATACTCTTGAAAACTTCTAGACCATAGCTGACTTTAAAGCTGATTCAACTTTAAAATTTTGTGTTATTTTTAAAAAACTGTAGCATAAGCTATTTTTCAAGTTCTTGTTTTATTTTTAGGTTGATGCTCGAAGTGACCGAACTGGGGAGGTCATCTTTAAGGACAACTTTTCTTCTGCAGTTGCTGGTGTGGTGGAGGGAGATTACCGGATGGATGGCCACATACAGTTAATCTGCTGCTCGGTGGATGGGGAAAGTAAATCGGGACAGGAAAAATCCTTGAAAAGTCAGATTTTGATTTGGGTCCGAATACCGGGAAATTCCACTATAAAGTGTGTGTGTTGATATCCTTTCATCCTAATAAATTCACCTAAGTTGGGGAAATGAAAACTTAGCTTTTAAGAACAGGTAATTGATGACTTAAAAGTAGACCTGGCTGTACCTGGGCTTATCCCTCAGTCTGGTGAGTGTTGTTTCCTCTTGTCAGTCCGGGGCTACCTGCCAGGCACGGCTGAGGTGAGAGGGAACCTCATGGACACCAGCGTAGAGCAGGACCTGATCCGAGAGCTGAGTCAGAAAAAGCAGAACCTGTTGCTGGAGCTCCGTAACTATGAGGACAATGCCAAGGTAGGTCCTAATGTGGAGGGCCCATGGGAGTCTGAGAAGTTGAGAATGACCAGGAGGATTGGCAGCTGTGAAAGAAGAGTTTCAGCGTCTGCCACGGTGTGGGCTCCCCCTCCCCGCTGGTGGAAGCCCAGATGGTTTGCCTTTTTGCTAGTGTCAGAATGAAGAGGGTGTGTATCCTTTAACCTAGAAATTCCACTGCTGGGCAGCTAAACTATGGAAATATTTGCGTGAGTGTTCAGAGACATTTACTGCAGCACTATTTGTAGCAGGGAACAGTTGGAAGCAACTTAACTTTTGATCAGTAGTAGGGACTGTGGGCTGGGGAATATTAAGCAGCCCAAAAGAATGAAGTATATATATGGGGACTGATATGGAAGGGTATCTGTGGTATTACTGAATGAAAGGAAGCGAGAACAATATGTATAGAGTAACTTATCTTTTTCAACAACAAATAACATAAAAATTGACAACTGCAGAAGCTCTGTGTGTGCGTGCGTGTGTGTGCACGCGTGCGTGTGTGTGCACGCGTGCGTGTGTGTGCACGCGTGCGTGTGTGTGCACGCGTGCGCGCGCATGTGTGTATATGTACATGTATGTACCAAACTGGCTGGAGGATGAGCTGGGGAGTAGGATTTTAATTTGTCCCATGATGCATAACTGTATTTGAATTTGCTATACTAAGTGAATTTCTTTAGTTACTAAAAGAAATGCAGACAAATGTAAAAGACATGCTGGGGGACACTGGACCCTAACCACAGGAAGGGATGAGAGTATTTTCCTTCGGGGAAAAAGCCAGGTTAGAGTGAGAGCACTAATGAGGTGAGTCCTCTGAAGTCTAAAGAATCAGGTGAATAAGATGGTGGGGGATCTGTCTTCTGAAGCTAAATAGCCATGTTATTTAAAATTAACATGAGTTCACTGTTCCGGTGGCTGAGCTGGAAGTGGGTGGGGCGTTTTGCAGGCCGAACTGAGCAGTCCACTGAATGAGGCTGATGGGCATCGGGGCATCATCCCGGCCAACACCAAGCTCCACACTGCCCTCTCCATCAATCTGGGGAGCGAGGCGCAGGCTGCCCATGCAGAGTTGTGCATTTCCACTTCTAATGGTAAGTTGTTACTTGGAGCTGGTGTGTTGGCACCTGTGCCATCTTGGAGTGGTTCTTGGACTGCTGTCTTCTCTCTTCCCTGCAGACACCATCATCCGAGCAGTATTGATTTTTGCAGAGGGAATTTTTCTAGGCGAAAGCCACGTGGTGCATCCCAGCATTCACAACCTTTCCAGCTCCATCCGCATCCCAATTACACCTCCCAAAGATGTCCCTGTGGATCTGCACTTGAAAACCTTCGTGGGCTACAGGAGCAGGTGACCCTTTGCAAGTCACAGTTCATTTCCAGAGAGCAGTTCGAGAGCAAAATGTGTAGATTTCCCATTATGTCATGGATTCTGTGGGGCCGGAGAAGCCGTTTCCCATTATGTCATGGATTCTGTGGGGCCGGAGAAGCCGTTTCCCATTATGTCATGGATTCTGTGGGGCCGGAGAAGCCGTTTAATGGTTCTTCCCACCCAGGCAGGGTTTCCTGTGACCTCTTATTTCTCTAATTTGAAATCTTTCAAAAAAAAAAATAACGAGTATATGAGTTTAAGATGGTTATTTCTGGTTTTAGTCAGGTGATCTCATATTCACAAAAGTTCCAAAAATACATTTAAAGGATGAGTTAGTTTTGGCCACTAAGACTACAAGGTTAGGTTGCACCTTTACATGAGAGTCATATGTAACCTCAGCTAGTGAAAGAAAACCACTAGATTTTTGGAAGATAAAAACCTTGTCACGTTCCTTTTAGAGTGTTTTAAACCCTTGGTGCAGGCGTGTATTGGGTTGGCCAAAAAGTTCGTTCGGGGTTTTCCGTAACATCTTACGAATGAACTTTTTGGCCACAGACTCACGATGTCACTAAACCCCAAACACCATTACGTATGGGACTTTAACCCTCAAGTCTGTTTTGGGCAGGGGGAATTTCTTTATTGAAACCCTTAAATGTCAGCTTGATGACCTGGTAGTGACGTTACATTTATTTTCTGGGCCTTGCCCTTTGAAATAAATTCTACATAAACAGTTCTCTTGTGTTCCGTTGGTTGGCCACAGCACCCAGTTTCATGTGTTTGAGTTGACAAGACAACTCCCCCGTTTCTCCATGTATGCGCTGACCAGCCCGGACTCTGCCAGTGAGCCGCTCAGTTATGTCAACTTTATCATCGCAGAACGGGCACAGAGGGTGAGTATCTGGCTTTTCTCTTTCAACACTTTTACACTTTAGAATCCTTTGGATGTTTTTTTGTAGAAAGGGGGAAATTACATGAATGTGTTATTTGGTAGCAGTAAATATGACATGAAAGGGTTATGTAGCCTGGAGTTGGATTGTTTATAACCTGTACCAAAAATGTTGCTAAAATATCTTCTCCCATTTTGAAAAATTATTCAAAAATATTTATTTTTGATAATTCAGAAATATTTATTTCGAATAATTTATTAGTAATAATTAATAATTATTAATAATTTATTACCTACACATCCTTAGTCACAGGTGAATTCTTCCCAGTTTTCAATTCCTCTCTTTCTTATAGTCTTAGTGTGGTTGGATCTAGTGTTCCAAGAGGAGCGTGCATCAGAATGGAAAGAGAGTGGGGACTTGGAAACGGGAACATTTTTGGGGTTCAAGTGCTACCTTAACTAGTAAATTTTTAGCGATCTTATGGAATTCCCCTCAACAGTCTGAGCCCCAGTTTTCTTATCTGTAGGTGAGGATAGTCTTACCTCACAAGGGGGCCCCTGAGGATTACATAATTGGTATAACAGCATTTTGTAAAGTTTAAAGGACTAATACCTGTGGATTTTAACATTGGCTGGACTTTGGAATTCTCAGGGAGGATTTTAATCATGTAGATTCTCAGGCCCCTTCCTGGCCTGTGAAACAGGAAACTCTACAGGTGGCCCCTTCCAAAAGGCCTCACAGGTGGATCTTATGTGGAACCTGTGTTGCAAACCACTGTAAAGTATTATTTATATTAAAATTAATTCTTTACTGATAGTGTGGATGTATCTCTGTGTTTGTGCTGTATGTGTGCAAACTTCATTTAAATTTTTTAAAGAGTGGAATGGAATGATTTTAAGCAGGATATAGCCACAGAAGAGCTACCATGTAAACAGAATTACCCTCATACCTGAATCATTTCCACATTGCATATAAGATTATGTCTAAGTAGAAAATGCTATAAAATTACGCATGCTGTGGGACCACACATAATTATGAACGTTACTTAAGAACATGCATAGGGTGGGAAAAAGGAGTGTGAATAGTGTTTTCTTGGTGGGGGTGAAGTATAATTCTTTGTTTTTTGTTTGTTTGTTTTGTTTTGTTTTTCCAAGGAGTAAAACTAGAAAGCAGGATAACTCTTAATAATGACTGTACTTTCAAAATGGAAATTCATTTCATCCTGTTCATCTTTAAGGTTTTCATGTGGCTCAACCAGAACTTTCTGTTACCAGAGGACACTAACATTCAGAATGTTCCATTTCAAGTATGTTTCACATCCTTACGGAATGGTGGCCAGCTGTGTATAAAAATAAAACTTAGTGGAGAGGTAATTTTTACTGTCACGGGCACAGATTTCTCACATAACATTTAACGTTCAGTGTAAAGTGAGGCAGGTGAAACCAATCTGAAGGTCATAAAACTACGTGTTTCAGCCTAGTCTGTTAGTGTTATCATCTCTGACACGGGCGTATAATCTAGAACAGTGGTTTTCTGCCTCTCTCCCCCCTTCCCTTCACCCATTCCTTGCCTTATTTGGGACGGTTAGGAATACGGAGGAGGACAAAACATTTTCCCTGTCTGAATGACCTTGTTGTTCAGTTTATAAGGCAAGAGGATTGATTTTTTTTGGCCTGCTGCTAGAAATAATTAATGTGGTTTGTAATTTCCTTGAGGGCTAGACCTTATCTTTATTTATCACCACATATACATTTATGTTCAATAAATGTGCTAGATATGGGGAATTTCAGGTAGTTCCAGCCAAGTTTGTCTTTAATGTCCAAGGATGCTAACTTGTCTTTTTTTCTTTGGATAGATCACTATAAATACTGATGACATTGATTTGGCTGGTGATATCATCCAGTCGATGGCATCATTTTTTGCTATTGAGGACCTTCAGGTAGAAGCCGATTTCCCTGTCTATTTCGAGGAATTACGAAAGGTGCTAGTTAAGGTGAGGGCACCTGGTGGGTGCATTTGAGAGAACATTGTGGTCTAATAATGTTTGAAATATTTCTTTTAAATTAGTGGTACTACAAATGTACATATGTTACATGATAGTCATGTTTTAAAGAACTTTTGAAAATTCTTAAAATAAAAATTTAGCTAGTATTGGAGAGTTTCATGAGTTAAAAAGATATCTTTTATAAAAGTGAGTGGTTAGCTCTTGCACCCTGCTTTCTGTTTGGTTTGGAGGGACACTTTAAAAACAATAAGTGAACATTTTCCTTTGCTAGCCTTTCATCTTATCTGTTGTATCTACTTTGCTTTTTGGTTTAGTGCTTTCCAAGAACCCAAAATCAAAAAAGAAAAGGATTGTGATTTGTCCCCACTTATAACAACATCCCTACCCCAGATCTCTAAAATGTTAATATTTGTGTTGCTTGGGCTCACGCTGCTAAGACGTGGGTAAGATTCACATCGAATGTCATTTTGAGTGTTGGGGGCAGCACAGGAGGAGATGAAACCCGGGAGATAGTTAAGATGGGGCAAGTGAACAGCAGAAAGAAAAGGGCGGGGCTCCCCTGGTGGCGCAGTGGTTAAGAATTCGCCTGCCAATGCAGGGGACATGGGTTTGAGCCCTGGTCCGGGAAGATCCCACATGCCGCGGAGCAACTAAGCCCGTGCGCCACAACTGCTGAGCCTGCGCTCTAGAGCCGCGAGCCACAACTGCTGTGCCCATGTGCCACAACTACTGAAGCCTGCCCGCTTAGAGCCCGTGCTCCACAGCGAGAGAAGCCACCACAATGAGAAGCCCATGCACCGCAGCGAGGAGTGGCCTCCGCTCGCCGCAACTAGAGAAAGCCTGCGTGCAGCAATGAAGACCCAACACAGCCAAAAATAAAATTAATTAATTAAATAAAAAAGAAATAAAAGGGCCTCGGTATATAATACATAGCGTCTTTTCAATTTATCTAGCTTTCAAGACGCTTGTGAGGCTTTTTTTTTTTTTTTGGCCGTACGCGGGCCTCACACTGTTGTGGCCTCTCCCATTGTGGAGCACAGCCTCCGGACACGCAGGCTCAGCGGCCATGGCTTACGGGCCCAGCCGCTCCACGGCATGTGGGATCTTCCCAGACCGGGGCACGAACCCGTGTCCCCTGCATCGGCAGGCGGACTCTCAACCACTGCGCCACCAGGGAAGCCCTGTGAGGCTTTTTTTTTTTTTTTTTGGCCACCATGTGGCATGCGGGATCTTAGTTCCCTGATCAGGGCTCAAACCTATAGCTCCTGCAGTGGAAGCTCAGAGTCTTAGCCACTGGACTGCCAGGGAAGTCACTGTGAGGTCTTTCTAATTCCTGGCTGTTCATGGTCTCCAGGTGGATGAATATCACTCAGTGCATCAGAAGCTCAGTGCTGACATGGCTGATAATTCTAATCTGATCCGAAGTTTGCTGGTTCGAGCTGAGGATGCTCGTCTGATGAGGGACATGTGAGTATTTACCATGGCTAGGACAGGTACGTGGTTGAAAGCATCAGCGATATGGAGTAACATCTCTCAGATGCTACTAGTAGGAGTGTAAATAGGTACAGAGACTTTGGAAGGTAACTTGGCATCATCAGTAAAGTTGAAAATGTGCACACCCTATGACCCAGCAATTCTCCTGGTTTATAACCTTGAGAACCTTGTGCATATAAACCAGGATATTAGTTCAAGAATGTTCATAAAGGCGTCGTTCATACGAACCCCAAAGTGGAAACAATCCGTACTAATATAACTGATAAATTATGATATATCTGTACACTGGAATACTACATGCAATGAGAATGCACGTATCTGGATGACATGTAACAACATGGACAAATCTTACAAACATAATGGAGATTGAAACAAGTAAGACTCAAAAGAATATGTACAAAATGCTTTCATTTATTTAGTTTGGAAACAGACAAAACTAAGCTATATCTTGGGAAGCATACATAGATGATAAAAATATAAAGAAATACAGGGAAGAGATTATCATTCAAGATAGTATATTCTCCTTGGGGAGGAGGGGACTCTATTCAGAGAGAACACATTGGGAAGCTTCTTGAATGTTGGCAATGTCCTATTTCTTGACCTAGTTAACAAGCATTTGTTTTGTGAGTTTTTCTGAATGTGTATTAAAATATATTTATTTATATATTTTTAAATTTTTTAAACTTTTGGCTGCATCAGGTCTTAGTTGCGGCACGCAGGATCTTCGTTGAAGCATGTGGGATCTTTCGTTGTGGCGCTCGGGCTTCTCTCTAGTTGTGGTGCGCGGGCTCCAGAGCACGTGGGCTCTGTAGTCTGCAGCATGCGGGCTCTCTAGTTGAGACGCGCGGGTTCAGTAGTTGTGGTGTGCGGGCTTAGTTGCCCCGTGGCATGTGGCATCTTAGTTACCTGACCAGGGATCAAACCCATGTCCCCTACATTGGAAGGCAGATTCTTTACCACTGGATCACTGGGGAAGTCCCTGAATATGTATTATATTTTAGAATAAAAAGTTAAAAACAGGGGCTTCCCTGGTGGCGCAGTGGTTGAGGGTCCGCCTGCCGATGCAGGGGACACGGGTTCGTGCCCCGGTCCGGGAGGATCCCACATGCCACGAAGCGGCTGGGCCCGTGAGCCATGGCCGCTGAGCCTGCGCGTCCGGAGCCTGTGCTCCACAATGGGAGAGGCCACAACAGTGAGAGGCCTGCGTACCGCAAAAAAAAAAAAAAAAAAGTTAAAAACAAATTTGTGCACGTCTGGCTTCTTGCTAAGATGCAAAATTTATCTCGGCAATAAAATGTACTGAGGTGGATTCAGTAAAATAGTTCACCAATGATAGGTGAAGTTTATGTGTGCATTTTAGAGGCAAGAGTTCGCCTAAGGTGCTGCTTGTTTTTTCTGAAAGGCCTGAATCATTAGCAGATAGTTAAAATGGTCTTGCTCAGAAGTAAGTGATTTCTGAAAGTTATATTGTTGAAGATTTCAAACACAAAAGTAGATTGAATTATATAATGATTTCCTCTATAGCAGCTACTTAGCTTCAGTAGTCATCAACTAAGGGCTCATCTTGTTTCATCTCCACATTCACCTTCTTCCTCTTCTAGGTACTGTATTATTTTGAAGCAAATTCCAGACATCATATAATTTTAGCCACAGATATTTCAATGAACCTTTAAAAAACAATAACCACAATACCATTATCACACTTAGAAAAATGTAAAATAATTTCTTAATATCACAAAATATCTAGTCGGTGTTTAAAATTACCGCAGTTGTCTCAAATGTATGTGTGTGTGTTTGGTGTTTTGTTTTGTTCAAATCAAGATTCAAAGACCAAAGACCATGCATTGAATTTGGTTGATAAATCTCTTTTAATCCATATGTTTGCTTGCTCACTTTTTCTCCTAACTCTCTCCTTCTTCTGTAGTTTCCCACCTTGGATTTTGTTGATTGTATCCTGTGGTAATGTTTAGTATTATTCTTCTGTCCCCTATATTTCTGTGAAAATGGTAGTTAGATACAGAGGATTGATCAGATTCAGGTTCAGTTTTTTAGCAAGAATGCTTCATAAGTGGTGCTGTGTGCTTCTGTGAGGATGCATGTAACGTCTGGCTGTCTCTTTTTATTATGTTATCAGCTGTTGATCACTGCTGAAATATTTCTTCTGGGGTTTGCAAAATAGTGATATTTTAATTGTTATTTTTTCTTTGTAAATTGGCTGAAGTACTTCTATAAAGAGTAACATTCTCTCATGAATTAATGAATTATTTGGTTCCCTGAGGTACAGTTTGTACTGGAATGACACACTCTCAGCTTTAAAATAATGAGTTGGTTCCCTAGCATCTCCAAGTTGACCAATGAGATTTTTAAACTCCTATTAACATTTTTAATGTGCTTCAGGCCATTTCAGTTATTCTTTATGGTGGCTCAGTTGTCCTGTCTTTGGCCAGTAGAAGCCTTTTCAGGTTGGCTGCAGTTATCAATACCTTTGGACAGACCTATTAGTTTCATTAGTTTGTTTTCTTGTACAAGATTTTTTAGGCTTATCTGGTATATATCCTCTTCTGAATCTGGAATCAGCTATTTCTTCAATCCTGGTCCTTTATAGTGGGAAATGGAGATCACAGTCTGAGCATTAGAGATGCTCATTGCTACTGGGTTGGATATTGATTTGAGACCTTTTCCACAGATAAAGCTAGGTAATGTATATATTTTTTTCAGTGAGCAAATATATCATGAATTCATACTATTTCCAATTCAAATTTATGAATACAGGCTCTTAATTTTGATGTTAACGGGGTATCTCTTCTCTCACAGTGGAAATCATGTCTCTAACCACTGTCAACATAACTATTGGCTTTATCTTATGGTACACACACAACATTTAAGGATAGTACCAACATTACTGTCAACAATATGATTGCCGAAAATGGTGTAAGACTTTTTTTCTAGTTCTTTGTGTCTTTAGAGTGTGTTCTAGTAGGGAGTTTTAGTCAAATGACTATATTTTAAAGTCATTTGAAATAATTCCTCTTTTTTTGGTCATGCTACAAGTGTGATATACAGTTAGATTCATTTGGTTCATTTTGCTGTCAATCTTAGGGGACTGACATTTTTTCCTTTTTGGTTTGATTTTATTACATATTTATTAAAACCTTATATGGGGGCTTCCCTGGTGGTGCTGTGATTGAGAGCCCGCCTGCCGATGCAGGGGACACGGGTTCGTGCCCCAGTCCGGGAAGATCCCACATGCTGCGGAGCAGCTGGGCCTGTAAGCCATGGCCGCTGAGCCTGCGCATCTGGAGCCTGTGCTCCGCAACGGGAGAGGCCACAATAGTGAGAGGCCCACGTACCGCAAAAAAAACACACAAAACAAACAAACAAAACCTTATATGGGTCCAAAGTTGGCCCTATAAAACATGTGCAGAAAAGTCTAACTTCTCTTTCCCGTCACCTCCATCCTGTTTCCTCCCTTTCACTATAAATAACCAATCAAAAATTTAAATATACATACACACATCTCCTCACATGGTAAGTAAATCATAGCAAATTACTCTTCTCCACCTTGCTTTTTTTTTTTTTTTTTTTTTTTTTTTTTTTTTTTTTGGTACGCAGGCCTCTCACTGTTGTGGCCTCTCCCGTTGTGGTGCACAGGCTCCGGACGCGCAGGCTCAGCGGCCATGGCTCACGGGCCCAGCCGCTCCGCGACATGTGGGATCTTCCCGGACCGGGGCATGAACCCGTGTCCCCTGCATTGGCAGGTGGAATCTCAACCACTGCGCCACCAGGGAAGCCCTCCACCTTAATTTTTACACTTAAAAATGTATCTTGGAGTTCATTCCACAGTAGTACACAGAGAGACTTCTCATTTGTTTTTACAGCTGCACAGTACTCTATTCTCTGGATGTTTATTCAGCTAGTTCTCCACATTTGGGTTGCTCTTCTGCTATTATATTGCAGTGAATAATTTCGTTACATAAATCTTTTCATATTTTTACTCAGGTATCTTTGGGGAAAAGTTCTAAAATGGGATTGCTGGGGAAAATGATAAAATGTGTATACAGTTTTGCAAGATTTTGCCAAATTCCCCTCCATAGCTGTCAAATCATTTTGCATTCTCCTGAGAGTGCCTGTTTCCCTTAGTCTTGTCAATGGAGTATGTTGGCAAACTCTTGGATACTTACCAATTCAGTGGGTGAGAAATGGTCTCATTGTTGTTTTAATTTTCATTTATTATGAGCAGTATTGAGCATCTTTTCATTATTTTAAGGGCTTATTTGCGTTTCTTTTGGTGTGTAAATTCTTTCTTTTTTTTTTGGCCATAGCAGGCAGCATGAGGGAACTTAGTTCCCCAACCGAGGATCAACCCGTGCCCCCTGCAGTGGACGCTTGGAGTCCTAACCACTGGACTGCCAGGGAATTCCTTGTAAATTGTTTATTTCTTTAGCCTATTTAGATTTTTGGTTTTGCTCATGAAAGCTTTTACAATTTTTTATGTAGTCAGATTGATCCATCTTTTCCTTGGTACTTCTACATTTTGAGTTCTAGTTACAAAAGTTTCCTTACTTCCCATTTGTAGAGAAATTCTTTTAGTATTTTGTATATTTACATTTAAGTCTGTTACAGTTGGAGTTTATCCTGGTGTTCATTGTAAGTTATAAATTCAGTTTTATCTTTTTCTATGTGACTGTCACATTGTTTCAGTAATACTACTTTAAAAGCCTGTTTTCCCACTGATTTGAGATGCTGCCTTTATAATAATACAATGTATTTCCATATGCAGTGGGTCTATTTCTGGATTTTCTATATTGCTCTATCTGTCCGACTTGTCTCTTCATTTGACAGTGCGATTCTTTTCTTAAAAATGCTTTGTTTTATGTCTTAAAATTTTCTTAAAATTTTTCTTAAAGTTTTTCTTAAAATTTTTCTTAAAAATGCTTGTGTTTTAATGTCTGGTATGGCTAGGTGCCCCTCTCCCAACCCTTATGCTCTTCTTTTTCATGGTTTTTCCGGGCTACTCATGCTTCTTTGTTCTGTGAACTTTATCAGTTATTTTAGCTCCAGAAAAAAGTAGGTAGTTTTACTGGGATCACATTAAATTTATTAACTTAGGAAGAATTGACATTGTTACAGTGATGTTCAGTCTTACTAAGAATGTGGTATGTCTTTATATTTTGTTCAAGGCATGTTTATGTGTTTCAGGAGTTTTATGGTTTTGTTCTTGTAGGTATCAGACATTACTTGTCAAGTTTAGGTGTAGGTATTTTCTTTTTGCAATTGTAAATAGGCTCGCTCTTCCACATTGTATCTTCTAACTGGTTTTTTGTTTGTCTATATGAACACTTGATTTTTCTATGTTGATTTTGTAGTCTACTACTTTACTGAATTATCTTATAGTTTAGTTTTTCCAGAGATACACTGTATTATTTGTAAATTGAGATAGTTTTACCTCTTTCCAGTTCATTTTCTTCCAGTTGTTTTCTCTGAGGTATATAAGATTTTTGCTTTTTTTGCCAACTTTATCTATAGAGCTCCTTTTTTTCTCTCTCTGGCTTTTTTTTTTTTAAGTGAAAGAGATGTTGCTGGCTTTAGGCATTTGACTGTGCTAAACTGGAGAGAGGTGACCAGCAACCTCTAAATTCCTTTTTTCTTGATTTATTTATATTTCATTTCGAGACTATCAAATATACATTGTATTTTTTAAAGCCAGGTTAGTTGATATATAATTTATAATATACATGTAGATAATTCACCCTTTTTAGGTTTACAGTTCAATAAAATTGGGGAAATTTATACTACCAGAATCAAGTACCTCTCCTAACGTCCAGGCCCTGGCAGCCACTGATCTAATTTCTCTTCCTATAGTTTTACCTTTTCCTAAATGTCATATAAATGGAATCATACAAATATATATAGCCTTTTGGGTCTGGCTTCTTTCACTTACCATAATGCCTTTGAGATTCATCCATATCGTCGCAAGTTATCAGTAGTTCATTCCTTATTATTGCTGAATAGTATTCTATTGTATGGATATCCATACTTTGTGTATCCATTCACCAATTAATTGACATTTGGGTTGTTTCCAGACTTTGGTGATTGAGAATAAAGCTGCTATAAACGTTTGCATACAGGTTTTTTGCAGACATATTTTCATTTCTTTTGGGTGAAATGTGGCATAATGTGATTGCTGTGTTGTATAGTAAGTATATGTTTAACTTTACAAGAAACTGTCAGTATTAATCTGAAGCTTGGAAGATAGCCTATCACCTTACTCACTTTTCCCCACCCCTTATATCATGGGCATGAAAATTCTTGGTTCCTAAGTTCAAACAAACCATGGATCAATAACCAAGGAAGGCCACTTGTCTTCCATTTATTTGGAAGAAGCAGAGTATTTCATAGAAAATTCTCAATGTTTTCAAAGCAGACTTTAGCAGTTACCCTGTTTTAATGACAATACAGATAAAAATCTGGTTTGTTCCTTTTTTTAATGTCTAAGAAGTTTGCAGGTCTTTTCATTTAAGCCTGCCATACTGAGGTACAGTGGTGTTAAATTTCTCTTGATGTACACAGGAGAACAATGAAGAATCGCTATATGGAACTATATGACCTTAATAAAGACTTGCTCAATGGATATAAAATTCGCTCTAACAATCACACAGAGCTGTTGGGAAGCCTCAAAGCAGTAAATCAAGCGATTCAAAGAGCAGGTCGTCTACGTGGTAAGTCTCTGTTTGTAGCACTGTATTTCGTCTGTAATTTTGGGGTGAGAACCATTGAAGATGGTGGTAGCTTCAAGAATTCGTATCAGGGCTTGTATCTATAAAGATGCCTTTCATACTGAAGTTAGCACCGTTCACTTGAGTTGCAGTCAGCCTATTGTTTGGCTTTAGTCTGCAGACTTCAGAGGGAAAGAACACTTTCAGCATCTTTTCTTAGATCTTGCTGCATCCTCTAAAGAAAAACCTAGTGACATATACTCAAGAGGAAAGCCTTAAATACTCCTATTAGAAAAAAATAAAAAAGACTGAAAATTAATGAGTTAAGTGTCCAACTTAAAATTTACAAAAAGAACAACAGAGTAAACCAAAGGAAGCAGAAATATCAGCCAGAGATTTATACTTGGAATCTGCTGTTTTGGGTCAGTGCTTTGACCTCCTTTTATAGAAAAGGATCAAAGCTCATATCCACTTAGCAAAGATTATTTCTAAAACTGACTCTTGGTTTCTAGGTGTGAGATAGTTTCTAAGCTTGGTTTGTGTTTGTGATAAAGTCCCTTACAAGGGTATGTATCTTTTTTAGGGAATGGTAAGATAAATTGGTTAAATTTGTACTTACCTATAACTCTTTTCTACCCTAGTTTTATGTTGTTTTTATAGATAGCCTCTGATTCATAATTTCACTTTTAATAATCTTTTGCCTCATATGTATTTGATGTTTCTTCTCTTACAGTTGGAAAACCAAAGAACCAGGTGATCACTGCTTGTCGGGATGCGATTCGAAGCAACAACATCAACACGCTGTTCCGAATCATGCGGGTGGGGACAGCTTCTTCATAGGAGAGGAAAGAATAGGTAACTAGGTTGCTAGAAGGGGTTTCTCCTTAAACTTCTAGGCTGGTTTGCTTTGGATCACATCCCGGTGAACCCAAGGTGCTGAGAGCGAAAACCACCTTGGTGAGTTGTACAAATGAAAGACAAAGCATTGCATCTGAAAAGTGTATTCACTTTCTTTTTTTTAAAAATCAGTAGTACTGTTGCAGAATACACTACGTTTGTATGGAGGGAAATGAATACTTTTGAAACATTAGGGCTTCAAAGTCCAGTTTTTCTGTATATATGTAAAGTCAGTGTGTAGATGCATCTTTTTTCTTGAAATTGTAATTAAAGTAGATTATCTACTTTTTCATTAAAATTTAAAGGTGTTGCACTATGTGTTTACTGATTGTAAAATCACCACATCAGAATTGCAGAAAACCATTTGTGTTACGTGGAGAAAAACAAAAATATGGACATTCAATTTGTGCCCCTTTTTTTTAAACCTCACGTCATTTTATTGAATATATACTTATTAAGAACTTACTTTACAGTAGGAATGTTCTAGACTTTGGTCCAAAGATGGGCCATATATATAATTCTCTGTATAACAAAAAAAGTTTGGAATTTTCAGAGCTGAATGTGGAGAAGTGAGAGTGAAGTCTAATGCAATTATGGAGGTTTCGCTCAGAATATCTGTTCCAATTTTCTTCTAGTGTGACTTCCCTTTCCTGTGAAGAGCAGGAAGCTAAAACAGGAGTTTCTCCAATTCGTTTTCAGCTGGTGATCCAGGTTTGATTCAGCTTGCATTTCAGATGCAATCAGATGCAATCACATGAGACTTGAAATTTGAACTGAGATAAATGGGATATCGGGCATGTATTTGATCAGTGTGGATTATAGCAAATGTAGCGTGGTTCTGGAGCCAAACTCTGTCTCTGAGGCTTGCCGGTGTAGCAGAAATAGATTCTGGGTAGTAGAAAAGCTGGCATGACTGGGGGACCTTGAAGCTGGAGTGGCAGCTTCCTGGTTTTGCACATGAGGTCTCCTGAATGGAGCACTGTGATGCTGTTCTGGAACTGTAAATGGTAGCTGATTTAGTGGCTCAGCCTGAGGCAGTCCTATGTTTATATATGCAATAAAGGGTGCCTCCTGGTTTCACAAGCAGCTTCCTGATCTGGCAGGAGCAGCTGCTTTGGCAGCCTGGTTCTGCAGTACAGACTTGAGCAAAGATTCTGGAATTGCATCCTACAGGTTTTTATTCGACAGCCTTAATAATTCTGTAAACTATCTGGCAGGCTGTAATCCTTTTATTCAAATTGTCTAGTGAGGAATCTGTTCTCTGCATCAGAATACTGACCTGTATGAAACCCCAAAGAGACTATACAGAACACAGGCCTTTCCTCTGTGGTAAGTTAATTTCATAGTTTCCTCCGTTTGGCCATTTAGCATTACCTCTTCTATTTCTGAAATGTGAGCTTTAAGGAGCCCTAATTTTTATGAGACTGTTAGGCCCCTCTAATACCTTTGTTTTGCATTTTCAACCTGTAAGCTCAAAAGACATCCACATATACTATATTATCTTCAGTAATCTCCAAAGTAGTAATCTTTTATACCTGCTTCAGAGATGAAGAAACTGAAGCGCAGGGATTAATTACTTGCCAGAGCCACAGAGCTACTGGCAAGACGCAAGTCCCACCGTGGGGTCTTTTTCTGTTTTAGCCATAGTCTAACTTACACCCTTTGAGATTAAAATCTCTAGTTGGTGCTGGTTTTAAATTGTATGGCATTATTCATTTTTAGGGACCCTTAAAGAATCATCTCATTAAAGGTCATTCTGTTGTACTTCAGCCCCAAAACTTCCTTCTTACACCTAAAAATATTCATGGACAAGGCTTGAAGGAGTCGACCTGCAGCAAGATTATTTTTTATAGCCCTGACTTACAGATTACAAATAGGTTATTTTCACATTAATTTAATCCTCTTGGTATTAGTATATCTGAGCTCAGACAGGCAGAATGTTTTCTACAGGGTCCTACAGCTTGGTTAAGTCGCAGTGTAGAAGTTGGAAACCAAGTAGTCATGGCCCTTTCTGCTATTTCAGACTGCTCCCAAGTGAGTGAAGACTAGATGAGATGAAAATGTTCATAGCATTCATCCTTTTTATCCTCTTAGAAGTCATGTTTAGCTTAGGGAAGAGAACAACTGTTTGGTTATCAGCTACTTCTCTATTTTGTTGCCGTATTTTTCTGTCCTGATAGAATCTGAGTGCCTTCTACAAGCTACAGCTTAAGCTCTATTTTGTTGCTGAATTTTGTTGAAGCTTTAAGTGAACACTCTGCCTTCATTTAAAAGCTGATCTTGAGGATTCTGGTATCTGGGAGAAAGCTTTTTAGTCATTTTTAAAGCGTCCCTTTTAAAGTCACCCCCCTTATCCCTAGATTCAGGTATTCAGTATTTTAGAGAGAGTATGGTCTTTATTCTTTCCCACCATGTCTGCCTGTTCAAATACTACATCAAGGCTCAGTTCAAATGTTCTCTCAGGAGACCTTTCCTCTCCCATGTCTATTCTTTAACCCTTATTACATTTTGTGTTTATATATATCTCAGTCCCCGATTAAGTGAGAGCAGGGGCTACATCTTAATCAGCTTTGTCCTCCCCATGGTGCTAAGCCAGTGCCTTGAGCATAGAGAAGCATCTGCTGCCCCCCATGGAAGTGTTTGTCCTCAGTAAGCCTGTCAGTGGCTTCAGAAATCAAAGAACTAGGAACTTTACAACTATTAAGCAACCCTAGAAGTACTTTACAAGAATGATTTTCAACATTATTAACATTTCAAATTTTATAATTAGCAGTTATAAATCTGCCAGTGCAGAGTCCTGTGATCACAAAACTAAATTATCTCGTTTCACTTTGACACTAAAGTACAGTAAGACACCCACTGCAGCCTGGTGTTTTGCATTTTTGCCTCTTCCCCATCCGACCCCTGCCCACACTATATGCTCTAGCTCATGAGTCATCTTTTTATTTGTGTGGTAAAGAAATGTACTATTCCTGACATGAAGCTACATGGGCAATTTCCAAGTAGTTTTCAAAATTGGCTATGTGGACTGATTTTTTGTCAGTCAGAGAAGGAATTATCTGTTTTTGTAGGAATGTCCAGTTCACGCAGGCTGGAGAGCCTGCCGCTATCATTTCTCTCTATCAAGGACTCTTCTAACAGGGTTTGATTTTCTCATTCAGTTGCAGTAGTGGCCAGTATGTAATGGTACTGAAGAGGTACCGCAGCCAAAACTTACTTGCTGAGGAAATGCTGGTCTGGGAGAGGCAGCCCAAGCATTGATTTTTTTTTCAGTATTCTATGGGAAAGAAACACCACATTCAGAGGAGTTTGAGGCAGTCAGTGAGCTGTAGAAAAGCCAGGTTCAAAACGTAACAGCCTCTTTCTCTCGTAGGTTTCGTTTCATTTTTCTACATCTTTAAGTGAGGGACTGAAATTAGATTTATAGGGTTCTTCCTTAAATACTTTATTTTTCCTTTGCTTAACAGAAATACTAATATGCTTTCAAAGTAACTTTCTAAAAATGTTCTTATTTACATAATGGTTAACATGATAAGGGGAATGTGTCATGGGGACTTGACCTTACACAACTGTAGGAAGTGGCAAAGTGTAGTCTGTCAGTTTTCTAGTCTGATGCTGGAACTTGAAGCCCACAGGACAGGCAGTCAGAAAGGATGTAGAGTTGGGAAGAACAGGAACAAGCTGGAACCCAGAGGCATGAGCTGGAGCCCACAAGGACACATTAAAATCTCAGTTCTTGCCTCTGACCTTGATGGTGTGGGGAGACCCTTCATCAGAGAAGCTGAAGGAAGAGCCAGGGACGGTGGAGCAGTTGCAGGTGCAGACGTGGAATCACACTGAGAAGGTGAGCCAGCAGGTAAGCTACAGTGTGTGTGAGCTACAAAATGGCTACTGCTTCATTCTGGCCCTCCATATCTCGCACAAGGATGTGTGGCTCATCCTAACTGGAAACAGAGGGAAGGGAGTCCTGGGAAATGTAGTTCAGTCTAGCCAAGTTGATATATCACATAGCACACAGTGGCTATCACAGTATGGTGGGATTCCAGGTGACCTTTACTTCATATTTTTACATGTTGTGTTCTTCACAACAAACATGTATTATATAGATAATCTAAAAAAAATATATAAAGCTATTTGGGAAAAAAAATCTTCCTTTATTAAAAGGAATTATAAGAATTAAGAGATGACATATTTTACAGGTGAATATCATAGCTTTTCTCTGCAAGAAGTATAAAAAGGATGCCCATGTTTTAATTCCTCTGTTGCTACTTAACAGTTGTCAACATCGGCTCTAGGCCCTAAAAGTCAAGATGAAGAATGAAATGCTGAGGAAAAGCAACTTCTTCATCACTGGGTACCTTCAGTGGAGAAAACTGACCTGCGAGTTACACCATCCTTCACAGTCTAAGAGGTACCACTGTAAATGATGTAACTAACAGCAGCACCACAGTCTGGCTCTCAGGGATTCTTTCCCCTTGGGCACCAGAATCCTTTTTTGTAGTGTGTAGACGATTCTGCTGTGTTGACAGACCATAAACACACTGAGATTAAGGAGAATGTAATAAACACATTTTCATGCTTGTGTAGGATGCTACGACTTAGACTTAGTGCTCCAGAACTCTTAGATGTTACCTACAACCATGAGTCTCAAACTGTTTTCTAAGCTTGGCACACATGGTGGTTTCACCTGCTCAGCCCTATTCCCCGGGGCTTCCTGGGGTTATGCTGCTAAGACGGTGTTAACTAGAACTTCACCCCTCTTGCTGGCACTTAACAAAAACACATCAGAAAGCAAGTGAGTGAAAGTAATATTATAGGGATGACTTTCAGTCTGCAGGAACTTAAAAGAAAAGACAAGCTTTGAAATTTAAACCATTAGCAACAGAGTAGTACTTGTAATCCCACTTGAGTGTCACCACACTATGGTTAAAAAATTGTGCTCCCCAAAACAGTATGCATGTAAATGCTCCCCCCCATATTGGTGAGGAAAGACAATATGAGAACTAGTGCTAGGTATTTCTTTTTAGCTCAATTTTTAAAAATTAGTGTTTGTTTTATAACAACTAATACTGAATATTAGTACATGTGTAAAATTTATAGCTAAATATCCATATAATGAGCATACGTGCTACAACTTTTTTTTACTGATTGGGGTACAAGATCAAAATTTTGAAACCATCAACCTAAAAGAAAGTGCAACTTTTTCTTCATTTAAGTTCAAAGTTTCAGGAGATTAAAAAAAGATAAAGCCAAATGCTTTTCCTATTAATGAGTAAAATCCAAAATAAAAGCTACTGCAATACCTAATAATACACGTAAGAAAAGAGGAAGTTAACAGGGAGACAGCACTGGAATGGAATGAGAATAGCATCTTTCTACTAAAGATGCAGTGACACCTTACACCTATCCATGGGTGCTACATGGGTAGCAGTTATATAATCCCCTTGAACAGTTCAGGGGAAAAAGAATGTAACAAAATGGACAGCTTCTTGGCATTTTGCCATGGTCTTTAGTAGTTGGTCTCTTCAAGAAAGGCAACTAGTTTGATAGTTGACCCTACAGTATTTAGGAAATGAAAGCCATATGTGAGATTAGAAAATCATATAGTCATAGTGGAGGCACAACTCCAGAATGGAAGAGCAGTGGGCACCTGAAAACTACTGCACATCTTCTTTACTGACCAGAAGTTTCTTGTGGCCACGTGGTTTTAGGCCAGGCTTTTTCCAAGGGAACAGACTACACATCGCCTAGTCTATACAGTCCACAGACAGTCACAGTGGAACAAAGCCACAGGCAGTGGGAGGAAGTGCAATGGGCCCAGAATGAACAGGGTGTAAGGTTCTGTAATCTTCTAAACCTGTGAAATTAGGAAGGACAGAATCTGCAGTCATAAATTCATGAGTCCATATTTTAAAAAAAAAGTCACTGGAAACATGGATGAACCTTGAAGATTTTATGCGGAGTGAAATAAGCCAGTCACAAAAGGACAGACATTCTATTATTTGTCTTACGAGGAATATGAGTTGTCAGATTCATAGAGACAGAAAGTAGAATGGTGGCTGCCAGAGGCTGGGGGGAGGGGAAAATAGTTACTATTTAATGGGGACAGAGGTACAGCTGGGTAAGATGGAAGAGTTCTGGAGATGGATGGTGGTGAAGGCTGCACAACAATGTGAATGTACTTAATGCCACTGAACTGGACACTTGAAAAAGATACATTTTATGTCACGTATATTTTACCACATATTGTTTTTTAATCACTGAAGAAGCCAATATGGAAAATGAACTGAATGTTAAAGAAAAAGACAAAACCCCTTTTAATTTTACATCAAGAGATGAGTACCTAGCTCCAAGCTCAAGGTCTAGGCTGAGGATGATCATCATGAGCCCTACTAAAGGACAACCACACACAACTTTAAGAACGCTGTCACACAGCTCACCTTGTAGCTCTCCTTCACTCGATGCCTAACTCTTCCAGACGTCCCAGTACTGAGGAAGGGTCTCCTCTTTCCAGCTTTGCCCAACCTTATTCATAATAGACAAATGAAAAGTCCCAGAAACCTGTTCTGTTTGGGAAAGTTTTCTTTTGTTCTAGGCTTCGGTGGTTAATATGCTTGACGAATTTCAGAGTTTCCCTATCTCTGTAGACCAAGGCCAAAGAATTGTTTTCTGGATTCACTGTTAGCAGCTGAAATAGGCAAATACAGTGATACATCAGAACACGGAGATTATATTCTCACCTCTTTTCTTAAACAGACGGTTCCATAGCAAATACTCAGCCTCTGGCGATAAAGGATCCTTTAAAGTATCCTTTACTAGGAGGAGCTATTGATCTTGCTGTCCAGACATTTTCCAATAGGCCCCATTCCAGTACATACCCAGAAAAGTTTTACCTAATGCATTTATTTCTTACTACATTGAAAGATTCATGGGAATGCACCATCTGACTCTTAATTTATTTGGAATTTCTTTTAGCTGGGTAGAATGCTTAGTGATTATCCTTTAGCCTCTTTATTCCATGCTGAATACTTTCTACTAGAAATTAGAACCACTGCCAGCCAGACCAATGTGGATTTATCAGCTAAAGACACTGGCAGAAGGTCGTAAAAGTTGCGTCTCTGAAGAATGAAAGTGTCTTCAAGAACTAAAAAAGGATGGTTTGCTATCAGAAGCAACTTACCTCTTCATCTTCTCCTTTGGCAATGTAGGAGGTAAAGCCACCATACTCTGGCTCCCAGCCTTATGAAGGGAAAACAAAGAGCATTCAGAAAGCTCTCACATTGATCTGTTTGAATCATTGATCCCATGCTGCTTAAAACGGGGATCTGGGAGTTCAGTAGAACCAACTCTGACTTATGAGCCTGAATTTATCATTCAACCAACACTGAATAAGAACTGAAAACTAAGAACTAAATATAAAATACACCTAGAAGGACAATTACATAAAAGTGCTGGGGGGTTCATTAGATGGAAATTATGATTTAGTTCATCTCCTATACCTTGGTCACAGATACAAATAGTACTTTGAGTTGGGAGATGACTGAAATTCATGACCCCTAAGATCCCTTCCAGCAGAGCTCCTGTGATCTGAGATCCTGGCCAAGGCGAATTACTTGTGATCTTGGTTCAGTTAGAGAGGGTCACTCAGGAGAGACTGTCCCTCTTACCTTCACAGCCACAGTAGAGAAGTAAGTCCAGGGCAAATTCAGTCTTGCTGTTGTCATGAATTAAAGTGTAGTGACCAGTCTTCCAATGCCTCAGTTCCCCCTGGCATGTGGGAACACTTGATTCTAAGAAAAAAAACAACAGAAGGCCAGAAAAAAATAACCTTGATACTACTGTAGATTGCAAAAGAATGATAATTAGGAATAGTTATAGCACTAAAAAACTATTTCCATAAACCTTCAGCTGACCTATTGCTCCATTATATTATTAAATATATAAGCCTTATAATGAAAAAAAGTTGACTTTCTATTTCTCTTTACCATGATTTTCAGATGGAGTATATATTTAGCTGCCAGAAATTTTCTCTAAAATAACATGAATATTATTGTTAAATAAACTTTACTTTTTAGAGCAGTTTATAGAAAAGTTTCCCAGAAAGTACAGTTCCTCTACTCCTGCCACACACAACCCCTGCCCCTCCCCATCAGTTTCCGCTATTATTAACATCTTGCCTTAGTGTGATTTATTTGTTAAAACTGACCAATAATGATGTCCACAGTTTATGTTAGGGTTCGCTCTTGGTGTTGTACATTCTACTAGTTTAATGTCATGTGTCCATTCCATCTTGTTTGTAGATGATTAAACGTCCTCTGCTTTTAATAATTTCCTTCTACCTATCTGTCCAAATTCAAGCAAGTTTTTCTTAGGCTGATATTGGTTCTTAGCAGAAAGAAGCCACTCACCTTCCTCTTTATGTTCTTGTGTTTCAAAGTAGGTTTAGGTAAAGCCAGTCGTATTTCTCTCCACCATTTGTACTACTGTTAGCCTAATAAAATGTACTAGCTGTTCTTCCTACCCGGAATGCTGTCCTAGCAGATCCTTCTTGTCATTCAGATCTGAGCTTGGATGACAGCTCCTCAGACAGGCTGGTCCAGATTGCCCATTCACCTAAGAGGCCACCCAGTCATTCCTCAGCACATAACCCTATTCAGATTTCCTGCAGAGCACCTAGCCTTATTTGATGTTTTCTTGTTCGTGTATCATTTAATCTCTGTCTTCTCCTACTATCAATAGACTGTAAGCCAGGGAGAGCAGAGACCTTGTCTGTCTTCTTCTCCAGCTCCAGAAATAGGGCCTGGCATATAGTAGGTGCTTAAGAAATGTTTGTTGAATGAATAAATGACTGAATTGTGAATACCTAATAGTAAAAGAAGGACAGAACGTAACAGCAGCTTACCTTTCTTTGCATCGTTTTCCTCTGGCTCTGGGTCCATCTGTTCATTGCTCTGCTGACTGCTGTTGCTGATGGCCACCTGCCTGCTCTCTGGCTCAGAACTGCGGCTAGGCCCTTCTTCAGTGTTCTCAGCAGCAGAGGCTGCTTCTCCCTCTTTTTTGTCCTCAAGCTCACCTTCTTCTGAAGGGGCCAAGAAGTGAAGTTTCAGGCCTGTGAAGTTGGAGAGCAGCAAGAACATTGCCTCGGAGCGAAATAATGCCATGCAGTCCTTCAAGATGTTGGGAAGTTTGCTCTCCTCAGCCTTCTCGTAAAACCTGGAAAGCAGCGATGCCAAGGTGTTCATCAAAGCCACAGATGTAATATTACTCATGGGATGAAAGCTGATCATTAGCTTTGTATCTCTCTCCCTAAACCCTGCATAGCTTACTAACGTCCAAGTTGTTACAATAATGAGGTTTTGTTAGGGCCTGCTACTGGATGTCCCTGGGAACAAAACATCATTAGGGCAAATGCCCTATTATTGGAGGTGAGCCTTGCAGACAAACAGGCAGGTGTTGAATGCAGAAGCAAATGTCTTGGATGATGGGTTCTACCTTTTGTTAGGGGGACCTCGGCTGCTCCATTCCACATCTCCTTTCTCCAAAGCCTCACACACCTCTGCAAATTTCTCAGGCTGGAAAAGGAGCAAATGAAGCAGCAGTTAGCAGATCTCCCTATGATCCCACACTGGTCTTGCAGGTACAGCAGCTCTGGGGAATCATGCTGGCTGATTCCTAAAAGGGCCGGGTGACTCTCATCCCTTTCACACAACCTCCCCCAGTCCTGATATGCTGAAGCCAGAGCAAAGACTGGATAAATCGTCAGCATGCTTTAGCCAAGTCACCTGAGTGTCAATTTGGGCCATTTCCTTAAGTAGTTGTATGTCTTACATCAAATTGGTAAACCTCTCAAATTCCTGCATTTATTATAATGAAAATGTCTATATAATAATACAGATTCTTTAGGCCTCAGCTCACTCCCTTGATTTAATCAGCATTCTAAACTTAAAAAGTCCAGTGTAGTACAAGAAGCTGATTAATCTGTTAAAATAGTCTCCAGAAGAGCCTTTATAAGTACTTGTTTAATGCAGTTTCCCAAGAGTATTCTACAAACAGTAATCCTATCAGTTGTAAAACAGGAAAGAGGATCCCAAAGGATGGTTTAGGTGAGCTGAATCAAATAGGGTTAAACAAGTTTATTTACTATTAATACTTCTCAAATTCCTTAATATGCTATGTCAGCTATATAATTCAGAGACAGAGGCAGTATGTAGTGTCTCTCAACCTTTTTTTCAAGGAGGCACCAACTCTTGGGACTGATTCCATGGGACCCAGGGTCACCTGGGAAAAACCACACTCGCATACGTGATCTCATTTGGCCCTCACAACAACTCTTCAAGACGGGCAGGGCAAGTATTATCCCAGTTTAACTGATGATGAAATAAAAGTGAGACCTTAGTAATTTGCTCAGGTCAGTAAAACCACGGAGCTAAGACGTGAATATAAAGTCTTCTAGGGCTTCCGTGGTGGTGCAGTGGTTAGAAATCTGCCTGCCAGTGCAGGGGACACGGGTTCAATCCCTGGTCTGGGAAGATCCCACATGCCACTGAGCAACTGAGCCCGTGTGCGCCACAGCTACTGAGTCTGCACTCTAGAGCCCACGAGCCACAACTACTGAGCCCATGCCCCTAGAGCCCGTGCTCTGCGACAAGAGAGGCCACTGCGGTGAGAGGCCCACGTACCGCAGGGAAGAGTGGCCCTCGCTCTCTGCAACTAGAGAAAAAGCCCACGCACAGCAACGAAGACCCAACGCAGCCAAAAATAAATTTATTAAAAAAAAATAAGGTCTTCTAACTTCTAACCTGGTTCTCTCTCCACTATAATGTGCTACCTCATCATTCTCAAACATTTGTTACTAATTTGTTAATCAGCAATCTTTCTGTTATTTAAAAGTAATTGGTAAGTACCATAGTCATCAAATGACTAGGATGGGAACTACACACCACTCATCCCCAATATAGAAGTGTGTATGTGGGACTTCCCTGGTGGCGCAGTGGTTAAGAATCCACCTGCCAATGCATGGGACACGGTCGAGCCCTGGTCCAGGAAGATCCCACATGCCGCGGAGCAACTAAGCCCGTGCGCCACAACTACTGAGCCTATGCTCTACAGCCTGTGTGTCTAGAGCCTGTGCTCCGCAACAAGAGAAGCCACCGCAATAAGATGCCCACGCACCGCAACAAAGAGTAGTCCCCACTCACTGCAACTAGACAAAGCCCCCATACAGCAGTGAAGACCCAGTGCAGCCAAAAATAAATAAATAAAATAATTTTTAAAAAAGTGTGCGTGATTAAGATTCTAGAGAACTGGGGAATACCCAAGGGACTCGACCCACTAACATACGACTGATACCAATGTTAGCTATTATCATCATTTCTATACTTCATTTGAAGAAGAGGATGACGTAAACATGCTAACCAGGAACAAAACAAAAAGCAACAAAAGCTCTCAGTGATGCCTCTTCACCCACCCAGGAAGCAAGGCTGCAGGCCAAATGTGGTATATCAGACAGGATTTGCTGGCCTACCTTAAGGAACTCTTTTAGGAGAATTTCAGAGCTTTCTTCAAATTCTTCTTGAATTTGAACTTGGTACTCCATGTCGAGATAAGTAGGGTTGATCCAATCATACAAAATTTCATGCTACAAAGAAGCAGCAGATGCAAAGGGTGAGTTAATAATTCCTACTGCTTTTGTTCTGAATCATTTTACACTAGTAAAATATATGCAAATCTTCACTTTATAATTTTCTCCTTGTTAAATAAAGTTCTGGAAAACTCTGCCTTAGACAGACACTATCAAAAGTGTATCTAAGAAGGGTGGAAAGGCAAGCTCAAAGCCTAGTTCTGTTAGCAGGATGAGCCACTTTTAAAACCAGAAAAGCAAATGATACGCCACAGCTTTTCTAAGACAAGAATCCCAGCAACAGGAATTTATCCTTACATCTTGTGGGACGTGAGGGCTCCGAGGTATGAGAGGTTCAAAGTAGGTGGGAGGCCTGGTCAGTAAAGGACCGTGAAACCAGCCGCTGATGGACAAACGCGACTTTTCTTCAGACAGGACTTCAGAAACCTGAAAGGACAAGACCAGCAGCACATCAATGCAAAGACCAGCAGGGAAGATTACCAGCCAAGGCTCACTAATTTCAGGACCCTTCACACTAGGTGTGAAAACAACCTGGCCGGACAGTCCAACCGGAAGCCGTCACATTTAGAGAACGGGCGACTGAAAAGCATGCTCTTTGGCCCTCTATGTATTTGTGGTTCAGAGTCTTTACCTGGTGAAAGGATACTGGAGACACTTCAAAGAAAACCAGTGTGTTCCACGAAGGGATAAGAGACTTGACAATCTGCTTCGGCTGAAAGTGTTCTGCGTGGGGCGAGAACACATCTGTAAATGTGCTTCATCGTCATTAACCACTTCCCGGCCGCCTCGTTTCACCTTGACAATTTGCCAATTTCTAAGGGTAGCTAAATGTCCCCTCCAGATCCCCATATGCCACCCGTTCCATCTGTTTTATATAGTTCTGCTAGGTGATATCTGTTCTTACTCCACCATCCTCTATTACTGATGAAGGCTGGAAAAGGTTCTGAACGTCTTCTGGAGTCGAGCTCTGGTGTCAGTCATTAAAAAAATAAAAAAGACCCTGACCTCCTATCAGAGGCACTGGTCCTGGCAGATTCATAGCCACGGGTGGCTGCACATGTTCTCTACCCTCCCATGGCCAGCATTCAGAAGCAGGGTCTGACTATTCCTCATCTTAACTCGGCTCTAACTTATCTCTGGAGTAATGATTATTTCAGGCACAACTCAGGAGAGGTGGCTGTCAGGGCTGGCAATTATCCCCCTGCAGTCGCCACTGTAATGAAGAGCTTCCATCTCCCGAGGCGCACAGACAGAGCGCCTAAGGACCCGGAAGTGGCTGCTGGTGTTGAAGAGCACGCCTTTGTCTTACCGTCAACGTTGTACAGGTCCAGGGTGCCCCCCAAGCTCCTGTCCCAGGGAGGAACCAGGTAAAGAATGAAGGCAATCCGGCGTCCTTCCAGCTCGTCGTCATGGCAGAGCAGGGCATCTGCAATAGTTCAGCGCACACCGTAATGTCCCTGTGCGGCAATGAGCAGCGGACATCTGACTCTGCGCTCACTATCAGTCCACCTGCTATTCCTCCATAACGTCAGCTCCTCCAGCTTTAAAATGACACTTCTCCTCTTTTATAATTACAGAAATAAAACTGTCAATATAGAAACTCTTAAAAACGCTGAAGAACATATATGTAGACTCAGAGACAATCACTACTAAAATTTTTACATATATTCTTCCAGTATTTTTCAACATACATGTATTTGCTTTTTAAAAAATTGCATCCTACAGTGGTTGTTTTGTGACTTTTTCTTTTATTACATGGCAAATGTCTTTTCTGTCATCTCTTTTAATGGCTGCATAGTTATTCTAGGACTGAGCAAGATAGGCATCCGGGCAAGGTGGGAGAGGGGAGGGGATGCTATGGGTGAAGTGAGATCATTCCACACGGAGGGGTTGTTTTAATAAACAAACATATTGAAAATAATGGAAGGCAGATTTCTCAGGGTTGAAGAATGGCATTGCAAATATGGAAAAGGAGAAATCTAGAATGAACCCTGTGGTGTGGAAATGAAACCAGAGGAATCAATGTGACTTGTCTAGAGCACAGGAAATACAAGATAACCCTGGAAAATCTTGTTTTGCTAGGAAGTAAGATATAATAAGAATGATGAGTGAAAGTGAGTGAAACCCACGTAGGGGCCTTCTCGGTGACAGACCTCTTGGTGTTCCCTGCTTATTGCTGATTGGAAAAAGAGGCTATGGAAATAAGCTGTGACTTCCTAGGCCCTCCATGAGAAGCAAAGAGCAGGCCCCAGCAGCTAATGACTGAGGAATAAAGAATGCAGAAACAAAGACAGGGCAGGCAGATGAGAGTAGCCATAACTTAATAAGTCAGTCACAAGGAATCCCAGTTCTGCTTCAATGGTAAAGGTAAGTCTGACACACATTCCTAAGCTGTTTTATAGAAACCAGACCCCCCACACCAGATAAGAAAAGCTGACCACGAGCATGTAGCCCCCAGACCGGCTGGAACCTGAAGATTGAGGATGCTGACCCCTGTGACCTCACCTTGTTACTTCACCATGCACCAATCAGAACTGTGCACGAGCTGATCACACACCCTGTGACCCTCTCCCTTACCTTGCCTTTAAAAACCCTTCCCTAAAACCCATCAGGGAGCCTGGGTCTTTTGGGCATGAGCAGCCCGTTCTCCTTGTCTGGTGCCCTGGAATAAACTACTTTCCCTCACCACAACCTGGTTTCAGGAGACTGGCTTTGCTGTGCATTGTGAGCAAACCGAGTTTGTTTCAGTTATCATGAGGACATACTAAAAGGATACAGAAGTCAGCTTAAAGGGGCTCCTCTTGATCAAATCAGGGACAATATGAGCATCAACATAATGACAGTAACCATTACATAAACAATAATCCTTAAATTCACACTGACATAAATGAGTGGGGAGAAGGAAAGGTTTTCTTTACAGTAGAATGACAACTAATAAAGAAATGATTTTATTAGGAAAGAAATCACCATTTGGCAACCTGCATAGTAATACTGTAGTAAGAAATATCAGTGGGGGCACGAGGGGAAGATGGCGGAAGAGTAAGACGCGGAGATCACCTTCCTCCCCACAGATACACCAGAAATACATCTACACGTGGAACAACTCCTACAAAACACCTACTGAACGCTGGCAGAAGACCTCAGACCTCCCAAAAGGCAAGAAACTCCCCACGTACCTGGGTAGGGCAAAAGAAAAAACAGAGACAAAAGAATAGGGACAGGACCTGCACCAGTGGGAGGGAGCTGTGAAGGAGGAAAGGTTTCCACACACTAGGAAGCCCCTTCGCGGGTGGCGGAGGGGGGGAGCTTCGGAGCCGCAGAGGAGAGCACAGCAACAGGGGTGCGGAGGGCAAGGCGGGGAGATTCCCGCACAGAAGATTGGTGTCGACCGGCACTCACCAGCCCGAGAGGCTTGTCTGCTCACCCGCCAGGACGGGCGGGGCTGTGAGCTGAGGCTAGGGCTTTGGTCCCAGCGCAGGGAGAGGACTGGGGTTGGCGGCGTGAACACAGCCTGAAGGGGTTAGTGCACCACGGCTAGCCGGGAGGGAGTCCGGGGAAAAGTCTGGACCTGCCGAAGAGGCAAGAGACTTTTTCTTCCTTCTTTGTTTCCTGGTGCGTGAGGAGAGGGGATTGAGAGCACTGCTTAAAGGAACTCCGGAGACGGGCGCGAGCCGCGGCTAAAAGCGCGGACCCCAGAGACAGGCGGGAGACGCTAAGGCTGCTGCTGCCGCCACCAAGGGGCCTGTGTGCGAGCACAGGTCACTATCCACACCCCTCTTCCGGGGAGCCTGTGCATCCCGCCACTGCCAGGTTCCCGGGATCCAGGGACAACTTCCCCGGGAGAACGCACGGGGGGCCTCAGGCTGGTGCAACGTCATGCTGGTCTCTGCCGCCTCAGGCTCGCCCCACACTCCGTGCCCCTCCCTACCCCCGGCCTGAGTGGGCCAGAGCCCCCGACGCACCGGCTCCTTTAACCCCGTCCTGTCTGGGCGAAGAACAGATGCCCTCAGGTGACCTACACGCAGAGGCGGGGCCAAATCCAAAGCTGAGCCCCTGGGAGCTGTGAGAACAAAGAAGAGAAAGGGAAATCTCTCCCAGCAGCCTCAGAAGCAGCGGATTAAAGCTCCTCAATCAACTTGATGTACCCTGTATCTGACATGAATAGACAACGAATCATCCCAAATTGAGGAGGTGGACTTTGAGAGCAAGATTTATGATTTTTTCCCCTTTTCCTCTTTTTGTGAGTGTGTATGTGTATGCTTCTATATGAGCTTTTGTCTGTATAGCTTTGCTTCCACCATTTGTCCTAAGGTTCTATCCGTCTGTTGTTTTTTTTAAAATTTTTTTCTTAATAATTATTTTTTAATTTAATAACTTTAATATATTTTACTTTATTTTATTTTACTTTAGCTTCTTTTTCTTTTTTCCTTCCTTCCCTCCTTCCTTCCTTCCTTCCTCCCACCATCCCTCTCTCCCTCCTTTCTTTCCTTCTTTTCTTCTTTTTCTCCCTTCCTTCCTTTTCTTCCTTCCTTCCTTCCTTTCTTCTTCTACTAATTCTTTCTCTCTACTTTTTCTCCCTTTTATTCTGAGCCGTGTGGACGAAAGGCTCTTGGTGCTGTAGCCAGGAGTCAGTGCTGTGCCTCTGAGGTGGGTGAGCCAACTTCAGGACACTGGTCCACAAGAGACCTCCCAGCTCCACATAATATCAAACGGCGAAAATCTCCCAGAGATCTCCATTTCAACACCAGCACCCAGCTTCACTCAACGACCAGCAAGCTACAGTGCTGGACACCCTATGCCAAACAACTAGCAAAACAGGAACACAACCCCACCCATTAGCAGAGAGGCTGCCTAAAATCATAATAAGTCTACAGAGACCCCAAAACACACTACCAGATGTGGACCTGCCCACCAGAGAGACAAGATCCAGCCTCATCCACCAGAACACAGGCACTAGTCCGCTCCACCAGGAAGCCTACACAACCCACTGAACCAACCTTAGCCACTGGGGACAGACACCAAAAACAACAGGAACTATGAACCTGCAGCCTGCAAAAAGGAGACCCCAAACACAGTAAAATAAGCAAAATGAGAAGACAGAAAAACACACCGCAGATGAAGGAGCAAGATAACCCACCAGACCTAACAAATGCAGAGGAAATAGTCAGTCTACCTGAAAAAGAATTCAGAATAATGATAGTAAAGATCATTCAAAATCTTGGCAATAGAATAGACAAAATGCAAGAAACATTTAACAAGGACCCAGAAGAACTAAAGATGAAACAATGATGAACAACACAATAAATGAAATGAAAAATACTCTAAATGGGATCAATAGCAGAATAACTGAGGCAGAAGAACGGGTAAGTGACCTGGAAGATAAAATAGTGGAAATAACTACTGCAGAGCAGAATAAAGAAAAAAGAATGAAAAGAACTGAGGACAGTCTCAGAGACCTCTGGGACAACATTAAACGCACCAACATTCGAATTATAGGGGTTCCAGAAGAAGAAGAGAAAAAGAAAGGGACTGAGAAAATATTTGAAGAGATTATAGTTGAAAACTTCCCTAATATGGGAAAGGAAATAGTTAATCAAGTCCAGGAAGCACAGAGAGTCCCATACAGGATAAATCCAAGGAGAAACATGCCAAGACACATATTAATCAAACTGTCAAAAATTAAATACAAAGAAAGCATATTAAAAGCAGCAAGGGAAAAACAACAAATAACACACAAGGGAATCCCCATAAGGTTAATAGCTGATCTCTCAGCAGAAACCCTGCAAGCCAGAAGGGAGTGGCAGGACATACTGAAAGTGATGAAGGAGAAAACCTGCAACCAAGATTACTCTACCCAGCAAGGATCTCATTCAGATTTGATGGAGAAATTAAAACCTTTACAGGCAAGCAAAAGTTGAGAGAGTTCAGCACCACCAAACCAGCTTTACAACAAATGCTACAGGAACTTCTCTAGGCAAGAAACACAAGAGAAGGAAAAGACCTACAGTAACGAACCCAAAACAATTTAGAAAATGGGAATAGGAACATACATATAGATAATTATCTTAAATGTAAATGGACTAAATGCTCCCACCAAAAGACACAGATTGGCTGAATGGATACAAAAACAAGACCCATATATATGCTGTCTACAAGAGACCCACTTCAGACCTAGAGACACATACAGACTGAAAGTAAGGAGATGGAAAAAGATATTTCATGCAAATGGAAACCAAAAGAAAGCTGGAGTAGCAATTCTCATATCAGACAAAATAGACTTTAAAATAAAGACTATTAGAAGAGACAAAGAAGGACACTAGATAATAATCAAGGGATCGATCCAAAAAGAAGATAGAACAACTGTAAATATTTATGCACCCAACATAGGAGCACCTCAGTACATAAGGCAAATACTAACAGCTTAAAAGGGGAAACTGACAGTAACACATTCATACTAGGGGACTTTAACACCCCACTTTCACCAATGGACAGATCATCCAAAATGAAAATAAATAAGGAAACACAAGCTTTAAACGATACATTGAACAAGATGGATTTAATTGATATTTATAGGACACGCCATCCAAAAACAACAGAATACACATTTTTCTCAAGTGCTCATGGAACATTCTCCAGGAGAGATCATATCTTGGGTCACAAATCAAGCCTTGGTAAATTTAAGAAAATTGAAATTGTATCAAGTATCTTTTCCGACCACAACGCCATGAGACGAGATATCAATTACAGGAAAAGATCTGTAAAAAATACAAACACATGGAGGCGAAACAATACACTACTTAATAAAGAAGTGATCACTGAAGAAATGAAAGAGGAAATAAAAAAATACCTACAAACAAATGACAATGGAGACACGACAACCCAAAACCTATGGGATGCAGCAAAAGCAGTTCTAAGAGTGAAGTATATAGCAATACAAGCCCACCTTAAGAAACAGGAAACATCTCGAATAAACAACCTAACCTTGCACCTAAAGCAATTACAGAAAGAAGAACAAAAAAACCCGAAAGTTAGCAGAAGGAAAGAAATCATAAAAATCATATCAGAAATAAATGAAAAAGAAATGAAGGAAACAATAGCAAAGATCAATGAAACTAAAAGCTGGTTCTTTGAGAAGATAAACAAAATAGATAAACCATTACCCAGACTCATCAAGAGAAAAAGGGAGAAAACTCAAATCAAAAGAATTAGAAATGAAAAAGGAGAAGTAACAACTGACACTGCCGAAATACAAAAGATAATGAGAGATTACTACAAGCAACTCTATGCCACTAAAATGGACAACCTGGAAGAAATAGACAAATTCTTAGAAATGCACAACCTGCCAAGACTGAATCAGGAAGAAATAGAAAATATGAACAGACCAATCACAAGCACTGAAATTGAAACTGTGATTAAAAATCTTCCAACAAACAAAAGCCCAGGACCAGATGGCTTCACAGGCAAATTATATCAAACATTTAGAGAAGAGCTAACACCTATGCTTCTCAAACTCTTCGAAAATATAGCAGAGGGAGGAACTCTCCAAATTGATTCTACGAGGCCACCATCACCTTGATACAAAAACCAGACAAGGATGTCACAAAGAAAGAAAACTACATGCCAATATCACTGATGAACATAGATGCAAAAATCCTCAACAAACTACTAGCAAACAGAATCAAACAGCACATTAAATGGATCATACACCATGATCAAGTAGGGTTTATTCCAGAACTGCAAAGATTCTTCAATATACACAAATCAATCAATGGGATACACCATATTAAAAAATTGAAGGAGAAAAACCATATGATCATCTCAATAGATGCAGAGAAAGCTTTTGACAAAATTCAACACCCATTTAAGATAAAAACCCAGCAGAAACTAGGCATAGAGGGAACTTTCCGCAACATAATAAACGCCATATATGACAAACCAACAGCCAACATCATCCTCAATGGTGAAAAACTTGAAGAACTTCCACTAAGATCGAGAACAACACAAGGTTGCCCACGCTCACCACTCTTATTCAAAATACATTTGGAAGTTTTCGCCACAGCAATCAGAGAAGAAAAGGAAATAAAAGGAATCCAAATCGGAAAAGAAAAAGTGAAGCTGTCACTGTTTGCAGATGACAGGATACTATACATAGAGAATCCTAAAGATGCTACCAGAAAATGACTAGAGCTAATCAATCAATTTGGAAAAGTTTCAGGATACAAAATTAATGCACAGAAATCTCCTGCATTCCTATACACTAATGATGAAAAATCTGAAAGTGAAATCAAGAAAACACTCCCATTTACCACTGCAACAAAAAGAATAAAATTTCTAGGAATAAACCTACCTAAGGAGACAAAAGACCTGTATGCAGAAAATTGTAAGACACTGATGAAAGAAATTAAAGATGATACAAGTAGATGGAGAGATATACCATGTTCCTGGACTGCAAGAATCAACATTGTGAAAATGACTCTACTACCCAAAGCAATCTACAGATTCAATGCAATCCCTATCAAACTACCACTGGCATTCTTCACAGAACTAGAACAAAAAATTTCACAATTTGTATGGAAACACAAGAGACCCCGAGTAGCCAAAGCAATCTTGAGAACGAAAAACGGAGCTGGAGAATCAGGCTCCCTGACTTCAGACTATACTACAAAGCTACAGTAATCAAGACAGTACGGTAGTGGCACAAAAACAGAAAGACAGATCAAAGGAACGGGATAGAAAGCCCAGAGATAAACCCACGCACATATGGTCACCTAATCTTTGATAAAGGAGGCAGGAATGTACAGTGGAGAAAGGACAGCCTCTTCAATAAGTGGTGCTGGGAAAACTGGACAGGTACATTTGAAAGTATGAGATTAGATCACTCCCTAACACCATACACAAAAATGAGCTCAAAATGGATTAAAGACCTAAATGTAAGGCCAGAAACTATCAAACCCTTACAGGAAAACATAGGCAGAACACTCTATGACATAAATCACAGCAAGATCCTTTTTGACCCATCTCCTAGAGAAATGGAAAAAAAAAAAAAAAAAGATAAACAAATGGGACCTAATGAAACTTCAAAGCTTTTGCACAGCAAAGGAAACCATAAACAAGACCAAAAGACAACCCTCAGAATGGGAGAAAATATTTGCAAATGAAGCAACTGACAAAGGATTAATTTCCAAAATTTATAAGCAGCTCATGCAGCTCACTAACAAAAGAACAAAAAACCCAATCCAAAAATGGGCAGAAGATCGAAATAGACATTTCTCCAAAGAAGATATACAGACTGCCAACAAACACATGAAAGAATGCTCAACATCATTAATCATTAGAGAAATGCAAATCAAAACTACAATGAGATATCATCTCACACCAGTCAGAATGGCCATCATCAAAAAATCTAGAAACAATAAATGTGGGAGAGGGTGTGTAGAAAAGGAAGCACTCCTGCACTGCTGGTGGGAATGTGAATTGGTACAGTTACTATGAGAACAGTACGGAGGGTCCTTAAAAAACTGAAAATAGAACTAAGGTATGACGCAGCAATCCCACTACTGGGTATATACCCTGAGAAACCATAATTCAAAAAGAGTCATGTACCAAAATGTTCACTGCAGCTGTATTTACAATCGTCCGGAGATGGGAACAACCCAAGTGCCCATCATCGGATGAATGGATAAAGAAGATGTGGCACATATATACAATGGAATATTACTCAGCCATAAAAAGAAAGGAAATTGAGCTATTTGTAATGAGGTGGATAGACCTAGAGTCTGTCATACAGAGTGAAGGAAGTCAGAAAGAGAAAGACAAATACCGAATGCTAACACATATATATGGAATTTAAGGGAAAAAAATGTCATGAAGAACCTAGGGGTAAGACAGGAATAAAGACACAGACCTACTGGAGAACGGACTTGAGGATATGGGGAGGGGGAAGGGTGAGCTGTGACAAAGCGAGAGAGAGGCATGGACGTATATACACTACCAAACGTAAGGTAGATAGCTAGTGGGAAGCAGCCCCATAGCACAGGGATATCAGCTCGGTGCTTTGTGACCGCCTGGAGGGGTGGGATAGGGCGGGTGGGAGGGAGAGAGACGCAAGAGGGAAGAGATATGGGAACATATGTATATGTATAAATGATTCACTTTGTTATGAAGCAGAAACAAACACACCATCGTACAGCAATTATACCCCAATACAGATGTTGAAAAAAATAAAGTATGTTTTTTAACATGTAACATCAATAAAGAAGGGGAGAAAATTGAGGGTAGTGAAGTTATGATATTAATAAACACAGTAGAAAGAGTCTACAGCAATATAAGACTGTAAACTTGTTTTGACAAATAGATGCAATAATGAGATAAGTTGTAAAAAAAATTAAAGCACAGAAATCTCCTGCATTCCTATACACTAATGATGAAAAATCTGAAAGTGAAATCAAGAAAACACTCCCATTTACCACTGCAACAAAAAGAATAAAATTTCTAGGAATAAACCTACCTAAGGAGACAAAAGACCTGTATGCAGACAATTGTAAGACACTGATGAAAGAAATTAAAGATGATACAAGTAGATGGAGAGATATACCATGTTCCTGGATTGCAAGAATCAACATTGTGAAAATGACTCTACTACCCAAAGCAATCTACAGATTCAATGCAATCCCTATCAAACTACCACTGGCATTCTTCACAGAACTAGAACAAAAAATTTCACAATTTGTATGGAAACACAAGAGACCCCGAGTAGCCAAAGCAATCTTGAGAACGAAAAACGGAGCTGGAGGAATCAGGCTCCCTGACTTCAGACTATACTACAAAGCTACAGTAATCAAGACAGTACGGTAGTGGCACAAAAACAGAAAGACAGATCAAAGGAACGGGATAGAAAGCCCAGAGATAAACCCACGCACATATGGTCACCTAATCTTTGATAAAGGAGGCAGGAATGTACAGTGGAGAAAGGACAGCCTCTTCAATAAGTGGTGCTGGGAAAACTGGACAGGTACATTTGAAAGTATGAGATTAGATCACTCCCTAACACCATACACAAAAATGAGCTCAAAATGGATTAAAGACCTAAATGTAAGGCCAGAAACTATCAAACCCTTACAGGAAAACATAGGCAGAACACTCTATGACATAAATCACAGCAAGATCCTTTTTGACCCATCTCCTAGAGAAATGGAAAAAAAAAAAAAAAAGATAAACAAATGGGACCTAATGAAACTTCAAAGCTTTTGCACAGCAAAGGAAACCATAAACAAGACCAAAAGACAACCCTCAGAATGGGAGAAAATATTTGCAAATGAAGCAACTGACAAAGGATTAATTTCCAAAATTTATAAGCAGCTCATGCAGCTCACTAACAAAAGAACAAACAACCCAATCCAAAAATGGGCAGAAGATCGAAATAGACATTTCTCCAAAGAAGATATACAGACTGCCAACAAACACATGAAAGAATGCTCAACATCATTAATCATTAGAGAAATGCAAATCAAAACTACAATGAGATATCATCTCACACCAGTCAGAATGGCCATCATCAAAAAATCTAGAAACAATAAATGTGGGAGAGGGTGTGTAGAAAAGGAAGCACTCCTGCACTGCTGGTGGGAATGTGAATTGGTACAGTTACTATGAGAACAGTACGGAGGGTCCTTAAAAAACTGAAAATAGAACTAAGGTATGACGCAGCAATCCCACTACTGGGTATATACCCTGAGAAACCATAATTCAAAAAGAGTCATGTACCAAAATGTTCACTGCAGCTGTATTTACAATCGTCCGGAGATGGGAACAACCCAAGTGCCCATCATCGGATGAATGGATAAAGAAGATGTGGCACATATATACAATGGAATATTACTCAGCCATAAAAAGAAAGGAAATTGAGCTATTTGTAATGAGGTGGATAGACCTAGAGTCTGTCATACAGAGTGAAGGAAGTCAGAAAGAGAAAGACAAATACCGAATGCTAACACATATATATGGAATTTAAGGGAAAAAAATGTCATGAAGAACCTAGAGGTAAGACAGGAATAAAGACACAGACCTACTGGAGAACGGACTTGAGGATATGGGGAGGGGGAAGGGTGAGCTGTGACAAAGCGAGAGAGAGGCATGGACGTATATACACTACCAAACGTAAGGTAGATAGCTAGTGGGAAGCAGCCCCATAGCACAGGGATATCAGCTCGGTGCTTTGTGACCGCCTGGAGGGGTGGGATAGGGCGGGTGGGAGGGAGAGAGACGCAAGAGGGAAGAGATATGGGAACATATGTATATGTATAAATGATTCACTTTGTTATGAAGCAGAAACAAACACACCATCGTACAGCAATTATACCCCAATACAGATGTTGAAAAAAATAAAGTATGTTTTTTAACATGTAACATCAATAAAGAAGGGGAGAAAATTGAGGGTAGTGAAGTTATGATATTAATAAACACAGTAGAAAGAGTCTACAGCAATATAAGACTGTAAACTTGTTTTGACAAATAGATGCAATAATGAGATAAGTTGTAAAAAAAATTAAAGCACAGAAATCTCCTGCATTCCTATACACTAATGATGAAAAATCTGAAAGTGAAATCAAGAAAACACTCCCATTTACCACTGCAACAAAAAGAATAAAATTTCTAGGAATAAACCTACCTAAGGAGACAAAAGACCTGTATGCAGACAATTGTAAGACACTAATGAAAGAAATTAAAGATGATACAAGTAGATGGAGAGATATACCATGTTCCTGGATTGCAAGAATCAACATTGTGAAAATGACTCTACTACCCAAAGCAATCTACAGATTCAATGCAATCCCTATCAAACTACCACTGGCATTCTTCACAGAACTAGAACAAAAAATTTCACAATTTGTATGGAAACACAAGAGACCCCGAGTAGCCAAAGCAATCTTGAGAACGAAAAACGGAGCTGGAGGAATCAGGCTCCCTGACTTCAGATTATACTACAAAGCTACAGTAATCAAGACAGTACGGTAGTGGCACAAAAACAGAAAGACAGATCAAAGGAACGGGATAGAAAGCCCAGAGATAAACCCACGCACATATGGTCACCTAATCTTTGATAAAGGAGGCAGGAATGTACAGTGGAGAAAGGACAGCCTCTTCAATAAGTGGTGCTGGGAAAACTGGACAGGTACATTTGAAAGTATGAGATTAGATCACTCCCTAACACCATACACAAAAATGAGCTCAAAATGGATTAAAGACCTAAATGTAAGGCCAGAAACTATCAAACCCTTACAGGAAAACATAGGCAGAACACTCTATGACATAAATCACAGCAAGATCCTTTTTGACCCATCTCCTAGAGAAATGGAAAAAAAAAAAAAGATAAACAAATGGGACCTAATGAAACTTCAAAGCTTTTGCACAGCAAAGGAAACCATAAACAAGACCAAAAGACAACCCTCAGAATGGGAGAAAATATTTGCAAATGAAGCAACTGACAAAGGATTAATTTCCAAAATTTATAAGCAGCTCATGCAGCTCACTAACAAAAGAACAAACAACCCAATCCAAAAATGGGCAGAAGATCGAAATAGACATTTCTCCAAAGAAGATATACAGACTGCCAACAAACACATGAAAGAATGCTCAACATCATTAATCATTAGAGAAATGCAAATCAAAACTACAATGAGATATCATCTCACACCAGTCAGAATGGCCATCATCAAAAAATCTGGAAACAATAAATGTGGGAGAGGGTGTGTAGAAAAGGAAGCACTCCTGCACTGCTGGTGGGAATGTGAATTGGTACAGCCACTATGAGAACAGTACGGAGGGTCCTAAAAACTGCAAATAGAACTAAGGTATGACGCAGCAATCCCACTACTGGGTAAATACCCTGAGAAAACCATAATTCAAAAGAGTAATGTACCAAAATGTTCACTGCAGCTGTATTTACAATCGTTCGGAGATGGAAACAACCTAAGTACCCATCATCGGATGTATGGATAAAGAAGATGTGGCACATATATACAATGGAATATTACTCAGCCATAAAAAGAAAGGAAATTGAGCTATTTGTAATGAGGTGGATAGACCTAGAGTCTGTCATACAGAGTGAAGGAAGTCAGAAAGAGAAAGACAAATACCGAATGCTAACACATATATATGGAATTTAAGAAAAAAAAATGTCATGAAGAACCTAGAGGTAAGACAGGAATAAAGACACAGACCTACTGGAGAACGGACTTGAGGATATGGGGAGGGGGAAGGGTGAGCTGTGACAAAGCGAGAGAGAGGCATGGACGTATATACACTACCAAACGTAAGGTAGATAGCTAGTGGGAAGCAGCCATATAGCACAGGGATATCAGCTCAGTGCTTTGTGACCGCCTGGAGGGGTGGGATAGGGCGGGTGGGAGGGAGAGAGACCCAAGAGGGAAGAGATATGGGAACATATGTATATATATAAATGATTCACTTTGTTATGAAGCAGAAACAAACACAACATCGTACAGCAATTATACCCCAACACAGATGTTGAAAAAAATAAAGTATGTTTTTTAACATGTAACATCAATAAAGAAGGGGAGAAAATTGAGGGTAGTGAAGTTATGATATTAAACACAGTAGAAAGAGTCTACAGCAATATAAGACTGTGAACTTGTATTTGACAAATAGATGAAATAATGGGATAACTTGTAAAAAAAATTAATGCATAGAAATCTCCTGCATTCCTATACACTAATGATGAGAAAATGAAAGTGAAATCAAGAAAACACTCCCATTTACCACTGCAACAAAAAGAATAAAATTTCTAGGAATAAACCTACCTAAGGAGACAAAAGACCTGTATGCAGACAATTGTAAGACACTAATGAAAGAAATTAAAGATGATACAAGTAGATGGAGAGATATACCATGTTCCTGGATTGCAAGAATCAACATTGTGAAAATGACTCTACTACCCAAAGCAATCTACAGATTCAATGCAATCCCTATCAAACTACCACTGGCATTCCTCACAGAACTAGAACAAAAAATTTCACAATTTGTATGGAAACACAAGAGACCCCGAGTAGCCAAAGCAATCTTGAGAACGAAAAACGGAGCTGGAGGAATCAGGCTCCCTGACTTCAGATTATACTACAAAGCTACAGTAATCAAGACAGTACGGTAGTGGCACAAAAACAGAAAGACAGATCAAAGGAACGGGATAGAAAGCCCAGAGATAAACCAACGCACATATGGTTACCTAATCTTTGATAAAGGAGGCAGGAATGTATAGTGGAGAAAGGACAGCCTCTTCAATAAGTGGTGCTGGGAAAACTGGACAGGTACATTTGAAAGTATGAGATTAGATCACTCCCTAACACCATACACAAAAATGAGCTCAAAATGGATTAAAGACCTAAATGTAAGGCCAGAAACTATCAAACGCTTACAGGAAAACATAGGCAGAAGCACTCTATGACATAAATCACAGCAAGATCCTTTTTGACCCATCTCCTAGAGAAATGGAAAAAAAATAAATAAATAAACAAATGAGACCTAATGAAACTTCAAAGCTTTTGCGCAGCAAAGGAAACCATAAACAAGACCAAAAGACAACCCTCAGAATGGGAGAAAATATTTGCAAATGAAGCAACTGACAAAGGATTAATTTCCAAAATTTATAAGCAGCTCATGCAGCTCACTAACAAAACAACAAACAACCCAATCCAAAAATGGGCAGAAGATCGAAATAGACATTTCTCCAAAGAAGATATACAGACTGCCAACAAACACATGAAAGAATGCTCAACATCATTAATCATTAGAGAAATGCAAATCAAAACTACAATGAGATATCATCTCACACCAGTCAGAATGGCCATCATCAAAAAACCTAGAAACAATAAATGTGGGAGAGGGTGTGTAGAAAAGGAAGCACTCCTGCACTGCTGGTGGGAATGTGAATTGGTACAGTTACTATGAGAACAGTACGGAAGGTCCTTTAAAAACTGAAAATAGAACTAAGGTATGACGCAGCAATCCCACTACTGGGTATATACCCTGAGAAAACCATAATTCAAAAAGAGTCATGTACCAAAATGTTCACTGCAGCTGTATTTACAATCGTCCGGAGATGGAAACAACCTAAGTGCCCATCATCGGATGTGTGGATAAAGAAGATGTGGCACATCTATACAATGGAATATTAGCCATAAAAAGAAAGGAAATTGAGCTATTTGTAATGAGGTGGATAGACCTAGAGTCTGTCATACAGAGTGAAGGAAGTCAGACAGAGAAAGACAAATACCGAATGCTAACACATATATATGGAATTTAAGGGAAAAAAATGTCATGAAGAACGTAGGGGTAAGACAGGAATAAAGACACAGACCTACTGGAGAACGGACTTGAGGATATGGGGAGGGGGAAGGGTGAGCTGTGACAAAGCGAGAGAGAGGCATGGACGTATATACACTACCAAACGTAAGGTAGATAGCTAGTGGGAAGCAGCCCCATAGCACAGGGATATCAGCTCGGTGCTTTGTGACCGCCTGGAGGGGTGGGATAGGGCGGGTGGGAGGGAGACAGACGCAAGAGGGAAGAGATATGGGAACATATATATATGTATAAATGATTCACTTTGTTATAAAGCAGAAACTAACACACCGTCGTAAAGCAATTATACCCCAACACAGATGTTGAAAAAAATAAAGTATATTTTTTAACATGTAACATCAATAAAGAAGGGGAGAAAATTGAGGGTAGTGAAGTTATGATATTAAACATAGTAGAAAGAGTCTACAGCAATATAAGACTGTGAACTTGTATTTGACAAATAGATGCAATAATGAGATAACTTGTAAAAAAAATTAATGCACAGAAATCTCCTGCATTCCTATACACTAATGATGAAAAATCTGAAAGTGAAATCAAGAAAACACTCCCATTTACCACTGCAACAAAAAGAATAAAATTTCTAGGAATAAACCTACCTAAGGAGACAAAAGACCTGTATGCAGACAATTGTAAGACACTGATGAAAGAAATTAAAGATGATACAAGTAGATGGAGAGATATACCATGTTCCTGGATTGCAAGAATCAACATTGTGAAAATGACTCTACTACCCAAAGCAATCTACAGATTCAATGCAATCCCTATCAAACTACCACTGGCATTCTTCACAGAACTAGAACAAAAAATTTCACAATTTGTATGGAAACACAAGAGACCCCGAGTAGCCAAAGCAATCTTGAGAACGAAAAACGGAGCTGGAGGAATCAGGCTCCCTGACTTCAGACTATACTACAAAGCTACAGTAATCAAGACAGTACGGTAGTGGCACAAAAACAGAAAGACAGATCAAAGGAACGGGATAGAAAGCCCAGAGATAAACCCACGCACATATGGTCACCTAATCTTTGATAAAGGAGGCAGGAATGTACAGTGGAGAAAGGACAGCCTCTTCAATAAGTGGTGCTGGGAAAACTGGACAGGTACATTTGAAAGTATGAGATTAGATCACTCCCTAACACCATACACAAAAATGAGCTCAAAATGGATTAAAGACCTAAATGTAAGGCCAGAAACTATCAAACCCTTACAGGAAAACATAGGCAGAACACTCTATGACATAAATCACAGCAAGATCCTTTTTGACCCATCTCCTAGAGAAATGGAAAAAAAAAAAAAAAGATAAACAAATGGGACCTAATGAAACTTCAAAGCTTTTGCACAGCAAAGGAAACCATAAACAAGACCAAAAGACAACCCTCAGAATGGGAGAAAATATTTGCAAATGAAGCAACTGACAAAGGATTAATTTCCAAAATTTATAAGCAGCTCATGCAGCTCACTAACAAAAGAACAAACAACCCAATCCAAAAATGGGCAGAAGATCGAAATAGACATTTCTCCAAAGAAGATATACAGACTGCCAACAAACACATGAAAGAATGCTCAACATCATTAATCATTAGAGAAATGCAAATCAAAACTACAATGAGATATCATCTCACACCAGTCAGAATGGCCATCATCAAAAAATCTAGAAACAATAAATGTGGGAGAGGGTGTGTAGAAAAGGAAGCACTCCTGCACTGCTGGTGGGAATGTGAATTGGTACAGTTACTATGAGAACAGTACGGAGGGTCCTTAAAAAACTGAAAATAGAACTAAGGTATGACGCAGCAATCCCACTACTGGGTATATACCCTGAGAAACCATAATTCAAAAAGAGTCATGTACCAAAATGTTCACTGCAGCTGTATTTACAATCGTCCGGAGATGGGAACAACCCAAGTGCCCATCATCGGATGAATGGATAAAGAAGATGTGGCACATATATACAATGGAATATTACTCAGCCATAAAAAGAAAGGAAATTGAGCTATTTGTAATGAGGTGGATAGACCTAGAGTCTGTCATACAGAGTGAAGGAAGTCAGAAAGAGAAAGACAAATACCGAATGCTAACACATATATATGGAATTTAAGGGAAAAAAATGTCATGAAGAACCTAGGGGTAAGACAGGAATAAAGACACAGACCTACTGGAGAACGGACTTGAGGATATGGGGAGGGGGAAGGGTGAGCTGTGACAAAGCGAGAGAGAGGCATGGACGTATATACACTACCAAACGTAAGGTAGATAGCTAGTGGGAAGCAGCCCCATAGCACAGGGATATCAGCTCGGTGCTTTGTGACCGCCTGGAGGGGTGGGATAGGGCGGGTGGGAGGGAGACAGACGCAAGAGGGAAGAGATATGGGAACATATGTATATGTATAAATGATTCACTTTGTTATGAAGCAGAAACAAACACACCATCGTACAGCAATTATACCCCAATACAGATGTTGAAAAAAATAAAGTATGTTTTTTAACATGTAACATCAATAAAGAAGGGGAGAAAATTGAGGGTAGTGAAGTTATGATATTAATAAACACAGTAGAAAGAGTCTACAGCAATATAAGACTGTAAACTTGTTTTGACAAATAGATGCAATAATGAGATAAGTTGTAAAAAAAATTAAAGCACAGAAATCTCCTGCATTCCTATACACTAATGATGAAAAATCTGAAAGTGAAATCAAGAAAACACTCCCATTTACCACTGCAACAAAAAGAATAAAATTTCTAGGAATAAACCTACCTAAGGAGACAAAAGACCTGTATGCAGACAATTGTAAGACACTGAATGAAAGAAATTAAAGATGATACAAGTAGATGGAGAGATATACCATGTTCCTGGATTGCAAGAATCAACATTGTGAAAATGACTCTACTACCCAAAGCAATCTACAGATTCAATGCAATCCCTATCAAACTACCACTGGCATGCCTCACAGAACTAGAACAAAAAATTTCACAATTTGTATGGAAACACAAGAGACCCCGAGTAGCCAAAGCAATCTTGAGAACGAAAAACGGAGCTGGAGGAATCAGGCTCCCTGACTTCAGATTATACTACAAAGCTACAGTAATCAAGACAGTACGGTAGTGGCACAAAAACAGAAAGACAGATCAAAGGAACGGGATAGAAAGCCCAGAGATAAACCCACGCACATATGGTCACTTAATCTTTGATAAAGGAGGCAGGAATGTACAGTGGAGAAAGGACAGCCTCTTCAATAAGTGGTGCTGGGAAAACTGGACAGGTACATTTGAAAGTATGAGATTAGATCACTCCCTAACACCATACACAAAAATGAGCTCAAAATGGATTAAAGACCTAAATGTAAGGCCAGAAACTATCAAACCCTTACAGGAAAACATAGGCAGAACACTCTATGACATAAATCACAGCAAGATCCTTTTTGACCCATCTCCTAGAGAAATGGAAAAAAAAAAAAAAGATAAACAAATGGGACCTAATGAAACTTCAAAGCTTTTGCACAGCAAAGGAAACCATAAACAAGACCAAAAGACAACCCTCAGAATGGGAGAAAATATTTGCAAATGAAGCAACTGACAAAGGATTAATTTCCAAAATTTATAAGCAGCTCATGCAGCTCACTAACAAAAGAACAAACAACCCAATCCAAAAATGGGCAGAAGATCGAAATAGACATTTCTCCAAAGAAGATATACAGACTGCCAACAAACACATGAAAGAATGCTCAACATCATTAATCATTAGAGAAATGCAAATCAAAACTACAATGAGATATCATCTCACACCAGTCAGAATGGCCATCATCAAAAAATCTAGAAACAATAAATGTGGGAGAGGGTGTGTAGAAAAGGAAGCACTCCTGCACTGCTGGTGGGAATGTGAATTGGTACAGTTACTATGAGAACAGTACGGAGGGTCCTTAAAAACTGAAAATAGAACTAAGGTATGACGCAGCAATCCCACTACTGGGTATATACCCTGAGAAAACCATAATTCAAAAAGAGTCATGTACCAAAATGTTCACTGCAGCTGTATTTACAATCGTCCGGAGATGGGAACAACCCAAGTGCCCATCATCGGATGAATGGATAAAGAAGATGTGGCACATATATACAATGGAATATTACTCAGCCATAAAAAGAAAGGAAATTGAGCTATTTGTAATGAGGTGGATAGACCTAGAGTCTGTCATACAGAGTGAAGGAAGTCAGAAAGAGAAAGACAAATACCGAATGCTAACACATATATATGGAATTTAAGGGAAAAAAATGTCATGAAGAACGTAGGGGTAAGACAGGAATAAAGACACAGACCTACTGGAGAACGGACTTGAGGATATGGGGAGGGGGAAGGGTGAGCTGTGACAAAGCGAGAGAGAGGCATGGACGTATATACACTACCAAACGTAAGGTAGATAGCTAGTGGGAAGCAGCCCCATAGCACAGGGATATCAGCTCGGTGCTTTGTGACCGCCTGGAGGGGTGGGATAGGGCGGGTGGGAGGGAGAGAGACGCAAGAGGGAAGAGATATGGGAACATATGTATATGTATAAATGATTCACTTTGTTATGAAGCAGAAACAAACACACCATCGTACAGCAATTATACCCCAATACAGATGTTGAAAAAAATAAAGTATGTTTTTTAACATGTAACATCAATAAAGAAGGGGAGAAAATTGAGGGTAGTGAAGTTATGATATTAATAAACACAGTAGAAAGAGTCTACAGCAATATAAGACTGTAAACTTGTTTTGACAAATAGATGCAATAATGAGATAAGTTGTAAAAAAAATTAAAGCACAGAAATCTCCTGCATTCCTATACACTAATGATGAAAAATCTGAAAGTGAAATCAAGAAAACACTCCCATTTACCACTGCAACAAAAAGAATAAAATTTCTAGGAATAAACCTACCTAAGGAGACAAAAGACCTGTATGCAGACAATTGTAACACACTGATGAAAGAAATTAAAGATGATACAAGTAGATGGAGAGATATACCATGTTCCTGGATTGCAAGAATCAACATTGTGAAAATGACTCTACTACCCAAAGCAATCTACAGATTCAATGCAATCCCTATCAAACTACCACTGGCATTCTTCACAGAACTAGAACAAAAAATTTCACAATTTGTATGGAAACACAAGAGACCCCGAGTAGCCAAAGCAATCTTGAGAACGAAAAACGGAGCTGGAGGAATCAGGCTCCCTGACTTCAGATTATACTACAAAGCTACAGTAATCAAGACAGTACGGTAGTGGCACAAAAACAGAAAGACAGATCAAAGGAACGGGATAGAAAGCCCAGAGATAAACCCACGCACATATGGTCACTTAATCTTTGATAAAGGAGGCAGGAATGTACAGTGGAGAAAGGACAGCCTCTTCAATAAGTGGTGCTGGGAAAACTGGACAGGTACATTTGAAAGTATGAGATTAGATCACTCCCTAACACCATACACAAAAATGAGCTCAAAATGGATTAAAGACCTAAATGTAAGGCCAGAAACTATCAAACCCTTACAGGAAAACATAGGCAGAACACTCTATGACATAAATCACAGCAAGATCCTTTTTGACCCATCTCCTAGAGAAATGGAAAAAAAAATAAATAAGATAAACAAATGGGACCTAATGAAACTTCAAAGCTTTTGCGCAGCAAAGGAAACCATAAACAAGACCAAAAGACAACCCTCAGAATGGGAGAAAATATTTGCAAATGAAGCAACTGACAAAGGATTAATTTCCAAAATTTATAAGCAGCTCATGCAGCTCACTAACAAAAGAACAAACAACCCAATCCAAAAATGGGCAGAAGATCGAAATAGACATTTCTCCAAAGAAGATATACAGACTGCCAACAAACACATGAAAGAATGCTCAACATCATTAATCATTAGAGAAATGCAAATCAAAACTACAATGAGATATCATCTCACACCAGTCAGAATGGCCATCATCAAAAAACCTAGAAACAATAAATGTGGGAGAGGGTGTGTAGAAAAGGAAGCACTCCTGCACTGCTGGTGGGAATGTGAATTGGTACAGTTACTATGAGAACAGTACGGAAGGTCCTTTAAAAACTGAAAATAGAACTAAGGTATGACGCAGCAATCCCACTACTGGGTATATACCCTGAGAAAACCATAATTCAAAAAGAGTCATGTACCAAAATGTTCACTGCAGCTGTATTTACAATCGTCCGGAGATGGGAACAACCCAAGTGCCCATCATCGGATGAATGGATAAAGAAGATGTGGCACATATATACAATGGAATATTACTCAGCCATAAAAAGAAAGGAAATTGAGCTATTTGTAATGAGGTGGATAGACCTAGAGTCTGTCATACAGAGTGAAGGAAGTCAGAAAGAGAAAGACAAATACCGAATGCTAACACATATATATGGAATTTAAGGGAAAAAAATGTCATGAAGAACCTAGGGGTAAGACAGGAATAAAGACACAGACCTACTGGAGAACGGACTTGAGGATATGGGGAGGGGGAAGGGTGAGCTGTGACAAAGCGAGAGAGAGGCATGGACGTATATACACTACCAAACGTAAGGTAGATAGCTAGTGGGAAGCAGCCCCATAGCACAGGGATATCAGCTCGGTGCTTTGTGACCGCCTGGAGGGGTGGGATAGGGCGGGTGGGAGGGAGAGAGACGCAAGAGGGAAGAGATATGGGAACATATGTATATGTATAAATGATTCACTTTGTTATGAAGCAGAAACAAACACACCATCGTACAGCAATTATACCCCAATACAGATGTTGAAAAAAATAAAGTATGTTTTTTAACATGTAACATCAATAAAGAAGGGGAGAAAATTGAGGGTAGTGAAGTTATGATATTAATAAACACAGTAGAAAGAGTCTACAGCAATATAAGACTGTAAACTTGTTTTGACAAATAGATGCAATAATGAGATAAGTTGTAAAAAAAATTAAAGCACAGAAATCTCCTGCATTCCTATACACTAATGATGAAAAATCTGAAAGTGAAATCAAGAAAACACTCCCATTTACCACTGCAACAAAAAGAATAAAATTTCTAGGAATAAACCTACCTAAGGAGACAAAAGACCTGTATGCAGACAATTGTAACACACTGATGAAAGAAATTAAAGATGATACAAGTAGATGGAGAGATATACCATGTTCCTGGATTGCAAGAATCAACATTGTGAAAATGACTCTACTACCCAAAGCAATCTACAGATTCAATGCAATCCCTATCAAACTACCACTGGCATGCCTCACAGAACTAGAACAAAAAATTTCACAATTTGTATGGAAACACAAGAGACCCCGAGTAGCCAAAGCAATCTTGAGAACGAAAAACGGAGCTGGAGGAATCAGGCTCCCTGACTTCAGACTATACTACAAAGCTACAGTAATCAAGACAGTACGGTAGTGGCACAAAAACAGAAAGACAGATCAAAGGAACGGGATAGAAAGCCCAGAGATAAACCCACGCACATATGGTCACCTAATCTTTGATAAAGGAGGCAGGAATGTACAGTGGAGAAAGGACAGCCTCTTCAATAAGTGGTGCTGGGAAAACTGGACAGGTACATTTGAAAGTATGAGATTAGATCACTCCCTAACACCATACACAAAAATGAGCTCAAAATGGATTAAAGACCTAAATGTAAGGCCAGAAACTATCAAACGCTTACAGGAAAACATAGGCAGAACACTCTATGACATAAATCACAGCAAGATCCTTTTTGACCCATCTCCTAGAGAAATGGAAAAAAAAAATAAAGATAAACAAATGAGACCTAATGAAACTTCAAAGCTTTTGCAGCAGCAAAGGAAACCATAAACAAGACCAAAAGACAACCCTCAGAATGGGAGAAAATATTTGCAAATGAAGCAACTGACAAAGGATTAATTTCCAAAATTTATAAGCAGCTCATGCAGCTCACTAACAAAAGAACAAACAACCCAATCCAAAAATGGGCAGAAGATCGAAATAGACATTTCTCCAAAGAAGATATACAGACTGCCAACAAACACATGAAAGAATGCTCAACATCATTAATCATTAGAGAAATGCAAATCAAAACTACAATGAGATATCATCTCACACCAGTCAGAATGGCCATCATCAAAAAATCTAGAAACAATAAATGTGGGAGAGGGTGTGTAGAAAAGGAAGCACTCCTGCACTGCTGGTGGGAATGTGAATTGGTACAGTTACTATGAGAACAGTACGGAGGGTCCTTAAAAAACTGAAAATAGAACTAAGGTATGACGCAGCAATCCCACTACTGGGTATATACCCTGAGAAACCATAATTCAAAAAGAGTCATGTACCAAAATGTTCACTGCAGCTGTATTTACAATCGTCCGGAGATGGGAACAACCCAAGTGCCCATCATCGGATGAATGGATAAAGAAGATGTGGCACATATATACAATGGAATATTACTCAGCCATAAAAAGAAAGGAAATTGAGCTATTTGTAATGAGGTGGATAGACCTAGAGTCTGTCATACAGAGTGAAGGAAGTCAGAAAGAGAAAGACAAATACCGAATGCTAACACATATATATGGAATTTAAGGGAAAAAAAATGTCATGAAGAACCTAGGGGTAAGACAGGAATAAAGACACAGACCTACTGGAGAACGGACTTGAGGATATGGGGAGGGGGAAGGGTGAGCTGTGACAAAGCGAGAGAGAGGCATGGACGTATATACACTACCAAACGTAAGGTAGATAGCTAGTGGGAAGCAGCCCCATAGCACAGGGATATCAGCTCGGTGCTTTGTGACCGCCTGGAGGGGTGGGATAGGGCGGGTGGGAGGGAGAGAGACGCAAGAGGGAAGAGATATGGGAACATATGTATATGTATAAATGATTCACTTTGTTATGAAGCAGAAACAAACACACCATCGTACAGCAATTATACCCCAATACAGATGTTGAAAAAAATAAAGTATGTTTTTTAACATGTAACATCAATAAAGAAGGGGAGAAAATTGAGGGTAGTGAAGTTATGATATTAATAAACACAGTAGAAAGAGTCTACAGCAATATAAGACTGTAAACTTGTTTTGACAAATAGATGCAATAATGAGATAAGTTGTAAAAAAAATTAAAGCACAGAAATCTCCTGCATTCCTATACACTAATGATGAAAAATCTGAAAGTGAAATCAAGAAAACACTCCCATTTACCACTGCAACAAAAAGAATAAAATTTCTAGGAATAAACCTACCTAAGGAGACAAAAGACCTGTATGCAGACAATTGTAAGACACTAATGAAAGAAATTAAAGATGATACAAGTAGATGGAGAGATATACCATGTTCCTGGATTGCAAGAATCAACATTGTGAAAATGACTCTACTACCCAAAGCAATCTACAGATTCAATGCAATCCCTATCAAACTACCACTGGCATGCCTCACAGAACTAGAACAAAAAATTTCACAATTTGTATGGAAACACAAGAGACCCCGAGTAGCCAAAGCAATCTTGAGAACGAAAAACGGAGCTGGAGGAATCAGGCTCCCTGACTTCAGATTATACTACAAAGCTACAGTAATCAAGACAGTACGGTAGTGGCACAAAAACAGAAAGACAGATCAAAGGAACGGGATAGAAAGCCCAGAGATAAACCCACGCACATATGGTCACTTAATCTTTGATAAAGGAGGCAGGAATGTACAGTGGAGAAAGGACAGCCTCTTCAATAAGTGGTGCTGGGAAAACTGGACAGGTACATTTGAAAGTATGAGATTAGATCACTCCCTAACACCATACACAAAAATGAGCTCAAAATGGATTAAAGACCTAAATGTAAGGCCAGAAACTATCAAACCCTTACAGGAAAACATAGGCAGAACACTCTATGACATAAATCACAGCAAGATCCTTTTTGACCCATCTCCTAGAGAAATGGAAAAAAAAAAAAAGATAAACAAATGGGACCTAATGAAACTTCAAAGCTTTTGCACAGCAAAGGAAACCATAAACAAGACCAAAAGACAACCCTCAGAATGGGAGAAAATATTTGCAAATGAAGCAACTGACAAAGGATTAATTTCCAAAATTTATAAGCAGCTCATGCAGCTCACTAACAAAAGAACAAACAACCCAATCCAAAAATGGGCAGAAGATCGAAATAGACATTTCTCCAAAGAAGATATACAGACTGCCAACAAACACATGAAAGAATGCTCAACATCATTAATCATTAGAGAAATGCAAATCAAAACTACAATGAGATATCATCTCACACCAGTCAGAATGGCCATCATCAAAAAATCTAGAAACAATAAATGTGGGAGAGGGTGTGTAGAAAAGGAAGCACTCCTGCACTGCTGGTGGGAATGTGAATTGGTACAGTTACTATGAGAACAGTACGGAGGGTCCTTAAAAACTGAAAATAGAACTAAGGTATGACGCAGCAATCCCACTACTGGGTATATACCCTGAGAAAACCATAATTCAAAAAGAGTCATGTACCAAAATGTTCACTGCAGCTGTATTTACAATCGTCCGGAGATGGGAACAACCCAAGTGCCCATCATCGGATGAATGGATAAAGAAGATGTGGCACATATATACAATGGAATATTACTCAGCCATAAAAAGAAAGGAAATTGAGCTATTTGTAATGAGGTGGATAGACCTAGAGTCTGTCATACAGAGTGAAGGAAGTCAGAAAGAGAAAGACAAATACCGAATGCTAACACATATATATGGAATTTAAGGGAAAAAAATGTCATGAAGAACCTAGGGGTAAGACAGGAATAAAGACACAGACCTACTGGAGAACGGACTTGAGGATATGGGGAGGGGGAAGGGTGAGCTGTGACAAAGCGAGAGAGAGGCATGGACGTATATACACTACCAAACGTAAGGTAGATAGCTAGTGGGAAGCAGCCCCATAGCACAGGGATATCAGCTCGGTGCTTTGTGACCGCCTGGAGGGGTGGGATAGGGCGGGTGGGAGGGAGAGAGACGCAAGAGGGAAGAGATATGGGAACATATGTATATGTATAAATGATTCACTTTGTTATGAAGCAGAAACAAACACACCATCGTACAGCAATTATACCCCAATACAGATGTTGAAAAAAATAAAGTATGTTTTTTAACATGTAACATCAATAAAGAAGGGGAGAAAATTGAGGGTAGTGAAGTTATGATATTAATAAACACAGTAGAAAGAGTCTACAGCAATATAAGACTGTAAACTTGTTTTGACAAATAGATGCAATAATGAGATAAGTTGTAAAAAAAATTAAAGCACAGAAATCTCCTGCATTCCTATACACTAATGATGAAAAATCTGAAAGTGAAATCAAGAAAACACTCCCATTTACCACTGCAACAAAAAGAATAAAATTTCTAGGAATAAACCTACCTAAGGAGACAAAAGACCTGTATGCAGACAATTGTAACACACTGATGAAAGAAATTAAAGATGATACAAGTAGATGGAGAGATATACCATGTTCCTGGATTGCAAGAATCAACATTGTGAAAATGACTCTACTACCCAAAGCAATCTACAGATTCAATGCAATCCCTATCAAACTACCACTGGCATTCTTCACAGAACTAGAACAAAAAATTTCACAATTTGTATGGAAACACAAGAGACCCCGAGTAGCCAAAGCAATCTTGAGAACGAAAAACGGAGCTGGAGGAATCAGGCTCCCTGACTTCAGACTATACTACAAAGCTACAGTAATCAAGACAGTACGGTAGTGGCACAAAAACAGAAAGACAGATCAAAGGAACGGGATAGAAAGCCCAGAGATAAACCCACGCACATATGGTCACCTAATCTTTGATAAAGGAGGCAGGAATGTACAGTGGAGAAAGGACAGCCTCTTCAATAAGTGGTGCTGGGAAAACTGGACAGGTACATTTGAAAGTATGAGATTAGATCACTCCCTAACACCATACACAAAAATGAGCTCAAAATGGATTAAAGACCTAAATGTAAGGCCAGAAACTATCAAACCCTTACAGGAAAACATAGGCAGAACACTCTATGACATAAATCACAGCAAGATCCTTTTTGACCCATCTCCTAGAGAAATGGAAAAAAAAAAAAAAGATAAACAAATGGGACCTAATGAAACTTCAAAGCTTTTGCACAGCAAAGGAAACCATAAACAAGACCAAAAGACAACCCTCAGAATGGGAGAAAATATTTGCAAATGAAGCAACTGACAAAGGATTAATTTCCAAAATTTATAAGCAGCTCATGCAGCTCACTAACAAAAGAACAAACAACCCAATCCAAAAATGGGCAGAAGATCGAAATAGACATTTCTCCAAAGAAGATATACAGACTGCCAACAAACACATGAAAGAATGCTCAACATCATTAATCATTAGAGAAATGCAAATCAAAACTACAATGAGATATCATCTCACACCAGTCAGAATGGCCATCATCAAAAAATCTAGAAACAATAAATGTGGGAGAGGGTGTGTAGAAAAGGAAGCACTCCTGCACTGCTGGTGGGAATGTGAATTGGTACAGTTACTATGAGAACAGTACGGAAGGGTCCTTTAAAAACTGAAAATAGAACTAAGGTATGACGCAGCAATCCCACTACTGGGTATATACCCTGAGAAAACCATAATTCAAAAAGAGTCATGTACCAAAATGTTCACTGCAGCTGTATTTACAATCGTCCGGAGATGGGAACAACCCAAGTGCCCATCATCGGATGAATGGATAAAGAAGATGTGGCACATATATACAATGGAATATTACTCAGCCATAAAAAGAAAGGAAATTGAGCTATTTGTAATGAGGTGGATAGACCTAGAGTCTGTCATACAGAGTGAAGGAAGTCAGAAAGAGAAAGACAAATACCGAATGCTAACACATATATATGGAATTTAAGGGAAAAAAATGTCATGAAGAACCTAGGGGTAAGACAGGAATAAAGACACAGACCTACTGGAGAACGGACTTGAGGATATGGGGAGGGGGAAGGGTGAGCTGTGACAAAGCGAGAGAGAGGCATGGACGTATATACACTACCAAACGTAAGGTAGATAGCTAGTGGGAAGCAGCCCCATAGCACAGGGATATCAGCTCGGTGCTTTGTGACCGCCTGGAGGGGTGGGATAGGGCGGGTGGGAGGGAGAGAGACGCAAGAGGGAAGAGATATGGGAACATATGTATATGTATAAATGATTCACTTTGTTATGAAGCAGAAACAAACACACCATCGTACAGCAATTATACCCCAATACAGATGTTGAAAAAAATAAAGTATGTTTTTTAACATGTAACATCAATAAAGAAGGGGAGAAAATTGAGGGTAGTGAAGTTATGATATTAATAAACACAGTAGAAAGAGTCTACAGCAATATAAGACTGTAAACTTGTTTTGACAAATAGATGCAATAATGAGATAAGTTGTAAAAAAAATTAAAGCACAGAAATCTCCTGCATTCCTATACACTAATGATGAAAAATCTGAAAGTGAAATCAAGAAAACACTCCCATTTACCACTGCAACAAAAAGAATAAAATTTCTAGGAATAAACCTACCTAAGGAGACAAAAGACCTGTATGCAGACAATTGTAACACACTGATGAAAGAAATTAAAGATGATACAAGTAGATGGAGAGATATACCATGTTCCTGGATTGCAAGAATCAACATTGTGAAAATGACTCTACTACCCAAAGCAATCTACAGATTCAATGCAATCCCTATCAAACTACCACTGGCATGCCTCACAGAACTAGAACAAAAAATTTCACAATTTGTATGGAAACACAAGAGACCCCGAGTAGCCAAAGCAATCTTGAGAACGAAAAACGGAGCTGGAGGAATCAGGCTCCCTGACTTCAGACTATACTACAAAGCTACAGTAATCAAGACAGTACGGTAGTGGCACAAAAACAGAAAGACAGATCAAAGGAACGGGATAGAAAGCCCAGAGATAAACCCACGCACATATGGTCACCTAATCTTTGGTAAAGGAGGCAGGAATGTACAGTGGAGAAAGGACAGCCTCTTCAATAAGTGGTGCTGGGAAAACTGGACAGGTACATTTGAAAGTATGAGATTAGATCACTCCCTAACACCATACACAAAAATGAGCTCAAAATGGATTAAAGACCTAAATGTAAGGCCAGAAACTATCAAACGCTTACAGGAAAACATAGGCAGAACACTCTATGACATAAATCACAGCAAGATCCTTTTTGACCCATCTCCTAGAGAAATGGAAAAAAAATAAATAAATAAACAAATGAGACCTAATGAAACTTCAAAGCTTTTGCGCAGCAAAGGAAACCATAAACAAGACCAAAAGACAACCCTCAGAATGGGAGAAAATATTTGCAAATGAAGCAACTGACAAAGGATTAATTTCCAAAATTTATAAGCAGCTCATGCAGCTCACTAACAAAAGAACAAACAACCCAATCCAAAAATGGGCAGAAGATCGAAATAGACATTTCTCCAAAGAAGATATACAGACTGCCAACAAACACATGAAAGAATGCTCAACATCATTAATCATTAGAGAAATGCAAATCAAAACTACAATGAGATATCATCTCACACCAGTCAGAATGGCCATCATCAAAAAATCTGGAAACAATAAATGTGGGAGAGGGTGTGTAGAAAAGGAAGCACTCCTGCACTGCTGGTGGGAATGTGAATTGGTACAGCCACTATGAGAACAGTACGGAGGGTCCTAAAAACTGCAAATAGAACTAAGGTATGACGCAGCAATCCCACTACTGGGTAAATACCCTGAGAAAACCATAATTCAAAAGAGTAATGTACCAAAATGTTCACTGCAGCTGTATTTACAATCGTTCGGAGATGGAAACAACCTAAGTACCCATCATCGGATGTATGGATAAAGAAGATGTGGCACATATATACAATGGAATATTACTCAGCCATAAAAAGAAAGGAAATTGAGCTATTTGTAATGAGGTGGATAGACCTAGAGTCTGTCATACAGAGTGAAGGAAGTCAGAAAGAGAAAGACAAATACCGAATGCTAACACATATATATGGAATTTAAGAAAAAAAAATGTCATGAAGAACCTAGAGGTAAGACAGGAATAAAGACACAGACCTACTGGAGAACGGACTTGAGGATATGGGGAGGGGGAAGGGTGAGCTGTGACAAAGCGAGAGAGAGGCATGGACGTATATACACTACCAAACGTAAGGTAGATAGCTAGTGGGAAGCAGCCATATAGCACAGGGATATCAGCTCAGTGCTTTGTGACCGCCTGGAGGGGTGGGATAGGGCGGGTGGGAGGGAGAGAGACCCAAGAGGGAAGAGATATGGGAACATATGTATATATATAAATGATTCACTTTGTTATGAAGCAGAAACAAACACACCATCGTACAGCAATTATACCCCAACACAGATGTTGAAAAAAATAAAGTATGTTTTTTAACATGTAACATCAATAAAGAAGGGGAGAAAATTGAGGGTAGTGAAGTTATGATATTAAACACAGTAGAAAGAGTCTACAGCAATATAAGACTGTGAACTTGTATTTGACAAATAGATGAAATAATGAGATAACTTGTAAAAAAAATTAATGCATAGAAATCTCCTGCATTCCTATACACTAATGATGAGAAAATGAAAGTGAAATCAAGAAAACACTCCCATTTACCACTGCAACAAAAAGAATAAAATTTCTAGGAATAAACCTACCTAAGGAGACAAAAGACCTGTATGCAGACAATTGTAAGACACTAATGAAAGAAATTAAAGATGATACAAGTAGATGGAGAGATATACCATGTTCCTGGATTGCAAGAATCAACATTGTGAAAATGACTCTACTACCCAAAGCAATCTACAGATTCAATGCAATCCCTATCAAACTACCACTGGCATTCCTCACAGAACTAGAACAAAAAATTTCACAATTTGTATGGAAACACAAGAGACCCCGAGTAGCCAAAGCAATCTTGAGAACTGAAAAACGGAGCTGGAGGAATCAGGCTCCCTGACTTCAGATTATACTACAAAGCTACAGTAATCAAGACAGTACGGTAGTGGCACAAAAACAGAAAGACAGATCAAAGGAACGGGATAGAAAGCCCAGAGATAAACCAACGCACATATGGTTACCTAATCTTTGATAAAGGAGGCAGGAATGTATAGTGGAGAAAGGACAGCCTCTTCAATAAGTGGTGCTGGGAAAACTGGACAGGTACATTTGAAAGTATGAGATTAGATCACTCCCTAACACCATACACAAAAATGAGCTCAAAATGGATTAAAGACCTAAATGTAAGGCCAGAAACTATCAAACGCTTACAGGAAAACATAGGCAGAACACTCTATGACATAAATCACAGCAAGATCCTTTTTGACCCATCTCCTAGAGAAATGGAAAAAAAAATAAATAAATAAACAAATGAGACCTAATGAAACTTCAAAGCTTTTGCGCAGCAAAGGAAACCATAAACAAGACCAAAAGACAACCCTCAGAATGGGAGAAAATATTTGCAAATGAAGCAACTGACAAAGGATTAATTTCCAAAATTTATAAGCAGCTCATGCAGCTCACTAACAAAAGAACAAACAACCCAATCCAAAAATGGGCAGAAGATCGAAATAGACATTTCTCCAAAGAAGATATACAGACTGCCAACAAACACATGAAAGAATGCTCAACATCATTAATCATTAGAGAAATGCAAATCAAAACTACAATGAGATATCATCTCACACCAGTCAGAATGGCCATCATCAAAAAACCTAGAAACAATAAATGTGGGAGAGGGTGTGTAGAAAAGGAAGCACTCCTGCACTGCTGGTGGGAATGTGAATTGGTACAGTTACTATGAGAACAGTACGGAAGGTCCTTTAAAAACTGAAAATAGAACTAAGGTATGACGCAGCAATCCCACTACTGGGTATATACCCTGAGAAAACCATAATTCAAAAAGAGTCATGTACCAAAATGTTCACTGCAGCTGTATTTACAATCGTCCGGAGATGGAAACAACCTAAGTGCCCATCATCGGATGTGTGGATAAAGAAGATGTGGCACATATATACAATGGAATATTAGCCATAAAAAGAAAGGAAATTGAGCTATTTGTAATGAGGTGGATAGACCTAGAGTCTGTCATACAGAGTGAAGGAAGTCAGACAGAGAAAGACAAATACCGAATGCTAACACATATATATGGAATTTAAGGGAAAAAAATGTCATGAAGAACGTAGGGGTAAGACAGGAATAAAGACACAGACCTACTGGAGAACGGACTTGAGGATATGGGGAGGGGGAAGGGTGAGCTGTGACAAAGCGAGAGAGAGGCATGGACGTATATACACTACCAAACGTAAGGTAGATAGCTAGTGGGAAGCAGCCCCATAGCACAGGGATATCAGCTCGGTGCTTTGTGACCGCCTGGAGGGGTGGGATAGGGCGGGTGGGAGGGAGACAGACGCAAGAGGGAAGAGATATGGGAACATATATATATGTATAAATGATTCACTTTGTTATAAAGCAGAAACTAACACACCGTCGTAAAGCAATTATACCCCAACACAGATGTTGAAAAAAATAAAGTATATTTTTTAACATGTAACATCAATAAAGAAGGGGAGAAAATTGAGGGTAGTGAAGTTATGATATTAAACATAGTAGAAAGAGTCTACAGCAATATAAGACTGTGAACTTGTATTTGACAAATAGATGAAATAATGAGATAACTTGTAAAAAAAATTAATGCACAGAAATCTCCTGCATTCCTATACACTAATGATGAAAAATCTGAAAGTGAAATCAAGAAAACACTCCCATTTACCACTGCAACAAAAAGAATAAAATTTCTAGGAATAAACCTACCTAAGGAGACAAAAGACCTGTATGCAGACAATTGTAAGACACTGATGAAAGAAATTAAAGATGATACAAGTAGATGGAGAGATATACCATGTTCCTGGATTGCAAGAATCAACATTGTGAAAATGACTCTACTACCCAAAGCAATCTACAGATTCAATGCAATCCCTATCAAACTACCACTGGCATTCTTCACAGAACTAGAACAAAAAATTTCACAATTTGTATGGAAACACAAGAGACCCCGAGTAGCCAAAGCAATCTTGAGAACGAAAAACGGAGCTGGAGGAATCAGGCTCCCTGACTTCAGACTATACTACAAAGCTACAGTAATCAAGACAGTACGGTAGTGGCACAAAAACAGAAAGACAGATCAAAGGAACGGGATAGAAAGCCCAGAGATAAACCCACGCACATATGGTCACCTAATCTTTGATAAAGGAGGCAGGAATGTACAGTGGAGAAAGGACAGCCTCTTCAATAAGTGGTGCTGGGAAAACTGGACAGGTACATTTGAAAGTATGAGATTAGATCACTCCCTAACACCATACACAAAAATGAGCTCAAAATGGATTAAAGACCTAAATGTAAGGCCAGAAACTATCAAACCCTTACAGGAAAACATAGGCAGAACACTCTATGACATAAATCACAGCAAGATCCTTTTTGACCCATCTCCTAGAGAAATGGAAAAAAAAAAAAAGATAAACAAATGGGACCTAATGAAACTTCAAAGCTTTTGCACAGCAAAGGAAACCATAAACAAGACCAAAAGACAACCCTCAGAATGGGAGAAAATATTTGCAAATGAAGCAACTGACAAAGGATTAATTTCCAAAATTTATAAGCAGCTCATGCAGCTCACTAACAAAAGAACAAACAACCCAATCCAAAAATGGGCAGAAGATCGAAATAGACATTTCTCCAAAGAAGATATACAGACTGCCAACAAACACATGAAAGAATGCTCAACATCATTAATCATTAGAGAAATGCAAATCAAAACTACAATGAGATATCATCTCACACCAGTCAGAATGGCCATCATCAAAAAATCTAGAAACAATAAATGTGGGAGAGGGTGTGTAGAAAAGGAAGCACTCCTGCACTGCTGGTGGGAATGTGAATTGGTACAGTTACTATGAGAACAGTACGGAGGGTCCTTAAAAAACTGAAAATAGAACTAAGGTATGACGCAGCAATCCCACTACTGGGTATATACCCTGAGAAACCATAATTCAAAAAGAGTCATGTACCAAAATGTTCACTGCAGCTGTATTTACAATCGTCCGGAGATGGGAACAACCCAAGTGCCCATCATCGGATGAATGGATAAAGAAGATGTGGCACATATATACAATGGAATATTACTCAGCCATAAAAAGAAAGGAAATTGAGCTATTTGTAATGAGGTGGATAGACCTAGAGTCTGTCATACAGAGTGAAGGAAGTCAGAAAGAGAAAGACAAATACCGAATGCTAACACATATATATGGAATTTAAGGGAAAAAAATGTCATGAAGAACCTAGGGGTAAGACAGGAATAAAGACACAGACCTACTGGAGAACGGACTTGAGGATATGGGGAGGGGGAAGGGTGAGCTGTGACAAAGCGAGAGAGAGGCATGGACGTATATACACTACCAAACGTAAGGTAGATAGCTAGTGGGAAGCAGCCCCATAGCACAGGGATATCAGCTCGGTGCTTTGTGACCGCCTGGAGGGGTGGGATAGGGCGGGTGGGAGGGAGAGAGACGCAAGAGGGAAGAGATATGGGAACATATGTATATGTATAAATGATTCACTTTGTTATGAAGCAGAAACAAACACACCATCGTACAGCAATTATACCCCAATACAGATGTTGAAAAAAATAAAGTATGTTTTTTAACATGTAACATCAATAAAGAAGGGGAGAAAATTGAGGGTAGTGAAGTTATGATATTAATAAACACAGTAGAAAGAGTCTACAGCAATATAAGACTGTAAACTTGTTTTGACAAATAGATGCAATAATGAGATAAGTTGTAAAAAAAATTAAAGCACAGAAATCTCCTGCATTCCTATACACTAATGATGAAAAATCTGAAAGTGAAATCAAGAAAACACTCCCATTTACCACTGCAACAAAAAGAATAAAATTTCTAGGAATAAACCTACCTAAGGAGACAAAAGACCTGTATGCAGACAATTGTAACACACTGATGAAAGAAATTAAAGATGATACAAGTAGATGGAGAGATATACCATGTTCCTGGATTGCAAGAATCAACATTGTGAAAATGACTCTACTACCCAAAGCAATCTACAGATTCAATGCAATCCCTATCAAACTACCACTGGCATGCCTCACAGAACTAGAACAAAAAATTTCACAATTTGTATGGAAACACAAGAGACCCCGAGTAGCCAAAGCAATCTTGAGAACGAAAAACGGAGCTGGAGGAATCAGGCTCCCTGACTTCAGACTATACTACAAAGCTACAGTAATCAAGACAGTACGGTAGTGGCACAAAAACAGAAAGACAGATCAAAGGAACGGGATAGAAAGCCCAGAGATAAACCCACGCACATATGGTCACCTAATCTTTGATAAAGGAGGCAGGAATGTACAGTGGAGAAAGGACAGCCTCTTCAATAAGTGGTGCTGGGAAAACTGGACAGGTACATTTGAAAGTATGAGATTAGATCACTCCCTAACACCATACACAAAAATGAGCTCAAAATGGATTAAAGACCTAAATGTAAGGCCAGAAACTATCAAACCCTTACAGGAAAACATAGGCAGAACACTCTATGACATAAATCACAGCAAGATCCTTTTTGACCCATCTCCTAGAGAAATGGAAAAAAAATAAATAAATAAACAAATGAGACCTAATGAAACTTCAAAGCTTTTGCGCAGCAAAGGAAACCATAAACAAGACCAAAAGACAACCCTCAGAATGGGAGAAAATATTTGCAAATGAAGCAACTGACAAAGGATTAATTTCCAAAATTTATAAGCAGCTCATGCAGCTCACTAACAAAAGAACAAACAACCCAATCCAAAAATGGGCAGAAGATCGAAATAGACATTTCTCCAAAGAAGATATACAGACTGCCAACAAACACATGAAAGAATGCTCAACATCATTAATCATTAGAGAAATGCAAATCAAAACTACAATGAGATATCATCTCACACCAGTCAGAATGGCCATCATCAAAAAACCTAGAAACAATAAATGTGGGAGAGGGTGTGTAGAAAAGGAAGCACTCCTGCACTGCTGGTGGGAATGTGAATTGGTACAGCCACTATGAGAACAGTACGGAGGGTCCTAAAAACTGCAAATAGAACTAAGGTATGACGCAGCAATCCCACTACTGGGTAAATACCCTGAGAAAACCATAATTCAAAAGAGTAATGTACCAAAATGTTCACTGCAGCTGTATTTACAATCGTTCGGAGATGGAAACAACCTAAGTACCCATCATCGGATGTATGGATAAAGAAGATGTGGCACATATATACAATGGAATATTACTCAGCCATAAAAAGAAAGGAAATTGAGCTATTTGTAATGAGGTGGATAGACCTAGAGTCTGTCATACAGAGTGAAGGAAGTCAGAAAGAGAAAGACAAATACCGAATGCTAACACATATATATGGAATTTAAGAAAAAAAATGTCATGAAGAACCTAGAGGTAAGACAGGAATAAAGACACAGACCTACTGGAGAACGGACTTGAGGATATGGGGAGGGGGAAGGGTGAGCTGTGACAAAGCGAGAGAGAGGCATGGACGTATATACACTACCAAACGTAAGGTAGATAGCTAGTGGGAAGCAGCCATATAGCACAGGGATATCAGCTCAGTGCTTTGTGACCGCCTGGAGGGGTGGGATAGGGCGGGTGGGAGGGAGAGAGACCCAAGAGGGAAGAGATATGGGAACATATGTATATATATAAATGATTCACTTTGTTATGAAGCAGAAACAAACACACCATCGTACAGCAATTATACCCCAACACAGATGTTGAAAAAAATAAAGTATGTTTTTTAACATGTAACATCAATAAAGAAGGGGAGAAAATTGAGGGTAGTGAAGTTATGATATTAAACACAGTAGAAAGAGTCTACAGCAATATAAGACTGTGAACTTGTATTTGACAAATAGATGAAATAATGAGATAACTTGTAAAAAAAATTAATGCATAGAAATCTCCTGCATTCCTATACACTAATGATGAGAAAATGAAAGTGAAATCAAGAAAACACTCCCATTTACCACTGCAACAAAAAGAATAAAATTTCTAGGAATAAACCTACCTAAGGAGACAAAAGACCTGTATGCAGACAATTGTAAGACACTAATGAAAGAAATTAAAGATGATACAAGTAGATGGAGAGATATACCATGTTCCTGGATTGCAAGAATCAACATTGTGAAAATGACTCTACTACCCAAAGCAATCTACAGATTCAATGCAATCCCTATCAAACTACCACTGGCATTCCTCACAGAACTAGAACAAAAAATTTCACAATTTGTATGGAAACACAAGAGACCCCGAGTAGCCAAAGCAATCTTGAGAATGAAAAACGGAGCTGGAGGAATCAGGCTCCCTGACTTCAGATTATACTACAAAGCTACAGTAATCAAGACAGTACGGTAGTGGCACAAAAACAGAAAGACAGATCAAAGGAACGGGATAGAAAGCCCAGAGATAAACCAACGCACATATGGTTACCTAATCTTTGATAAAGGAGGCAGGAATGTATAGTGGAGAAAGGACAGCCTCTTCAATAAGTGGTGCTGGGAAAACTGGACAGGTACATTTGAAAGTATGAGATTAGATCACTCCCTAACACCATACACAAAAATGAGCTCAAAATGGATTAAAGACCTAAATGTAAGGCCAGAAACTATCAAACGCTTACAGGAAAACATAGGCAGAACACTCTATGACATAAATCACAGCAAGATCCTTTTTGACCCATCTCCTAGAGAAATGGAAAAAAAAAAAATAAATAAACAAATGAGACCTAATGAAACTTCAAAGCTTTTGCGCAGCAAAGGAAACCATAAACAAGACCAAAAGACAACCCTCAGAATGGGAGAAAATATTTGCAAATGAAGCAACTGACAAAGGATTAATTTCCAAAATTTATAAGCAGCTCATGCAGCTCACTAACAAAAGAACAAACAACCCAATCCAAAAATGGGCAGAAGATCGAAATAGACATTTCTCCAAAGAAGATATACAGACTGCCAACAAACACATGAAAGAATGCTCAACATCATTAATCATTAGAGAAATGCAAATCAAAACTACAATGAGATATCATCTCACACCAGTCAGAATGGCCATCATCAAAAAACCTAGAAACAATAAATGTGGGAGAGGGTGTGTAGAAAAGGAAGCACTCCTGCACTGCTGGTGGGAATGTGAATTGGTACAGTTACTATGAGAACAGTACGGAAGGTCCTTTAAAAACTGAAAATAGAACTAAGGTATGACGCAGCAATCCCACTACTGGGTATATACCCTGAGAAAACCATAATTCAAAAAGAGTCATGTACCAAAATGTTCACTGCAGCTGTATTTACAATCGTCCGGAGATGGAAACAACCTAAGTGCCCATCATCGGATGTGTGGATAAAGAAGATGTGGCACATATATACAATGGAATATTAGCCATAAAAAGAAAGGAAATTGAGCTATTTGTAATGAGGTGGATAGACCTAGAGTCTGTCATACAGAGTGAAGGAAGTCAGACAGAGAAAGACAAATACCGAATGCTAACACATATATATGGAATTTAAGGGAAAAAAATGTCATGAAGAACGTAGGGGTAAGACAGGAATAAAGACACAGACCTACTGGAGAACGGACTTGAGGATATGGGGAGGGGGAAGGGTGAGCTGTGACAAAGCGAGAGAGAGGCATGGACGTATATACACTACCAAACGTAAGGTAGATAGCTAGTGGGAAGCAGCCCCATAGCACAGGGATATCAGCTCGGTGCTTTGTGACCGCCTGGAGGGGTGGGATAGGGCGGGTGGGAGGGAGACAGACGCAAGAGGGAAGAGATATGGGAACATATATATATGTATAAATGATTCACTTTGTTATAAAGCAGAAACTAACACACCGTCGTAAAGCAATTATACCCCAACACAGATGTTGAAAAAAATAAAGTATGTTTTTTAACATGTAACATCAATAAAGAAGGGGAGAAAATTGAGGGTAGTGAAGTTATGATATTAAACATAGTAGAAAGAGTCTACAGCAATATAAGACTGTGAACTTGTATTTGACAAATAGATGAAATAATGAGATAACTTGTAAAAAAAATTAATGCACAGAAATCTCCTGCATTCCTATACACTAATGATGAAAAATCTGAAAGTGAAATCAAGAAAACACTCCCATTTACCACTGCAACAAAAAGAATAAAATTTCTAGGAATAAACCTACCTAAGGAGACAAAAGACCTGTACGCAGACAATTGTAAGACACTGATGAAAGAAATTAAAGATGATACAAGTAGATGGAGAGATATACCATGTTCCTGGATTGCAAGAATCAACATTGTGAAAATGACTCTACTACCCAAAGCAATCTACAGATTCAATGCAATCCCTATCAAACTACCACTGGCATTCTTCACAGAACTAGAACAAAAAATTTCACAATTTGTATGGAAACACAAGAGACCCCGAGTAGCCAAAGCAATCTTGAGAACGAAAAACGGAGCTGGAGGAATCAGGCTCCCTGACTTCAGACTATACTACAAAGCTACAGTAATCAAGACAGTACGGTAGTGGCACAAAAACAGAAAGACAGATCAAAGGAACGGGATAGAAAGCCCAGAGATAAACCCACGCACATATGGTCACCTAATCTTTGATAAAGGAGGCAGGAATGTACAGTGGAGAAAGGACAGCCTCTTCAATAAGTGGTGCTGGGAAAACTGGACAGGTACATTTGAAAGTATGAGATTAGATCACTCCCTAACACCATACACAAAAATGAGCTCAAAATGGATTAAAGACCTAAATGTAAGGCCAGAAACTATCAAACCCTTACAGGAAAACATAGGCAGAACACTCTATGACATAAATCACAGCAAGATCCTTTTTGACCCATCTCCTAGAGAAATGGAAAAAAAAAAAAAAGATAAACAAATGGGACCTAATGAAACTTCAAAGCTTTTGCACAGCAAAGGAAACCATAAACAAGACCAAAAGACAACCCTCAGAATGGGAGAAAATATTTGCAAATGAAGCAACTGACAAAGGATTAATTTCCAAAATTTATAAGCAGCTCATGCAGCTCACTAACAAAAGAACAAACAACCCAATCCAAAAATGGGCAGAAGATCGAAATAGACATTTCTCCAAAGAAGATATACAGACTGCCAACAAACACATGAAAGAATGCTCAACATCATTAATCATTAGAGAAATGCAAATCAAAACTACAATGAGATATCATCTCACACCAGTCAGAATGGCCATCATCAAAAAATCTAGAAACAATAAATGTGGGAGAGGGTGTGTAGAAAAGGAAGCACTCCTGCACTGCTGGTGGGAATGTGAATTGGTACAGTTACTATGAGAACAGTACGGAGGGTCCTTAAAAAACTGAAAATAGAACTAAGGTATGACGCAGCAATCCCACTACTGGGTATATACCCTGAGAAACCATAATTCAAAAAGAGTCATGTACCAAAATGTTCACTGCAGCTGTATTTACAATCGTCCGGAGATGGGAACAACCCAAGTGCCCATCATCGGATGAATGGATAAAGAAGATGTGGCACATATATACAATGGAATATTACTCAGCCATAAAAAGAAAGGAAATTGAGCTATTTGTAATGAGGTGGATAGACCTAGAGTCTGTCATACAGAGTGAAGGAAGTCAGAAAGAGAAAGACAAATACCGAATGCTAACACATATATATGGAATTTAAGGGAAAAAAATGTCATGAAGAACCTAGGGGTAAGACAGGAATAAAGACACAGACCTACTGGAGAACGGACTTGAGGATATGGGGAGGGGGAAGGGTGAGCTGTGACAAAGCGAGAGAGAGGCATGGACGTATATACACTACCAAACGTAAGGTAGATAGCTAGTGGGAAGCAGCCCCATAGCACAGGGATATCAGCTCGGTGCTTTGTGACCGCCTGGAGGGGTGGGATAGGGCGGGTGGGAGGGAGAGAGACGCAAGAGGGAAGAGATATGGGAACATATGTATATGTATAAATGATTCACTTTGTTATGAAGCAGAAACAAACACACCATCGTACAGCAATTATACCCCAATACAGATGTTGAAAAAAATAAAGTATGTTTTTTAACATGTAACATCAATAAAGAAGGGGAGAAAATTGAGGGTAGTGAAGTTATGATATTAATAAACACAGTAGAAAGAGTCTACAGCAATATAAGACTGTAAACTTGTTTTGACAAATAGATGCAATAATGAGATAAATTGTAAAAAAAATTAAAGCACAGAAATCTCCTGCATTCCTATACACTAATGATGAAAAATCTGAAAGTGAAATCAAGAAAACACTCCCATTTACCACTGCAACAAAAAGAATAAAATTTCTAGGAATAAACCTACCTAAGGAGACAAAAGACCTGTATGCAGACAATTATAAGACACTAATGAAAGAAATTAAAGATGATACAAGTAGATGGAGAGATATACCATGTTCCTGGATTGCAAGAATCAACATTGTGAAAATGACTCTACTACCCAAAGCAATCTACAGATTCAATGCAATCCCTATCAAACTACCACTGGCATTCTTCACAGAACTAGAACAAAAAATTTCACAATTTGTATGGAAACACAAGAGACCCCGAGTAGCCAAAGCAATCTTGAGAACGAAAAACGGAGCTGGAGGAATCAGGTTCCCTGACTTCAGATTATACTACAAAGCTACAGTAATCAAGACAGTACGGTAGTGGCACAAAAACAGAAAGACAGATCAAAGGAACGGGATAGAAAGCCCAGAGATAAACCCACGCACATATGGTCACTTAATCTTTGATAAAGGAGGCAGGAATGTACAGTGGAGAAAGGACAGCCTCTTCAATAAGTGGTGCTGGGAAAACTGGACAGGTACATTTGAAAGTATGAGATTAGATCACTCCCTAACACCATACACAAAAATGAGCTCAAAATGGATTAAAGACCTAAATGTAAGGCCAGAAACTATCAAACCCTTACAGGAAAACATAGGCAGAACACTCTATGACATAAATCACAGCAAGATCCTTTTTGACCCATCTCCTAGAGAAATGGAAAAAAAAAAAAAAGATAAACAAATGGGACCTAATGAAACTTCAAAGCTTTTGCACAGCAAAGGAAACCATAAACAAGACCAAAAGACAACCCTCAGAATGGGAGAAAATATTTGCAAATGAAGCAACTGACAAAGGATTAATTTCCAAAATTTATAAGCAGCTCATGCAGCTCACTAACAAAAGAACAAACAACCCAATCCAAAAATGGGCAGAAGATCGAAATAGACATTTCTCCAAAGAAGATATACAGACTGCCAACAAACACATGAAAGAATGCTCAACATCATTAATCATTAGAGAAATGCAAATCAAAACTACAATGAGATATCATCTCACACCAGTCAGAATGGCCATCATCAAAAAATCTGGAAACAATAAATGTGGGAGAGGGTGTGTAGAAAAGGAAGCACTCCTGCACTGCTGGTGGGAATGTGAATTGGTACAGCCACTATGAGAACAGTACGGAGGGTCCTAAAAACTGCAAATAGAACTAAGGTATGACTGCAGCAATCCCACTACTGGGTAAATACCCTGAGAAAACCATAATTCAAAAGAGTAATGTACCAAAATGTTCACTGCAGCTGTATTTACAATCGTTCGGAGATGGAAACAACCTAAGTACCCATCATCGGATGTATGGATAAAGAAGATGTGGCACATATATACAATGGAATATTACTCAGCCATAAAAAGAAAGGAAATTGAGCTATTTGTAATGAGGTGGATAGACCTAGAGTCTGTCATACAGAGTGAAGGAAGTCAGAAAGAGAAAGACAAATACCGAATGCTAACACATATATATGGAATTTAAGAAAAAAAAATGTCATGAAGAACCTAGAGGTAAGACAGGAATAAAGACACAGACCTACTGGAGAACGGACTTGAGGATATGGGGAGGGGGAAGGGTGAGCTGTGACAAAGCGAGAGAGAGGCATGGACGTATATACACTACCAAACGTAAGGTAGATAGCTAGTGGGAAGCAGCCATATAGCACAGGGATATCAGCTCAGTGCTTTGTGACTGCCTGGAGGGGTGGGATAGGGCGGGTGGGAGGGAGAGAGACCCAAGAGGGAAGAGATATGGGAACATATGTATATATATAAATGATTCACTTTGTTATGAAGCAGAAACAAACACACCATCGTACAGCAATTATACCCCAACACAGATGTTGAAAAAAATAAAGTATGTTTTTTAACATGTAACATCAATAAAGAAGGGGAGAAAATTGAGGGTAGTGAAGTTATGATATTAAACACAGTAGAAAGAGTCTACAGCAATATAAGACTGTGAACTTGTATTTGACAAATAGATGAAATAATGGGATAACTTGTAAAAAAAATTAATGCATAGAAATCTCCTGCATTCCTATACACTAATGATGAGAAAATGAAAGTGAAATCAAGAAAACACTCCCATTTACCACTGCAACAAAAAGAATAAAATTTCTAGGAATAAACCTACCTAAGGAGACAAAAGACCTGTATGCAGACAATTGTAAGACACTAATGAAAGAAATTAAAGATGATACAAGTAGATGGAGAGATATACCATGTTCCTGGATTGCAAGAATCAACATTGTGAAAATGACTCTACTACCCAAAGCAATCTACAGATTCAATGCAATCCCTATCAAACTACCACTGGCATGCCTCACAGAACTAGAACAAAAAATTTCACAATTTGTATGGAAACACAAGAGACCCCGAGTAGCCAAAGCAATCTTGAGAACGAAAAACGGAGCTGGAGGAATCAGGCTCCCTGACTTCAGATTATACTACAAAGCTACAGTAATCAAGACAGTACGGTAGTGGCACAAAAACAGAAAGACAGATCAAAGGAACGGGATAGAAAGCCCAGAGATAAACCAACGCACATATGGTTACCTAATCTTTGATAAAGGAGGCAGGAATGTATAGTGGAGAAAGGACAGCCTCTTCAATAAGTGGTGCTGGGAAAACTGGACAGGTACATTTGAAAGTATGAGATTAGATCACTCCCTAACACCATACACAAAAATGAGCTCAAAATGGATTAAAGACCTAAATGTAAGGCCAGAAACTATCAAACGCTTACAGGAAAACATAGGCAGAACACTCTATGACATAAATCACAGCAAGATCCTTTTTGACCCATCTCCTAGAGAAATGGAAAAAAAATAAATAAATAAACAAATGAGACCTAATGAAACTTCAAAGCTTTTGCGCAGCAAAGGAAACCATAAACAAGACCAAAAGACAACCCTCAGAATGGGAGAAAATATTTGCAAATGAAGCAACTGACAAAGGATTAATTTCCAAAATTTATAAGCAGCTCATGCAGCTCACTAACAAAAGAACAAACAACCCAATCCAAAAATGGGCAGAAGATCGAAATAGACATTTCTCCAAAGAAGATATACAGACTGCCAACAAACACATGAAAGAATGCTCAACATCATTAATCATTAGAGAAATGCAAATCAAAACTACAATGAGATATCATCTCACACCAGTCAGAATGGCCATCATCAAAAAACCTAGAAACAATAAATGTGGGAGAGGGTGTGTAGAAAAGGAAGCACTCCTGCACTGCTGGTGGGAATGTGAATTGGTACAGTTACTATGAGAACAGTACGGAAGGTCCTTTAAAAACTGAAAATAGAACTAAGGTATGACGCAGCAATCCCACTACTGGGTATATACCCTGAGAAAACCATAATTCAAAAAGAGTCATGTACCAAAATGTTCACTGCAGCTGTATTTACAATCGTCCGGAGATGGAAACAACCTAAGTGCCCATCATCGGATGTGTGGATAAAGAAGATGTGGCACATATATACAATGGAATATTAGCCATAAAAAGAAAGGAAATTGAGCTATTTGTAATGAGGTGGATAGACCTAGAGTCTGTCATACAGAGTGAAGGAAGTCAGACAGAGAAAGACAAATACCGAATGCTAACACATATATATGGAATTTAAGGGAAAAAAATGTCATGAAGAACGTAGGGGTAAGACAGGAATAAAGACACAGACCTACTGGAGAACGGACTTGAGGATATGGGGAGGGGGAAGGGTGAGCTGTGACAAAGCGAGAGAGAGGCATGGACGTATATACACTACCAAACGTAAGGTAGATAGCTAGTGGGAAGCAGCCCCATAGCACAGGGATATCAGCTCGGTGCTTTGTGACCGCCTGGAGGGGTGGGATAGGGCGGGTGGGAGGGAGACAGACGCAAGAGGGAAGAGATATGGGAACATATATATATGTATAAATGATTCACTTTGTTATAAAGCAGAAACTAACACACCGTCGTAAAGCAATTATACCCCAACACAGATGTTGAAAAAAATAAAGTATATTTTTTAACATGTAACATCAATAAAGAAGGGGAGAAAATTGAGGGTAGTGAAGTTATGATATTAAACATAGTAGAAAGAGTCTACAGCAATATAAGACTGTGAACTTGTATTTGACAAATAGATGAAATAATGAGATAACTTGTAAAAAAAATTAATGCACAGAAATCTCCTGCATTCCTATACACTAATGATGAAAAATCTGAAAGTGAAATCAAGAAAACACTCCCATTTACCACTGCAACAAAAAGAATAAAATTTCTAGGAATAAACCTACCTAAGGAGACAAAAGACCTGTATGCAGACAATTGTAAGACACTGATGAAAGAAATTAAAGATGATACAAGTAGATGGAGAGATATACCATGTTCCTGGATTGCAAGAATCAACATTGTGAAAATGACTCTACTACCCAAAGCAATCTACAGATTCAATGCAATCCCTATCAAACTACCACTGGCATTCTTCACAGAACTAGAACAAAAAATTTCACAATTTGTATGGAAACACAAGAGACCCCGAGTAGCCAAAGCAATCTTGAGAACGAAAAACGGAGCTGGAGGAATCAGGCTCCCTGACTTCAGACTATACTACAAAGCTACAGTAATCAAGACAGTACGGTAGTGGCACAAAAACAGAAAGACAGATCAAAGGAACGGGATAGAAAGCCCAGAGATAAACCCACGCACATATGGTCACTTAATCTTTGATAAAGGAGGCAGGAATGTACAGTGGAGAAAGGACAGCCTCTTCAATAAGTGGTGCTGGGAAAACTGGACAGGTACATTTGAAAGTATGAGATTAGATCACTCCCTAACACCATACACAAAAATGAGCTCAAAATGGATTAAAGACCTAAATGTAAGGCCAGAAACTATCAAACCCTTACAGGAAAACATAGGCAGAACACTCTATGACATAAATCACAGCAAGATCCTTTTTGACCCATCTCCTAGAGAAATGGAAAAAAAAAAAAAAGATAAACAAATGGGACCTAATGAAACTTCAAAGCTTTTGCACAGCAAAGGAAACCATAAACAAGACCAAAAGACAACCCTCAGAATGGGAGAAAATATTTGCAAATGAAGCAACTGACAAAGGATTAATTTCCAAAATTTATAAGCAGCTCATGCAGCTCACTAACAAAAGAACAAACAACCCAATCCAAAAATGGGCAGAAGATCGAAATAGACATTTCTCCAAAGAAGATATACAGACTGCCAACAAACACATGAAAGAATGCTCAACATCATTAATCATTAGAGAAATGCAAATCAAAACTACAATGAGATATCATCTCACACCAGTCAGAATGGCCATCATCAAAAAATCTGGAAACAATAAATGTGGGAGAGGGTGTGTAGAAAAGGAAGCACTCCTGCACTGCTGGTGGGAATGTGAATTGGTACAGCCACTATGAGAACAGTACGGAGGGTCCTAAAAACTGCAAATAGAACTAAGGTATGACGCAGCAATCCCACTACTGGGTAAATACCCTGAGAAAACCATAATTCAAAAGAGTAATGTACCAAAATGTTCACTGCAGCTGTATTTACAATCGTTCGGAGATGGAAACAACCTAAGTACCCATCATCGGATGTATGGATAAAGAAGATGTGGCACATATATACAATGGAATATTACTCAGCCATAAAAAGAAAGGAAATTGAGCTATTTGTAATGAGGTGGATAGACCTAGAGTCTGTCATACAGAGTGAAGGAAGTCAGAAAGAGAAAGACAAATACCGAATGCTAACACATATATATGGAATTTAAGAAAAAAAAATGTCATGAAGAACCTAGAGGTAAGACAGGAATAAAGACACAGACCTACTGGAGAACGGACTTGAGGATATGGGGAGGGGGAAGGGTGAGCTGTGACAAAGCGAGAGAGAGGCATGGACGTATATACACTACCAAACGTAAGGTAGATAGCTAGTGGGAAGCAGCCATATAGCACAGGGATATCAGCTCAGTGCTTTGTGACTGCCTGGAGGGGTGGGATAGGGCGGGTGGGAGGGAGAGAGACCCAAGAGGGAAGAGATATGGGAACATATGTATATATATAAATGATTCACTTTGTTATGAAGCAGAAACAAACACACCATCGTACAGCAATTATACCCCAACACAGATGTTGAAAAAAATAAAGTATGTTTTTTAACATGTAACATCAATAAAGAAGGGGAGAAAATTGAGGGTAGTGAAGTTATGATATTAAACACAGTAGAAAGAGTCTACAGCAATATAAGACTGTGAACTTGTATTTGACAAATAGATGAAATAATGGGATAACTTGTAAAAAAAATTAATGCATAGAAATCTCCTGCATTCCTATACACTAATGATGAGAAAATGAAAGTGAAATCAAGAAAACACTCCCATTTACCACTGCAACAAAAAGAATAAAATTTCTAGGAATAAACCTACCTAAGGAGACAAAAGACCTGTATGCAGACAATTGTAAGACACTAATGAAAGAAATTAAAGATGATACAAGTAGATGGAGAGATATACCATGTTCCTGGATTGCAAGAATCAACATTGTGAAAATGACTCTACTACCCAAAGCAATCTACAGATTCAATGCAATCCCTATCAAACTACCACTGGCATTCCTCACAGAACTAGAACAAAAAATTTCACAATTTGTATGGAAACACAAGAGACCCCGAGTAGCCAAAGCAATCTTGAGAACGAAAAACGGAGCTGGAGGAATCAGGCTCCCTGACTTCAGATTATACTACAAAGCTACAGTAATCAAGACAGTACGGTAGTGGCACAAAAACAGAAAGACAGATCAAAGGAACGGGATAGAAAGCCCAGAGATAAACCAACGCACATATGGTTACCTAATCTTTGATAAAGGAGGCAGGAATGTATAGTGGAGAAAGGACAGCCTCTTCAATAAGTGGTGCTGGGAAAACTGGACAGGTACATTTGAAAGTATGAGATTAGATCACTCCCTAACACCATACACAAAAATGAGCTCAAAATGGATTAAAGACCTAAATGTAAGGCCAGAAACTATCAAACGCTTACAGGAAAACATAGGCAGAACACTCTATGACATAAATCACAGCAAGATCCTTTTTGACCCATCTCCTAGAGAAATGGAAAAAAAATAAATAAATAAACAAATGAGACCTAATGAAACTTCAAAGCTTTTGCGCAGCAAAGGAAACCATAAACAAGACCAAAAGACAACCCTCAGAATGGGAGAAAATATTTGCAAATGAAGCAACTGACAAAGGATTAATTTCCAAAATTTATAAGCAGCTCATGCAGCTCACTAACAAAAGAACAAACAACCCAATCCAAAAATGGGCAGAAGATCGAAATAGACATTTCTCCAAAGAAGATATACAGACTGCCAACAAACACATGAAAGAATGCTCAACATCATTAATCATTAGAGAAATGCAAATCAAAACTACAATGAGATATCATCTCACACCAGTCAGAATGGCCATCATCAAAAAACCTAGAAACAATAAATGTGGGAGAGGGTGTGTAGAAAAGGAAGCACTCCTGCACTGCTGGTGGGAATGTGAATTGGTACAGTTACTATGAGAACAGTACGGAAGGTCCTTTAAAAACTGAAAATAGAACTAAGGTATGACGCAGCAATCCCACTACTGGGTATATACCCTGAGAAAACCATAATTCAAAAAGAGTCATGTACCAAAATGTTCACTGCAGCTGTATTTACAATCGTCCGGAGATGGAAACAACCTAAGTGCCCATCATCGGATGTGTGGATAAAGAAGATGTGGCACATATATACAATGGAATATTAGCCATAAAAAGAAAGGAAATTGAGCTATTTGTAATGAGGTGGATAGACCTAGAGTCTGTCATACAGAGTGAAGGAAGTCAGACAGAGAAAGACAAATACCGAATGCTAACACATATATATGGAATTTAAGGGAAAAAAATGTCATGAAGAACGTAGGGGTAAGACAGGAATAAAGACACAGACCTACTGGAGAACGGACTTGAGGATATGGGGAGGGGGAAGGGTGAGCTGTGACAAAGCGAGAGAGAGGCATGGACGTATATACACTACCAAACGTAAGGTAGATAGCTAGTGGGAAGCAGCCCCATAGCACAGGGATATCAGCTCGGTGCTTTGTGACCGCCTGGAGGGGTGGGATAGGGCGGGTGGGAGGGAGACAGACGCAAGAGGGAAGAGATATGGGAACATATATATATGTATAAATGATTCACTTTGTTATAAAGCAGAAACTAACACACCGTCGTAAAGCAATTATACCCCAACACAGATGTTGAAAAAAATAAAGTATATTTTTTAACATGTAACATCAATAAAGAAGGGGAGAAAATTGAGGGTAGTGAAGTTATGATATTAAACATAGTAGAAAGAGTCTACAGCAATATAAGACTGTGAACTTGTATTTGACAAATAGATGAAATAATGAGATAACTTGTAAAAAAAATTAATGCACAGAAATCTCCTGCATTCCTATACACTAATGATGAAAAATCTGAAAGTGAAATCAAGAAAACACTCCCATTTACCACTGCAACAAAAAGAATAAAATTTCTAGGAATAAACCTACCTAAGGAGACAAAAGACCTGTATGCAGACAATTGTAAGACACTGATGAAAGAAATTAAAGATGATACAAGTAGATGGAGAGATATACCATGTTCCTGGATTGCAAGAATCAACATTGTGAAAATGACTCTATTACCCAAAGCAATCTACAGATTCAATGCAATCCCTATCAAACTACCACTGGCATTCTTCACAGAACTAGAACAAAAAATTTCACAATTTGTATGGAAACACAAGAGACCCCGAGTAGCCAAAGCAATCTTGAGAACGAAAAACGGAGCTGGAGGAATCAGGCTCCCTGACTTCAGACTATACTACAAAGCTACAGTAATCAAGACAGTACGGTAGTGGCACAAAAACAGAAAGACAGATCAAAGGAACGGGATAGAAAGCCCAGAGATAAACCCACGCACATATGGTCACCTAATCTTTGATAAAGGAGGCAGGAATGTACAGTGGAGAAAGGACAGCCTCTTCAATAAGTGGTGCTGGGAAAACTGGACAGGTACATTTGAAAGTATGAGATTAGATCACTCCCTAACACCATACACAAAAATGAGCTCAAAATGGATTAAAGACCTAAATGTAAGGCCAGAAACTATCAAACCCTTACAGGAAAACATAGGCAGAACACTCTATGACATAAATCACAGCAAGATCCTTTTTGACCCATCTCCTAGAGAAATGGAAAAAAAAAAAAAAGATAAACAAATGGGACCTAATGAAACTTCAAAGCTTTTGCACAGCAAAGGAAACCATAAACAAGACCAAAAGACAACCCTCAGAATGGGAGAAAATATTTGCAAATGAAGCAACTGACAAAGGATTAATTTCCAAAATTTATAAGCAGCTCATGCAGCTCACTAACAAAAGAACAAACAACCCAATCCAAAAATGGGCAGAAGATCGAAATAGACATTTCTCCAAAGAAGATATACAGACTGCCAACAAACACATGAAAGAATGCTCAACATCATTAATCATTAGAGAAATGCAAATCAAAACTACAATGAGATATCATCTCACACCAGTCAGAATGGCCATCATCAAAAAATCTAGAAACAATAAATGTGGGAGAGGGTGTGTAGAAAAGGAAGCACTCCTGCACTGCTGGTGGGAATGTGAATTGGTACAGTTACTATGAGAACAGTACGGAGGGTCCTTAAAAAACTGAAAATAGAACTAAGGTATGACGCAGCAATCCCACTACTGGGTATATACCCTGAGAAACCATAATTCAAAAAGAGTCATGTACCAAAATGTTCACTGCAGCTGTATTTACAATCGTCCGGAGATGGGAACAACCCAAGTGCCCATCATCGGATGAATGGATAAAGAAGATGTGGCACATATATACAATGGAATATTACTCAGCCATAAAAAGAAAGGAAATTGAGCTATTTGTAATGAGGTGGATAGACCTAGAGTCTGTCATACAGAGTGAAGGAAGTCAGAAAGAGAAAGACAAATACCGAATGCTAACACATATATATGGAATTTAAGGGAAAAAAATGTCATGAAGAACCTAGGGGTAAGACAGGAATAAAGACACAGACCTACTGGAGAACGGACTTGAGGATATGGGGAGGGGGAAGGGTGAGCTGTGACAAAGCGAGAGAGAGGCATGGACGTATATACACTACCAAACGTAAGGTAGATAGCTAGTGGGAAGCAGCCCCATAGCACAGGGATATCAGCTCGGTGCTTTGTGACCGCCTGGAGGGGTGGGATAGGGCAGGTGGGACGGAGAGAGACGCAAGAGGGAAGAGATATGGGAACATATGTATATGTATAAATGATTCACTTTGTTATGAAGCAGAAACAAACACACCATCGTACAGCAATTATACCCCAATACAGATGTTGAAAAAAATAAAGTATGTTTTTTAACATGTAACATCAATAAAGAAGGGGAGAAAATTGAGGGTAGTGAAGTTATGATATTAATAAACACAGTAGAAAGAGTCTACAGCAATATAAGACTGTAAACTTGTTTTGACAAATAGATGCAATAATGAGATAAATTGTAAAAAAAATTAAAGCACAGAAATCTCCTGCATTCCTATACACTAATGATGAAAAATCTGAAAGTGAAATCAAGAAAACACTCCCATTTACCACTGCAACAAAAAGAATAAAATTTCTAGGAATAAACCTACCTAAGGAGACAAAAGACCTGTATGCAGACAATTGTAAGACACTAATGAAAGAAATTAAAGATGATACAAGTAGATGGAGAGATATACCATGTTCCTGGATTGCAAGAATCAACATTGTGAAAATGACTCTACTACCCAAAGCAATCTACAGATTCAATGCAATCCCTATCAAACTACCACTGGCATTCTTCACAGAACTAGAACAAAAAATTTCACAATTCGTATGGAAACACAAGAGACCCCGAGTAGCCAAAGCAATCTTGAGAACGAAAAACGGAGCTGGAGGAATCAGGCTCCCTGACTTCAGACTATACTACAAAGCTACAGTAATCAAGACAGTACGGTAGTGGCACAAAAACAGAAAGACAGATCAAAGGAACGGGATAGAAAGCCCAGAGATAAACCCACGCACATATGGTCACCTAATCTTTGATAAAGGAGGCAGGAATGTACAGTGGAGAAAGGACAGCCTCTTCAATAAGTGGTGCTGGGAAAACTGGACAGGTCCATTTGAAAGTATGAGATTAGATCACTCTCTAACACCATACACAAAAATGAGCTCAAAATGGATTAAAGACCTAAATGTAAGGCCAGGAACTATCAAACCCTTACAGGAAAACATAGGCAGAACACTCTATGACATAAATCACAGCAAGATCCTTTTTGACCCACCTCCTAGAGAAATGGAAAAAGAAAAAAAGATAAACAAATGGGACCTAATGAAACTTCAAAGCTTTTGCACAGCAAAGGAAACCATAAACAAGACCAAAAGACAACCCTCAGAATGGGAGAAAATATTTGCAAATGAAGCAACTGACAAAGGATTAATTTCCAAAATTTATAAGCAGCTCATGCAGCTCACTAACAAAAGAACAAACAACCCAATCCAAAAATGGGCAGAAGACCGAAATAGACATTTCTCCAAAGAAGATATACAGACTGCCAACAAACACATGAAAGAATGCTCAACATCATTAATCATTAGAGAAATGCAAATCAAAACTACAATGAGATATCATCTCACACTAGTCAGAATGGCCATCATCAACAAATCTAGAATCAATAAATGCTGGAGAGGGTTTGGAGAAAAGGGAACACTCTTGCACTGCTGGTGGGAATGTGAATTAGTTCAGCCACTATGGAGAACAGTATGGAGGTTCCTTAAAAAACAACAAATAGAACTACCATATGACCCAGCAATCCCACTACTGGGCATATACCCTGAGAAAACCAAAATTCAAAAGGGTCATGTACCAAAATGTTCATTGCAGCTCTATTTACAATAGCCCGGAGACGGAAACAACCTAAGTGCCCATCATCGGATGAATGGATAAAGAAGCTGTGGCACATATACACAATGGAATATTACTCAGCCATAAAAAGAAAGGAAATTGAGCTATTTGTAATGAGGTGGATAGACCTAGAGTCTGTCATACAGAGTGAAGTAAGTCAGACAGAGAAAGACAAATACCGTATCCTAACACATATATATGGAATTTAAGAAAAAATGTCATGAAGAACCTAGGGGTAAGACAGGAGTAAAGACACAGATCTACTGGAGAATGGACTTAAGGATATGGGGAGGGGGAAGGGTGAGCCGTGACAAAGCGAGAGAGAGGCATGGACATATATACACTAACAAACGTAAGGTAGATAGGTAGTGGGAAGCAGCCGCATAGCACAGGTATATCAGCTCCGTGCTCTGTGACCGCCTGGAGGGGTGGGATAGGGAGGGTGGGAGGGAGGGAGGCTCAAGAGGGAAGAGATATGGGAACATATGTATATGTATAACTGATTCACTTTGTTATAAAGCAGAAACTAACATACCATTGTAAAGCAATTATACCCCAATAAAGATGTTAAGAAAAAAAAGCAAAAAAAAAAAAAAATCTAGAAACAATAAATGTGGGAGAGCGTGTGTAGAAAAGGAAGCTCTCCTGCACTGCTGGTGGGAATGTGAATTGGTACAGCCACTATGAGAACAGTATGGAGGTTCCTTAAAAAACTGCAAATAGAACTACGGTATGATGCAGCAATCGCACTACCGGGCATATACCCTGAGAAAACCATAATTCAAAAAGAGTCATGTACCAAAATGTTCACTGCAGCTGTATTTACAATCGTCCGGACATGGAAACAACCTAAGTGCCCATCATCGGATGAATGGATAAAGAAGATGTGGCACATATATACAATGGAATATTACTCAGCCATAAAAAGAAAGGAAATTGAACTATTTGTAATGAGGTGGATAGACCTAGAGTCTGTTATACAGAGTGAAGGAAGTCAGAAAGAGAAAGACAAATACCGAATGCTAACACATATATATGGAATTAAAAAAAAAAAAATGTCATGAAGAACGTAGGGGTAAGACAGGAATAAAGACACAGACCTACTGGAGAACGGACTTGAGGATATGGGGAGGGGGAAGGGTGAGCTGTGACAAAGCGAGAGAGAGGCATGGACGTATATACACTACCAAATGTAAGGTAGATAGCTAGTGGGAAGCAGCCACATAGCATAGGGATATCAGCTCGGTGCTTTGTGACCGCCTGGAGGGGTGGGATAGGGCGGGTGGGAGGGAGAGAGACGCAAGAGGGAAGAGATATGGGAACATATGTATATGTATAAATGATTCACTTTGTCATAAAGCAGAAACTAACACACCATTGCAAAGCAATTATACCCCAATAAAGATGTTAAAAAAAAAAAAGAAATATCAGTGGATGTTAAAAGAAGTGAATCAAAGTTTGATGAGAAATGGAATATTTACATAATCTTAAAGTGTCTCCCCACAAAATACTTATTAAATAGAGGAAAAGAACAAGTTTACAGTGGAAAAACTTGATGTCAGCCACCAGCTTAATTAAGTGATCAAACGTAGTATCAGTAGTAATAGAAGACACCATCTACCACTTGATAAGATGCAGTAAAAAGAACCCAAATCTGCGCTTCCCTGGTGGCGCAGTGGTTGAGAGTCTGCCTGCTGATGCAGGGGACACGGGTTCGTGCCCCGGTCTGGGAAGATCCCACATGCCGTGGAGCGGCTAGGCCCATGAGCCATGGATGCTGAGCCTGCGCGTTCGGAGCCTGTGCTCCGCAGCGGGAGAGGCCGCAACAGTGAGAGGCCCGCGTACCGCAAAAAAAAAAAAAAAAAAAAAAAAAGAACACACATGTAATCATGAGAAAGCAGCAGACAAACCCAAAATGAGGAAAGTTCTTCAAAATAACTCATCTGTAAATCTTCAGAAGCATCAAGATCATGAAGGTCAAAGAAAGACTGCGGAACTTTTCTAGACTGAAGGCACATGACAACTAAATGCTATGTGCAACCCTGGACCAGATCCCTTTGCTATAAAAGACCAAATCATAGAATTTGAATGGAGCCTGCAGATTAGATGGGAATAATGTATTAATCGTAGTTCCTGATTCTGATGGCTTCTTACTGTCACATAGCAGAAGTGTCCTTGTTGTAGGAGTTACTGAAGTACTCAGGGGTCACGGAGCATCCTAAGGGCAACCTACTCTCAGGTAAAATGGAAAAAACTTATTTAATGTACTATGCTTGCCAGTTGTCTGTCAGTTTGAAATTACTTCAAATTAAAAAAAAAGTTAAAGGGCATATGATATGACTCTTCATGTGTCTAAGTTATTCTCAAAATGCTGTTACCAATTTGTACTTCCCTAGGACAATGTGGGAGAGTAAACCCAAAGCAGAATTTTGTTTAGTAAAACAAAACAACACAAAACACTTTTCCTTCCAGATGAAAACCAAACATGTTATCAAAAGGACATTTATATGCTCAGAAAGGTAACAAGAAGGATGCACCCCAAACTGGTGACAGTGGACACATCTGAAGATAAAGAGGGACAAGGAGAAGGTGAAGGGGACTATTGTGAATTACACTGTATTCTATATTGTTTGATGTTTTTTTCTTAAGAATATATTCACTCATTACCTTTAAAAGAAAAAAAAGACATTGAGGGAAATATGTGTTTCCTGGGAAGTTTAAGAGTAGTTTACACCATCACCTCTGAATTTCCAGATACCGTATGCAAAGTTGGTGTGTATGTGCATTATTGGCCTTTTTCTGAATATACTGAAACCAAGCAGGACCCTGCAAGGCCTTCCTGAGCACAAAAGCCCCTCTGTGTCCCTTATTTCTTGTTTATAGAAAAAAAGACTTCAGTCTCCTGGGCCTCCCCCAGGTTACAAAGAGCAGGCTCAAGCAGTTAATGATTAGGAAACGAGAGTCACAGGACTCCTAGTTCCTCCTGAAGGGAGAGAGATAAGAATCTGATGCATATTTTTGAGTTGTTCTGCAGAAACCAAGAAACCCCCTCACCACCCAGGTGGAGGATGGCAATTATGTGCTGACCACAAGCACACAGACCCCAGACTTCTGGCTGGAACCAGAAGGTCAGTGATTGAGATTCCTGAAACATCATTCTGTTCCCTCACCACCAACCAATCAGAAGAAAGTCCACAAGCTGATCATGCATCCAAAAACCCTCTCCCCTGTCTTTAAAGACCCCTCCCTGAAAGCCACTGGGGAGTTCACATTTTTTGAGCGTGAGCTGCCCATTCTCCTTGCTTGGCATCCTTATTTTGCTACAAACACCGCTGTCAAGAGCTTGGCTTTGTGTGCCTTGGGCACACAAGCCCTTGCTTGGTTACAATATGTTCATAGCTTTCAACATACTCCCAAAGAGAACCACGGCCTTATACCTTCCAATAAGATGGGCATTTCTATACATGAGCTGGGTCAGACTGTACTCATCAAGAAGATCCTCATGCTATGCAGTGACACGAAGTCTAGGATTTTGGAACACTGACAACTGTCTTCCCATCATCATTTAGTTAAAGCCTTGAAATCTTAGCGACAGCAAGATTTTAATCTTTCTTACCTGAGAATTCATATTTAGCACAGGACATGTCAATGGTTGATTCCAGGTCAATCTTTGAAATGTCTGAAAGCCAAGCCCGGAAATGTTCAAACAGAATTTTCCTAGAAATGTAAACAAAAGATAACTTGTTACACCATAATGTGGGCTCCATTTGGATCTATGCCACAACTATTTTTTCCTGGAGGTTTTGGTTTATTTAAGATCTATTCTTGAGAATGTTCCTCACTTTAAACTTGCAAAGTTTAGGAGTAACAGTCCCAGAGAAATACTTGTAAATCTCTCTACTGCAATATATTTTTGCTCTACTGTTTTCTTTTTTTTTTTTTTTTTGCGGTACGCGGGCCTCTCACTGTTGTGGCCTCTCCCGTTGCGGAGCACAGGCTCCGGAAGCGCAGGCTCAGCAGACATGGCTCACGGGCCCAGCCGCTCCGCGGCATGTGGGATCTTCCCAGACCGGGGCACGAACCCGTGTCCCCTGCATCGGCAGGTGGACTCCCAACCACTGCGCCACCAGGGAGGCCCGTTTTCTTTTCTTTTCTTTTTTTGGCTGCGCCATGTGGCATGAGGGATCTTGGTTCCCCAACCAGGGATCGAACCAGTGCCCCCTGCAGTGGAAGCACAGAGTCCTATCCACTGGACCGCTAGGGAAGTCCCTCATCTTATTTTTCTTACTCTTAAATTTATAGTATTGCCTTATTATGACAGTGGTCTGGCCTTTGTCATAGGAACACCAATGTTCCAGCCCGAAGTCACTGATTTTTAGAGCTGTTTTTCAGCACCAATACTAGCACTGTTGTTTAATGAACACTTGGGTGGGTGACACTGTTGTAGATTAAAATAATGGTGACTATTATGCTAATTGTGTAATAATAAACTCTTTCACAGAAGTTCTGATATTAACAGGATACCAAAAAAACAAAGATGGTTGAACATTTCCATTTACCAGCTAAAGTGGCTCTGTATAGAACTCTAACACAATTTAAAACTTAGTTGGCAGTCAACTTTGAAATTATGTTAACTTTGATGAATTAACATTTTTATGTCAATTATATCTCAATAAAACTGGAAAAACATTTTAAAAAACATTTTTGAAGGGTTTATGTTAGTTCAAATTTTGCACATGAAGAGACAGTATTTTTTGGATCATTCTAGTCCAAATGTACATCACTGAAATCCCCATAAAATGCAATTATACTGCTAATAACTAGATACCAAGTCTCCAGGTTGATGCCCTGAAATTTTATTACCAAATATCTTTTTACACTGTATGCTACCCAATCCGAAAAATTCCATAAAATATTGTGCTTGGTTAGTCCAAACGAAAGTGCCATGTAACTTTTATAGGCAGAGTTGCAAATTAGACATAATAGGTCAGCATAGCAAACTGCTAAACCAGGCTTCAGGCAATGTAGGTGGTCAACATTTTCACAAAATCTTGAATCTTGATGTTTTATGTAACTAGTATTATCAAAGCCTTCACTCCCTCTGTTACTGGTAACATCCGCTTCCACAAATTTATTCCATAGAAAGCTCTTTCTCTAGTTACCCTATGAAAGTGTCACGACAGGGTTATTTTCTGCCGTCATTCTCATTTGTTAATTGTATTCATGAGAGAAATCACAGAACCCAACTGGGAAATAAAAAGATCACCTTTCGGTAAAGACCAAGGAATTCCATCTCTCATACCATCTGGCTGTTATGTGTTGGATACAGAATGTAACTCAGTCCCATAGGAAAGAAATACTTACCAGAGGTGTGGTATGAACTAATGAGATAGTGCTTTAAAGCATGGTCTTGGGGGAAGAAAGGTCTCAAATAAATATGAAATATTATGAGTCGCAGTTAACACGTGAGCAATACTTCAGGATTTAGAAGAAATAAACTCTGCAGACTGCTACCATTTACGGAAATATTGCAGAGAAAAAAAGAATGAGAAAATATAACTTATACTGTATAGATGAAAAACAGACAGCTATTACAAAGTAACATGGGCTTACTGTAGCAAAACTAGGAAAAAACCCTATTATAAGTAAAAAGAAACTTTAAAAAACCTGTAGTCCTACTAGCCAGATTTAAACATTCCATCCTTCCAAGTCTTTTCCTTTGTACACACGCAGGTATCCAAATATACGTCTCTTTTTTCATATGGGATCCACCATGTGTGCTATTTTAACTTTTCTCTTGGTAAGTTTATTTCACCTAGCCTAATATGCCTTTGCCTGCAAGAAGTATCATCATTTTATACATCACTTCAAAAAATAGGATACAACAATAATTGTGTGAGACACTGAGTCTCAGAGAGGTTAAAATACACACACAAAAAGCACCTTAGAATGATGAAATAACTTTACCATACTCATGTGTTAAAAGTCACACACATTGGGACTTCCCTGGTGGCACAGTGGTTAACAATCCACCTGCCAATACAGGAAACACAGGTTCAATCCCTGGTCCGGGAAGATCCCACATGCCGCTGAGCAACAAAGCCTGTGCACCACAACTACTGAGCCTGCGCTCTAGAGCCTGCGAGCCACAATTACTGAAGCCCGTGTGCCTAGAGCCCGTGCTCCGCAACAAGAGAAGCCACCGCAATGAGAAGCCTGTGCACTGCAACAAAGACCCAATGCAGCCAAATAAAAAAAAAAAGACACATCATACTCAACGATTGTATAGTTTTTCACTTTGTTTTGTACCAGTAGCTATATAAATCTTGATGGGTGGGCATTTAATTTGTGATTTTTCACTGTTAGAAACACCATCAAAATAAACAATCTTGTATAGAATTTTTGAGCACACCCTTAATTATTTTCTCAGGATAAATTCTTATAAGTGGAATTACACTACAAAAAGACAAGCATCATTTTAAGGGTTTTGATACACCTTTCAAAACCATCTTCAAGATTGCGGCACTGTATAAAGGTATCTACCCCTCTGTCAACACTGGAGTTTTTGTTTCAAATACTTGCAAACTAACATGTGAAAGATGGTATCTCCAGCATCAATTTGTTTCCTTAATTACTAACGGTTGAACATTTTATCATTGAGAACTTGGGCCCTGGAATCAGACAGACTTAGGTTTATATGTTAATTCCCTCAATTTTTACCTAGTTAACTTTGAAGAAGTTACTTAATTTCTCAGCGTCTGTTTCCTCCTCTACAAAAGGGGACAATAACGCCAACAAAGGTTGTACGACATAACATTTAAAACATTTACTCCTCTGTCTGGCACATATTATGCACCCAACAAATATGAGCTCTTGTTTACCTTAAAGCACAGATGTGAGGCTCTCTTCTCTTCTTCAGATCATCAGACTTGATCATGAAAAAAAGAAAAAAAAGGATTTCCTTCATAAATCAGACACACAGAGGAGACTAGTTTAGGGAACACTCTGGCAGTAAAGCATTGTCGTTAAGAGCCTGGACTCTGAAGCCAAACTCCCTGGGTTTCAGGTATGGCCCCTCCATTTGGCAGCTCTGTGACTCAGGCAAGTTACCTAGCCTCTCTGTGCCTTATTCATTCAACAAATACTTACATAGTTATTACAGTGGGACTTATATTCTTGACGGAGAGGGACAACAAACATAAAAAGTCGATTATCAGTATAAAAAAAGGTGACAATTGTCGAGGGAAAATAAAGCAGAGTACGAGGGACCAGAAGTGCTGAGAGTGGGGAAAGGTTTGCAATTATAAATTTGGTGGCCAGGTTAGACTTCACTGAGGTGAAGCAAAGGCTTGAAGGAGGTTGGGAGGTGTACCAAGGGAATATCTCAGCAAAGTGGATTCAAGGTCCTGAGTGTGAAGAATGCCTGGCCTGTTCAAGAAATTGCAGGAGCCTGTGCAGCTGCAACAGCGATTTGGGGGAGAGCAGCAGGAGAAGGGGCCAAAGATGCAATGGGAGCCTTAGAACCACTCTGGCTTTTACTCAGAGAAATGAGAACCTTTGGAGATTTGGGGCAAAGGAATAAGATGATCCCATTTAATTTTTAAAAACTGAGATAAAATTCACATAAAATTTACCATTTTAACCACCTGAAAGTGTGTATTCAGTGGATTTTTAGCATACTCACTTGCTGTGCAACTATCACCACTAATTCCAGAATATTTTCATCACACTAAAAAGAAACCCTGTACCTATCAGGCAGTCACTCCCCATCCCACCCTCCCTCCCCCCAGCTCCTGGCAACCACTAATCTACTCTCTGTCTCTATATATGTTTTGCTGGTCATTACATATAAAAGGAATCACACTATATGTGGCCTTCTGTGTCTAGCTTCTTTCACTGAGTATGCTTTCAAGGTTCATCCATGTTGCAGCAGTACTTAGTACTTCATTCCTTCTTCTGGCTGAATAATATTCCATTGTATAGACGCACCACATTTGGTCTATTCATTCATTAGTTGACAGACGTTGGGTGTTTCTACTTTTTGGCTATTATAGATAATGCTGCTACAAACATCTATGTACAAGCTTTTATGTGAACAAATGTTTCCAATTCTCTTGGGTCCATTAACTTTTTTTTTTTTTTACTTTATTAATTTTTATTTTTGGCTGCATTGGGTCTTCATTGCTGCACACGGGCTTTCTCTAGCTGTGGCGAGCAGGAGCTACTCTTCATTGTGGTGCGCGGGCTTCTCATTGCGGTGGCTTCTCTTGTTGTGGAGCATGGGCTCTAGGCGCGTGGACTTCAGTAGTTGCGGCATGCTGCTCAGCAGTTGTGGCTTGCTGCTCAGCAGTTGTGGCTTGTGGGCTCTAGAGCTCAGGCTCAGTAGTTGTGGCACATGGGCTTAGTTGCTCCACGGCATGTGGGATCTTCCTGGACCAGGGATTGAACCTGAGTCCTCTGCATTGACAGGTGGATTCTTAACCACTGTGGCACCAGGGAAGTCCCTCCATTAACATTTTAAAAGAACACAATGGCTGTAGGTGGGCAAGGGTGGAAGCAAGGAGACTGGTTAATATGCTAAGAGGATAATCCTGGTGAGAGAAAAAGATGGCTTGGATCAGGTGTTGGCAGTGGAAGTGGAACGAAGTGGGCTTTTCTGAATATATTCCGAAGGTAGAGCCCACAGGATTTCCCAATGGACTGGAGATGAGGTGTGAGAGAGGAATCAAGGATAACCTCAGCCACTGGAAAGATTGTCGTGAACTGAGATGGGGAAAACTGCAGGTGGAGCAGATTTAGGGGAAGAAGATCAGGAGTTTAGTTTTGGTAAGTGTGAGACACTTCATAAATATCCTAGAGTAGAGGCAAAGCCATGAGACTCTCTGCAATCTGTTTGGAAGTGATCCAAAGGCTAAGCCCTAGAGTACTCTGTCATTAAGAAGCCAGGTACAAAAGGAAAACCTACCGAAGGGAACTAAGAAGGACTCACCTGTGAGGTAGAAGGAAAATGAAGAGAGGATGGTTTCCTGAAAGTAAGGGGGGGGTCGGGGGAGAGTCTCCAGGAAGGAGGAGAAACAAAGTAGGTCAAATGTTGCCGAGTGTCAAGTAAAACCAGGCCTGAAGACTGATGACTGGATTTACTAATGTGGAAGTTGTGAGTGACCTTAACAAGTACAGTTTCAGTGGCGTGTAACAGGTGAAAGCCTAATAAAGTGGGCTTAACAGAGAACAGAAGAGGAATTTGAGACACTATACACAACTCAGAAGGAATGCTACTGTCAAGGCGAGCAGAGGAATGGGGTGATAGCTGAAGGGGAAAGTTAGGTCAACAGCATTTTTTTCCTTAAGAAAAGAAGAATTAACAGCTTTCTTTTTTTTTTGGTATGTTGAAGGGAATGATCCAGAAAAGAAGGAAAACCTGATGTAGTTTCTTTATCTGTGAATCAGGAACCAGTAATGTATCATTATAAGGATTTAATGAATTAATAAATATAAAGCACTTAGCGTGGCATAAAGCATGCACTCAGTAATGCTTGCTTTAAAATACAGAGTATCAGGCTACTCCTAATGACAAACTTGGTTAGGAGGACTGGAAGTTGTTGTAGACCCAATTATCAAGTCAATTCACAACACAAGCAAAGAAAAAGGGATATAAGTGAAGTTTTACGGGACAGGAGACTGAAAGCAGGTTTTATATTTACTGTCTTAGGATGAAGAAGTTCAGTCCCAAAGTGAGCATAGTAAAAATTATTCACAGCAGAGTTTCACCAAGCACCCATGGGGATCTAAAGTAATGGCTGCTTCTTTTTCCTCTCATTACCTGGGGCCCTTTCTATTATTTTGCCTCTCACCGACTTCACAATTAGAAGTATTTTCATCTACCCAATTGCATTAAGTAAAAACCACTTTGATTTCTCAATTTCAGTAATCAGATGCATATAGCCCCAAATCAACAAAAGAGGCCTAGTGTTATCAAAGCTGATATAATTACAAAGGCAGACAACCATGGTTTTTAATTAACCTATAGGTTAATTAAAATCTTACAACTTTACTATGAACAAAAGTTATTTTTCATTAGATTTTCTGAATTATTAAGAGTAACATCATTTCTGTATTTAACCTAACTTGGTTAATTCAATCATATGTATAAGGCCCAAAGATAGACAGACCAGGGGACACAACCAGCTCTAGTGTAAAAGAATAAATGCAAAACAGAGAATTGTTACTCTTTTATCCCAGATAAAAAGAAATCAGCGGGAACTGGGAAGAAAACAAAATAGTTCTTAATCTTCACTTTTATTTTATTTTTTGTGATTTTAAAGGCTGATGTCCTTGAGGTTCTATAACGATTTCTAAGAGTGATGTACGCCATGTACTAAAAGATATCCCCCACAAACTGGGGAAACCAATGACCTATATGTTTTTATACCTAGACTGGGCCTGTCTCCTAAGAGTAGGAAAACCAGCCTTGATTTTGAAACAGTCTTTTCTGCCAAATTCAACTGTCCACCGATTTAAAAAGAATAGATCTAACTCTCTGCGGGACATACTGCAATACAGAAAGCCACCTAAAACAAAGACATGAACTCAAAAATTTAAATGGTTATTACCTTCCAACGTACTACTCTCTTCATTATACCACTCCCCAAAATGTACTTATCCTTTTTGTTTATAATGTATTTACTTACTGGCTTACTGTATTTTCTGACTATCTTTCACCATCACTATCACCTCTATTATTTTAGATTTTAAAGGCTTTCAGGGTAGGAACTGGCAAAGACTTCCATATAATAATTAAAGCACCAAACACATAGTTAACACTCAGCTTATGTTAAATAAATGAATGCTTTTAACAACGTCAAGGCAAGGACCCTCAATGGCAAACTCAAACTAAAACCTCAAGTCTAAAGGTATTCAATGATTTTATAGAAAATGAATTTCTGAAGTGGAAAAGCTAATGTGAAAGGGCCATAAATACCTGCTGGAACTTATATAAATCATTATACTTTTCATGGAAGTCCAAGTTCAAAAGTTCCTTCTGAAGTCCTTCCAAGAAGTTTTCGCTTTGGATGAAGTTTGGGATCACACAGTGAAGAAAGGGGTCCATGTCCATGACAATGGCTTCTGTGGGGAGGAAAGCATTATCTGTGACTTTTCCCTTTTGTATATATATATATTTTTTTGCGGTACACGGGCCTCTCACTATTGTGGCCTCTCCCGCTGTGGAGAACAGGCTCCGGACGCGTAGGCTCAGCGGCCATGGCTCATGGGCCTAGCCGCTCTGCGGCATGTGGGATCTTCCCAGACCGGGGCACGAACCCATGTCCCCTGCATCGGCAGGCGTACTCTCAACCACTGCGCCACCAGGGAAGCCCCCTTTTGTATTTTTGACCTGTGAGCAGCACAGTAGAGAGAATACAAAAGGGATGGTCGTGAATTTTCAGAACTCTAGTACCTAAAATTTAAGATTTTGGGCAAGAATTATAGGCTCTTCCTTTTTTTTTTTCTCCACTTAATAATACTTTTTAAAGGTACTGTGCTTAAAAATATTAGTCCTTAAGATGAGTACAAACGATGTCACTAAATTAAGATTTCTGCTCTTTTTGGGGTTTTTTAGTTCAACGATTATTCAACTGAATGTATTTTACAGTCTTAATTCATTTCCCCCCAAACTTCAAATGAGAGTAGCAAATTAAAAATGAGAATAACAATACTGGTAGCCAATTTTTCTTCAACCCTTTTTCTTTGCCTAAGTTACTGCTAGAGGAAGTTAAAAAAATACATACTTCTTAAAAAAAAAATCAGGTCAGGCATAACCTCCTCTAACTCTTTGAGTTTTACCTCAACGTTTTACCCACTGCTTCTGGTGGGACAGATTACGTACCCCTCTAATACAAACCACCACCACCTCCCACCAGCTGCCAGGCACTGTGGTGCTTTAACATGCATTATCTCATTTAATCTTCTCAACAGTTCTAAGGTAGATGTCATCACTATCTCCATCCCACACATAAGAAAACTGAAAAGGTCCCTGAGTGTCCAGAGCTTACACTCCAAACACTAAGCTACCACTTTCTATGTGCATCCGGGACACCAAGGACTCATCTCTTAAAGCACTCAACCACTGAAACAAAAATCATGGCAAACTTTAGAAGAGAAATCATGATGCATTAAGCAGAGTTCTTATCCTATAAGGTGATATTTGAAGCTGAGGCTGGAATCATTTGATGAAGGTTCCTTCCTTTGGTCAAAACCATGTTTACCTTCATGGGTCACGTTGCTGAACTACAGACCGGCAAAACTGAGTAAGCTCAGGTGCCTGCTATTTGGCAGCTCCCAACAAATGCTCTGGCTACGCTATTATGGGACAAACGAGCGTTACCTTCGGAGGAAAACCGCAAAAGTCCTCGACTATGTGTCCAAATGTTTACTGGTCCTTACTCAGAAAAATATGTATTGATGCATACATACATTAGCTTATTAATCACACTCAACATCTTTCTGAGGGAAATACTATTAGCTATCCTACTTTACATAGTAAGGAGCTGAACCCATTGCCCAACGACGCACAATCAGTGAAGAAGATTCTACCTCACCTTTAATTCCAGAATTTCCATGAACTTGCATGCCCTGTACTTCCCGAAACTCCCTGGCCTTCATTTCTTCCTCTTCTAGGTTTCTAAATCCAAACTGAACTTGGAAAAGGGACAGCAGGCCAGGCAGGAGAGTCGGAGGTGGCAAAGTCACGCTCTCTCCAAGAGCCTCTTCCCCTGTAGCCTCGCTGCTCAGGAATCGGCTAGAGTGCCAGGACTTTTTCAGAGGCCCCCGACCCGGCGCTGCGCCTCCCCCTTCACAGCACCCGCTTACCGTGGCGAAACGGCGTCCTGCGACTCCAGGCCTCAGCCACCTGCTTTTTCAAGGTTTCCTCCGTGACAGCATCCGAAAACTTCGCCATCACCTCCTTCTTTCCCTTTTTCCCAGCCCGGCCCGTGACGGGCTCAGCAGGCCTCTTACCACTCATCTCCTCGCAAGCTGCAAGACTCACGTCACGCTAACCTAGCGGCTTTTTTCCTACGGAGACTGCAATTCCCAGAATGCCTCATTTCCCGTGTTTCTCCACCGCTATCTAATAGGAAGTACCCAAGTAAAGGGAGGCGGACCCCATACCCGACTTACCAATGGGAGCTCCAGATATTGTGGCCATCCCAGCAGCGATTGGATCGATGTTGCTCGGTCGGGCAGGCCACCGCCTCTCTACTTCCTGCCGCCAGAGGCTCTGGCTGCACTTCCGGCGTACGTACGCCTCCTCGGGCGCTTTCTTGTTAATGGCGGGCGGCGGTTGCTGAGTGGGTCGCAGATAACGGCTGCCCGCACAGGGAACGTCTCCCTGCCACACCTTTTCCGCTCGCCGCTAGTGCCCGAGCTCGCCAGCATGTCCGTGGTGCCGCCCAATCGCTCGCAGACCGGCTGGCCCCGCGGGGTCAACCAGTTCGGCAACAAGTACATCCAACAGACCAAGCCCCTCACCCTGGAGCGCACCATCAACCTGTAAGTGCGGCCTGGCCCTCGCGCGCTGTCCTGTCGGCATCTCCTTCGTAGTGAGCGCCCCTAAAGACTCCAGTCCTCTCCTTCTGGCGCACCCTCGGGGGATTCCGCTTCTTCGACCTCCAGCACCACGGGGCTAGAGTCCTAGTTGAGAGGGTTTTCCCTTTTCTGGAAAGATAGCTTGTTCCCATGCCCCTGCATTCAGTCATTGTAGGAAAACCCCCTTTGCTGTGAACTCATTCTTTCCTCACCTCTCCGGAGATAAGCGGCCGCAAACCGTGGTGTTTATCCTTTAGCATCGCGTGTATGGTATCGTATTGTGTGTTTTTATTTGGTATGAGTGGTATAACGTAGCATCGCTTTTGCAGTTTTCGCTTTGCTCTAATAGATTTCGAGATCTAGCTATAATGCGCGGGTTTAGTTTTTTTCCCTTGCTTTATTGCGTTTCAGCTCCTGAATACACATTTTATTCGTCTGCTCAGGGCTATCTGGCTTCCCCCTATGCATTCACGTGTCTTCCCTGCCGCAGCGACAGGATCCAAGCGCCCAGGAGGGCCCATCTTGGGAGGGGGCTGCGGCTTTCATTGTGGTTGGGCTTTCAGACCGTGGCGAGGACCACAATGAAGCTCCAGAGATCCCATTGCGGGCTGCGTTTATTTTCAGCATCTTTCTGTTTAAGCTCTTCAAGCCATTGCATTTCGAAGCCGCTCTCAAAAGTAACCTCGCTGTGACAGGGAATTGACATTCGGGCTGTGTCTTGCTCAAGAAATTATGTGTGCTTTTTTTTTTTTTTTTTTTTAATAACCTCTGAAAGTTTGTGAGGCACCGTGTGGTGCTGACTCTAATGGAAGAAAACGGCCAGTTTATGCTGGTCAGTATTTAAAGGGTGCAAGGATTTACTGATACTGGTGTTTCGGTAGGACACTTTAGGTGTTTCTCTATTTTATATTCAAATAAATGAACTTTCTTTCCTCAAAAGCGATTTGAAATTGAAAAGATGGTTATTGTTGTTTTATTTGACAAAACAGGTACTGGAAATTTAGGTAATAAAAATGTTCGGTTTATGAAATCTGGAACTAGTAGATATTATACAAGTTAATATCTTTAGCTATTACACTAACATAATAGCATTTTAATTTCCTATGATGTCTTTAGAAAAATCCTCGTAATATTCCCATGAAATGGGAAAGGCTAAATGTTTTTCTAAAAAATGTGAAAGCACAGCTTCTGGATTACTTTCACTGGTAATTAGAACTAGGACTCACAATTTTCCCTTGATTTACCTTGATTATTGGATCAATTTGCATCAAGCCATTATATGGAACTAACGGTGAAAATGTTTTAATTTTTGCTCCATTAAAGTTATGGGTTAATGGATTTGCAGTAGCTTTCCTCTCCTATATAAACACAGTATTCAGAAATGATTGTGTTGTGAACTCAGTTCACGTGGGTGAGTAATGGTCTGAATTGAAAACAAGTTCTCTCTTCTCCAATATATTTTATTAGGAAGTATTGTATGAGATATTGCATGAATGCTTACTTTGTAGCCGGCACTGGGAGTAATGCTGGGTATACAGGGGTGAGGAAGTAAGGTGTAGTCCCTGCTTTACAAAGCTCACAGTATGATGGGAATACTACAGATGTATCTGGGCTGGCACTCATTTCACAGCTGAAAATTCTTATATTTCATCTTGATGGCATCTCGTGATGGGAGAGCTGGCTTTTACAGTAGAGATGTGTTATAGCTGTCTTTAATTCTTTCTAACTCAGGTTGTGAGAACTACATGTTAATATATATAAAGCATTTTCTTTTTAATTGCAGGGCACACAGTGCTGTGTGGGATTGCTGCTGCTAGTGATGAAGATGTTAGATTTAGCACTGAGTCTACTGGGGAAATTCTTAAAATCTTTAAAGCATCTTGGAAATAGTTCATTTTAGTTATTTTAGAGCTGCTTCACTTATGCCTAGAATTTGGCTTCTGGGATTAAAGTAATTTTATAAGTTTTGGCAACCTTGATTTGTTCCCCTTTCAAGAATAACTAAGTGGATTAGTTATGCTGTTGTTGATTTCTAATGCAAGGTGTTTTGGTAGACTAAATGCATTGGGGACAGACAGGTGTGGCCAAAGCATTCTTACTCAAAGGCTTATAACCAAAGGCTTCTTATTGTAAGTCTTATGATCGAGGGGTTACAAGGTAGTACCTGTGATGAAATATAAATACGAGTTTTTAAACTATCTTTAAGGAAAAAATCTTACTAGGCAAGAAGAAAACTGTCTTCAATATAAGTCATATTTTGAATTCTTGATAAAGGAGGAGAGAATATTCAGATTACATCTAGTGGGCAAAAGATTCAAATGAGGGGAAAGGAAGAATAGGGATACTGAATAGAATAAATGCAGAAGGCTAAAAGGCTTAGAAGGGAAAGAAAAGTTCATCTGAAAAAGAAAGGTATGAGAAAAGTCTGAAGATTGTTGACTGGGAGAAATAGAAAATAACTGGGGAGATGATGGAAAGTGGTGACTCAGCTTGTAGAAAAAGAGAGATTAACCATTAGCGCCCATAATTAATAGAATTTATGATTAGATTAGTAGAGGAACCCAAGGGCGCATTAGCCAGGTTGGCAGTGTTAGTGTAGCATCCATGATCTAAAACCAGAAGATTACCAGTTATTCAGATAGCCACTCCTCTAAGCATTTAAGGACTTTAAGGATACTGTCATCTGTGCTTGAAAGTTCCAAGTATGAAGTAGCAGCTTGTTCTGATGAAAACTCTGGCCTTAGAGTCCAAAGAGCTAGATTCTAGTCTCCGCTGTTTTATTAACTAGTTGTTTAATTTTGGACATATCCTATTGTCTCTGAGTGTAATATATAAACTTTTTACCATGGTTTCCTTATACGTGATTGGTATCTGTCCTGCTAAGTTATGTTCTACAGTTCTCTGATGTTTGTCTTTGGATCACAGGTACCCTCTAACCAATTACACTTTTGGTACAAAAGAGCCCCTCTATGAGAAGGACAGCTCCGTTGCAGCCAGATTTCAGCGCATGAGGGAGGAATTTGATAAAATTGGCATGAGGAGGACTGTAGAAGGGGTTTTGATTGTCCATGAGCACCGGCTACCCCATGTGTTACTGCTACAGCTGGGAACAACTTTCTTTAAACTGTAAGTGTCATTGGAAATTAACAACTTTTAATAGGATTGCTGTTCTCTGCAGCTTTGGAATACAGTTTTAGCTTTTAGTCATTTATCTCAACAAACACTGCTGTTAATGGAGTCTTTAGAAAGAGAAACTCAAAAGCATTTTTTTCTCCAGTGCAGTGCTCATTTATTGCCTAAGTACAAATCTGCATGTTTCTGTGTATTGTTGATGTTAGTGACTGAGCTTGATAGGAGCCCTATGAAACAAATGAGTCTGAGTTCAATTTCTAGGTGTCTTTGTAGCATTACTAAGAACAATTGATATTATTTCCTGCTTAGGATGAATAGTGTTTCCTATTCTTAAAATGGGTTACATTTTTATAGATAATTGTTTAGTTTTCTCATTTAAGCTCATAAATCTCTCAATACGTGTTTAGTCCACAACTATTTGACCAGATTGTACCAAAAAGAGAGTTCTCAAATACCTAGTTAGGAAATTTTGAAAAATGCCCCATTCTTAAGATCTAGAGAATGTGGGTCCGCTGCTTTCTGGGCGTTTCTCGACTCCATTATCACCAGATAACGTCCAGAGAGAAAAGAGTGGGATGGACTGGTTTCCAGCAATTATGTGATGTTTATGTAGCGGTACCTATTTTGTTTATTTAAAACTAAGGTTTGTGTACTGTAAGTCAGGCGACTTAACATTATGAATTCAGTTTTCTAGCACATTCTCCCCCTCCGTTTGACATTAGTTTGCTTTGATTGCCTTATCATGTGATACTGAAATGTGTTATGCAGTTACTTGATAGAAATAATTATTATTGTGTTTTTTCTGTTATCCCCAAATTGTATTAAGTTGAAAGCTGAAATTCTTAACCTTTATACAGACCTGGTGGTGAGCTTAACCCAGGAGAAGATGAAGTTGAAGGACTAAAACGCTTAATGACAGAGGTATTTTTCTATTTAACCACTTTGAGGGTTTCATTAATGCTCATTTAAATACCATCAACTTAATGCATAATCAGGTTTTTTTATGTCTTGAAAGGGATGAGTTTATTTTAACTATTTAGTTTTCAATAAATATAACTTAAACCTGAGAATCTTAGTACAATGTTTATTGTACTAAGCAAGTTGCAAGTTATACTTATACTTCCTTTATCTTAACATTATTTTACATTGATATTGTATATACAGCAATAATGGTTAATGAAACAACATTTACTGAGTACTGACTGCTAAGCACTTTAAGTGCTTTACATGCGATAATTCCTTTACTCATCATAACAGCACTAGGAAGTGGATACTATTATTAATCCTGTTTTACCGATAAGGAAATTAGAGCACAGAGAGTTCAAGTAACTTGCTTGATGTTATACAACTAATGTGTCGTGAAGCTGGAGATTTGAATGCAGGTAGTTTTATTCCAGAATAGGTGTCAATAGAATTTTGACAAGGGAATGATTCCTGTTATATACCTGTTTTCATTTTTGCCCATATCTTTTAGGCTTTGCCCAAGTTGTGCTACTTCTTAGAAGTTGTTCTAATGTCTGTCTCTAAAGACTTGGGGCCAAATGCATATAGATGCTGGAGGTTTTTGAGATTGTAAGCTGTTTTCATTATTAAATATTTTTCTTTTTTAGCATGCAATCCCCCCACCCCCTTAGTTACAAAACTAATACATATTCTGTACAACAGGTTTGGCAAATACAGAAAGTAGGAGAGACAAAACTAAAATCACCTGTAATTCTACCACTTTGACCTATTGGTTTGTCTTTTTTTGTATTTTTTAAATGCATTACAACTCTTAAATATTGTGCTGTGTTTGGACTTTCATTTACATATGGTAGATTGAACCTACCTGCTTACCTCAGCTTTTTCTCAGAACTCTACCGACAAGTAGTAAAGGGGTTTTAGAAAGGTAAAAATCCAGTAGGATTGAGGGAGTGCAAAATGAGATAGCAGCAAGAAAAAACTGTTAGAAGCTAGAAAGCAGATGAGCAAATCATAACTGACTTAGCCAGAACCTCAGCCCAGCAGAAGGGCAAGTCCAGGACCCAGCACTGTAGAACACCAGAAAGGCCAAGGAATTGGGAGTGCCTAGTGCCAGTGAAAGAGGGGGCATGCATGGACTGAAAACTGAATTGACTGGCAGTCTGTATAGGATTATTTATATACCTAGATCGTCTTCCCCACTCTGTACATTTAGGCAAATACTGGCTGCTGATTAATTCTCTATAGAGATTGAATCAGAAAACACTAAACAATGAAAAAGTTGAGGAGGTAGGGAGAATACATGAAAGTTTACATCCTGAATAGGGAAACTTACAGACTTCTACCAGTTTAATGGAGGGACATTCTACAAAATACCTAACTAGTACTCCTCACAACTGTCAAGGTTATAAAAAATAAGGAAAGTTTGAGAAACTGTCACAGTCTAGAGGAGCCTGAGGAGAAATGCAAATATAATGTGATATCCTAGATGGGATTCTGGAAACTGAAAAAAGGACATTGGGTAAAAACTAAGGTCATCTGTTTAAAATACAGACTTCAATTAATAAGGAGGTATCAGTATTGGTTCATCAGTTGTGGCAAATGTGCTATCCTTATGTAAGATGTTAAAAGTAGGGAAAACTGGGTATGGGATGTATGGGAAGTCTCTGTACGATCTTTTCAACTTTTCTGTAAATGTGAAACTGAGATAAACTGTCTATTTAAAAACAAGAAGAATGCTTTTAAAAATAGAGGCAAATATTGGGGGAAAACAGCTAAGAGTTGAAAGTTATAGCCAGTGGGAGTGGTGAAGTGGGACAGGGAACTGTTCTTTCTCATTACGAATTTTTGACCAATTAAAATATATAGAATATAGCTTTGATTAACCTTAATCCTATGTTATACATATTTATAGAAATGAAAATTGTGAATTTTGCACACTTATTTCTATAGGTTGGTTAGATGGGTGATTTACAAAAGCTACAGTTGATTCTAGAAAAAACTATTGTATGCCGTTGGCTGGTGTAGGTAATTGATCACCTTTGGTTTTCCATGCATAGCAAGGACATAGAGCAGATGTGTTGGTCCTCCATGGTTATGTTGATGCTAGACTGCTAATTTTGAACTAATAGTGTGTCTTGGGCAGAGTGACGCAGATAATAAATAATAAACAAATTATAGAAAGGAAATCCATGTGGGAGGCATATTAGCCATTAGTCTCCATTAGGAGTGCTGCCAAAGATACTTTCTTCACTGAAGAAGGATATTCATGGCTATGTACATTTAGTTGTTTACTGGCTCTATCATTTCTTTTTGACAGATATTGGGTCGTCAAGATGGAGTCCTGCAAGACTGGGTTATTGATGACTGCATTGGTAACTGGTGGAGACCAAATTTTGAACCTCCTCAGGTTAGTGTTCAGTTACATTTGCTGGGCATTTGGGGAAGTAGGAAGCTGATTTAATTCCAGCCATTTAAAAAGATCATAGTAGAATTTGACTTGAAATTTCGTTTCTTCCCTACTTAATTTAAATTTAAAAAGCCAAGCATTTTTTTCTTTTAAAGGAAAATTTCAAATATATGCAAAAATAGAATAGTAAAAGTAAACAAACCTCATTACCTATCATCCACCCTCAGCAGTTAGCAACTCATGGTCAAACTTCACCAACCCTGTCCTTCCCCTGACTGCTCCATTCCTGCTGCCCTCATCTTGGGTTATTTTGAAGCAAATCCTAGATATAATTTCAGTTGTAAATATTTTAATGTGCATCTCTAAAAAGTAAGGATCTTTTTAAAAACATAACCACAGTGCTACCATTATCATACTAAAAATAAATTATTTCATAATATCATTAAATGTGTAGTCACTGTTCAAATATCCCTGATAGTTTCAAATTTTATTTTTATAATTTGTTTGAATTAGGATAGTCTCTTTTTTAAAACTTATTTATTTATTTTGGCTGCGTTGGGTCTTCATTGTGGTGCGTGGGCTTCTCATTGCGGTGGCTTCTCTTGTTGCGGAGCATGGGCTCTAGGTGCGTGGGCTTCAGTAGTTGCAGCACACGGTAGTTGTGGCTCACGGGCTCTAGGGTGTACCGGCTTCAGTAGTTGTGGCGCACGGGCTTAGTTGCTCTGTGGCATGTGGGATCTTCCTGTACCAGGGTTCGAACCTGTGTTCCCTGCATTGGCAGGTGAATTGTTAACCACTGCACCACCAGGGAAGTCCCTAGGATAGTCTCTTAAGTCTCTTTTTCTTCTGTAGGTTGGCTCCCTGTTTTTCTTTTTTTCCTTGTAATTTATTTGTTAATGGAGACAGGCCATTTAAAGTCCTTAGTGTTTTCATTGCTGATTGCATTCCCCTGGTATTATTGAACACATAGCTTTCTCCTCCGTGTCCTATATAAATTGCTTAGTTAGATCACGAGACTGGATTTGGGTTCAGTTTTTTTGCGAAGTGGGTACAAGGCTTGTCATAGGTGATATATTATTTATCTATTGCTGTATACGTATTTTCCCAGAACTTAGCAGCCTAAAACAACAGACATTTATTATCTTAGTTTCTCAGGGTAAGGCATCTGGGAGCTGCTTAGCTGGGTGGTTCTGTCACCCAGCTAAGTTATGGTCAAGTTCTTGGTCGGGATTGCATTATCTGAAGGCTGGACTGAGGCTGAATTATCTGATCCGAAGCTCACACATGTATTTGTGAGCATACCTCTCATTTCCTCCTGGGCTATTGAACTGAAGGCTTCAGTTCCTTGTTGGCTGCTGACCGAAGGCCTCCCTCAGTTGTTGTGAGAGCATCTCCATAGGGCAACTCCTAGTAAGACAGCTGGCGTCCCAGTCTGTTATAACCTAATCTTCGCAGTGACATACCATCACTTCTGCTGTATGCTATTGGTCACACAGACCAACATAGTACATTGTGGGAGGAGATACCATGAGACAGGAATCATTGAGGGTGATCTTGGAGCCTGGCTACCACAGGTGGTATTGTTTACTTCCATCAGGAATTTTCTAATGTCTGGTTGTTTCTTTTCATAATGTTAGTAGCTCATGGGTAATAGTTTCCTAGATCTATTAATTAATCAGGATTGTGTTCCTTATGTAAAGAAAAACTTACCAATTATTTGTTACCCTGAGGTATAGTTTGTGTAGGAAGAAACAGATGCTTCTTTTCCTCTACTTACCGGTGTTCAGAAGAATGAGTTAATTTCTTAGCATCCTCCAAAGTCATGACTTTATTCAAAAAGAGAGTAAGACAAAGACTTGGGTGCAGGTAGTTAGTTTGTTTGGGATGTGATCCCAGGAAGCAGCAGAGTGCAGGGAAAGGGAGACCAGAAGCAGCAGAAGTTTTTTTTTTTTTTTTTTTTTTTAAAAAGGTACATAATTGATCTTATTACACCTGTGAGTAACTGGATTGATCCTGCTAAGGACCATGAGGGATGCACCTCAGAATTGTCTGTTGGAAGGATGGAAGGCCAGGGACTTCCATCTCCCATTGGATGAGGGTTGTAATAACTCCCTTGCCCTTTCATGTTGAGACCTATCACTGGTTGAGAGAATTTCCAGGGCTTTGGAAATGCTTTGAGGCTGAAAAGCAAGAGTGGGATGTTGGAAGCAAGCAAGGGAGCTTTTTGACACTTTAAAGCACAGCCTCCCTGAAATTTGAGGTGGGATGAGAAACCGATGAGAAGCACAAAAAGCATCTCTTTTGGTGACCTTTTAAAGTGTCGTTTGACCTAAAGGGTTTCAATATATTTGATGTATTTTAATCCATTATAATGATTGCTAATGTTACTAATGCTCAAATTTTCCTATCTTTTGACTAATGGGAGCCTTAGTAAGTTGGATCCTGAATTCTTCTGACAAGGCTCTATGCCTTTGATAACTTCTTTGCATGATAAGATGTTCCAGGTCAAGAATTGCACAGAATATTAGCCAAGCAGAGGACTGTTCTGTTTGTTGTCTTCTGACTCTGGTGTAGCTGCAGGATAGAAAGAGAAGGTGCTGTGGAAGCTGGTGCTCATGCTCACTACCTGAGAATTGTCTTGGCGTTAGGAAAGTATAATTTCATCTGGAAATAGTGAAGTTTCTGGTCCAAAGATAAATAGAACAATTATTATAAACTTTGTTTGGTTTCTTGAACATTCCTTGATCTAACTGGCAAATGCTCAGTAATAATACCAACATTTTCCAGGCTACTTTTCTGAATACCCTCATTCACCTCCCCTACCACGGTTCTAGGACAGTTCTCTTAATTCACTGAACCCTAAGCTTGGCTCTGTTAGTACAAGATATGACATAAGGATTGTGTGTTTATTTAGTAAATTTAGGGTATTGGTTAGGTGTCAGTGGGAAAAGAGCATCACACCATGTCCCTGGTCTTTTTGTGTAAAGTGCAGTTGGCTTAAACACCAAGATGACGAATGGAAAAGAAAGGCTTAAACAAAAAGGAACATATAGCCTCGAGTAGAAGAAAACTGGGGTAATGCTGGTCACTGGTTTGGCCATGGTTTGGGAACTTTTGTTGTATGTGAACCACAGGTCTCACTGTGCTGTTCAGGCTCTTCTCACTTCTTTGTCTCTGTTGCTGCCAATGTGCCTGGTTTTCATGATTGTGTAGGGTACCTCCAAAGTCTAGGATAACTGTCTTGATTCATTATACCCTAGGGATGGCTCTGGTACATAATTATTCTAGCCAGAGTACTGGTTGGGTGCCATTGGGACAGCATAGTGGGAAATAACATAGGCTTTTATAGTTAGATGAGAGTTGGATAGATTCAATTGAATCCTGGCATTGCTGCTTAGCTGTATCATCATGGGAAAGATACTTAGGCTCTCTGCACAAGTTCCTTACATAAAATGGGGGTGATAATACCTCCTTTTGGCAGCCACTGTTTTTATCCTCCTTTCTCATTACGCCTATTTTCAGCACTTGTTAATTCCCCTGCCCTCAAATACTCCAAAAGAAAAGTAGATTTTTCTGAATGTATTATGGGGAGATGTAGGAGAGGTTTTCATTATACGCACACAGAACAAAAAGAAGTCTCTATCTCAGACTTGTAAAATTCTCTGTGTTAAAATTCTTCTTTCTCAGGTAGCAACCTTCTCTCTCTGATTCTCTTCATCCCTTTAAATTCTTCAAAATATTTTCTCATTTTTCACAAGCAATTTGACTTTGTCCAGCTGACAAAGACGGCTCACCTGGTGTTCCTGCAGCATGTGTCCCATATGCGTGTGTGGTTGTTGTGGGGAGGAATGTCCTGTTAAATACCTCACGGGCTGTATTTAAACTTTTAATATAGTAAACATGTCCACATCAAGATTCTAGAAAATTTAACTTAGTGATATATTTTTAAAAGACAACTTTTATTAAAAACATTAATATCAGACTTCATTGTGTTTAAACTTCTCAAGCAATAAATCCTATGTGTACATATTTAATTGTCTTGAACAGTTGAATGGTTTACTGCTTGATATTTTATATTTATTAAAGCATTTATTTATTAGTACATCTGTACTAATAAATTATTACCAGATCCTGGTAAAGGGAAGACTAGAAAGGATTCTTCTTCTCCAAGCAGTTTACAGTATATTGGGGAGTAAACATGTAAGAAATAAATGAAGCCATGGTATACATGTTAATATTTTGTTGGGGTTATGAGTAACTTGGTCTCAGAGGGCTGATATTTGAGCTTAATGTCTGAAACAGGAGAAGTTGGTCAGTGGAGGCATGGGAGGTATCAGGGATGTCTTGGCAACTACAAATTATTTTCTTGTTATTTTAGTATCCATATATTCCTGCACATATTACAAAACCTAAGGAACATAAGAAGTTGTTTTTGGTTCAGCTTCAAGAGAAGGGTAAGTTATTTTGTTTTTGAAGGCAGCCATCTAAAAACTTTTGCAGTGTAATTTCAAGGATACTTCTATTTGTGTTTTTCCCAAGTTCCTTGCATTTGGGGATTTATCATTAAACTAAAAGCACATACCATTTTTATACAGAATTACCTACTTTTTCTTGGATCTGCCAGTCATGTTACAGGGAAAAGTAAGTAACTAGAGCCTAAAATACCAGATTATAGTATTGTTAATAACTGTTTAGCTGTTTGTATTGATTTTCACATTGTGATAAACTGAAAATTTTAGGAGACAGATGAATTGATTTTTTTAATATAGTCTTTAGCTCTGTTGTGCATATTAACAAATAATTACTTCATTTTTTGTTACTTTTAAAATGGAATACAAAATGAATTAGAAGCTCAGGGGTCTTCTCCCCCTTCTCCCAGGGCCAGCACTCATAAGGTGCTCGTGGTTGTTAACAGCATAGATCTCTTTGGAGAGTCAGTTTCAAAGCTGTGACTATGAACTTTGCTTAAAAGACACAACCAAAGTGTGTTAATGAGAGTTAACTTTTTCCTCAAAAGTTTCTCAAATGTAAAATTGGTTATACTTTACTAGCGAAGTAGAAGCAGTGATTATATAAGAAAATATAGAAAATGAATACTGTTTTATCTTATTTTAGCCTTGTTTGCAGTCCCTAAAAATTACAAGCTGGTAGCTGCACCACTTTTTGAACTGTATGACAATGCACCTGGATATGGACCCATCATTTCTAGTCTCCCCCAGCTTTTGAGCAGGTATGGAAAGTTGGATGTTTTGTGGTTGATAAGTCTAAACTGCCAGATTTAAAATAATCCAAGCCACTTGAGGAGGAACAGTTCATAAATTTTGGTCTTCAAGGAAACTAAGACAGTAGATGGATCCTTAGGTCTTGTGCAGATTAAGCCAAAGATTAAATATGACTGTGTCCTCAGACCCTAAGTTGCAGCATGACATTCTGGTGTTTGTGCATCTGTTCCTCCCCAAATCTGATATTCTCTACAGTTAAGTTTGAAGTCTTCATTCAAAGAACAGATGGTAAAATAGTAGTCAGCAATGTATAATAAATATGAGGATAATAAATATGATGGGAGTTACGTATATAAAAATGTGGAGAATTGAATCTCTAGGTATAATACATATTCTCTTTCCATTTGGAAATCTATTCAGGCCCAAGTTGGGGCATGTGGGATTAAGTCCTGAATTTTTACATGGAATTTGATTTTTTTTTTTTTTAAGGCAGATGGAGTGATGAGAAATGTGTGTTGTTTTGTTTTTTAAATTGACTTGTACTGGTTGAGGTCCTTGAGTCAATCAGAATAACATAGTGGTTAATAATATGGATTCTACATGGATTTGAATTCCATCTTCACTGCCTCCTGGCAATGTGACCTTTGACAAATTATTATACCTGTTTCTTTATCTGTAAATGCAGATGGTAGTCCCAGCTTCATAGAATTGTTAGGACTAAATGAAATAATACATATAAAGCGCTTAGAATTATGCCAGGCACCTGGTAAGTGCTTAATAAATGTTAGTTTAAAAAAATTTTCAGTAGTGATTTTGGCCTTCTATGAAAGCTTGTTTAGTATGAAATTGGTATTTCTATTTTGGCACAGAAATCAGACTTCATCTTTTGCTCCTCTGCTTTGGTCTGCTGATGGGTTACACGGTGAAGTATGGGATATGAAAAAAGAGTCATATTATTCATTTATTTAAACACTACTTATCAGGTAACAGTAATTGTGCTGAGTGGTCAGAATACAATGAGGTATAATAACTTTTCCTTCCCTCAAGGAAAGTGGATAATTAATCAAATTTACACTCTTAAAAGTTTTTAAATTGTAAGTATTCAGCGATACTGTTATATAATGTGTAAGATGTGACAGGTGGAAGAAAAGGGGGTCTCTGTGTGGAAAATGCCCAAAATGTCAAGGGAGGGTTGAAATGTCCAAATAAATTTCTTTATCAACTAAGGTAGAAACTATGTAAATAATACTGTTTTTAATAAAGATATTGTTCTTTTTAAAATTCAGGTTCAATTTTATATACAACTGAATTCCTGCGCAGCAGAGAAGTAAGGGAAGCCGTCTCTGTGAGCACAGCTATACACAGTGTAGAGTAAACATGCTAGAAAAGTTTTTTTGGTTTTATCTCTTCCCCAGTCCCTAATTACCACCTACTTTCTGTTGTTTGAATGGTAAAGTTAATATGAAAAATTTGATTGTGGTATAAACAAATGTGATAATGTTTAATTTACTTTTGGTTCTACTTATACTTTTTTGTACAACATTAAAGAAAGTGGACTTCTTTCTATTTGTTTTTTTGTTGTTGTTTTGTTTTTTAATTTCACATTAAACTTGTAAAATTCTTACAGGCAAGGATTGCTTTTCCCCCACTAGGCAGGTGAATGTTAAGAGACAATGGCAGGTTTAGGTCAATAAAGTTTGTGGGACCCTTGCTCTGATACCATTCTTGGGGGTATACTCTAAAACCGTGTTGCAGATCTTTGTGATGAGGATCTTCTGTTACTTTTGGGAGCTAGATTTGCTTGAGTGAGTCCAAGGTGCAACTCCTGTACCAGTTTTACACTCTTAATGAGTTGTATTAGAGCAGAACTCCCAGTGTATTACTGACTAGTACATTTTATACCAGTATCACCAGATCTTACTTCACAAACAACAGATCCTAATTAAACAGACGGGAAACTATTAAAATTGACTAGGCTGGGGAAAGTTTTGGGCATTGGTATAAAAAGAGAGAGATCCAGCGCTCATTAGAACCCTCCCCCATAATGCACAAATTCCAACATTTGTGCTGTTGGAATTTATGTATCTTAGTTATTCTTACAACCGTGGTAAAATGATCTGTGAAGGTGAAAGAAGTTTCTAAAAGTGGGCCTGTTACGTTTTGAACTCTTGGATTGTAAAGTTAGTTATTTCAATTGACGTGAAGTTACAGTGAAAGAGATGAAAATTTGGTTTTAACAAGTGACACAAAGCCTTTTCAAAAATATTTTGGAATGATCTGAATCAATTAGATTTTGTCAGCCTAAGAGAAAAATACCAAATTAAAAAATCTTTTAAAAACACTGCTAAATTAGGATCAAATTTGAGGGAATTAAAAAATAAATCTTAAGGCAAAAGAGTTTGCTGGTCGTGTTATTGCTTAATGGTATATTGTGTATGCCTTATTACAAATGATTGACTGTAGGTTTAATGTAGAGGAAATCTTATAAGATGCAGCTACTTAAAGAGATTGACACAGTTAATGTTTTTAATAGATAGAAATGACCTTTTGGTTAGTTGTACGTCTTTATGGTACTGACCACAGGGCTGTTCTCCTGAATATTGGGTGATGTGAAAGATACATCATACATTATTCCCTATTTAGACTTGAGAAAATCAGACCAAGAGCAGTTGAGCAATTATGTTTATAAACATTCAAGTTTATTTAGTTGAGGTCCTGTCAGATCTTCACACAATTACGTATCTAATAGTGACTATAACTGTGCCCATGCTTAGTAGTAGGTGAGCACCGGTCTCCAGGACCAAAAATGACCAGGGATCTCCTTTGAAAAAGCCCCTAGTTTTGTGGACAGTCATCCTCCTTCAAGTGTAACAGTCCGGCCCTTCTGGTTTACATTCACTTGTTTCTAACTTAACTGTAATTTTACTGGTGAGCTCACTGATGAATCCTACAAGATTGGGGAAGGCAGAGATGGAGATGGCTCGATCTAGCCCACCTTCCATGATTGTTTCTGGAATCCAAGTGAAAAGCTGCAGTGATGACTTGCAGGTGTGTTAGCTCCTGCCATTTGGGGAGAGTGAGGAGAGGCAGACTTTTTCTTGGTGTGATTTATAAAGTGCTGTCAGTAAGGAGTGTTTGAGTTGAAGAGTCATCTGATTCGAGGCCACTTGTGTCCTTTTGTAACTTAAGCTTTGACCTAGAAATTCTTTCTTGAGCATTACTTCCCAGTTGTATAAGTGCTTGAGTCAGTCATCCATACCCTGGGGCTTAAGTGAGAAAAACAGTAAGTTGGCTGAGTTAGTAACTTTGGAATATAATAGATCTGGTTTTGAGTGTAAAATTTATAACACAAACACAAATTTTTAAAACTTGTATTTGAACTGGTTAGTTATAGTTGTATCCCAATGCTCACTTGTTAAGTTTCCTGATGAAAATAGTAGAACTAGGGAAGTTCAAATTTGATATATTCCATTAGAAAGAGGGTACAAGGGTACTGTTTAACACTTTCATTAGGTAAGTTCTTATCACACTTCTTCAAGAACCAACAGTCTTAAAATGTGCATTCCAATTCTCTAAATAATAAATACTGACTAGTTTTTAAATGAGCTCTTGATTAACTTATATTTTTGAATGCCTTCTATATTCCAGGTTTGTTTGTAAATGAGAGCCCACTTTTGCATTGTATAATTACAATATATGCCGTGTTCTTTTCCCTGAGTAATCTGAGTAGTGAATACTCTACATAAGACTACTAAATGGCATTGGAAAATACTCAGTAGGTTGAGGGAAAAACTAAAAAGTTTTACTCAAATGTTTTAAATCATTTTAGGATTGACATCCCTTTGAAGAAAAGTGAAATCTATTTTTTTCTATGTGATGAAGACTTGTGATTTTTTAAAACTAGATAATACTTAAAATAGCATTATGATAATTCTGTGTATGAATTTGTACTTTTAACAGTAGTTAAGACTTCTTACTTTTTATCATTGTCTTCCCTTGTAATTAGCATCGTATGGTTCGGTTATTATTATTTTTTTTTTTTTTTTTTTGCGGTACGCGGGCCTCTCACTGTTGTGGCCTCTCCTGTTGCGGAGCACAGGCTCCGGATGCGCAGGCTCAGCAGCCATGGCTCACAGGCCCAGCCGCTCTGCGGCATGTGGGATCTTCCCGGACCGGGGCACGAACCCGTGTCCCCTGCATTGGCAGGCGGACTCTCACCACCAGGGAAGCCCTATTTTGTATATTTAAGGGTTCTGTTAAGTTAGCATTTTATTTGGATAAAACATACCCAAACTAGCCAGTCTGTTTTCTTACATGGCTAATTAGAAGTGAGAGGTAGAGGTCCTCCTTTAAGGCAATCAGCTTAAAATTCCCTTTCTTAAATGGTGCGACTCTTACACTCTCAGGTTTTTAATGACTTCATTTTTTGAGATGAAATTCGTGGAGTACCTTTTCCATGTTTGAGTTCTTCAAACCTGATGTTTTCACTAGTTCATAGTGTTTGGAACAGTATGTGCCCATCACTAAGACTGCTTCAGAGAGTGCAAAATTTTGTATGTCCCATTGTCAGAGAAGGCCTAGTGGGTTTTACTTATATAAGCTGACTGTAATACAAGTCAGCTTATATAAGCGTGAGGTTTGATTTCCTATAATTATTCCACATGTTTTACATTACTCATTATTTGGGTTAAACTGGACTCATTTGAAGCAGTTTGCCTTTGCTAAATATGTAATGAGAAGTATAATACTGTAATTTGACTTGAGCCATAAAACACATTTTAATATTAGCTTGTATTTATCTAGCTTGTTTTTGTGAAAAAACTGACTAAAACCTAAGTAAATCTAGATTAAGCCAGTTTAGATGTAATTTGTATTTTAGTGATAGATTGTATCGTTAAGACTAGAGCTAAATTGAGAAAATGTATTATGTTCTGTTAAGGGAAAGATCAGCGCATTTAAAAACTTAAACTTTGGTTGCTGTGTTCACATCATAATGTACAAGCATCATTTATAATTTGGCTTTGAGAATTTCTCTGGCATTAAGTTTATAGAAAAATGTATAAAAGAAACAAGTTTTGGTTATATTTTTATATTTGTAAAGTAAAAGTTTGATTAAAATGGTCACTGTTCTTTTTTTATTTTATCGTCATTTCAATAAAAAAAATTAGAATGACTCTGATTTTGTGTGTGGCTACTAATCTTAGCGTGCCATTAGAAATCCTGCACGGTTCTTTTTCAGTATCATTGGCCAGAGGCCATTACATTAGGTAAGAGACAACTTGCATAACAGCAAGGGCTTGAAGACCTGGGACATCCATGTTGCCCTCCCCTTGCATTCCTCCATTGTGTGTTGGCAGTTGTCTTAGGCAGATGCGGTTTCCTGCAATGTGAAAGGGTCATTGGATTTGGAACCTGAAGACTGGCATTTAGAAGTTGCCATGCAATTTTGTTAACTGTGTTATATCATTGGGGACTCAGTTTCCAAAGAGAGTATTGACTTTAGTTTTTTTTTAATCAAACTTGCTTGGTGGTCATGATGTGCTGTGACACCATGCTTGCTACTTTTGTAATATTGGGTTGGCCAAAAAGTTCACTTGGTTTTAAGTAAAAATTTTTCATTTTCACCAAGAAATTTATTGAACGATGTCTTCGTTAACCGAATGAACTTTTTGGCCAACCCAGTACTTTGCAATTTAATTTCATTATTGTAATAGAAATGGTTTACTCAAAACGTGGGAATATATGTGTAATAAAACCATAGCCTTGAGACTTTATATCTGAACAAAAGTTGAACAAAACTTGATACAGTTATTGCAGAGTTTTTCTGAAAATTTTACTAGTTTATAGCAGGCACCAAAGAGCTATGAAAAATTATGAAAGAAAAGCTAAAAACTGAAATGTTCCCATTAACTTACTTTTTTCCCTATGAACTTGATTATTTTTTCCCCTCTGCTAGATTTAGTAATGGAACACATTGGTCCAGCTAATGAAAACACAAGCAGAATTCCATCGGAGCACAATGAAGGCTACTGGATTAGATGATGAAGTTCAGTTCCTAGGCTGCTGAGAACCTTAAACAACACCCAGACTACTCAGCATTTCTCACGGGATGGTGAAAATCAAATGAGGTCATGAATATAGAAGGCTTTTGGATATTTTTAAAAATGAAAAGAGCAATAATGTATCTAGATATGAATCTTCACAACTCTGGTTTGTGTGAAATGTTATATTTATTTCCTTTAAATCAAACCAAATCAGAGCCCCCGTCTCACAAAATGGCAGGGAATTCAGTCTCAGTCATTATTGGGAATAGGGGACCTACCCAAAGTCATACGAATCCAGAAAGCATAAACGGTACTCTGAAATGAAGGTGGGGGTGGGGAGACCTCTAGCTTCCATCATGGACTCCATGGATATTTGTCCAAGCTGAACTAGCTTCTTAAGTCTGGATCCATTGCCTCCCTGCCACACTTGGGCCTTAGGATGCAAATGATGCAGGTGGCCCCTATGCCTATGGTCCAGCCTTCCTGGCCACACTAGTAGTCATCTCCCTGAGTCTGGTCTCCTTTCCCACTCCTATCATGATGTAGGATGCAGTACAAAGAACCAGGAGCATTGGTTGACTTTAGAAGGTGGGTTCTGTCCTTGAAAAAAAAATCCTTGAGGGAAGGATGTGCAAAAGCCTGGCTACCTTCTTGGAATGGGTGAGGACAAAATGTTGGCAGAACAAATACTAATTATCCCAGTGAGATGTCCAGATGCAAACCTTTAAGATCTTTTAAAATGCAAATAAAAAATAACCTTATATAGTTAGGTTAATGTCACCTATTCTCATATTGAATCTTCAGAAATTACAAGCTTCTAAAAGTATAATATTTAGACTATAGTTTTTATGTAGTCAGAATCAAATGTTAAAAGTTGCTATTAAACACAAAGTCATTCCAGGAAACAGGTTGCCTGAAGTTTTAACACTTAGAAAGTAGTGGTTCTCTCAAAATATAACTCAGAGTATAACACTTCGAATTCAAGATGGTGGAATACTGTACCTTAATAAGGACAGATTTATTAACAGTAGCCTCTTATGGTGACAGGACAAGTTTGGTATATGATATTTTATGACTATTGTGGCTTGGATTGAATTTGGATAGTTGGATAGTGTGGTTTAAAATTTATGGGGGCTTGGATAAAGTAGAACAGTTACTTGCGGAAAATCACTATCCTTTTTTTCCATATAAAACTTAATTTACCAATAAAGTTGAAAGTTTAGCATTTTAATCAAATGTCTGCAGGTAGAGAACCAAAGGGAACTGAAAGTATAATCATATACATCTCATATAAAAGTGTGTGTGTGTGTGTACGCTCATCCTCCCTCCCCAGTAAAAGCCAAACTGTTGTGTTCATCACAGGCCCTTTAATAGGATGTTTCTAAAAATTACAAATTGGATAGTAATAACGTTGAGCTGAGCGATCTTTTGTTTTCTAACAAACTTTTAGAATTAGAATATTAGGTATGAAAGAGACCTTGAATATATTTTAGTCCTTTTCTTTTGAAAGTTTGTAAGATTCAACAAATATTTGCTGAATACCTACTCTGCATCAGGCACTAGTACAGGCCTTGGGGATACAATGAGGAATAAGACCTCCAAGATAGCACTTTTCTTTGGTAGTGCTTTTCTTTCTTTCTTTCTTTTTTTAACAGCCTTATTGAGCTATACTTTACATATTTCACCATATATACAATTAAAGATTTTTAGTATATTCAGAGTTGTGCCACAGTCACCACAATTTTAGAACACTTTCATCACCTCAAAAAGAAATCCATGTTTAGCTTTTATACTTCAGTTCCCTCATCTCCCTAAGCAACCAAATAATCTACTTTCTCTGTCTACCTATGTTTTTGCTTGTGCTGGACATTTGGAATAAATGGAATCACGCTATGTGGCATTTGTGTGGCTGCTGTCACTTAGCATGTTGTCAAGGTTTGTCCATGTTGCAGCATGTATCAGTACTTCATTCATTTTCATGGCTGAATACTATTCCATTGTAGGGGATAACTTAGGTATCCATTCATCGCTTGAGGGACATTAGGGTTGTTTCTACCTTTGGCTATTAAGAATAACGTTGCTATTGACATTTGTGTGCACATTTTGTGTGGTGGTGTGTTTTCATTTCTCTTGGTTATTTACCTAGGAGTGGAATTGCAAGGTCAAATGGTCACTCTTAGGTTTAAACTTTTTGAGGAGCTGACAGACCACTTTCCAAAATAGTTGCACCATTTTACATTCCTACCTGCTGTATGAGGGAACACATTTTTATTTCCTGCTTAATCAGATTCGTTTTAGACTCTGCTGGAGGTTAGGAGTAAACAGCAGAAACTATTTGCGAGGAATTTAAGACCGTTGGTTAATTTTCTTTCTATGGGGTCAGGGCCTCTATTATTCCCTAAGCACCATCTCCTCTTTCAGCCACCTAGGAAGCTCCTAGGCCCGCAGGGGGTGCTCCGGCGTAACCTGCTTAAGGGGGCGTTTAAGGAAGCAAGGGAAGGGACAAGTGGCCGGACGCCCGGTGGTGGGGGTCCCCGAGTCCCGCGGATCGGCCACGCGGCCAGGGCTTGACCGCTTGTCAGCGCCGTCGGGCCTGAGTGACGCTTGGGCTCGGCCCCGGTCGGGTGCCCCGTGCGTCCGCGGGCCAGACCGAGCTGGGGTTTCGGCGGAGAATAATGCTGGGTTCTGGGCCCCAGGGCCTGCGGCCGTGGCCTTCGCCAGCCAGGCGGCGGTGCGACCGATAGGGGCGGGGGACGGAGGCCGCGCCCCCGCGCCCGTCCCGCCCGCACCCTGCTGGGGGCGGCGGCCCGCCCCTAGCCAGCCAAGGCTCTTCCGCGCCGGCAGGGGCAGCAGCGGGAGCGGCGCGGGGCGGAGCGGCGCGAGCGGCCTGGAGCGGCCCGGCCCGGCCCGGCGAGGAGGCGGCGGCAGCGGCGACGGCAACGGCGACGCCAGAGCCCGTGGGCGCCGTTCGCGAGGCCGTCGTGGCCCGGCCGCAGCGCGGGGAGGCCTGGGGGCTGGAAGCCGCCGCTGCCGCCATGCCGCTGCTCTTCCTCGAGCGCTTCCCCTGGCCCAGCCTCCGCACCTACACGGGCCTCAGCGGCCTGGCCCTGCTCGGCACCATCGTCAGCGCCTACCGCGCTCTCAGCCAGCCCGAGGCCAGGCCCGGGCCAGGGCCCGCCGAGGCGGAGCCGGTAACGGCCCCGGTGCAGCCAGACCCGGCCGCGCTCGTCCGGCCGAGCACCGGAGGACCCCGTGCCCGCGACGTGGCCCAGTACCTGCTCTCGGACAGCCTATTCGTGTGGGTGAGCGAGGCTGCCGGGCCCGCCGAGGAGGAGCGGAGAGGAGCCGGGCGGGGGATTGTGGGGACCGCCATGTCACCCATTTTCTGTGGGGGGCGTGGCTGGGGCTGGGGTCCCCTCCCCCCGGGACCCCGGAGTGCGAGGCCCGGGGGGCGGGGCCCCGCCCGCGTGCGCGCCACTGAAGGACCCGGTGAGGGGTTGGGGTGGGGTGGCTTTGGGGTCGTGAGGAGGGGCGGGTCCCGAGGGCAGGGTCGCCTTTGAGGGCCTGAGGAAGGGACTTTGGGACCCGGTTGGGGAGGCGCAGGGGGCGGGGCGCGAGGGGACGCGGCCGGCCGGGGAGGGTCAGGGCCGGGGTGTAGTGGGGAGGTGCTGGGGTGGGTTGGGGGGAGAAGTAAACGATGGCGGAGCAGAGTTGGGGTTCTGAGGGACCACCGGGAAGGAAACAAGGAGCCCTCAAAGAGCGGCTTGACCTGGCTGGGACCGGCCAGTCAATTACCCCGGCTATTTTATTAAACTGTGGAGGGAAGTTGGAAGGCTTTTCGGACTCTGTCAGACCCGGAAATGTTAACAGGTTTCCCACGAAGAGAGGGAAGAGACAATTCGGATGTTGAGAATAGGAGAATTTTAGGCATCTGGGTGTGTTCGGACATTCCTGTTTGGAGAGGCCTTTTTTTTTTTTTCTATTTATTATGTGATTGTCCTGTTTGGGTAGAACAAACACACAAACTGTGCTTCCTTTCCTGCTGCTTTTACCTGGTGATTCATGAAAGTTTCCTTTGATGTCTGAAGGCAGCCAAAACATTCGGAGTCAAGAGGTGTCTCTCCATTTGAACTCAGGATTTTTCCTTTTAGTGATCCATTTTAAAACACGGTTTCCAGTTTGTCTGCCAGTGTAAGATAAGCAGCATTTACAAGGCATAAATGCTGGTTTCACTTATTAGAACAGATAATTTCAGGCGGGTGGGTCAGCAGTATTTTGGCTTAAGAGCTTGGCTTATACCTTAGCCTTTGAATGCCTCACGGAAACCCCACGGCGATCAGAAAAGTTGTTCCAGGACTGAAGTCTGTCCCTTGGATTTGCTGTGGTGTCTTGGGTCCAGAGTCTTGTCTTCTCCTGTAAATTCCCGTTTTGGGGTGAGAGCCGGCTGTAAGTGACTGGGATTAATATTCCAAGTATACAGAATGATACACAACTCATTTGTTATAATTAATCCCACTGTGCTTCATCAGGAAGCAGTGGGATTTATGAATTGTAGGTGTGGGTCAAGTCTCTTGGTCCTTCTGATGAAGAGGTGAGTAGAAGGCAGTGAAGGGTGAAGTTCCATTCCTCCACTGCTGTGTAAAGCTGAACCTTACAGTACAGAAGAAGGGAGAAGAGAAAGAACTCAGCCACACGTCTCTTGTTTAATTTCTATTACACATTTCTAATTTCTATTACAGATTTAAAAAATCTATTTTTGCATTTCAGTTGGCAGGTAAACTGATGTGGAGAGTGATTTTGCCAAATGTTGAGAATATAATGTAGTCTTTTATATATATATATATTTAAGTATATGATACAAATAAGCCTTTGAAATGGAACGGCTATAGTATTTAACAACTACTAGTATTGTTTAATGATCTCCCTACCCCTCCCCAGAGTTTCTTTTTACAAAACTCATGTTCAAATTCCAAGGTTAACATCTCTTCATAAAACATTACATAAAGCCTGTTGATTTTCTGTGAAAATTATTACTTTTAAGAAAATTTCCTTTTCTTCCCAGCTTTTTCAACAGAGGTCTTGCCTCATGCGAGTTTGTAATTTCTTCCTATCTGCTGATGATTTTTTTCCTTTCTCAGTTGATCTTGCTGTTTTTCTTCCATCTTTCCTTTGTAGTTTTCACACTTATCTTGGTCTTCCTTGGTTCCTCAGACCCTCCATGTATGCATTGTCAGTTTTCCTCATCACTCATTACTTAAGTTTCTGCTTTAGTAGGCTAGTGGGAGTCAAAATCTCAGATGCCTTCCTCTGAGGCCTGACAGATCGCATTATTAGGTGAATATATGGCGGGGCCTTTGTCAGAATGGATCCTTTCTTGCCCTGCCCAAGGACACTCAGATTCAATTTTTTAAAAACCAAACAAAGGACTTCCCTAGTGACGCAGTGGATAAGACTCCTCGCTCCCAGTGCAGGGGGCCCGGGTTCGATCCCTGGTCGGGAAACTAGATCCCATATGTGTGCCACAACTAAGAGTTCACCTGCCACAACTAAGGAGCCCAACTAAGGCGCCCGCCTGCTGCAACAAGGACCCGGTGCAACCAAATAAATATTAAAAAATAAAAAAGGCAAGACGAAACAATCAATTGATCTTTCTGCCAGTTTGCAAATCCTGCTAGCTATTATTTTGCATATTGGAATCTCTAAAACTTATCTTTGTAGGGCACAGTTTAGATGAATATAGATACTGATATAATGTCTTCATTTTGATTAATGTCCTAGGTGATTTTAGGCATGTTAATGGTTGAGAAACTGATGAGGGAGAGGATGGGGTATGGGGTGAAGGTCAGATGTTGTAAACCTTGCCTGCTCTGTTAAGGAGTGTGAACATTATTTCATGGGCCAGAGGGTTTAAGTGGGAGTGAAGGGGAGGAGGGGCTGTCATGATGAGATGATCTTTTCAGGGGCAGACCTATAACTGCAGTGGGGAAGGTGGATTTATGTAGACAGGGAAGAGGCCAGGAGATGTAGTGACCTAAGACTCCAGTCCCCAAAGGAAGTTCTCCAGGTGGCCTTCTGGCACTGACATTGAGAACAGGTGTGAGGGGAGGTTCCCAGGGTTGTTGCACTAACAAATACCCAGGTTTGTCATGATTATTTGTTTCTTCATGTCTTTCTAGAACTTTCATTCCAGATTAGGTTTTATTTTGTTACTCATTTCTGGGGTAATTTTACATTGTTCAGATGTCACTTCCATTAAAGTACCTCCTGATCAGTTTCCATCATTGTTTTGAATTGTTCAGGTGTTTTTGGCTTTTCAACTTCAATTAATCTTACTCATTAGTTTCATTACTTTCTCCTGGTTATTTTTCAGTTCTGGTTTTTTCTTTTTCTTTTTTATGTATTTGCTTTTAAAACTGTAAGAGCTGGCCATGGTAAAATGGAGAAATAGACATATGAAACAAGTTTTAAGGTTCTGATGACTTAATTATATGCAAATGAAGTCGTTTAAGAAGTGTCAAGGGAAAAAGTCACCAAAAACGAAAATGGATAAAAGTGAACTGACCGTTGAGAGCAGGGATTGGCAAACCGTGTTGCCAATTTGGCCTATTAGCTAATAATGTTTTTTACATTTTTAAAGTTTTTTTTTTTTCCGAAAGGAAGAATATGTGACTGAGAGCATGTGGCCTACAGAGTCTAAAAATATTTACTGTCTGATAGCCCATTAGAGAAAAAGTTTCTGACTCCTGCTTCAAAGAGCCCATCTTCACATAATTATACAACTTGAGAACTGAAAGTAATTTACTCGGTTTGAGTCTTTATGAGATGAATATTCCAAAGATGATTAGAGAAAAATGTTAGCTCCAGAAATGTTGGGGCAGCTGAAGAAAAAGACTAAACTTGTAAATAATAGGATATAAACCTAGATAAACAACTTAAAAATATAGGAAAAATCTTTATAGTGGGGGGGGAGGAGATTGCTGTTTGATTGCTCGCTAGATGTATGCTGCATGCTTTGTATACGTAATCTCATTTATTTCCCTAATGTTGTGCAAAGAGGAGCACAAGCATCAGTATAATAGGGGGGAGTTTGCATTACTGGCATTTTATACTTGTCACTGGGAGCCTACAGAAAAGTAACATTCCAGTTGTCCTTAAAGGAGGAGACTGATAAAAGGTGTGTTTGGGGGGGAAGGGGATAGTTAGTGCTGGTGTTAAGTAGAAGACTAAGAAATACCCAGATTGATCAAGTCGACACAGTTCACATCTACATATTATACAAATATATATGGTATGTATATATATTCTTTCTTTTTCATACACAGAAGGTAGCGTAGTAATCACATTTCTACACTTTGCTTTTTTTTCAGTGAGCAAGTTATCTTGAAGGTTCTGTATAATGCTAGTAAATGCAGAACTACTGACTTAGTTTTCCTGGCTTCATTGTATTCTGTTGAATGGCTGTTTTACGGTTTATTGAACTAACCTCACTGACGGACATTTAATTGGTTTTCATTTTTCTGCTATTATAAACAGTGCTCCAGTGAACCCCTTGTACTTAGATTTACTTACATTTAAGTTTGGATTCTGCTCACAAAGAAAGATTAGTTAGCTGTGTACAGCAGAATGAGGTTAGTACTTTTACTGTGGTCTGCAAGGATAAAGTGAGGTGAGAAAGTTTGTCCCAATTCCGTTGGTTTAAATATGGACTGAAGTGTTGTTTCTGTAAGGATATCACTGATGACCTAGTGGGATCTGATTTGGAAATTTATTTTAATTTTTATTTTATAATGGAGTATAGTTGATTTACAGTGTTGTGTTAGTTTCATGTGTACGGCTAAGTGATTCAGTTATACATATACATATAGCCATTCTTTTTCAGATTCTTTTCCCATATAGGTTATTACAGAATATTGAGTAGAGTTCCCTGTGCTATACAATAGGTCCTTATTGATTATCTATTTTATATATAGTAACGTGTATATGGTAATCCTGGGATTTGCTTTTAAATGAGGAATGGTAATTATGTTTCTTTCTGTATCTGCAATTTTTCAAGCCTTTGTCAATTTTAAAATTGAGAATTTATTGGAATGATGATATTTGTGAAATTAAGACATTTTTCTGTAAGTAGAATAGAATAGTTAATAATTATTGAGATGTTTTTAAAAACACTTCATTCATGATCTTAAAATAATTTAGTTGCTTCCTATCCTGTATAGCTTTCACTTTCATAAAGTTCACAAAAGGTTATCTCTTTCCTTTTACATAAAATCCCTTTCTCATATCAGTTTACTTTCTCAATCTCTTTTTCCATTCTTAGCTGTGCTGATTTTTAAATCTTCCATTTATATTACAATAGGAAATGTTTATCTACTGGTGATGGAATTATGAGGGACTTCCACTTGTTTTTTTTTTTGGTAAATCAAAGATACAAAATTTTTATACCTCCTTTTTTTTTTTTCTTGCGGTACGCGGGCCTCACTGTTGTGGCCTCTCCCGTTGCGGAGCACAGGCTCTGGATGCGCAGGCTCAGTGGCCATGGCTCACGGGCCCAGCTGATCTTCCTGGACCGGGGCACAAACCCGTGTCGCCTGCATCGGCAGGCGGACTCTCAACCACTGCGCCGCCAGGGAAGCCCTATACCTCATTTTTGAACTTAGAAAAACTTAAGAAAAGTTTTACCTGAGAAGTAATACTTTATTTCTTATTTTGTAACCCAAGGTGTATGAGAATGCTGTTTAAGGTAGAGAAATGATTAAGCAACCCTAAATTTGATTTCTCCTCTGTTGTTCTCACAGCAGCTGGCTTGGTCTGTTAGATGCTTACCAAGTTCTGTGTCTTGTAGATCCTAAAAGTTCTTTGAGTGCAGGGTCCAGATCACCCTCATTTCTCTTAATGTCCTACATGCCTTGAGCAAGTAGGTGCTAAATGTGTTGAATTTATTTCTTTACTTTGTAAGCCTACCTGCAAAAACAGGAAGAATTTTAAAAAACTGCTTTGTAATTAGGCTTGGAATGTTTGGCTGATTTTAAAAATCCTCTTCAGCTGGGGGATATGGCATGAAGGATCGGGGCTGTAGTTTTGTCTTATGACATTTTTTCTTAATTAACATGATTGGGGTTCCCATTAACTGGTTTAGAGCACAATGAAGATTAGCCTTTTAAACGTCTATTTCATCTCCTTAAAATTTAGTATTCTACACTATTTGTTGGAATGTTTTGAAGAGGGCTGCTCCACAGGGAGTCATGTTAGGGAGGTGGGATGTTTTGGATAACTAATTTGGGTTTTTTCCTGGCTATTTGAAGGATTTAATTACCAGAAGAGTTTCATTTTTCAGCACTATTTTTGTTTCAGTTCTTTGAAAATACATCACATACTTCCTTGCCCCATTAGACAGGCAGAATGTAACTAAACATAATTTAATGAATCAGGGCTACCATTCATTGTATGTAATGTGTCAGGGCTACCACAGGGCTGGATGGTGTGAAGCACCAAGGGGAACCTGAAGAGATCTTAGGGAGTTTGCTTTCTTATCTTACTCTCTTCCGTCACCTTCCTTTTATTTACTTATTCTTAAAATATCATTTGCTTCTTTTAAAAGTAGATGGAAGAATGACCTGGAAAGAGGAATATGGCCACCTTCCTGTAAACTTAGTGAATCAAAGATTGAAGCAGCCTTTACGTTGTTGGTGTTTGTTTTCATTTGCTCTTAATAAAAGTCCTCTTTACCGTCTTCATCAAGGTCCTTTTGGCTTTTTCAGGTTCTGTGGTTTTAGAAATCATTTGAACATCAGTAATGTGATGTGCCACACTAGCCTTTGAGTCAGGGGCGGCCCACGTTTTCATTTTGTAAGCATTACATTTGTTGTTTAGGTGTAAGGCGATCCCTCTCTTAATTACCAAGAAAGTTTTCCACTTGCTGGTGAAGAAGGCTTTGGATTGTCATTGCTGTTTCATGGTTGCCTTTCAGTTCTCAGCTCTTCCTGCTTTCTTGATTCCACTCCCCTCGAATGCCCCAGAACCTTTACTTTAAGGCCAACACCAACCACAGATATCTTTTGTCCCATTGCAATACATTTGAAAATGTGTATGTTTTTGATTCTCAGTTCTTCATGATCTTGTGAATTTTTTATGACCATCCACACTCTTCTCCACGTGTCCTATTTTTCTGACAGGGCAGGGCAGGATGTTTGGGTGCTGGACTTCACTGTTCACGATAACTGCATTTTCTGGAAAAGTTTTCTTCTAGGCTGTCAAAATCTTAATGTAGGAAATGATGTACCTAGGAGACACTTATGGTTTTTTAAGGTGCATACAGTACAAAGTTTACACACAATTCAGTTAAGACTGAAGGGGAAGATGGCCTTCTGGGGGGTACATGTTGGAACAGGGCTCTGTGAATTAACTGCTGAGTTGGTACCTTCCTCCCCACTCCTCATCCGTACCCTGCCACCCATAAAAATGTGCCCCTTCAAATATTACTTATCTTGTACTGGTAGAAAACTGGAAAGTCTCAGTTATTAGAAATGTTGGCTGAATTCCTAATATAAAATTTTTAGAGCTGCTTTTATTTTTCAACTGGAAATAAACTTCCTTTCTTTGGTTTGTGTACAGGTTCTAGTAAATACTGCTTGCTGTGTTTTGATGTTGGTGGCTAAGCTAATCCAGTGTATTGTGTTTGGCCCTCTTCGAGTGAGCGAAAGACAGGTAAGTCCAGATAGCAAGGATGCATTCTTGTGACCAGATTAAAGAAAAAAAATTTTGGTATAATTTCAAACTTACAGAAGAGTTGTACAAATAATATGAAGAACTCCTATATAGACTTCATCCAGATTCAGAGTTATTAACATTTTTCCCCATTTACTCTAACAGTTGCCTTTTATTTATATATACATATTTTTTGTGATCCTTTTGAGAGTAAACTGGGGACATCATACCCCTTTAACCTCAAGTGCTTTAATATGTGTTTCCTAAGAGCAAGGACATTTTCTTATGTAACCATAGCACAGTGATCAAAATCAGGAAATTCAGCATTGATGAAATACTTTATATAGCCCACAATCCATATTTAATGTATCCAAGTTGTCCCAATATTGTTCTTTATAGCTATTTCCTCATGAATTTTATGAAGTAGTTTTAAAAGAATCTCAGACTTGTTTTAGTTTGAGTAATTGTATATATCATTCTTTAGAATATGGGTTCTTTTCCAAAGGAATTTACCGAGAGATTTTGTGTTTTCCCTTTGGAAAAGTGTATTAAGATTCATCATTCTACAAGCAGCGTTCAGGTGAGATAGTCTGACATTTGAACATTACTCTCAGAATGCATGTATGAGCAGGAGGTGCTTTCATTAAAGAATTAATGTCACAAGCATACTGTACAGATTGGCAGTTCCCCAAGGATTTTAGTGGATGGAGTGTAGAATAGTGTGTTTTAAAGTAAGAATTTAGAACTGGCCTTTAAAACAATAACATAGAAACAGAACTATATTGTACTTTATCTTATCCCAGTGGTAAGACACAGGAACCTACTACATTAAAAGTACAACAGTGGCCTCACCCCTTACGTATCCTTTTCAACCCAAATCTCTTGTTATTAAATCAGCTGAGGTCCTAGTTTAGAGTTGAAATGCATTTACTGTGTGATTGAGCCCTTGGATGCTATTAAGGGCAGGACTCTTTGTTTTCCCAGAAATTTTTCATTAGTGAGTATTTAGTACTTTCTCCAAAATATCGACTCCAGAGGTCTCCCAGATGGGATCAGTAGAACGTAGAGGGTTTTTTGGTAGGATACAGAAGCTTTTTTTTGATGCTTCTTTTGTTTTCAAGAAAAACTTTTGACTTGTGGGCCAGAAATTGGTCAGGCCAGGCAAGCAACCTAATTGCTGGTGGATTGATCTGGCACCAGTGGGCCTTACATACTGCTTTCTTTTTCCTAAAATGTTAAATATCAGTTCAAAATTTACAGAAAACATAACCTTGGAGTATTATAGAGATTTTTCAAATACCTGGAGGTAATCATAATGGGCACATTTGTCACTCAACTCTACTTTCAGTTTTTTCAATATAGATCACGTCTTTCATGTTGTTCAGTGATGGCAGTTTTTTGACCAGTGTCATCCAGTAGCATTTATTAAGCGCCGTTTTTTTTTTTTTTTTTTTGGCGGTACGCGGGCCTCTCACTGTTGTGGCCTCTCCCGTTGTGGAGCACAGGCTCCGGACGCGCAGGCTCAGCGGCCACGGCTCACGGGCCCAGCCGCTCCGCGGCACATGGGATCTTCCCGGACCGGGGCACGAACCCGTGTCTCCTGCATTGGCAGGCGGACTCTGAACCACTGCATCACCAGGGAAGCCCTTAAGCACCGTTTTGAGTTAGAATGCTACAGAATTGACATGGGTTTACTCTCTGGGTGCTTAAACTTGAAGAAATAGAGTAATGCTAGAGGCAAAGACATTGACTACCTAAAATTGGACAAATATTCAACAGTTAAGTGGCAGTGTAGAACAAAGAATTTTTTAAATGCACTTAATGCCTACTATGGCACTTATCTAAGCACCGTACATATATTAACTTACTGAGTTACCCCAGCTATTTTATGAGATATACGCTGTTGTTATAAGACCCATCTTATAGATGGGGAAACCAAAGCCTGGGCATTGTAAGTAACTTGCCCAAAGCCACACAGCAGATAGATGGTGGAGTGAAGGTTCAGAACCAGGACACAAAATGTTCTAGGTTCACTTCATGCTTTCCTGCCCCAGATCTGGAAACAGACATTCACCAAGGATTCCTAGTTCATTTTGTTCTCTGAACAAAGGGTGTACAGTCAGAGTACAGTGTTTTAAAGTTCTCAAAATAACTCTTATCTTTAAATAGTCACATTATCAATATGTTCCACATGTAGGTTCAATTATTTCTGTTTTTATTCAATTTTGCTTTTCTTTCTAAGTTTTTGAATTTGTGAAACATTCACATGGTTCAAAACTATACATAAAAATATACTTAGGAGCCATATTTTCATCCTTATCCTCTGCACTCAGTTGCCACCACTCCCACAGATGGCTTGAGGTATCTTTTAATATCTGTTGGCTAGACGCCCCTCATTGCCCTTTTTTTCAGGATAGTAAAGATTTTTAAAACTGGACATCCTCAGTGTAAGAAAGAGTACAGTGAAGCAGATATACTTCTCTGGGAGTGTACATTTATATAACTTCTTTGGAAATCAGATGGATGTTACTTATTAGAAACCATAACAATATCCGTAAGCTTTGATTCTGTAATGCTGAAAAAATAGAAACTTGTACAAAGATAATCATTGTAACATTTTCTGAATGGTGAAAAAAACATTTCGGTGTCCATGTGTAACCACTAAAGTGGTCTTATTCAGACAGTATTCATTGGCACTGGTAAGGTTCTCACAATGTAAGTGAAATAAAAGTATACAAAATCAATGTTTTACATTTAGGAAGAAAAATGCATAAAAATGTTAAGGCATCATTTTTGTTTTAATTTTCTTTGTACTTTTTCATACATTATTGATTATGGCTGGCAAATGAGCATATGTTATTTTTGAATCTGAAGGATGTTTGAAAAAAAAAATGGAAGAAGAATGTCCAGTCTTTTTCTTTTGTTTGTTTTAAAAATCTAGAGAGTAGAAGTATTAAAAATGATACTTGTAGCTCTCACCATTCTTTTTTATTTTGTGTTAGAAGTATATGTATTATTAATACATAAGGTACTAAACTAATATCACTCCCCTTTTAATGGCTAAAATTTCATAACTAAGGAAGTCAATCCTAAATCTATAGATTACTTTCTAGGTGGCTTCCCTTTATTCTTCAGAGGGCTCATTTTTTCTTTGCCTTCTATGGATATTTTCTTGTGGACAAGTGTTAGAAAGCTGAGAATAGACTATTTTCTCCTTAGAAGCCAGCTTTTGTTATGTTACCTTCTCCTTGAATGGGTTAGGTATAATGGTAATCACCTTTATAAATATTTTTCTTTTTAGCACCTCAAAGACAAGTTTTGGAATTTCATTTTCTACAAGTTCATTTTCATTTTTGGTGTGCTGAATGTCCAGACAGTGGAAGAAGTGGTCATGTGGTGCCTCTGGTTTGCTGGACTGGTATTTCTGCATCTGATGGTTCAGCTCTGCAAGGACCGGTTTGAATATGTAAGTTTTTAGCCAAGCTCTTTTCCTGCTTAGGCACACATTTGCCAGGTCTGAATTGTGTAATGTGAATGAGCCGTGACACACATGTGCAGGATAGCTCTCCCAGGGAAGGCTCCTGGATCAGGTACCTCCTACCTGTTTCTTGAGGAACTTTCTGCAGCAGCCAAGGAATGCAGGAGCAGTGTCCCCTAGGGAGGTTTCCTTCCCCTCCCCAGTAGTGTTGCATTACAGCCCCCGTGAGGTCAAATCACCTACACAAACTGTTTTGATCACAGTGCAAGGAAACTTTAATATATAAACTGAAAAACTGGTCTCTTCCAGACGTTTTCTGTTCTAATCTCCTTCCATTCTCCCCCTTCTTACTCTGGTTCTTGGAGCCCTTCTTTCTGACTAGCTTGCATTGTTTCCACCCTGGGCCAGGGCTGAATTAGCTCTCTTGGCTTCCTTGGTCCCTGGAGAAGTGAACCTTTTCTGTCTGGGTACAAGATCTGCCTGTTGGCTTCAGAGTTGTGTGGGTGAATCTTCATTTGTTAGTAGTCCCGAACTAATCTCGTGGATCCCCAGTAAATGGACGCCTACAATCCTGCCCCTCCATTAAACCCACTCCACAACCCTGCTTGCCCCTTTCTTTACCCAGTCCTCATGGACCATGGTGGTCCTTGCACGTCTGTGTGAGTTAATCTAAGTTCCAAAGCCTTCAGCTGTTTCATAATTCAGCCCCCATCCCAGGCCATGGACAAGCGCTTCTGACCTCCCCGACTGGTTTGGTATCTACACCTTCCTGCTCAGGAGTCACAGCTCCAGGCCTTCCTTGCCAAGCTGTATACTGTTAACATAGCATTATGGTAGTAGTCAGTCTGCACCTGGATTACGCTTCAGTTGTCCTAGCCGTGAACGGGCTAGGAATGTCCTCCCAAGTGACTTTGAGGGATTAGGGCTAGAACAAAATTGTGAAAGAACACAACAGAATGTGGTGCTGCCCTGTTGAAGTTGAGTCCTGTTGAAGCCAGAAGAGAGAATTACATTCCTTTGGCAAATTGTTTCTAGAGGTTTATAATCCCACTGGTAGGAGGATCCTTGAGAATTTGAGATGCAAACATAATGTATATTCCATAAATTAAATGATAAAGATCTCAAAATATCAGCTCATACTCATATTTAGGTTGGTTGGAGAATTTTGACCATCTGGTAATGGGATACTTTTCGGCTTCCATTTGGCTGTGCGGCTACGCACAGACCTCCAAGCAAAGACACCAAGGTTAACCTTGAGTTTAATTAACACTGCCATGCTTAGTCAGGTTTAATTAACACTGCCATGCTGAAGAGTGAGCTTCCTTCTCCTGTTTTGCATTTTTAGCTTTCCTTTTCTCCCACCACACCGATGAGTAGCCATGGTCGAGTTCTGTCTCTACTGATTGCTATGCTGCTTTCCTGCTGTGGATTAGCAGTTGTCTGTTGTGTCACAGGCTACACCCATGGGATGCACACATTGGCTTTCATGGCTGCAGAGGTAAGATGCAGAGACGGGCTTTTGCTCTGATTATGTTCCTATGTGTTTTCAAGGAAGCTAGAGGATTATTGACAGATTATTTTCACCCACGGTGGATATCTGGTCTTCATTTTAACAAGCATTTTTTGAGTTCCTTCGTTTGGGGTTGGGTATTGGTACTGATTGCTTTTACATATGTTATTTCACGTAATCCTTGCTACAACATAATAAAAAGTACAGTTGACCCTTGAACAACGTGAGTTTGAACTTTGTGGGTCCACTTATACATGGATATTTTTCAGTAGTAAATTCTACAGTACTACATGGTCCCTGGTTGGTTGAATCCACAGATGCAAAGGAACTGGATACGGAGGCCTGACTATAAATCATATGGGGATGAACTCCCATATTGCCCAAGGGTCAACTGTAATTATTTTTGCCGACATTTATATAGTGCTTACTATATGCTGGGGATTGTTCTAAATACCTTACATATATTGACTCATTTTATTATTCCTGTTTATTAATGGGGAAACGGGCATGGAGGGTGAAGTGAATTGCTTAAAGTTCCAAAGTGGCAAAAGTAGCACAATCCAAGTTCTGTGACTTCCAAGTGGGAAGAGTTTTCTCCTTAAGATATTGTAAACAATGATTGGTAACAATTAGTAAGGAAATATCCTGTAATTGGTTATTTCAGATAGGCCATAAATTAAGATTTTATAGAATAATACAATATATATGCAAACTGTATTCATTGTTTTGAAAGAATAATCTGAGATATTCATGTATATTTTAAAATTTACTTTTAAACCCTTTCTGAAAATACTAATTTCTGTTCAATAGAAATCAAATTTTTTTGTATGTTCTTTATATTCAGTGGCTATATTTGCTTTTTTCCTCAGGCCAAAGGCAAAGTACTTTTATCTTGTCCATAATTGCTATTATTAATGGAAAAAATGAAATAATAGATATCTAATATCAATATCAGTAGATAGCTAATATCAAAATACTGAGTTTGAACTACTAATTGGGAATTGTTAGAATAGGGTTAAAATTTATTTTGCTTAATAGCATTCATTTCAGAGTATAATATAGTAGTGTAAGAAAAATAAGGAAAGAACATTTAAGTACTTAATAAAAACATTTGCAATCCTAGTTGAATACTTTCTGTATGTGAAAGGTATACACATGTAAAAAAATATGTTTAAAATTTTATTTACTCTGACGTTAATTAGTTTGCTTTAGATATATTTTACTATAAATCACCATTTGAATGATACTGGGTTTTCCTTTTTTGTTTCTCTAACTTTTAATTAGTATTAGGCCAAAGTTTGAAAAAAGGTATACCTAAAATTAAAGACATTTGAAATAGGTCTGTTGGATCATAGGGCATATTTTAATTTTAGCTCATCAATTTTTTTAAGATAATTTATGTTACAGATTTGATATTTTGAACTAAATCATATTTTTATGTTTATAGTGTTTCTCTTCTATGTAAAATATTTTCCATTTGTAAACGGGAGTTTCCTGATCTCAAACGTAAAGAACGTTAACAGTTTTATTCTGCTAGATTAAGAAGAAATTTTTCTTAGTATCAGTTTCTTTAATACAGAATACTATGAGGGTCTTATTTTGTTATTGATTTCCTTCATCTGTTTTCTTCTGCGTGGGTGAAGGGGGTGCAGAAAGCATTATATAGAGAGCAGGGATTCATATCTAGGATAGTAGTACCTAAGCTGTACCTTGGGTATAGGGTCACCAAGTATTCAGACACCCTCTTAGGATAATCAGTTATGGTGACTTAATGCAGTATAAAATATAAGTGATTGTCAAACTCAGTGACCTCAAGATTGTAGAAGGCATGCCCAGGAGATGGACAGGTGTAATTGGTTGCCACCTATTAACAGGAAAATGCTCAATATAAGTTGTTTCTAGGTCATGAAAATATTCCATGGAAATTTGAAGCACATGAAATAAAATGGTCGGTAACTTGCTTTTTTTTTTGTTTCAGTTTTAATGAGATATAATTGACATACAGCACTGTATAAGTTTAAGGTGTGCAGCGTAATGACTTGACTTACATTTGTTGTGAAATGATTACCATGATAAGTATCATCGCATATTCATACCCCCAAAAATGTTTTTTACCCTGTGATGGAAACTCTTAGGATTTACTCTCTTCACAACTTTGAATTATACCATACAGCACGGTTAACTAGAGTCATCATGTTGTACATTACATCCCCAGGACTTATTTATCTTATAACTGGTACCTTGTGACTACCCTCCTTCAAGTCCCCGACCTCCAACCTGATGTTCTTTTTTTTTAAAGAAGATGTTGGGAGTAGGAGTTTATTAATTTATTTATTTATTTTTGCTGTGTTGGGTCTTCATTTCTGTGCGAGGGCTTTCTCTACTTGTGGCAAGCAGGGGCCACTCTTCATCACGGTGCGCGGGCCTCTCACTATCGCGGCCTCTCATGTTGCGGAGTACAGGCTCTAGACACTCAGGCTCAGTAGTTGTGGCTCACAGGCCTAGTTGCTCCGCGGCACGTGGGATCCTCCCAGACCAGGGCTTGAACCCGTGTCCCCTGCATTAGCAGGCAGACTCTCAACCACTGTGCCACCAGGGAAGCCCCCCAACCTGATTTTTAATTGAACTGAGAACTTTTATCACTTTGTAAAAGTAAATTTGGTCTGAGCAATCCTAAATTTTACTAAAAAGAAAAAAAATCTCTCTTTTTTTTTTACATAGTCTCTTCTTGTGACAGTGAGGACTGCTCATGTGATTTTACGGTGAGTAGACATTTGGGAGGGTGGTGATGGAGGTCTACTCATACAGTTGATTTTAAGATACAGCATATAAAAAATTTATAAAAATGTGACTGTAGTATATCATGTTTAAAACAAATTCAATTGTAACAGTAAATCGTTAACATGATTCTTCTCTATTCACTGCAGATATGTAATTCACCTCTGGGACCTCAACCACGAAGGAACGTGGGAAGGAAAGGGAACGTATGTCTATTACACAGATTTTGTCATGGAGCTCACTCTGTTGTCCCTGGACCTCATGCATCATATTCACATGTTGGTAAGTTTCCCAGAGGGAGCTCTAACAGACAGCCAAGTTTTTTAGAATCAGGAACCCTGTTTAGTACAGCGTTTAACAGGTGAAACATTTGTGGATGACCCACTTAAAGACTGTAAAAACAATGCAGCTGTTTCCCTCCCTTTTTTTCCCTTTCTTTTTTTTTTTTTTCTGGCCAACAGGTATAAAGCAGTGTGGAATGAGTTTGGTGCCCAGCTCAGGAGGTATTTGCTGTGTAGGAGACGTAGGTGACTCTGCTGACCAAGTCAGTAGATAATGCTTTTAGCATGAAATTAAGGGAATTCCTCTCCTCATAGTTTCTGTGGCTTCTGATATTTAATAGTTACTTTGTAGGTGGTAAAGGGAATTCCCACAGTGTTAGCTACTTCATGGATTCATAAATTGTCTATCTTTGTAATTAAAAACAAAGTCTTTATTCTTAATTCCTCCTACTTCATTGTTTACATTTTACTTTGGTGTGCAAGAAATCACCATGCTGAAAACCTGCTTCATTGGTTTAGCACTTCAGTGATCTGTGAATGGCGAGAATCAACATATTTGGTGGGCAATTTATTTAAATTGTAAGCCTATCAAAGTAGAATTTAAAAATTTTGGGGTTAAACGTAGAGCATTTCTATAAGTCTACTTTTTGAAAGTAACTTTCAGGGCTTCCCTGGTGGCGCAGTGGTTGAGAGTCCGCCTGCTGATGCAGGGAACACGGGTTCGTGCCCCGGTGTGGGAAGATCCCACATACCGCGGAGCAGCTGCGCCCGTGAGCCATGGCCGTTGGGCCTGCGCCTCCGGAGCCTGTGCTCTGCAACGGGAGAGGCCGCAACAGTGAGAGGCCCGTATTCCGCAAAAAAATAAAAAATTAAAAAAAATTAAAATAAAAGTAACTTTCAAAACATACTTTAAAAAAAAAAAGGCCCCCCCCCAAACAAATATCCAGAGATAACTGTTGACATTTTGTTGTGTTTACTGCTTCTTTATATATTCAAATCCATACATTCATCAATGGAGATTGTGTATTGGGCATATAGTTTTGGCTTTTTGTAGCTAGTATATTATGTACATCTTCCTATGCTAGCAACAATTCTTTTTTTTTTTTTTGCGGTACGCGGGCCTCTCACTGTTGTGGCCTCTCCCGTTGCGGAGCACAGGCTCTGGACGCGCAGGCTCAGCGGCCATGGCTCACGGGCCCAGCCGCTCCACGGCATGTGGGATCTTCCCAGACCGGGGCACAAACCCATGTCCCCTGCATTGGCAGGCGGACTCTCAACCACTGCGCCACCAGGGAAGCGCTAGCAACAAAATTCTTCTAAATCATTTTAATACCTTTAAGATAAAACTTCCACGGCATAGAGGTGCGATGATTTAATTGGAATATACCATACAGCACTGTTAAAACTATAGTCATCATGTTGTACGTCTATCCCCACTATGTATTTATCTTATAACTGGAAGTTTGTACCTTTTGACCACCTTCCTCCTATTCCCCCACCCCCAGCCATTGAACAGCCTGCTCCCATAATAGAATATTTAGATTGTATTGTTGTTTGCTACTTCACATCTTTGCATACCTTTTTTTGTCACATATTTTTTTAAAGTACTTTTATCCTTTTTTACTTAAATATTATTTTCCCATGTAATTAATCTTCAAAATGTTATATATAAAATATAATAATAGGATATAATTATATTTTATAATAAATATAATGAGTATATAATGTTACATTATATGAGTTTACAGTATAATTATTCCCCTACTGGGCATTGTGTCCATTTCCTAATTTTCTGTTTTATAATTGCATGGAGGGGCATCATTTTCATAAAACTTTAAAATTTCTGATTAGTTCCTCAGGAAAGATTGCTGTTGATGGAATGACTAGGCCAAAGAGCTTGTACATTGTTCAGGGTAGTGAGAGAAATATGCGCATTTGCTTTCTGAATGACTGCTCCAGTTCACCTTCGCCCACAATTCAGAGCTTCTGTTGCATACCTCACTCTCAGCAGTAGCAAGTTCACATTCACTTTTATTGTATATTTTATTCTCTTTCCCTCTTGTTAAGTTATTTGGCAACATCTGGTTATCCATGGCCAGCTTGGTCATCTTTATGCAGCTGCGTTACCTGTTTCATGAGGTACAACGTCGAATCCGCCGGCACAAGAACTATTTGCGAGTGGTTGGAAACATGGAAGCCAGGTAAGTAAGCACAAGTTGACGTTGCTCATGTTGACTCATTTGAGATCTTTAATAATAATAGATCCCAGATTATACGAGAACCTGCTTTTGTAAACTGTTAACGGAATGGTGAAGAGTATAGGCTCTGGAGTCAGACTGCCTGGGTTTGAAGCCCCACTTAGTTGCCGTGTGATTTGGGGCAATTTACTTACCTCCCTGTGCCTCAGTTGCTTAAGTCTAGGGATGAGAGCAGAACCTTCTTCCTGGAACTGTTGGGAGGATTCAATGGGATAATGAAAGTAATATTACTTAGAACAGTACTGGGTACATAGTACGTGCTCAGTAAAGATTAGGTTCTTTTATTACATCATTATTTTTATCATCATTATTATTAAATGGATGTTTCCTTTGGCTTCTGCCCTTTTTCTTCCTTACGCATGCGTGCTCACACACACATACTCTCTCTCATACTCTTAACCTCAGTGGAGGAGGTACTCACTTGCCATCCTGAGGCTAAACCAAGCCTGAAAGTGTGAGATCAATGGGTATCCTTTTTGTGTCCAAGGGAACAGTTTGGCTCTCTGAGGGGCCTTAACTCCTCTGATTTATCCAGAAATGTTCGCTTAAGTCATCACTAACAGGAGCCATTGTTAAGACAGAGTCAGTTTCTGTGTATAGATTTCTTGCTCTTTGGTGGGCTATGAAGAGAATGCAGGTGTAGTGTTTTTCGTGGGTGGAGAATTTTTACTGAACACGATTCCTCTGTAACTGTGCTGTTAAAGGTGAAGTCTATGAAGTAAGTGGTGCTCGGTATTTGTGCGTGGAATTGATGGAGATCCCTGCTAGTTGCACTTTGTTTTTTGCAGGTTTGCGGTTGCAACTCCAGAGGAGCTGGCTGTCAATAACGATGACTGTGCCATCTGCTGGGACTCCATGCAGGCTGCGAGGAAGCTGCCCTGTGGACATCTTTTCCACAAGTAGGAGCTTTGCAAAGGGTCACATGGGACTGGTGTTCTGTCCAGGGGCATGTGGGTGCTTTTTGTGCTGGGGCTTAAGACCAGCCTTAGCCAAGGAGTGGGGACGTTCCCTCAGACTGGCCGTGGTGCTGGTACTGAGTGGGATGGGGAGCCTGGGTGTGTCTTCCTTATTCCTCAGCCTCTTCCCTACACGGCAGGACTGTTCCCCACTCACAGGTTGCCATCTTAGTTTCTGGGTGTGTTAGCTATCTTCATATTCCTTCTCCATTTAAGTTCTGAGATATAGCAAATACGCCTGTAAGACTTAAAGGGGTGGGGGGATCCTTGCTTTCTAACAGCTTATTCCCTATTCTTACCCTGGTGAGAATATATATCTTTGCATTTTGCACATGCCCTAAGGCAACATAAAAAAACACCAGGGAAGTGTGCTGAGAAGGGGATCAGATGAGAAGCACTAAGCAGTCCAGAACTGTGACTGTGTTATCAGGAATTAGAAAATGGGATCTTCTGCAAACCTTCATGACTGGACTAGATCTGTGTGTGGTACAGGCTGTTCTGTTCTCACAGAATCCTGTTGTCTCTGTTGCAGTCCTCACTGCCTTATATTATTCATTTTTAGAGATCTCACAGGAACTGTGTCTGTCTAACCTAGATCATTCTGTTTATAGATTGGATGTTTTTGGTGTTGATGGACTTTGAGGTATCTTTTGGCCTTTTGTATCTGTGGTCAATTTTGCATATTGAGAAAGTTATAATCTTTACATCTTTAATCTTCCTTTCCTTATTTTGTATTCCCAAATAGTTTTTCTTCTCCTTTTTAATATTACAAGGACTTTGGAGCTGGAGTATCAGTAACTCAACACATTTCTTTCTTTCTTTCTTTCTTTTTTAATGTGCTGGGTGCTGTGTTGGGTTCTGGGGAATTAAATTAAAATGACAGATGTGGTCTTTGATTTCAGGAAGCTTTCAGCCTAATGGAGGAGACTGACATGAATTAACCACACGCGTTGATGAGCATGTAATGATGAATTGAGATAAGTGCTCTAAAGAAAAGGAACGTGGTCCTTGAGAGCTTGTAACAAAGGAACCTGACTCCCACATGGAGAAAGTGACTTGATGATGAGTAGGAGTTAAGTCAGCAGAAGAAGGGATCAGGTGGAAGAGCAGTTGAGACAGAGGGAACATGTCTGTAGCAGGAGGGAGTGTGGCGTATCCAAGGAATTAAAGAGAACCCATGTGGCTGGAGCTCAGAATGTCAGAGGAGGAGTGGTGTTTGCTGAGGCAGGAGAAGCAGGCATGAGCGACCCTGCAAGGGCTTGAGGGCCACTTGACGGGGTTAAAGTGGGGGCTCGGGGTCAGGGATGCATTTTGAAAAGATCAGGGGGACTAGTTAGTAAGGGCTGCAGTGGTTCGGGTATGTGCTGAGAGGAGTGTGGATTGGTGTGGTGGAAGTGGAGCTGGAGGAGGATGGACAGACGTGAGAAGGATTAGGAAGCACGTGGTGCTAGATTGGCTGTGAGAAAACGAGGAATATGAGGCGTTGGGGATTCTCCTAGTTTTGCCGCTGTGCGATTGGATGGGTAGTGGTGCTGATTGATGAGGTTGGAAGACCAGAGAATTCACACACATTTCTGAAAAAACTTTCAGGTAGTTCCTAAGGAGCTTGGGGACAGTTTGGAAGACTAACTCAAAAGAGAGTGTATTTCACCCCAGAAGAAATGTTTTTAATCACATGATTAGATTAATTTTAGGATTTAATGTTTTTGGTTGAGGCAAAATTCACATGACAATTAACCATCTTAAAGTATACAATTCAGTGGCATTTCGTGCAGTCACAGTGTGGTGCAGGCCGCCGCTCTTCTCTAGTTTCGAAACCTTTTCATCACTCCAGAGTAGTACCTCATGGTCGTTAAAGTAAGTCACTACCCACTCCTCCCTCCCCGTGTTACCTGGCAGTCACTAATCTGCTTTCTGTCTCTGTGGATTTGCCTCTTCTGGACAGTTCATTTGAAGGAAATCATATAATATGTGACTTTTTTGTGACTGGCTTCTTTTACTGAGCATAGAGTTTTCAAAGTCATCCAAGTTGTAGCATGTATCAGTACTTCATTTCTTTTTATGGCTGAATTTAAATTTTTTAAAATAATAAACAATTTGTTTATCCATTCTTCCATTGATGGACATTTGGGTTATTTCCACTTTTTAGCTATTGCAAATAATGCTGCTATAAACATTTGTGAACGGGTATCCGTTTGAGTACCTGATTTTCTTTTAGGTATATACTTAGGAGTGGAATTGCTGAGTCACAGGGTAATTCTATGTTTAACTTCTTGAAGAACCACCAGACTTAGCCACAGCAGCTGCACCATTTTATATCCCATCAACAATGTACGAAGGTTCCAATTTCTTCACATCCTCACCAATATGTATTTCTGTTTTTCTTATTATAGCCAACCTAGTTGGTAGGAAGTGGTGTTTCATTATGGTGGGTTTTTTATTTATTTTTTTTAATTAATTAATTTATTTTTGGCTGCGTTGGGTCTTCGTTGCTGCGCGTGGGCTTTCTGTAGTTACGGCGATTGGGCGCTTCTCTTCGTTGTGGTGCGTGGGCTTCTCATTGCGGTGGCTTCTCTTGTGGAGCACGGGCTCTAGACGCGCAAGCGTCGGTAGTTGTGGCTCACGGGCTTTGTTGCTCCGCGGTATGTGGGATCTTCCTGGACCAGGGCTCGAACCTGTGTCCCTTGCATTGGCAGGTGGATTCTTAACTACTGTGCCACCAGGGAAGCCCTATGGTGGGTTTTTTAAAATGATAATTCTCAAATGTTATGCTTTCATTGTGGTAAAAAAATACATACATAACGTAAAATACATAACATAAAATTTAGCTTTTAACCATTTTTTTAAACCATTTTAAAGTGTGCAGTTCAGTGGCTTTAAGTACATTCACATTGTTGTACAACCTTCACCACCATCCATTTCCAGAACTTTTTCATCTTCTGAAACTGAAACTCTGTACCCATATAACACTAACTCCTCAATCTCCCCTTCTCCCCAGCCCTTGGCAGCTACATTCTATTTTCTGTCTCTATGAATTTGACTGCTCTCACACAGTAGCACATCGTACAATATTTGTCCTTTTATGTCTGGCTGTTTCACTTAGTATGATGTCTTCAAGGTCCATCCATGTTGTAGCATGTGTCAGAATTTCATTCCTTTCTAAAGCTGAAAACTATTCCATTGTGTGTATATATCACATTTTGTTTATCCATTCCTCTGTTGATGGACACTTGGGTGGTTTCTATCTTATGGCTATCGTGAATAATACTGCTGCGAACGTGGGTGTACAAATTTCTTTTCAAGACCCTGCTTTCAATTCTTTTGGGTATATACCCAGAGGTGGAATTGCTGGATCATATGGTAATTCTATGTTTAATTTTTTGAGGAACCATCATACGGTTTTCCATAGCGAGTACACCATTTTACATTTTACACTAGATAATAGCCATCCTGAGGTGTAAAATGGTCTCTCATTGTGGTTTTGATTTGCATTTCTTTAATGACCAATAATGCTGATCATTTTTTCACATGCTTTTTGACCATTTGTGTATCATCTTTGGAGAATATTTATTCAAGCCAAATTATCCTATTTTAATTGGGTTGTCTTTCTGTTGATGAGTTGTAAGAGAGTTCTTTATGTATTCTGGTTACTAAACCCTTATCAGATGTATGATTTGTGAATATTTTCTCCCATTCTATAAAGTCCTTTCACTTTTTTCTTGGTAATGTCCTCTGATGCACACGTTTTAAATTTTTAATGAAATCCGGTTTACCTATTCTTTCTTTGGTAAGTCATACTTCCAGTGTCCAATCTAAATCCATTGCCAAATCTGGGGTCATGATAGTTTTTTTCTAATAGTTTTATGGTGTTAGCTCTTACATTTAGGTCATTGATCCATTTTGAGTTAAATTTTGTACATGAAGTGAGGGTAAGGGTCCAACTTCATTATTTTGCTTGTGGCTGTGCAGTTGTCCCAGCACCATCTGTTGAAGAATCTCTTTTTTTCCCCATTGAATGGTCTTGGCATCCTTGACAAAATCATTTGGCCATAGACGTTTGAGTTTATTTCTGGACTCTCAATTCTGTTCCATTGGTCTATATGTCTATCTTTATTCCAGTACTATGCTGTTTTGATTACTGTAGCTTTGTAGTAAGTTGAAATTGGGAAATGGTGCATCTTCCAACTTTTTCTTTTTTTATATGTTTTGGTTATTTGGGGCTATTTGCAATTCTATATGAATTTGAGGAGCCACTTTTCCATTTTTGCAAAAAAGGCCATTGAAATTGAATAGGGATTGCATTGAAAGTGTAGATTACTTGGGGGGAAGATTGCTATCTTAACAATATTGTTTTCCAGTTCATGAACATGGGATTCCTTTCCTTTTATGTAGGTCTTCTTTAATTTCTTTCAGCAATCTTTTATAGTTTTTAGTGTCAAGTCTTTCATCTCCTTGGTTACATTTATTCCTAGGCATTTTATTCTTTTGGATACTATTGTACATGGAATTGTTTTCTTAATTTATATTTTGGATTGTTCCTTGCTGGTGTATAGAAACATAACTGATTTTTCATGTTGCTCTTTTTTTTTTTTTTTTTTGCGGTACGCAGGCCTCTCACTGTTGTGGCCTCTCCCGTTGCGGAGCACAGGCTCCGGACGCGCAGGCTCAGCGGCCATGGTTCACGGGCCCAGCCGCTCCGCGGCGCGTGGGATCTTCCCGGACCGGGGCACAAACCCATGTCCCCTGCATCAGCAGGCGGACTCTCAACCACTGCGCCACCAGGGAAGCCCCATGTTGCTCTTTTACTGTGCTGCTTTACTGAATTTGTTTATTAGTCTTATGGTAGTTTTTTTTGTGTGTGTGTATTGTTTAGGGTTTGTGTTGCTTAGGAATTTGTCCGTTTTATCTGTATTATCTAATTTGTTGGAGTACAATTATTTCTAGTATTCTGTTTTAATCCTTTAAATTTCTGTAAGGTTGGTAGTAGTAGTCACACTTCCATTTCTGATTTTAGTTATTTATATCTTCTCTCTTAGTCTAGCTAAAATTTGTCAGTTTAGCTTTGATGTTTTCAAAGAACCAACTTTTGGTTTCATTGATTTGCTCTATTGTTTTTCTATTCTCTATTTCATTTATTGCTGCTTGAATCTTTATTATTTGCTTCCTTCTGCTGGCTTTGGGTTTTATTTGCTCTTTTTCTAGTTCCATAAGTTATAAAGTTAGGTTGTCGTTTTGAAATCTGTTTTCTTTTTAGGCGTTTTTAGCTATAAATTTGCCTCTGAGCATTGCTTTTGCTGTATCTCATAAGTTTTGGTATATTGTGCTTTTGCTTCTGTTTTCTTTTGTCTCAAAATATTTTCTAACTGCCCAAGTGATTTTCTCTTGACCTAGTGGTTGTTTAAGAGTTAGGATTTAATTTTTAAAACACTGTCTGCCTGGGGTTGAGTGAGCAAACAATTGTTAGGATCTCTTCTTGGTTTGCTTTACTTTATAGCTTTGGTTAATAGATTGGGGCAGGATTGTATGATAATAATCTATGACAGATTCATTTGCCATAAAGCTAAATGTCTAGATTTCAACAGATTATAGCTAGATAATTTGTTGCTGTAGGAGATGTCTTTGCAAGATTTCAGAGTCCAGTAAATACTTAATTACATTGAAGTGTCATACTTAGAGAAGAAAGAATCCTTCAATAGAATATTATAGTTATATAGAAATACAACTGTTTTCTCTGAAGTTTGGTTTCTTTAGCTGTGGAAGTTTGGCTTTTTTTTTTTTCCCAAGGAAGGCAACTATATCTGACCAGTTGTACTCACTTGGAGTTTTTAGGCTATTGTACATAATGTGGGAGGTTTTTGCAGAGTATGAAGTAAAATTAGATTTGCTTATGAAAAGTGTGTCACAGGTAGCATTATTGGAAGGCAAAGATTTTACACATTTTGGTAGTCTCCCACAAGGCTGATTTTACTAGAGGTGTGATTTAAGGGTGTTCATTAAGGGGAAATGAACTTTAAAAAATATAATCATTTATTTGGCTAATAGTTACATGATCACAAACAGAAATTACAGGTACTTTATTGTTTCAAAATGTGATAGAGTTGAATGTACACATTCATTATTTTGGAACATTACTGTCATACATTGTTCCAGCAGAGAGAGAGTAAGAAGTAGCTTCATCTTGGCCTCTGGGAAAGTTTTGGTACTTAAGTACCATTTGGTTGCTAGAGACGCTGAGGATCATCACGTTTTAGTGAGGTTCTCCTGTGTAACCTTATGTGTGCACATGTTCCCAGATACTTAAAAAAAAAAAAAAAGGCACAGAGGAAGTAAGCATTTTTATTCAGTGCCTTGTTGAACTCTTAGAAGAAAGATAATATATTATTATGGAACGGAAGGCCCCTTGAAATCTTAGGAGAAAGATAAGTATTATTATAAATTGGGAAGGGACCTTGGAGATCACTTCATCCAACCTTCTCATTTTTTTTTTTTTTAGTATACTTCCTTTAATGGGCAGTATTTATTGAGAGACTACCTTAAATAGGGCATTATCATCTCCTGAAAAAGGGCACAAGCAGCTTTTCAGCCTGGTTGGGAAAGCAGAATACAAATATAAGAGGGTTGAAGAAGTTGGGATTATGGACGTAAGGTTGTAGGTATGCTGGGTGAAGACAGAAGTAAGGCTCTGGGGGGGTGTGTTGCTTGATGAAGAATGGATGGGAGGTCTTAGCAAATAAGAGGCAAGCTGGAAGGAGAGGAGCTTTAGTTGGAGAGTGAGATCTTTGAAGTCGTGATTTTGAAGAGAAGGCCAAGGTTAGTGGAGGCTAAAGTAGAGTGAGAGAACAGATCATTGGAAGAGAGGATTCAAAGACATGAGAGGCAACGGTGTTGGATGGTTCAGCCACATGGATCTTAAGTTAGTCAAATAGAGCTGGAGAGGAGGATGGTGAGCCAGGTGACGCAGTCTTACTGAAGAAGGGTCATGCCCAGGAGCTTGGTAGATGACCACGTATGTTAACAAATTAACGTTCAGAGCAGGATACACCAGAAGTACATTAGAGTGAAGCAGGGCAAAGAGGTAATGTCAGCAAGTGTTTCTCAACGTTTAAATCTTGCTAATGGTAAATAGAAAGTAAAATTGCAACTCATTGATACATTCAGAGTACTTCTGGTGAATTCTCACAAAATATGCTAAGGATATCTTATTTTGGACTTTTTGGTAGCTCCTGTCTTCGTTCCTGGCTAGAACAAGACACCTCCTGCCCAACATGCAGAATGTCTCTTAATATTGCCGACAATAATCGTGTCAGGGAAGAGCATCAAGGAGAGAATTTGGATGAGAATTTGGTTCCTGTAGCAGCAGCTGAAGGCAGACCTCGCTTAAACCAACACAATCACTTCTTCCACTTCGATGGTTAGTTGGTTTCAACCTCTAAAACCATCCGCCAGGGGTTTTCTCCCCTTAGGGGATGATGTTTTAATTATAACTTGCCCTGTATGGGCGAGTTCAATGTTATATTTCAGTTTTAATTGAAAATGTTCGGTAAGTATAGACAGCACCGAGGGGTTATTCTGTGCCAGGCATTTTGCTAGATTCTGTGTGAATTGGGGGGACGGGGGGTGCGAGGAGGTGAAAGTAGTTACAGTTGAATCAGTCGTGACCGCAAGGAGCATGCTGAATCAGCTTAGTAGTTAAACCGCTGCTAGTAATTTATTGAATCCGTGTGATACTTAAGCATATAATGAAGGGTCATTGAGCAGCCTTTCCAGTGGGTACCAGAAGGAGAATCAGAACTAGAACCCTGTTTCTTTGCCCATAAAATACGAATATTCCATCTTCCAGAATATTGAAAGGAGTTGTAATAAAAACCACACTTAAAATTCTAAGGTCATGGGCACCATGTCAGGGGCTGGTTGATCATCCTTTGATTCACATTACCTCAGGCTGTTGTCGATTTTCATTAATTCCAATACCATTAAATTCTGTGGGTTCATATTTCCTACTCTGAAGTAGGTATCCCTGGACTATTTAAGAGGAGTGCTCTTCAGGTCTCTGATTTGAGTTTCTAAGGGTAGAGCATGGTGGGAGTGGCAACACATTGAAATCCCTGATAGGAAGGACCGAAGGAGTATAGTGGAGTCTCTGAGAGGAGGGGATGATGGCTGCTTGGCTGGCTGGGCAGGGATGCTGGGCAGGTGTAGAGGGGCTGCTTTGTGGCTTTGTGGCTGCTAATTACGGCCTCTACCACGTAAGACTTCTGAAATAGACTAGCAGATCTTGGACATGGTTATGTAAGCTATTATTTTATGAATTATTACTGAAAACTTAGTCAAAATAGATAAAGGTAACTTTATTTCTCCCTAGTAAGTACATGAACTAAGTACCCAGCTTTTTATTGGGTACAGTCTATCCAGGCAAGATCTTTGGGGTGGCCATTGAACTTGTTTTACATTCCAGGCCTCAGTGCTTCTTTGTGAAGGAAAGGGAAATCCTCCTTAAATGTGTGCTTGATAATGGAGTTGTTTACTGCTGACACCTGGTGGTGGTATATCTTAGGATCCCCTTTCCTTAGTGAAATGACAGAAGCAGCAGACTTCTTGGTACCATTAGTCCGCAAACCTATGTTATAGAACTCTTTGAAAAGAATTTCGAATCAGAAAACTAAAGTCTTTAAATCAGATTATTAAGTAAAAAATACTTAATGAAAATGATGTCTCCAAACGCGTAGTATTTGTGTGTAGCGTGAAAGAGAGGGGCAAATTCTCATCTACTGTAGCAGCTTTAGAGCCCTGAAAACCTTCCTTATAGTGTAGCCTGAGAGAGGGATTGAGTTCGTGTGGATCCAGGGCCACTGGAAAGTAGGAAAGCCCCCTGGTGAAGTGTTCTGGAACCTGACTGTCTGGCTTCAAGTCCTGGTCACCATAATTAAATGCTTTGATCTTGGGCAAGTTACCTCAGTTCCGAGTGCCTTGGGGAACCAACAAGAGCACTAGAGTCAAATCTCTGAGAAGAGTAAAATGGGAATAATAATAATAATAATAAACCCATGTGGGGTTTTAGTGGGGATTGAATGAGCTAATCCATATGGGACAGTTGGTCAAAAGGCCTGGTGTAAAGTAAGCCCTCAGTGAGTACCGGCTGGTACCATAGAGTGGCCGACTGCAGAGCAACTGACAGGGGAAAGAGGTCTCTAAGACTTGTGCTGGCTTCTTGTTTGTTTTAGGGTCCCGGATTGCGAGTTGGCTGCCAAGTTTTTCAGTCGAAGTGATGCACACCACCAACATTCTAGGAATTACTCAGGCAAGCAACTCCCAGCTTAATGCAATGGTAAGGACCGCTCACTGCTTTGAAAAGGTGATTAATAATCGGGAGGGAAGGAAAAGCTGGAGAACGTGTGCAGTGTGCATGACTCAGTTGGTCTCACTCTGCTCTGGCAGAACGGTGGGATTTAAAAAAAAAATGCGGCAGGATTTTCAGGAGCATCTTATTCACTGGGATGACTTCAATCCCTGCGCTTTAAAATTTGAAACTGGTTTGGAAACCAACTTTCATTTTACTTGTGTGGCAGATAATCTAACCTTTTCTGAGCACTACTAAGTTCACTCTCATGATCTAGGCTAGTGTTGGGACACCTCTTGATTTTCACCAAAAAATATTTGGGGAGTTACTGGCTGGAGTGAATGATGTGACTTTTATTAAAAATTGTCGTAGGCCTACTGAATGTGTTATTTTAACCCCCTCTCCCCACTTCCCAAAGTAAATAAATGAGTATACCTTCACATACACACTTATACATACATACATGCCTGTGGATATACATATATAAATATAAATATATACACACACACCCCTTGAGATATTCAAGCATGCTCTTGGTTCAGGGATATTGTCCACATACTTCAAGATTCTTCGTATTTTTCTAAAGCTTTGTCATATGGTGTATATTTTTATTTTACAGTGTTGGAGAAACATGGTTCACCGTTTTTGAAATGTAGTGTTCATTGTGATGATAAATGCAGGGGTCTTAAAAATGCAACCTGTGTTAGTCCAACAAACGTGTACTGAAAGCCTGTTCCCAAGACGGGCACTGTGCAGTGTCAACAAATTGCGTAGCACCTGTAGTGTCAACAAGGTGGACAGGAGCCCTTCTCTTAAGAAGTGTGAATTCTACATGGGGTGGGGGGGGGGGGGAGGAGGCTGATTATAAACACCAACAGATAAGATCGTTGCGGATGGGGATGAGGACTCTGCAGGCAGTAGGGCAGGTGATGTGGTGGAGGGGTGGGTAAAGGCTGTTCCAGAGGAGACATTCAGAGAAGTCTCAAGAGGTCATATTTAAGCTGAGACATGAAGGCTGAGAAGAGAAGGAGGCAGATCGGGGGAAAGAGGCAGTGGAAACAGTAGGTACAAAGGCCATGAGGTGAGAATGTTCTGAAAACAGAGAGGTGATTGTGGTTGGAGCCTGCGAGTCGGAACCAAGATTGTGACATAAATTGAGGTTGCAGGGCCCGGTCATGCAGGGATTTGTAGGCTACAGTCCAGTTTAGATACTGTAATGAAAGTATGAGAAGACCATTCAGGGCTTTTTTTTCCCTCCCCCAGGGGACTGACAGGACAGTTAATAGAGAATAATTTACTTCTGAGAGAATGAATTTTAGAGGGGCAAAAATGGAACCAGTGAGACCAGTTAGGAGACTGTTGCAGTAGTTCAGGCAAAAAAAAAGATGGTGGCTTGGACCAGGGCATTGGAAATAAAGATGAAAAGAAGTGGCGGATTTCAGATGCCTTTCGAAGATGAACTGATGGACTTGACAGTGCTTTGATTTGGATGTGGGGTAGTGGGGTGAGGGGAGTGCTGGTTTTCAGTCAGGCAGATGAGCAGTGGTATCATGTATGAGATGGGCAGGACGGGAGGAGGAACAGATGAAGGACAGGGACTCAGCCTTCTGTTTGGCTGGGGAAGTTGGGGTGTCTATGAGACATCCAAGTAGAGATGTCATGTAGACAGTTCTGGACCTCAGCAAAGAGATCCAGCTGGAGAGAGACATTTGGGAGCTTTAGTCTGTAGGGGACTGGATCTCTTCGAGGGAAAGAAGGTAGCTCAGAAGGAGAAGAGGGCTCAGGACTGAGGTCTGGCTGAATGGGAGGAGCCATGGCAGCGATTGAGAAGGAGGGAAACCAGGAGAAGCGTCAAGTCAGCCATGTGGGAATTCTTAGAAGATGAGGTCAGAGAAGTGCATGTTGGGTTTGGCAGAGTGGAGGTGGTTAATCAGCTGGAGAGGAGCAAGAAGTTTCCATTGCTCGAGGTGCTGAGTACTAGATTGTTGGATTGGAAAATGAGTGGGAGCTGAAGACACCCAGTAGCTGGCAGTGTGTTATAAGAGGGAGTGGAGAAGTAAGGAGGTGGCTTGGTAGGGGTGTGCCGTCAGAGGAATTTGTTAACATGTTTTTTTAAAGATTTTTGGGCAGGCCATTTATCCACAAATTTCAAAACCTGTAGAGAGTATCCAGTGAAGTCTTTTCCTCCATCCGCCCAGACACCCTCCTCTCTTGCAATAACAACTTCAATTAGTTTCTTCTGTGTTGTGCTTTTCCAGAATGTTTACATACACATATAAGCAAATGCTAAGTATGTATTCTTTTTCTTTTCTCCACGGGTCTTCTTTTTTTCTATTCTTTAAAGTGTGATAAAATACACGTACCACAAAATTTATGATCTTAACCATTTTTAAGTATACAGTTCAGTGGTATTAAGTATATTCATATTCTTGTGCAACTATCAGCCACAATCCATCTCCAGAACTCTTTTCATCTTGCAAAACTGAAGCCCTATATACCCAGTAAACAATAACTCCGCATCCCCTCCTCCCTAGCCCCTGGCAGCCACCATTCTCCTTTCTTTCTCTGTGGATTTGACTACTTTAGGTACCTCATATAAGCAGAATCATACGGTATTTATCTTTTTGTGACTGGCTTATTTTACTGAGCTTAATGTCCTCAGGGTTCAACTATGTTGTAGCATGTGTCAGATTTCCTTCCTTCTTAAGGCTAGATAATATCCCATTGTATGTATAAACCACATTTTGCTTATCCGTTTATCTGTCGGTGGACACTTGGGTTGCTTCCATGTTTTAGCTATCGTGAGTAATGGCACTATGAACATGGGTGTACAAATATCTCTTGGAGACCCTGCTTTCAGTTCTTTTGAGTACCCAAGAGTCTTCTTAAAAAGATTCTAAAACATGCTTGGTGTGCGAATAGGAATGATCACTGGAGGGGGAGAGATTGATGGTACAGAACAAACAGAAAAGTTAACTGAAGGCAAAGACCTGAGGTGGAGGGTGGGCTTGGGAGCCGGAGCCGGGAGAGGAGCATTCTCACCTTTGTTGGGAGGCGGGATGGACGTAGCTACAGGCGTGTCGTTTTGAGATACGGTTTAAAAAGAAGGCATGGCTCATAATAACCATTTAGGTAGAAGCAGCCTAAGTGTCCATCAGAGATGAATAATTATGAAAATGCTCTGTCCACACAGTGGAATATTATTCAGCCTGAAAAAGAAGAACTTTGAGGATACTATGCTAAGTGAAATAAGCTAGTCACAAAAAGACAAATACTGTGTGATTCCACTTACATGGGCCATCTAAATTACTCAGACTCTTAGAAAGCAGAATGGTGGTTGCCAGGGGCTGGGGGAGGGGGAGGGGGAGTGGGGGGGTCGCTGTTCAGTGGGTGTAGAGTTTCGGTTTTGCAAGATGAAAGCGTTCTGGAGACCTGTTGCACAGCAGTGTGTGTATAGTTGACATTGCTCTACACTTAAAAATGGTTAAGATGGGCAATTTTATGTTATATGATTTTGACCATTAAAAAAAAAAAAGACCTGGCTTCCCGCGGGCTTCTGCTTCCTCAGTGAAGCACTCAGCCAGGTCATCAGCAGAGAGTGAGAGTGACGTTGTGAGGGCGGATGGACTGGGAGTGCACAGCCCTGCGTGGCCGGCGACTGGCTCAGGTCAGGCTCTGCGTCGGTACTTCAGGGTCGGGCAGCTGTTGAAGCTCTTCAGGTGGATCACCTCACCTGCCCCCTTAAAAAAATCAGAATTCATGGACATGTAACCCTCCCAGGAATGAGAATTGCCTTCTTGGAGTTGGTGTGTTTAGAATTCTCAGGCAGGCCCTGGTGTTCTTCCTCCCGTTGCATGGTGGATTGGGATAGCCTATTTTTAGCACAACTAATTTACTGTCACAATACTTTTTTTTTTTTTTTTTGCTGTATGCGGGCCTCTCACTGTTGTGGCCTCTCCCATTGCAGAGCACAGGCTCCGGACGCGCAGGCTCAGCGGCCATGGCTCACGGGCCCAGCCGCTGCGCGGCACGTGGGATCCTCCCAGACCGGGGCACGAACCCATGTCCCCTGCATCAGCAGGCAGACTCCCAACCACTGCGCCACCAGGGAAGCCCTGTCACAATACATTTTTTATAAAAGTCTAATATATAACTTGCTGGATTTTCAGGAAGAAAAGCTTTGGCCCAGTGAACTGAATCTTGGACTTATTTTATTTGGGAAATGAGAGGGGACCTTTTTAAGAAGAGAGGAGAATGTTATCTGATTATTGAGGTTGTTTTGGACTCTTGCCCAGTTAGCTTTGACTTGACCTGGGTTTTTAAAAATGATCAACTCACCTTCATAGAAACAAAGAGGGGATCCCAGGTCCATGGAGCTCCGGGTCCTTCTGTCCTACACACTTGTCTTGTCCTCCCTGCCCCAACGATGACCCAAAGCGAAGCTTTGCACAGGTTTCACCCCGGTCTTTTCTCTCTAGGCCTGACACTGGGACACGTTCCTCTTTTTCTACATGACAACATATTCCTTGGGAGCCACTATCCCAACAGTAGACTTTATTGTGCCCCCAAAGGAATTATATGTTTCCTTGTCATTTTTTCTTTTGATCATTGGGACTTTTCCACAAATAAAACCTTGAACATAAGCATTTGCAAAATAAATATACACGTATGAGAAAAAAGTCTGGAGCTGCTCGGATGAACGTACCGGTGGTGGTGCGCCGAGATCTCTGCCTGTTCCCCTCTGTACACGCACCCACCGTAGAGCCCTGATGGCCTCCGAGACGTTTCTAGAGTACAGTTTGAAAACTGCAGCTCCAGAGCAACATTAGCAATTACATTTATTTTTTTATTTTTTACTTTTATTTATTTATTTAATTTATTTGGCTGCATCGGGTCTTAGTTGCAGCATGCAGGATCTTCGCTGCGGCGCATGGCCTTCTCTAGTTGTGGCGTGTGGGCTGCAGAGCGCACCGGCTCAGTAGCTGCAGCATGCAGGCTCTCTGGTTGTGGCACGACTAGGGATCGAACCTGCGTCCCCTGCATTGGAAGGCAGATTCTTAACCACTGGATCACCAGGGAAGTCCTAGCAATTACATTTTTTGTAGTCTTTTTTTTTTTTTACGTTGAAGTAAAATTTATATACAATAAATTCACCTTTTTTAGTTTCCATCTCTGAGTTTTGTCAAACTCATTCAGTCATGTGACCACCACAATAATCAAAATATAGGACAGTTCCTTTCCGCCTCCCCCCAGATTCCATTATGCCCCTTTGTAATCACTTCCTCTCCCACCCCCAGCCTGTAGCAACCACTTATCAGTTTTCTGTCTCTGTAATTTTGCTTATTCTAGAATGTCATATAAATGGAATCATAGGGTACATAGCCTTTTGAGTTGAGCTTCTTTCACTTAATGCATTTGAATTTCACCCATGTAGTGTGTATCAGAAGTTTGTTCCTTTTAGGAATTAAATCTTTAAGCAGAACACGTTTATATACCTGAATTTTACTGAGCTTTAAAATGAATGCTTTTTAAAACTGGAATATTCTAGTTCAGCCTGTCTCAGGCTTCAGTGGATTTCAGGGCTTTTTTATTTGAAGTTGATGTTGTCCCCAAGTTTTCTGTTTGGCATTCTGGAAAAATACTAAAAAAACCTGCAGTTTGACGGTGATCTGTGGCATAGAGGTGGCCCCTTACTTGTGTTTTCAAGGCAGGTCACCAGGTTCAGTGCCCAGAGGCTGCCTTACCCCATGACCTCAGTGAGTAACTGTTGAGAGTGAACATTTCATGGCTTCTTTGTTTGTATTCCTATAGGCTCATCAGATTCAAGAGATGTTTCCCCAGGTTCCATACCACCTAGTACTGCAGGACCTCCAGCTGACACGCTCAGTCGAAATAACAACAGACAACATTTTAGAAGGACGGATTCAAGTACCTTTTCCCACACAGGTAAACTGAGGTTTCAGACGTGACAAATGAATTCTGTCCTCACAAAGGTTTTATCTTCTAGATTAACGTTCTAGTTACTTAACAGCTGAATATCATTTATGATTTGATGAAGGGTTTCTGTGAATTCCCTAACTTTCCAGATTATGACTGAGAACAGACCCATCCAAGAGGCTTGGATTAAGACAAGGACAAAACTATTTGCCTAATTTTTTGTGCAGATATACACCCCAAACCAGCCTGCCCTTGCCAGTCCAGGAGGTCCTAGCATCGGTTCCTTTCGGAAAAGGATTGGCAGTCTTTCCCTATAAAGAACAGATTGAAATATTTTAGGCCCTGCAAGCCATGCATATCTGTTGTAACTTCTCAATTCCTGCAGTAGCACTGAAGGAGCCGTGGACAATATGTAAATGAATGTGCATGACTGTGTTCCAGTAAAACTTTGTTTACAAAAACTGTTGGAGTGCTTGGCCCACAGGCTCTAGTTTGCTAACCCTGGCTATAGGAGGTATCGCCCTCTGTCCGTGGCTTTGCACATTGGTGTGGCTTTCCATTGGGTATAATTCCTATCTGTGAGGCTTATATTTTTGACTTTTTTTTTTTTTTTTTAAAGATCCTATTTCCTGGCCCATCATGTAACCTCTTTGATGGGTACAAAAGTATTGACATTTTAAAGAAAGCTTTCTGGCAGGACTAAAGGATATATGTGATTAGGGAATCATATACCAAGAAATTACTCAACTTAGGTATGCAAAAACATGGAAATCTGTTAATAAAATCTTCAAGCGTGAGAATCTTGGAAGAGGGAATGAGCCTCAACTTGGGAGTCAAAGGGGCTGAGGTATTAGAGGTGGCTCAGTGGTCCTTACCTGTTTGACCTGGCTGTGACTTTGGGTTTCCCCAAGAGCAGACCCTGAGACAGGGATCCAGTTGCCAGTAGTTAATTTGGGAGGTGTTCCAGGAGACATGGGAAGTATTCCAGGAAACACAGGCAGCAGGTGGGGCTGTAAAGTGGATAAAGGGTTTGTTATCCAGCAGTTACCATCGTGGGCAGCTAGAGCTTGAGCCCACTGGAGGCCTCTGGGGTCCAGTGTAGAATGCATTGTTCCTCCTGAGCGGGGAGGAGCTGGGGTGCTTATACACCAGTTCCCATCAGTTGTTGGTTGAGGGCTGCCTCCAGCGGGGGCCAGGTTCTTTCACACAGCCAGAGTGTGTCCTTGGGTGATGCAATACAGAAACTGGGCAGCCAGCATGCAGCGGGCAGACCTTCAGGGACAGGCGCAGGGCCCCGAGGTGTCTGCAGCGTGGGCCGGGATCTCAGCCTGGACGAAAGTGAGAACAGCAGTACCTAGTTCACAGGATGTTAAGGAGATGAATGCGATGATGGTGTCAGTGCTTTTCCAAAGTGTCCTGTCGGTGTTAACTGCTGTTGTCGTTTTGTTATTGTTGTGCAGTTACTGTTACTGAAAAGGAAATTAAACGTGGGCCCACTGATGACTCTCAGATTTAGGCCTCAGGCTCCTTTGCTGTGTCTTTAAGCTCAGTAGCACTCTCATGTCTTCGATGCTGTGGGATTTGCTGAACTCAGACGGTTGGGGTCGTAGCTCCCCCATGCTCCAGGTCCCCCCCGTACCCGTTCGCCGAGCTCAGAACGGCTCTGCACCGTCGGTGCTGCTGTCTCTCTTTCAGCGGTCAGAGAGCATTAGGCCTGCATTGAACGGTCCTATGGAGAGGCCAAACGGCGAGCAGGAGGACGGAGAAGCTTCCACCCAGGTAAGGCCTGCATACTAGAGAGAGCGCGTCCGGGATGGGGAGCAGCGGGGGACCTGGCGGGGGTCTGCACCCTGCCTCTGACGTTTGTACGGCTGAGGGCGAGAGTAGGGAGGAGGCCGTATGCCAGCGTCGTCTCAGTGTCCAAGGGTAACAGACCTTGCTGTGCCTGGGTGTGGCCTGCAGCCCCCTCCCTGGGGACTGGTCTCAGGACCTGGAGGAGAAAAGAGTCATGCTCTGCCGGGCTGGCCCTGCCGCTGTGGACTTGAGTGGCGGCGCTAGGCAGGGCGGCGTGAGGCTGGGCCCAGGACCCGGGGTGACTGCGCTGGGCTCCGCTCTCTAGGGCCGAAATCCTCAGCTTATTCTCCCCCCACGCCTCGCTTGTCCACCTCAGCATTTGCAGGGACTTCATGCATTTCACAAAAACGAGACCCCTGGGGTGGGGGGAAGTGTGGTTCTCCTGGGAACCAGGTTTGCCTAGATAGCCACGCTGGGTGACCCGGGGTAGCTGCGTGCACCCGGAGGAAGCTCCCGGGTCTGGCTTCCAGGGCAGAGGTGCCTCAGCCCCACCCCATGCTCTGCCCCACGCAGCCTGGGGTTCTGGTTCGTGTCCCTTTTCTGGAATTCCCATTTGCTTATTCAATTACCGTGCTTTGCAGTTTTCTTAAGAGACTGAAGAAGCCCCAGGCAGCCCTATTTTTGTGTTTCCTTGTTGGTGTGACACGTGGGGCTTCCCACACAGGAGCTGGGGCCTGAGGATGGCGCCGCCGTCTCTGCCAGCGTTGGTCAGGGCTCTGCTGGAAGCAGCTGCTTTCACTGACGAGTGACATGCAGGCTGCTTTCACCTCACGTGCCTTTCCCTGCAAATAGGAAACAGTAAAAACTCCTAAGAATTCTTCAGATCTGTTGCTGAGTTAAAATTTTCGTATCCAAATCTGTAATTGGGTCGTGCAGCATTTGTAAAATGGCATCTGGCTTCTGAAGAAGGGGCTTATTGTGTTTCCAGTTTTCGTAGCTGGCTTAGCTCAGATTTGGATACTAGGCTGGCTTGGGGGCCTTTTGGGTACAGCACATTCGATTTCTGTCTTGATTCCCCATCTCTATTTTTAGAGTGAGCATGAAGGTTTCTGAATTTTTTTTAACATAGTGGAAGGAAAGCACTTGCTTCACAAAGAAGCTTGCTATATAACACTTTTGGCCGTTCTCAGGAAATAAAAAGTTCTTGGATAACAGTTAATAAACAGTTTATCCCAGTCATCAGATCAGATCTGCCCGTTGCTTAATTCGGGGTCTCCCCTCTGCCCAAGCTCAGGCCTACATGAATCAGGCTTTGAGGGTGGCCTTCCATTCCCTTCCTTCCACCTCCACCTCCACTCACCAGCTCTTCTTTCTAACTTCCTCTAGGGTCGGACTCAGGGTTAAGATGGGCCATGTGACCCCAGCGTGTGTGTGTGTGTGTGTGTGTGTGTGTGTGTGTGTGTGTGCGCGCGCATGTGCACAGCTGTATATATATGTGTTACAGCTGTTATTGTAGAGCTCTCCCTGTCCTGTCTAGCGCCAGAAGCCTCAACTATACTTAGTTTGAGCTTGGGCTGGCTTTTTATGACCACCCCTTCCTTCATGAGGCTCCCTTCACCCCTCCCAGTGGTCCTCTTGGGCAAAGTCAATTTCAACAGCCTCAGGCTGGTTCTCCCGCAGGACCTATGTCCCCTCCCCCAGGACACACACAGCAGTGCCTTACAGTCAGTGGAAGTTGAACTGGCTCCCAGCGAAGCGTTTTTAAAATCTGCTACAAGCCAGTTTCTTTCTCTTAGATTTCTCAGGTGTGTGTTAGTCACCACCAGTCTGTGTGTCCCCCAAACTCTAGGGCACATGAGTCAGGCCACATGGTTCTCTTTTTTTAAATTATTATTATTTTTAAAATTTTTTGGCTATTGGGTGTTCGTTGCTGAGCGCGGGCGTTCTCTAGTTGCGGCGAGTGGAGGCTACTCTTCGTTGTGGTGCACGGGTTTCTCATTGCGGTGGCTTCTCGTTGCGGAGCATGGGCTCTAGGCACGCGGGCTTCAGTAGTTGTGGCGCGCAGGCTCAGTAGTTGTGGTGCACGGGCTTAGTTGTTCTGTGACATGTGGGATCTTAGTTCCCAGACCAGGACTCGAATCCATGTCCCCTGCATTGGCAGGCGGATTCTTAACCACTGCGCCACCAGGAAAGTCCCCACATGGTTCTCTTGAAGTCCCTCACTCGCTTGCCTGAGGGCAAGGAGAGGTGGCGAGGGTGGGGAGAGAAAAGCGCACACACCAGGAACTCTTAAAAATAGCCTCTCAGCCTCTTCCTCCTCAGCTCTGCTGTCGCCTGGAGGTGGGTGCTGGACTGACGCTGGCCAGCCTGGGTCTGGGCCTGAGTCTGGGAGCGTGAGCAGTAGATGGCCAGGCAGCTGCCTGAGCCTTTGGGGGCTCCTGGGCATCGTGTTGGCCTTCACAGCTGCAGCCAGGACAGAGACAGTCCCATTATTATATCCTGCTACGCGAGGAACCACATGATATTATATCGGTTTTAACAAAGATACTTAGAATTTACTTTTTTTTTTTTTGCGGTACGCGGGCCTCTCACTGTTGTGGCCTCTCCCGTTGCGGAGCACAGGCTCCGGAAGCGCAGGCTCAGCAGCCATGGCTCACGGGCCCAGCCGCTCCGCGGCATGTGGGATCCTCCCGGAGCGGGGCACGAACCTGCGTCCCCTGCATCGGCAGGCGGACTCTCAAACACTGCGCCACCAGGGAAGCCCAGAATTTACCATTTTTTATCTGCCTAACTGTTCTCAGAGTCAAGTGAGGGTATAAAATTAGTGCAGTATATGTGATAAGACTTGTTTAAATTTTAGAGCAATAAGTAGCATTGAACAGAAAATTCCCAGAATGCAAATAAGCAGTTAACTTTGTTATCTTCTGAGAGTACAGTTTCGAGGTGCTTCTGTTTTCATAATGGTAATCATTCACTTATTCCGTAATGTTGAACATGCCATGTGAGTCAGGTCCTGCCCTTCAGGAGCCCATGTCTGCCGTTACACATGTGCCCGCGGTTCCCTGCCGGGCAGCCCGCCTCCTTTGGGGTCCAGAAGAGCATTATTTGGGGCACCGGTCAGATGGGGAATCTGCCTGGCAGGGCAGCCCGTGCTCACGGTGGTCCCTTGATTCCTGCGTGTCCAGACCGAGCGGGTGCCGCTGGACCTCAGTCCTCGGCTGGAGGAGGCACTGGACTTTGGCGAGCTGGAAGCGGAGCCCAGTGAAGGGGAGGACTTTGAGGCCCGGGGGAGCCGCTTCTCCAAGTCCGCTGACGAGAGACAGCGCATGCTGGTGCAGCGCAAGGATGACCTCCTGCAGCAGGCGCGGAGGTGAGTGGGTTCCACAGCCCCCGCCAGGCCTGAAGGCCCTTGTCATGGATGCCAACGCTGAAAACCTATCACCTGTCAGCTAAAACTTCAGGTTTCAAACCTCTGTTGAAAAACCTGAGGATCTGGTAATACTGGGCCCAGGTAGTAACCTCTGGCTGGTGCTGCTGGCGTCTCCTTGTGGACGCTCTCCGCCACACACGGTTAGCACTTCTGTGCCAGTGTGTTCTAGACCCTTTATGTTAATTACTCTAATTCCCTTAACTCTAAGAGGGAGCATGGTAATTACACCCATTAGACAGACTTAAAGCTGAAGAAACTGAGGCCTAGAGAGGCTACCACTGGCCTGATGTCCAGCTCTTGAGTCCTCCGTCTTGGCCACTCTGCGTGCAGCCGGCCTCGAAGTGCCGACCCCCAGCCCCAGGTGGGAGCCGCCGGAGCGGGACTGTTCTGTCGCTGCGCAGGTGCTCGTTACTTAAACTCTCGGGGATGGGGCCGGTGTTCTGTTCCCGTGGGTGGGTTCCGTGCCCAGCACAGGCCTTGTGAGTGGGGACTTCGCACTGTGTGTGTAAGTGGAGCGGCCGCCTGATGCGGAGAACTTCTGCCCCTCTGTTCAGGGACAGGTGTCTTTTTCACGGGGTGGTGCTGAGTGACAGCTTCATGACGGTGCCGGGAAAGTGGGGGAATTAAAGAAGCACATTGTATGTTTCTCTGTGTGTGCATGTTCCAGAGCTTCCCTGATTCCTCATTCAAGTCCTTTGTTTTTTGTAGGCGTTTCTTGAACAGAAGTTCTGAAGATGACTCAGCCTCGGACAGCTGCCTCCCCTCGGAAGGCACGACCTCTGACCCCATGACCCTGCGTCGAAGGATGCTGGCTGCTGCCGCGGAGCGGAGACTTCAGAAGCAGCAGAGCTCCTAGCGCCTCCTCCCGAGCCGAAGAGGCCTGTCCGCAGCTCTGCCTGCTGAGTGAAGGAGTGGGCTCAACTGCATTGCGCTGTGTAAAGCACGTGGTCTTAATAGTGTGTGGACAGCTGACAGATTTAATCCTTTTTTGTAATACTTTCTATGTGACATTTCTCTTCCCTTTAGAAACACTGCACATTTTAACTCTAAGCATGATCTCTTGTGCGTTGACTGGACTTCGTAGGGGTGGGGGAGGATCAAGAGGAAGTGGGCAGCCAGAGACCCTGAAGGGGGCCACTTCCATGACGGCTTTATGCAGAAGTCATAACAAATGCTGGTGTCTTTAGCTCCAAATGTGGCAGGAAGTGGGCGTGGGGGGGTCGGGGGGGGGGAATCGGGAGGCGCAGGGGGCGGGATCCATAAAAAGCGGTGTGGAGGTGTACAGCCTGAGCCTGACTCCACGCCACTGGGTAATTTATGTTGTCACACTGCTGTTCTTGGTGCGGAGGCATTCAGAATGTCACAGAGGCCAGACCTACGGGCTCCTGGACCCCTGGGCCGGCAGGGCATCTTGGAAGAACAGTGCTTGGTTTGATACCTGCAGCAGAGGGGAGGAAAGCCCAGGGACGTAGCGTGAGGAGGTGATCCATCGTGTCCCAGTACATCCGGGACTAGCTTTCTGAGCCCCCTATCCAAAGCTGGCTTTATTTCCGTTAATACTGGTGCTCCCGCATCTCACGAGTACACGCTGTGTCCTCTCCTCTCTGCATTTCATTATCCCCCCCACACCCCCAGACACGGGGAAAGGGTTGAGCAGCAAGCCTTGGTTCATGAACGTTTTAATTCCTTGTTAAAGTAAATTAGGCAATGCCAAAGGCTGTGGGTTTGGTCCTTGGAAAAAACGTGGGCCTTAAAGATGGGAGAGTAAATTTTGGAGGGCTTTATTGAAGAAATAAAAGACATCTTTTGTATCTTTCTTCCCCGGAGCCCTTCATTTTTGTAACTGTGTTCCTGTTGGTTTAATTAAACATAGAAAGGTAAGATGTTGAGTCCACCTGCCTTGGAGCAGACCCAGGTCTGAACTTTTTCAAATCCTTGACACATTTAACTTGAAGGATTTGAAACACACAATCATAGGTTACCTAGTTCAGTTTTATGTCCTACTGGATTGAGTTTTTTTTTTAATGTTTGAAAGCATAGTTTTATGGTAGTCCTTCTGGGAAGAATCCAGTATTATCTAAAATTATTGGCAAAGTTAAATGTATTTTACATAACAAAGTTTTTAGAATGTTGAGAAGTAACTGAAAATAGAGTGATGTTTAGGCTGAGGTAATTTATTTCAATACATCTTTCAAAAGCCTTATCTTGAAACGCTGTTAGTAAATTTCTGTGATTATTTTTCTTTTTAAATTGGTTTTGCTGAGAGCATAGCTATTTGTTTTTATTGTAAAACAATAATAATGATAATAAAAAGCAAACTCTCCTAGTGTGTTGTGTGTGGCTGGGAGGTAAGGCAGTTTTTTTCGGAGGTGCGGAGATTAGAGCGCGTTTTGATTCTGTGTGTTCCGCTCTGGTTGGAGGGTTTTTTCATCCTTATAATTATATGTGTGTGCATGTTGTGCACATTTAAAGATGATACCAATTCCATGTGTTCTTATGTTTCAGATGTGTGAAAAGAGAAAATGTTTTGGAGTCAATTTTAGAGGGTCCTGAGACATTGGAATACAGCAATATGACAGTGATCAAAGTGGAGCCATGCCTTTAAAATGACCCCAAAAGAGAAGTCCTAAATTCACCCATAGATTTTACACCTGGATAGTAAAGGGTTCTGGGCACTAATTGTATTGTCTCTTGAGTTTGGTCACTTCTTGAGGGCATCTGCGACAGATGCCAAGGGCAAGGGCAGGAGGCTAGACCAGTGTCCCGTTCCATCTGGTGGTCCCCATCCCATGGCCCCTTCACTGTGCTGGCCGTCTCCAGGAAGGGAGCCTGTCCTCGTGCTCCGCCACGTAGCCCAAAGCGGAGGCCAGGCTGCTGGTTCACGTTTGTAAACTGAGTGTTTGGGTGCTCTGTGAATGGTGGTGGAGGTGCCCTTGCCCTCTCTGGGCTCTTTTGGAAGTGCTCTCCCTCACTCCCTCCATTTTCTTTTGGCTCTGCTGACATCTTGGGTTCTTGCTTTGTTTTTTTTTTCTCCCCCTAATTTTGAGGCTTTTATGTACTGTAGAGATCGATGGTCCTTGTGGATGTATTTCTTGTGTTGATATAAATCCAGGGTGCCCAGGTGGCCACTTGGACCTGGTTTCCCACTTGAGCTGTGCAGACAATATGCTTTTTTATCTTTAGCCGGCAGACGTGGTCCTCTCTGGGTGCGCCTTTCCCCACTACGGGGAGGAAGCGGAGAGCTCTGTGGAGCAGGGCCTCACCTGCAGGAGGAGCCGTGGCCCTGCCGCCAAGCTGGTCAGGGAACAACGCCTGCCTGCCCTGAAGGCCCTCCGTCACCTGAATGTCTCCATCTCTCGGTGCCCCTGACTGCACCTTAGACTCGCTTGTGGAGTCCCTAGAGACTATGATGCGTAGGCTGTGCCGCCACGTGTCTCATCTAATTGAATTGGTCTTTCCCTGCACCCTTTCCCAAAAAAATGCTTCTGGATCCCATTTTAAGGAAGATAAGGCAAAGAAGCTTCCGTTGTTTTTATCTACAAAATTCATATGCGAGAACTGTTATTCTATGGCTCATTTTTTTTAAGAGAAGTTCAGGTACGCCATATGTAGAAGTCACGGCATCCTGCAGCCTTTCGTCTGCATCCCCCCAGACCAGTGTCCTGAAGTCAAGCTGTGGCCAGGAGCGCAGGCTTCCCATCAACAGAGATGGCTGTGAGCCTCCCTCTGCAGATAAGTCGGGGCGAGGGGAGCTGGTGGGAGCAGTGCTGGGGGAGGGGTGGGCCTGGCTGGCTCACCAGCAGGCTTGTCCTGGCTGAGGAGCTCCCGGATCTGTTCTTTGTTAACAGGAGGGGACTAGCCTCTTGTTACGCCACGGTCTCTGCAGCAGTATCAACCCCCACTTTCCATCCTCACTAGATTCAAAAGGCCACTGGAATTGCCAAGGAGAGGACTTCCTGGGCTCTTGGTGTGCGGAGGATTACAATTAACTGCCCTTGCCCAGACCCCGCCATCTCCTAGGTGGAGCACTCGACTGCTTGGCTAGTAAGCGATCCATGGACATGATGCAAGGATTTTGATGAGCTGTGTTACCTCCAGGTCTCAGTCTCAACTGATGTGCAACTAACTGCAGTAGAAACCTGGCAACCCAGTGGAGAGGTAGTGAGACCTGCCACCTGGAGGAATTGAGAACCAGATTCTGTACACCAGGCTGTGCTCAGCTGCTCCGTGTGTGTTCAGCCTGCCGGGGACTTCTGGCATCCAGGTGCAACAGGAGAGGCTTTTAAAGCTGTCCAAGTGAGTGCACGTGACCCCTTGGGTACAGAGGGCTGGGGCAATTTGGCCTCATTCTCGGGACCACCCATTCTGCTGTGGTGGAGCAACTGGGTACAGGATCCCGTATTAGCAGGAGATTTGGGATCACCTGCCCTCCCCCCCTTCCCCATGCTCCATTCCATCCTACCCTCGAAAACCAAACCAGCCGAGCATGAGGAGATGCCGGAGCTGGGAGGAAGAGGGCACCTGCGGGCCCGAGAGACCCATTCCTCTGCCCGCCCTGCTCCCAGGTGGCTGCACCCAGCTGGCTCCCCTTGATGGCGGGTGGGGGTGGGGGTGCGGGGGATCCTTATCCGGCACCTACAGCCCTACCCACCAGCCTCCCAGCATCTGCGACCCAGTCAAATCCCTCCTTCCCTTTCCTGTCAGAATGAAGCCCGAGGGCGAGACTCAGCAATACAGACAAACATTCTCTTTATTGAGCTACACATGAATTTTCCATTAGTCAGAGAAGTAGACTGGCAGTGTGTAAGATATCACAGAAACCTCACCGATTGGGAATAGAAAGGCTTAGAAAGACCCGTGGGCTATTTTTTTTCCCAAGTTTTTTTTTTTTCTGCATTTTAAATATTTTGTGTTTTGTCTTTTTGCCTCTTTATCTGAAATGGCTGTGACTGGTCTTCAGCAAATATTAAGTCTTAAAAGTGAAACCGTGAAGGAGTTTGGATACTAGTCAAAGTAGAAATGACATTGGACTGATCATGAGAACTGTGGCTTTCTTGTAAACATTACATTCCATCTTTTTAATTTTTTTTGTGTTTTTTCCATCTTGTAGTATTTAAAAATTTTTGTTTTTATCTGCAGCACAAACATCCCCACATGAGAAAGAGCGAACACAGGTTACTGAAACAAAGGAAAAGGTGGAGGGGCGCACGCACACAAAGGGAGCATCCATCTGAGAGACGGAGAAGCAGAATGTCAGCGGGAAAAACCACAACCCGGTTCCCAAAGACTATGAAAGCTGATCTGGTATGTAATACATAGTGCTCATCAGGACAAAAATAAAACCAAAATCTAAAACTAAAAAAAAATGATAAAGGTACTCTGTAGAAAGGGAGCTGGGGGAAACTGTTTCCTATAGGGCTCTATATATATATATATATATATATATATGTTCCATATTCCTTTGGGGCAGCTACTGGCCCGTGAGAGCTGTGCTTTTTCTATGCAAACCTGGAGTGAGCGTGTGGTTGGAGTGGCTCGGGCCTGGGCGGGGGGAGGGCTGTGGACGGTGAGGCCGCGTCTGGAAAGCGTGGCCTGAGCACACTCCCGGGAACCGGCGCCCCGGGTGCGGACAGGCGGCACCTCTGCAGGTAGGATGGGGTGGGCATGGGTGCAGCTGTGGGTGTTTATTTCAGAAAGAAAAAAAGATGGATGAGATGCTGAGTTTTCCTTTATCCTTTTCTTTTTTTTTTTTTTAAGCTACAAAGCACATGGGAAATGTTCTTCTTTTCCTTTCAAATTCTAGATGTAAAGACTCAACTAAAACCGGATTCTACAGCATTCTACAGAAATACACAGCCGTCAGTCACTCTGGGTTGTAGGTTAGACAGGGGCTTGATACAGAAAGGCTGTGTGTCTTACAAAGGCCAAAAGGTCATGCTACCAGGAGATCAACGTCAACAGCAAAGAGTCCGTGAAGCAGTCTGTAGAGAGAGAGATAAGGGGTCCAGTCTGACCATTTTCCTTGATTTAAAACACCAACCACCCAACCAACCAACCAACCCTCCAACATGTTTAATAATGTTGAGGTGGGGCAAGATGGGGCAGCATCGCAGGGGGATCAGGAATCCAGGGGAAGTCTAGCCTGGGCCTCCTGGGAGGCCTCACCCCTCAGGACCCTGACCCAGCCAGGTCTGCAGATCTGCCCTCCCCTCAGCCACTCCTGCCCGTTCTCCACATCACTCCCCTTCTCTTGCCAGCCCTCTTGGAGGGGGAGCCCTTTTGGAGGGAGGAGCAGCTTCAGCTCTGCAGGTGACCTTGTGCTTTGCACGGCCCGCCCCCTCAGCTGCTTGCAGAAAGCAGCCAGAGTCTCCCTTTTCTCTGACTCTTGCCTTGTTAACATGAATAAAGAAAACTCAGGAGACAGAGAGTGGATTGGGCAGAGCAGTGACTCTTCTAAATTCTTGAAGTTAACCACCTCTACCACCCAAAAGAGAAGCATCCTTAATTTTTCTGTCGGGAGTATAGGGCAGGGAGACATTTGGGATGCTGGCCATTTTTTAAAGGGTTTTGGAATTCGCACAAGAGCAGGACAGAACTGACAGCACACAGCCTCAGCGTGTGGATGCAGAGGAAAAGGCTGGACTAAGGCCAGGCCTTTCCTTGCCCTCTCCCTGCTCACAGAAATGGGTCTCAGAGTGTAAAATCATGTGGCTGTTCTTAAAAGGATGGACTCCCAAATCAGGACTGCCATCGTGGCGCGCGCGCGCGCGCGCGCGCGCGCGCGCGCGCGTGTGTGTGTGTGTGTGTGTGTGTGTGTGTGTGTGTAACTGCATGCTCAGGTGCTGTCCCAGGAAAACCTTAATGATCAATGGAATGTTGGTCAGTTCTGTCTGAAGCTCCTTCTAGTACAAACTAAAAAAAAACTTAATATATATTTGTCTGTCTATATATAAGGTTTGTTATGCCTTTTTGAAGTTAATTTACCAACTTGCATTTGTTTGTTAGTGGAGTGTGTATGTGTGCAAGCTTTTCTGTGAATGCTGGAATCATTACCAAATAGGTTGCTATACAGGACAAGAGGTCAGTACAAGCCGCAGCCCCGGAGGTTGTTGGCAATGATGATGTCAGTGACGGCGTCGAATACCACCTGGATATTATTCGTGTCTGTGGCACAAGTCATGTGACAATAAATTTCTTTGTTGGGTGAGCGGTTTTTGCTTTCAAATTGTGCTTGGATGTAGGCGGCGGCATCTTCATAGGTGTTGGGGCCTGTAACGAAACAGAGCAGAAGAGTTGGGGGGAGGCCCTGGTGAGAGGGGGGTGGGTGGGCTGGAGATGTGGGCCGTGACCTTCTCCAGGAGGCTGCCTGGGGCCCTTCTCCAAGGTGGAGTCGCATCTTACACTGGAAACCACATGCAGCTGAGCACTGGCCTGGCTTCTGACTTGCCCAGGTCTTTCCTTCTGTGTTCACACAGGGTCCCCCCAGGAGCCCTGGGCGGACAGCAGCCACAGGCTGTCCGTTTTGCTTTCTAGATGAGCACACTGACTGAGGCTGCTGGCCAGTCCGCCATTCACAACACTCACCCCTGGTCTAAACCGGTCCTACTGCTTCTGATGCATGAGTTCCCTGCGGGGTGGTGGCCGCGGGGGGGGGGGGGGGGGGCGCTACTTCTACACTCCTTCCTGGATGCTTCCTCTTAATGAGAAGGGCTGGGACTGTCTCTAAGCCGTCCCCATTCTTGGGTGAGTGGCCAGGACAGGGGGCATTGGGAACCTCCAGGTGGGCCGTTTAAGGGGCTGGCAGTGTTGTAATGCCAACTGGAGCCCCGCTGCCCCCGCCCCCACAATTCCTTGAGTGTTCCCTTGATCCTGGCCGGGGTCTGGTGGGGGTATCTGTGCATGATGTAAGGACAGTTTGCCCACCAGCTGTAACCCAAACCCTGTGGCTCTGTCCTGTAGTTTTCAATTATCATAAAACGTGGACCAACAGAGAACTGCCTAAAAGCCCATCCAAGTTAGGCTGCCCCATTTTCTGCAGTGCCCCTGGGAGCTGGCCAATATGGAAATGACACGGTCCTATGCTGAGGGGGTGGGCCATGCCCCCTCCCGGCCTGCGCCATCCTCCAGCCATCCTCCAGCCATCCTCCAGCCATCCTCCAACGGCTGGGTGTGAGCCACAGTGGGGCTGGGGCTTGGGTGCCGGAAGGCGTCCGCAGCCAGATAAGTGTGCGGGGTCAGGGCTACTAGGTGGGTGGGGACAGGGCGGAGAGCAGCTCTGACAGCCCACGGGGCAGAGCCTCCTCCATGCCACCGTTGGCTGGCCACCAACACGGTGAAGCCATCAAGTTAGTGGCAGCTCGCAGACTAGACACAACCCCACAGTGGACTCCATCAAGGAGCTTCTTGCCCAGAGGGTGCTAAGATGGCACCAACGGAGGTGAAAAGCGCCCAGGAGTAACTCGGGACGTCCAGTTCCCGCCTTCTCAGCGTCTGCTCAGTCCGCGCCCTTACACGGCCTGGCGGTCCTGCAGAGCTCCCCGTGGACGTCCAGACAGCCACCTGCACGCCCCAGCCCCTCCAGCCTGTTCTGTCCCCACAAGCCTAGGTACCCCCAGGGGCCACCTCACTGGTGACCATTTGTCATCCAGCGTGTTCTCTGAACTCAAACTGGATCCCTCTGGAGGCCCTGAAGAATGCAAATGTTTCCCAATCTCAGACCGACTTTCCCTGGGTGCATCCGGCGCGGCATACAACATGACAGTGAGACTGACCGCTCCTTGGGCCACATCCCAAATCGGGCTCCAGTGAGGCCAGGTCCCTGGGGACAAGGAAGAGCCCTAGGCTCAGGCCGGCCCCCTGAGGTGGCACTGGCCTGAGGGCCTGCTGGAGCTTGCAGACTTCCGAGCCCCATCCGGTCACCGCAACTTTATCTAAAGACCCGAATTGGTCCTGAAGGGCCTCTGCTGAGGCTGGGAGAGATGGCTGCCAAGGGGGCTAACGCCCGGCTCCACCCACAGGCAGGGCCCTCCCTGGCCTGTCCTGTGCCTGCATGGACCCGCTCCACCCCACCCGCAGAGGGCGCCTCCTCCACGGCCAATCCCCCTTGCTTGGTTTCCATCCTCCGGATGGTACGAGGGCAGTGATGGCACCTATGGTGCAGACCTGGCACCAGGCACCATTCTCTCCGTTCATTCCCCCACCTCCAGCCCCGCAAGCAGTGGGCATCATTATCTGCTGTGGTGCCCGGATGACAAACAAGGCACAGGCGATTAACTTGTCCCAAGTTGCAGAGTCTGGGTCCAGAAGCTGCTTTAGCCTGCCTGTCTGCCTGTCTGCCCGCCTGCCTGCACCATGCTCCTAACGCCTGTCAGCCCCGAGAGCCTGCCCTGTCTCCCTCTCTGCACCCTGGGGAGGGCAGGAAGCTGGCAGATTCACACAGTGGAGACAGGCTGCGCTCAGAACAAGCCAATGCGCCCTCCACACCCAAGGGTGAGGGCAGACTCCCCCCCTCCCCAGGAGTGGAGGAGGGCGGAGGGGCCAGCATCCATCTCTTCTGGAATCTGGCTGGGTTTGGGGACCCATGTCACCCTGGGAGCTGAGCTTAAGCCCTGATCTTTCACTGGGGCTGTCAGGGAGTGGGTTCCAGACTGAGCCCACCTGTGACACATTCTCTACCGCCACGCCCCAGGGGCCTCTAGAAGCTTCCCAGTCCCCAGAGCGACAAAGGCTGGGCTCCGGCCTCCCGTCAGCGCTGCCCTAGCCTTCAGCAGCAGCCCAGAGCCGGGCCACCCTACACAGCCAGCCTCCATCCGCTGCCAGAGACAGCTTCCCATGGGGTGGGGGCACACTCCCCTGGAGCCAGAAGGAGAGGAAAAGCCCTGGAGAAGGCAGAAAAGAGGCAAGCAGAGATGGAGAAGGCCTGCAGAAAGTAGGGGTGGTTTGGGGGAAAAGCGCAGGGGCGGAGAAGAGCAGGGAAAGAGCAGGCGGGATGGGGGTGGAGGTGGGGAGAGCAGGCCCCATGCCGTGGGGTGGGGGAACTGCTCTGCTGGCACGAGCAGGGCTACCGAAGCAGGAGCAGAGAAAGCGGGCGGGGCTGAGGCAGCCCAGGCAGGGGTTGAGGGGGGGGGAGACCAGGGAGGCAGGGGACCAGGACGGAAGAAGAGGGGGAAGCTGTGCGCCTGTCCTGCCTCCTGATCCTGCCACGTCTCTCTGGAGTCGCCTGCTCACAACCCACACGCGTCACGAGGGTCCATTCCCCACCACGCCCAGGGCAGTGCCCTGGGAGGGGCCAGACCTGGTCACTCCCTCGCCTCTTCCTCTACCCTCTGCCAGCTGCCTGCAGGGGTACCCGTGCCCGCAGGGGAGACACAGGTCCCTGGCAGGTCCGCGCGACACCTACCTGTGTACTCAGGAAAGCAGATGGTCAGAGGTGACTTCTTGATCTTCTCACCAAAGAGATCTTTCTTGTTGAGGAAGAGAATGATGGAGGTATCGATGAAGAACTTGTTGTTACAGATGGAGTCGAAGAGCATGAGAGACTCGTGCATGCGGTTCTGCAGCCCCAGGCGGGGAGGGAGAGAGCCAGACAGACAGCGAGAGGGACAGACACGGAGACAGGGAAAGAGAAGATGGAAGTTAGGCTTGAGAGGGAGGAAGTGGTCTACTCGGCAGCTCAGGCAGGGCTCCCGGGCCCCCACGGCTCCTCAGCTCCTCGGAAGGCTGACAGAACGTTCTCGCACAGCATGGAGCTTCGCATCTCCAGCGTTCAGAGCAACCAACACCCCTGTCTCAGGGCTGGTGGCAGAGACTGGACTGGGAGCCAACCCGGGCTCCCTGAGTGAGGCTGAGGACGAGCTCTCCAGTCTGCAGTCTCCAGCCATGGGAAGGTCTCCGTGCGTGTTGGCGGGGGGTGGGGGTTGCTGGATGGGAGCCTGAGAGCCGGGCTTTGGCCCTTCCTGTCCAGACCTGTCCTGTTGGGCCTAACCTGTGGGTTGGGGTGTACTCTGGGAGTGGTGAGGGCCTCTAGGCCCCTCCTGTGGTCTGAGGGGAAGTCACGCCAGGCTCCTGCAGGAGTGCCTGGGGCTCTGGCCATACCCCCTCGGGCTGGGTCAAACTCAACCACGACTGGTCACGCGAGGAGCTTTAAGCACCGCAGACGTGGAGAACTGCTTTGCGCACAGGAGTTCATTTAGCAAATGAGTGAACACAATGGGCACTCCAAATCAAGCAGGATCCCAGGGGACAGCCCTCTGTCCGGGGCAAGGACGGACTTATCCTACTGTGGGATGCCAGGCACATGAACTTGGGCAGTCTGTTCCTTGGCAGTTTGTTCTCTGTGTACAAACCCATTTCTGCACAGGAAGGTGGCTCCCTCGTGATATAGCTCTCTGGGGGAAGGGAGAGCTGTTCATTTCCCCCAAGAACCCTGTCCTAACCCTGGAAACTTGTCCGCCCCAAACCTAGCTCCATGGGTCTGCAGGTCAAGTTCAGGAGTAATTCCAGGCTACACGCTCCCTCTGAAGTAAGAAGACTGAAGCAAATCATAGGAGAGAGCAGAGCAGTGGTGTGGGCATCACTGGGCGTTCATCACTGAGATGGACGAGCAAGCAGTGGCGCTGAGTAAACTGCTTCCCGACATCTCCCTCCAGCTGAGTGGGAGCGGGAAGCAGATGAAGCGACCACCACCCATCACCAAGCCCCGCTCTGCCAGCTCTTCCCCTGCCTTGTGTCATTTAACCTCATCGATCCTTAGGGGGCAATGAGAGGTGACAAGGCTGGGATGAGGAAGAGCAGAGACCTGCACCCGGCTCTGGGCCAGACCAGAGCTTCTGCAATGCAATGGGTTGGTTTCTCCAGCCAGAGTGAGGAGCCTGTGGGCTTTAGAATAAATGATCAGAGAGTCATGGCCAGCTCCGCGTGCCTTCCCTTCCATCATCTTTTCCATGACTGGTGACCTGGAAAGGGTATTGGTGCAAACCCTTGTCCTTATGGTCAAGACCGGTTGGTGGAGGGGGCAGTCTAGGTTCTCAGCTGCCTCTCGGGAGCCCCTAGACAACCGCACAGATTTACGACGCCCTCTGGGATCTGTAGTAAATAAATGGCATCGTCCTCTCACTCTGCCGCGCATATTCAGCAAACTCCTATGATCTTATTACCCTCCTAGCCTCAACCAGTCAATTTCATTCTCAGTCCCCGCAATTTCTACTGGTCAGTCACTGCATAGTCACGCTCAGGGAGGCATGAGACACTTCCGCCCGGTGCCGTCTCAATGGAGGCTGTTCAGAAAAGGGCAGGCGGAGGTTTCCTGGGAGGCCAGGTGGATCCACGCGCAGGGGGGGTGGGGGCTGGGAGTGCCCAGGGTCCCCGAGCCACCAGGGAGCAGAGGAGAGCCAACGATTCGATAGGAAAAGCCTCACCAACACACGACACCACCTTGTCCTATCGCTGCTCAACCAACAGCTGGAAGGCCTCAACCAGAGGCAAGATCCCAACTCACTGCCCAACTATCTCGACTTGATCTAGACGTTGGGGGACACGGTGGGGACATATGCCCAGGGCACTCCCAGGACCAGAAGGGGCCACTAGGGAGACCCAAGCTGAGAGTGCGGACTGTGCCCATTTGGCATGTGGGCTGAGCTGAAGGTCTGGAGGCCGCCAAGCTTAGGTCCGAAGGAAAAATCCAGGCCAGCTGCCTGGGCTCCAGAGTTCCACTCGGCTAAGGCTCGGCCCCTCCACGCCCCAGGGCTGCAGAGCGGGCACTCTTCCCACCAATACCAGCTGGATCTGTGTGCAAGGCCCTCCGTGGGGCAGCTACAGGGCTATAGGAACGACCGGCACAGTCTCCTGCTCTCCGAGAGCTCACAGTCTAGTTGGGGAGAGAAAATGCACACACGTGAAAAAGTCCCAGTTCCGAGCAAGCGAGCGAGCGGCACAGAGCAGGGGCGGGGCCGGGGAGGCAGCCACGCTCCCCAGTCAGACCTGGTCCGGTCGGGAGGGCATTGGAGTGAGCCTGGAAGGAGGGGCTGAGCCTGGAGATGCAGGAAGGGCAGTGGGGAGGGGAGCCGCTGCAGGGAGGGGAGGCGCCGGCACCGAGAACCCCTCCACACCCCACAGGCCTCACCGCCATCCCTCCAAACACACTGGAACCCATCACCAAGGAGCCAAGAGCCCAGCTTGTCCATCCAAGCTTCCCCGGAGAACACGGATGCAAGAACACATTCACAAGAGGAGTTGTCAGCATGTGAGAAAAGAGAAGGGAGCCAGGGGCCACAGCCAGGCGACAGCACCCACCCCTGCTGTCGTCACCACCCTGTCTCTCCCAGTCTCCAGCAGAGCGTGGCCAGCGGCCTGGCTGCCACCACTGGAGCAGGGGCGTGGCCGGCACCAAGCACAAGGGATGGGACAGACCAGCCTCTGCCCTCACGACAATCCCGGTCACCTGGAATCCTGCCCCAGCAGGCTGTGCCCCTCTGCCAGGTGGCCCACAGTCCGGCCCCAGGACACGTGTCGTGCGGGGGGCGCCGGTGGAAGCAACTTGGGCACTGACGCAACACACCACACTCGTGCTAGGAAAAGCTGGCACATTTTATTAATGGTGGGTGACTAATAAATACATTACGGCAGCCAATAAATTATTACAATGACTAGAGATTAAACCGACGAGTCACTCTTCTTACAAAATTACAGTTAATATGGGGCGGGTGGCGCTGGGGTCGGGAAGTGGGACCACGGCACCTAAGAGGGGTTTGCTAAGAAAGGAGAGGCGCGCCCAAGCCCACCTCTGCCGGGGACGGGGAGGGGAGGAGGCACAGGGCACAGAGGACGCAGGGACTAAGACAGAGGGGACCAGGAGGTGAAGGGCCTGGCTGCTCAGGGAGGCCACGGGGACGGGGCGGGGTGGGGGGCAGGGGAGGAAAGAATGGGCCACAGGAGGGGTGGTGCCTCCGACGGGCGGTGGGTTCACGCTGGTGCCCTGGGCACCCTGGGCCTGGATGGGCCTCCCTTCTGTCTCTGCCCTGAGCAGGCCCTCCCTTGACGGGGGCCTTCATCTGGTTGGGGGTGCAGCGTGTCTGAAGCCCCCAAGGGAAGGCCCCACTTGGCTCCTGGGAAAGAGGGCTGAGGACTCACCTCGCTGGGGGCGGGCGGTGGGGGGCAGCAGCTCACACCCGGGCCCTGATCCTGGTCTGGATGCTGTGTCCTGTCTCACTGCTCTGGGCTGTTGGACCCTCTGCTCTGTAGGCTTGTGGATTGACAAGGGGCGCTGTCTGGAGGGTGCTGGCCTTTGGCACCCAAGACTGAATCTCTGATGGCCACGGAGCCAGAGCCTCAAGCCTCAGTTCCTGAGAACTGCCAGGTTGTGCCTGAAGGCTTCCGGAAGGCTCGGGGAGGCCAGAGGCCACCCGAAGAGGCCTTGTGCACCAGACTTCTCAAAAAGGGGGCCAGGCAGGACACTACCTGGTCTGGAGGGAAGAGGCCGAGGCCCGGATTGCGGTGGATTTACTCACCAAGAGGGCTGAAGAGTGTACTAGGTCAGGCCAAGGGAAGGGGGAAGGAGCCGGGAATGATGCAGGCCAGAGAGGAGAACCTGCAGAATCAGCCAGTGGGGCAGAGACTGTCACAGGGTTAGGTGGAAGCGGTGGGATATTCTTTCCCCTTGCAGGACTCTCCCTGGCAGAGGTGAGCTAGGTGAGCCAACTCCTGGGTGTTCCGTGTTGGGGATTTAAGGACCCTGGTCATGGGGGCTCTGGGTAGGGAGGGCAGTCGTGGAGGACAGGGGTGCCTCCAGGTCCCATCAGTGGGGCGGAACTGGACTCGGGGGAGAGGCTGGGAGGAGAGCTGCCTCCTGGCACCATATCTGGTGCTGGCCTTCTGCCCGGGCTGAGCCCACCGCCCCATGGTAGGAGCATGTGCCCATGGGTCCTCAGGTTCTGCTGGGACCAGAGAGGAGAAAAAGGGCCAGGGAACCAGGCATCTAGAGCTCCAGGCAAGGGGGCCATAGAACCAGAATGTCAGAACTGTTGGTGCGCTGTCTGCTCAGGGCTGGAGCAGACCCTGCACCTTCCTCAGGCCAGAGTCCACAGGCTCCACAGAGCCCTTCCTTGGGCCTCGGGCACTGCCCCCTCCAGGCAGGCCAGAGAGCCTTGGGGGCCTCTCTCAGTTCTTGGTGGGAAGGCTAAGACCTGGCTCTTGTGAGGGCAACTGGTGCAGGGCACAGAACCTGCCCACAGGCATCTAGACGGCAGGCATAAGTTTCACGGGTCTGGTAAAGGCGCCCCTCCTAGAGATCAGTTTCCCTTTGCCCTGATAAACTAGAGGCATGCAGAGAGTCGAAGCATGGCCTCTTTGGGGCACACACGGGGCCACTGTGGATAAGAGAATCACCCACGTCTGGTCACTCATAACATCTCCCCCACACCCACACCCACGACGGAGCCAAAACTCATCTGTCCCTTCAGTCGTTCCTCCCCATGGTGGAGCCACCTGTGACGACGTGGATGGGAGACGCAGAGGACAGGGAAGGAATTTCACCCTGGATACCTGCTCCTTGGGGGCTTTGACTAGACAGCCAAGGACCCCCTGGGCAGGCCAGGGTCAGAGGGCAAGAGTAGCATAAGCAGCTGAGCAGGGCAGAGCATCTGAGAGCGAAAAGGCACCCCAGGGCACGGAGGGGCAGGAAGGCTCCAAGCACCCCACTCCCCAGCCTCCTAACATGGCAGATGGGGTGGGCTACGGCCCGGGGCCCTCCGCCTGGCTGCTGCCCTGGGCCTGGAGAGCAGGTGACTCCCACCTCTAAGACAATGGCCTTAGAGGTGGGGCTTGGCCAGTATACCCTTCTTAGCAGTTGCTTTTGAGTCTGGGTCACAGAGCAGCGTTAGGGGCACAGCTGCCCACACCCAGGGTGGTGCTGCCAGGAAGTAACTGCTACGCCTTCAGTGTCGGGCAACATGGCCCGACTGGCCCTGGCTGCCTGTGCGGGACACTGCGGCTGTCGGTCCAGGGGCCTGTCCTCTGCCACAACCCAGCACCCTGTACGAGGCGCAGCACACAACGAGGCAAGCAAAACCGAAATGGAGCTGGGCTGCCTGCTGTCTCCCATGAGGCCAGGGGCAGCAGCAAGACAGCCAGGCAGGGATGGTGCTCACCCCAGCAGCGCCCACCCCTGCAGGCGTCTGGCACTAGGGAAGGTGCCCTGGGTCTCCTGTGCACTACCCAGAGCTCCGGGTCTGTTGGAAGCGATAAGCCCAGAGCTCCTGGCTGCGGGGCAGTCAGCAGCTGCGCTGGGAGGGCAGGGGTCCTGCCTGGCCCGGGACTGAGCAGAGCCCAGAGTGGGTGCTGGAGGAGCAGAGGGCTTGAGGAGGGAGCCAGAGGCCCCTCAGGGGCGGCCCCTCTCCTCCTGTGGGCACATCTGGCTCCCCAGGCAAAGCCGCCATCCAAGCACACAGGGTCTGCCTGGGGTGTTGACTGGTGGCATCCGCCAACAGGAGGCGCCCAGGAGAGAGAGAAAGAGGTGTGTTCATTGTCCAAGGTCAGCCAGGGCCTGGGGTCACCAGGAGGAGTCACCCCACCCTTTTCTCCTCAGGGATCTCTACAGCAAAGCCCCTCCAAGGGGTCTCAAGTCTCTCTGTCCGGGGAGGGGGCTGGGGCTGTGTGTGTGTGTGTGTGAGCCAGGCTGTGCCCCTCACAGCACACACAGTATGATGGGCCCATACGTCTGCCCTCCTCTGCCCCCGGGGGCTGGCGGGACCCCAAGGGCTGTGGACAAACTGTCCGATTTCTTCACCAAGACAGAAGGAAGCTGGGACACCGGCTACAGGGGCCGTGCCCACACCTCCCCTGGGCCTGCTCAACTACAGAACCTCCAGTCCCCAGGCCCCCTGCTGCCCCAGCTGGTTTGTGTTGGATTCGCTGTGAATTTGCAAAGAAAAAGCACATCTGCTCACACTCCAGAGCGGCCGCCCAAGCCCCGGGTGACTGACGGGAGAAGCAGATAAGCCACCCTGGGGCCTACAAAGACCGGGTGGGAGGCCCCCATCCCAGTCAACGCAAGAGCCACTTCCTCCGGCCTCCCCTCCCCCACCGTCTCTTCCCCACCTCGTCCAGGCACCGCAGGACTCAACCCCACTGACCATCTACCACGTGCCTTTGCAAGAAGTCGGTCTCAGAAGCATTTCCAGGCCTGTGAGGAGTCAGGGTGGGGGTTCCCCAGCAGGGCACTGGGGAGCCCCAGAGGTGTGAAGGGAGGGAGGCCCAGAGAAGGAAGGACTGGCGTCCAGGACTGAGGTCCAGGGGGAGGAGGAGGGAGGCATTGCCGAGGCCTGAGCCCCCGGACCCACACGCGGTTGGTGGCCTGGTCCCACCCTGGCCTTTGGTGACAGAGCTGCCCTCGACCAGAGGGACCCCAAGAAAAGCTGAGCAGCGGCTCCCACTGCCCCCGCTCCGGCCAGCACGCCGCCCCACCACCTGCACAGCTTCGAAGACAGGAGGGGACCCTGGGACCTCAAGCCCGAACCACTGCATGCAGAGCGCGCCCATTCTGGCCCGGACGGCGGCGTGGGCCCCGTACACCTCTCTCCCAGGGAGACACCCAGCGATGGCGCGGAGGCCAGCGGGCCGTCTGTCTCGGCAGGTGTGGGCACTCGGCGCCCCCGCCAACCCCGTTACCACGTGTTCTGGTGTCTGGGGCAGGGGAGGCCGTGGAGGGCGCCTCCTCTTCCCCACTCAGTGCCATCTGCTGGTGCTCCCTTGTCCAGGGCAGGGGTGGGGCGGCAGGCTGGGCAGGGTGGTGGGCAGCTGGGTGGCGAGGCCAGGGCTCAGTAGAGGCCACAGCCCCGAAGGTTTTTGGCGATGATGACGTCCGTCACAGCGTCAAAGACAAACTGGATGTTGTTGGTGTCAGTGGCACAGGTGATGTGGGTGTAGATTTCCTTGTGGGCCGACTTGTTCTTGCTCTCGTACTGCGCCTGGATATGAGCCACGGCTTCACTGAAGGTGTTGGGGCCTGCGGGAGAGACCAGGTCGGGAGCTGGTGAGGCGAGGCCCCCACCTGGGTGCCGGTCAGGCCACGGGCTGGGGAGCGGACACCAAGGGCCTCTCAGTGACAACCCTGCAGGAGAAACCTGACGACAGCTCAGCTCGATCAACAGTGGGTCATGAAACCAAGTCCATGGTCCACATCCAGTTTAAAACCAATGATGGAAACAAGAGATCAAACCTCACCAGGCCTCACCTGTGCTAAGGGTGAACACTGTTTCATGGAACTCCTGTTTCTTTTCACAGATGCATGTACGGGCTCCTGATGCAAACATTCTCTCTTCCTGCGGGTCCTGCCCAAAGAAATCTGAACCAGCCCTCACACAGGTGCAGAAGTCTGCGCCAGCCCCTGCGGGCTGTCCTCTCCTGGCTGTGACTCCTCGGAGTGGGCAGGGACACCACCTCCCTTGACTGTTGCTGGGCAAGGTGGGTGGAAACTGCCGCACCTGGGAGCCGCCCTGGCCTCCTTCCTCTCATCGCCCCGCCCTCCTTCCTTCCCCCTTCCTCCTTCTCACGTTCACCCTCCAGGGATTAAGAACTGTCTGGCTTGCTGACTTGCTGCCTTCTTTGCTGCCACATCACTCTGTCCCTGGTGAGTCCAGGGAGAGGCGCTTCCAGGAGAGCAGATGCCGTTTAGGGAGGAACAGAACAGGACTCCTGGCTTTGCCCTGAAGCCTCCACTGGCTCCAGGAACCCCGGCCCAGGCCCAGGTCCAGGCAGGGCTGTCACAACCCACTGAGGGAGCGGGGGGGCGGGCTGGACTTCGGAGCCACAGCAGGACGGACCCAGCCCCTCGGCACATGGGCACAGGCCACCGGGCCTGGCCTTGAGGGTCTACCTAAATCTGGGCCGGAGGTGAGGGAGAGGGTCCCTGGGACCTCATCAGCACCAAACGGCCTTGGTGACTGACTCACCTTGCTTCTTTCTGCTGCACCAGGGGCCACAGCCCAGGTCACCTAGGGTGGGATCCACAGACCCCCCAATTCAGATACGACTAAAAGGAGGCTGATGGCGTGTGTGAGGGGTGCTGAGCCCGGCCCACCTCTGGCTGCATGCTGCTGGGGCCTGACCCACGGGGCAGGCAGCCTGATCTCGAGGAAGGGGAGACAGAGTGAGCTGTGCTGCTTGTCCGGCTCCAAGCCACGGCCCCCACGTCCACTCTCGGGGAGCTGGGGTTCAGCCCGGAGGCTTACCTAGCAGGCTCACCTTGTTGGGACCCTGTCTACCCTTGGCTCTCCAGGCCGGGGGGCTGGTCAGGCTGGGGATGCCCGCTTTTGCTTCCATTCGCCTCTCTGACCAGTCTCTGGCCATCCTGAAGAGCCAGTGAGCCCGTGGGCTATTCCAGGCACCCTGCTGCACCATGAGGGCCCTGGCCAGGCTGCCCACCCACCCACAGTCAGGTAAACCCATGGCAACATGAACAGAGGTGGCCTCCGGCACCCTCAGCACCTCCGCAGGACGGCCCTGGTCTCTGCTGCTCGCGAAGCTCTCTCATGTTCAACAGGCCATTTGGATAGGGGTGCCGTCACGATACTTTTTAGCATCACAGTCATAAGAGCAATAGCGAATGTTTAGTGAGCACTTACTATGCAACAACTGCCATGCTAAGCCCTCCATGCTTCTTAGCTCACTTTGTCCTCTGGCAACTCTGGGAGGGAGGGTGGATAATCACAGTGATTGTTCCCATCTCACAGACACAGAAACGGAGGCTCCGAGAGGTTATGTAACCTGCTGTGAGTGGCAGAGTGGGGGCACGAACCTTGGGCTGTCTGACTCGAAGCCCCGACCTTCAACCCCATCATCATCTTGGTATTGCCATTTTACTGATAAGCTCTATTTACAGATGACCAAGCTGATGTCCAGAGGTTGCCGAGATCACACAGCTCGTAAGTGGCAGAGCTGGGATTCCAGCCCTGCCTCCCCTGACCAGGATGCCCCAGTTGGCTGCCCCACCCCCTCGCAACAGCATGTTGTGGGGAAGGGAGGGGACCCGCCTTCGGTTTTGTGTTGGATTCTCCAGGGCAGAATCTGGTGTGTCCGCAGAGCATGGTGAGGGGGAATGAGCTCCCTCAGGAGCTGGTGTGGCCCGAGCGGCTGCGTGGCCCCCGCGGTCCCCGTGGGGAGTGGCAGTCTCTACCTGTGTACTCAGGAAAGCAGATGGTGAGCGGGGACTTCTTGATCTTCTCTTCGAATATGTCCTTCTTGTTAAGAAACAGGATGATGGATGTGTCCGTGAACCACTTGTTGTTGCAGATGCTGTCGAAGAGCTTCAGCGATTCGTGCATGCGGTTCTGCAACAGAGTGGAGAGGCAAGTGAGGGCTGGCGGTGCCCGGGGCCCTGACCCACCGCGGCCAGTGACAAAGCGGGACAAGCGAAGGGAAGGTCCACCAACACGGCTGAATGCACCACCAGGGACGGAGACAGGAGGATCCACAAGGACAAGGACATGGTCCCTGCTGCATTCCACACGCAGGTGGGGGGGCGGGTGGAGCAGGGCACAGGGTGGGGAACGCCACCCCCCCACTGAAGAGGGCTGACCCGGGCCAGGGCAGTGGGGTCACCAGAGGGACTCTAGCCCATGGAGAGGACATGCACCATGCACGCGGGGGCAGGGGCCACGCCACCATCCACACGTCCACACGGGACCTCGGGCATGCAGATTTCTCTACTGGGGTCTCATTTGGTTTCGCCAGCAGGGGTGGGAGGGTGCACGCATTCAGTTGGGAAACATTAACCGAGGACCAAGAGATCCTCAAATTAATCCAGAGTTGGAAGCAGACACCAGGGGGACAGCGTCGGGGGAGTGATCTTGCTGTGGCCTTGGTGTGGTTGGAGACTGGGTGGGTTAGCTGGGCCGTGGGGCGGCTCTGGATGAGCTGCTTTTGAGGCTGGTTTCCTGGTAGAGGGGCCAGAAGAACCCCAAGATGAAAGCCAGCAAAACAGACGAAAACAGAGAGGAAGATAAAAACCCAGCAGAAAACATGAGAGAAAGAAAGAGAAAAAAAAAGCAAAAAACAAAATTGGTTCAACCGGTCTCGGGCCAGGAAGTCGAAGCCGGTCCCTCCGGAGGCCCCCGTGCAGGCTCTGGAGGCCACGGCCACCCTGGGGCTGTGGACTGCGTGGCTGGAGATGGAAGGCGAGGGTGGGGAAGACCAGCCTAAGCCCAGTGGCTGGTGAGGAGTGTGGACGCAGGAGTGGGGGGCAGGCTTCACAGCAAAGTCACCCGGCGGTGCCCTGGGAACCTGCTGCTTTCAACTCTTAGCTGATGGTGTCAACTGGAAGGAGGCGCTTCATACCTGCCCGACTTGGAGCGTCTCAGAATCTGCTCATGGTTTTGGCCTTGGTTTGGCAAGTTAAGGCCCTGCAGGTGGCGGTGACGGCACTGGCGCTGAGAAGTTGTGGCAGGTGAGGCCCGGGGCCGCTGGGGTCTGGGCCACAGTGGGCAGGGTGGCCGGCCGGTGGGCGGGCAGCCACTAGCCCCAGGGGTCCTGGCTGAGCTCCAGGAGCCTCCAGACACCTTTCCCTCAGGCAGTCCCAATTTTTACCCCAGGCTTGGGAGGGAGGAGCAGGGCCGACCGGAGAGGAAGGTGGAGGACCAAGGACTGGTCAGCAGGGTGGAGCTCTTGCCTCGCGGGGGCAGAGCGTCCTCGTCCCATAGCTTGTCCTTGAGCCGTGTGCCTGGACAGAGCCATCCCACAGCTGCCGCCTGCTGAGTGGAGAGTCCTGAGGGCAGGCACTCTTGCAGCTCCGAGCCTGCTGGTCCTCACAGCCGCCCAGAGGCTGCTCTGCCACGGGCTCCATTTTACAGAGGAGCAGGTGGAGCAGCTGCCACACTCACCGGCGGGAGGGGGCGGGGCTAGACCGCGGGCCACATCCGCCCAGACCCCCAGCTGCCCAACGCTGCCACCTGGCCCTGGACACACAGGCGTTTTGCTCAGCTCTACGGCGCTGTTCTTGCTGTCACCGTGGCAATGAGCCGCCTTTGTGGGCTCTTGTTAAGTGGTAAGGCCAACTCCCGTGCCCTGGAGGGGCTGCTGGTCTTTCCTGGGTGGACAGAGCCCCAGGAAGAGCCTGCTCCTGGCTGTGGCCCCACGTGCTGTTGCTTCCCCAAGGTCCTCTGCTCCAGCCCTTATGAAGAAGGGCGGGGAAATGGGGGAGAAGGAGGGAGGTGGGAGAGAGACAGTAAAGGCAGGAAGGCGAGAAGGAAGGTGCCCCAGGACAGGCCCTGCTCCGGAGCGAGGGCTGCCTGGGCGAGCAGACCAGAGAGGCCATCCGAGGGTGAGGCTTGGCACCTGCCCGTGTTTACTGGAGACCCGAGGGCCATGGAGCTTGGGACCCCGTGGCTGCCAGACCCGCCCAGACGTCCCTCTGCTCTGCCTTGTGCTCCAGAGGTGAGTGCGAGCCCCCTGCCCCAGGGCTGATGGGCCTGGGACTTGGGATTGAGCTGAGCGGGTCCCCAGGGAGAGGCCTGGGGCCCTCGACACCCCAGTGCTTCAGTTTGTTTGAAACCCACGGCAGGATCAGCTCTTTGCTCACTGCACCAGCCCTGCTTCCCACTCCCAGGCGCTGCAGGAAGAAAAGATGAGCCACCTGGATCTCAGACCACGTGAGTGGCCAAGTGGACCGTGAACAGTGGGTCCAAAAGCAGAGTCAACAACGGACCAGTGAGAGACGTGCTGGGGCAGTCCCTGCACGCGGGTGCCTTGTGGGGGCAGCAGGAGCCGAGCTTTGGGGCTTTGGGGTGGTCAGTGGGTCCAGGTCTGGTGATCTTAGACGCCACAGCCAGCTGAGGCCACTGAGAATGATTACGGCGTTACCAGAAAGAACTGCACAGCTGGGGCCCCAGAGACTCGCCCTGGAACAAGGCAGGGCTTGGGGGGCTTTGCTGATGCCTAACTCAGGAGTGTACCTGGGACTGAAGGAGAAAGGGCAAGAGGCACAAGCCAGCACGTGGCGCGAGTCCGGATCACCCACCCGGCCAGCGGCCCTGGCCCCAATCTTCCCACGGCCTCATTGTTGCATAAGTCCCGCAGGATGGCGGCTCCTCCTCCCCACAGCACTGCACCCCAAAGCTCAGCAGATGTTCGCAGCAGTCCCAAGGGACCAGCAGGCAGGACTGATGAGGAGACAGGCCCAGAGAGAAGACAGGCCTTGCTCAAGGCCCACCGTGACGAGCCCAGCCCCAAACCCTCAGTGCCAGGGCTCTGTACCTGCTTCACACAGCAGGAGCTAATGATCGCCAAAGGTGTGACCCCACAGCCCAGGAGCCCTACCGCGGCAGGCGCTTGTCTCCGGAGAACCCGTGGTGTGCCGGGCCAGTGCTCGGCTTTCCCTGCAGGCTCTGCAGCAGGCCCACCTCTCCACGGGCAGCTCAGTGGGCCCCCAGCTCAGCACAATCCCCAGTGATAACACAACCACCCGCTCGGCGCTGCTGTGCCAGAAACGGTTCCAAGTACTTCTCGCGGATTCTCACTCCATTGCCAACGCCCCACCAGGCAGGTACTACGGTTACACCCCTTAGACAGCAGACAGTAACCGAGGCAGAGAGGGTGTTGCCTGAATTCCGCAGCAAACCAGGCCCAGGCCCAGCCCAGGCCCAGAGAAAGGCCACGCCCTCTCCAGGTGAGGGCCCCCCTCTGAAGCCAGCCTGGCAGTTCTCTGAGGCCCCAGACTGAAGACGCATTGACGGGAGGCGGGAACCTGGGCTGGCGTCCTTCAGGGGAGCGGCCCGCGCCACCGCTGTCACTCGCCTACATGCCACGTCCCGTTGCCCTTCCGGCTACCAGCCCCGTCCACTGCTCAGGGAGGGCCGTGAGGGCTAAGAACTGCTATTTCTGTCTTACGTACATTCTTGCTCGACTGCACCCAGATTTCGTTTAGGATTTGCTTAATTTGGTTCTGGCCTGACGGCCTCTGTGACTCTGCTGAATTCATTAAAGAGGCACGTACTGCCCGAGACCCAGAGTCCGCAGAGACGTTTGTCACCAGTCTGCATGCAGCCTCTGAGCAGGGCGGCCTGTGGCTGCCTTTGCTGCATTGGCATCACGAGGCGTTTGCCCCGCAACGAAGTCAGAAGAGGGAGCCCGGACATGGCCTGGCCGACAACGGAACCCCCGGCCACCGCAGCCAGCCCCACCTGAGAGCCGCCTTGGTCCATGAGGCCAGGCGGCCCAGGGCCACTCACCGTGGTCTCGTCTTCGTGGAGCACCTGGTCATAGCCGCTAAGCGCGACGCAGAAGATGATGGCCGTGACGTCCTCGAAGCAGTGAATCCACTTCTTGCGTTCAGATCGTTGGCCCCCGACGTCGAACAGCCTGCAGGGGAGACAGGGAAGCTGGACGTGGTGGGTGGTGGGGCCCCGGCCGCTGTGCGGACACTGGTCAAGCAGGCGGCGGGGTGGAGGGGGCTGTACACGCAACGAGCCTCCCAAGGAGCCTCACTCCGGGTGCTCAGGGCTGACTGCCGCGTCCCTGGGGCAGGGTGGCCGTCACTGCTTCTGCCCCATGACTGGGCTGTGCTCCCACAGAGACTCGAAGACCTGCCCTTGCATCTCAGGACTTTTACTAACGCCTCTGCAAGGTTCCCGAGAAACACCTCTGCGAGGTCCTCTCAGGGTAACACGCACATCCTGTCCCTGGCTTTCTGAGCGTGTCTGTTCACGTCTGTGGGCTGTGAAAACTCCAGAGCAGCCCAGGAGGGAAGGAGGGAGGCAGGGATCGTCACCTGCTACATGGAGGGACAGTGAGGCACCAAGGGGTTAAGTGCCCAGGGTCCCGGCAGGAGTTGGTGTGGTAGAGGTGGGGTGAGACCCAGGTCTGTCTGCAGACAAAGCCTCTGCTCTGTGCCTCCCCTCCCTCTCCCCCTCTCAGACACCATCCCCCAGGGGGCAGGAGGGCTGTGGGGGTTGACTGTGGCAGGTGCGGCTTGGTTCCTGGAAGGAAGAGGTCAACCTCACACCTAACGCCCTGAATGAAGGTCCACTGCCTCCTAGGCCTGGGAGGTCTGCTGGCACACAGCTGCCGGGGTGGGCTGGGCCCTGACCTCCCGACAGAGGAGAGTAACCGCAGGCAGAGCCCAGAGTGGGCCTGGAACAAGGACACAGGCCTTGTACTCGTCCCATCACCACCTCCCTTGGATCCTGCTTCCCCATCTGAAATGCTGGGCACAGGCTGATGGTCTCTGCGGCCCCTCCACAGCGCTTATGCTCAGACTCTGCAGGCCGGGCAGCCCCGAGCCCAGCCCCGCACCCTCTGCCCCCGAGGGCTGAGGGGGGAGAGACTGGAGGGAGTAGGGGGCAAGAGGCACCTTGTGGGGCCTCTGTGCCCATCACTGTGCTCCCCAGGTTCAGGGGAGGCCTAGGGGTCCGTGTGCCCAGTGAGGCTTGTGCGGCCCTGCGGAGATAGAGACAGAACTTCAACGCCCTCTGTCTCAGTGAGAGCGGGCAGGGGCTGGGCCGTGGGCTGGCCAGCGGTCCTGGAGTCCAGCCCTCCCAGGGTGGGCAGGGGGCCAAGAAGCGGCCTTACACAGGCCACTCCTCCTGTTCTACCTGACACCTGGAAACCACACATGGAGGCAGGGAGGGGCAGGACGGCGGCTCCCAGGCCTCAGTGCCTGGAGGCTGCCCCAGGTGGCGCCACAGCCCTCCAGCAGGGCCTGTTCTGAGGCGCTCAGGCCCCTGGACTTGAGCTGTGTTCTGTGCTTGGGGACCGCCTTACTCCTCCCAGGCCTCGGTTTCCCCAAGAGTACCCGGAGAGGGTGGGTCAGCTGATCTCCAAACCCTCTCCAGCTCTGAGATGACATGGGTCCTGGGGTTGCACACATGTCGCTTGGGTTCACCCACCTTATTCCCCACCCCTCTCACAAGGTGGCCTCCAAGGGGCCACCTAGGTGATCCCCCTCCTCCTCCTCCTCCTCCTCAGAAATCACCCAGGGACAGGACTCCCCTCCCTTGTCCGCTTAAATCTTCCCTGTTCCTCAGAGCCCCACTCTAGGACCCCTCTTCCAGGAAGCCTCCCCGCTCACCCCAGCCCCCGAACTTGGTGCAAGAGAGGTACACAGATAGGCCCCTTCTCGTATCTAACTGCCTGTCCCAACTCGAACGCTCCCCGAGGCAGGGCGACATCTGGGTGCTCCAGACGAGGCGAGGCCGAGAGGCAGGCTTTGCCCATCTCTTGGCACCCTCGCCAGGGCTCGGGAGCCTCCCTGGGCCTCACCTGAAGTGGAGGTTCTTGAATGTGAAGTGGGTTTCTACGATGCCAGTGGTTTTGACCCTGGTTCGGAGGATGTCCTGCTCGGTGGGCTGGTAGTCGGCAGCCCCGATCCGATCCAGGCTGTCCAGGTAGCTGGGGATGGCAACACACAGGGGACCATAGACCAGGTACTGGGCACCGCCCTCCCCGAGAGCCAGTCCTGACTGGGGCTGTGGAATGATGGCTCCACGCCGTCCAGGGCCAGGTGTTGGCGGGGGGGGCAGCTGAGAAAGAGAAGCTCACGTCCCCGCCGCACGCGCTCAGAGCCTCTGGCTCAGACCGACGGCTACGCACACGGCTCCAGGCACACTCAGACAAGGCCGAATCTTTAAATGAGACTAACGTGTTTATAATAGTGTTTGTCGTTTCTTCATCTTAAAATAATAATAGGCAACAGTTAGGTTCTAGTCTTTATACGCATCATCATGTTTCATCCTTAATTTCCTGAGTTAGATGTACTATTTCACAGATTAGAAAACTGAGGTTTTCTAATGAAGGTGAGTGCCTCACCCAGCTGTGAGCCAGGCATTGGGATTCCACCACTTAACGGTTCCCTATGGTGCTTCCCAGAGGCCCTCCGAACCTCCGCCTGCCTCTTCCATGTTCCTTAGGGTTTATCAAGGGGGCCATCGTATCGTCCCATATGGTGCTCCTGGGAGGCTCAGAGGTCACACAGCCAGGCAGGGGTGGGGCCTTGCTGGGACCCAGGTCTTTGGCCTCAGAGCCCCTCCCACACCAACACTTGCTCTGTAGACAGACCAGGCCTCTGCACTTCGCCCGCCCAGGCCACGCACTGGGAAGGGCTTTAGGGGTCGGTATGGGCTAGGTTTGAACCCCAAGCCAGGTTGGGATCCAGGAAACCAGAAAGGGGGGAGCTCGGTCAGGCTGGCAGGAAGATTCAAGGACCCAAAGGGCCAGCCGGGCTACCCATCCCTGTGTGGGGAGAGCCCCACACACAGCCCACGGGAAGCGGCCCTGAGGGCCTGAGTCATGGCATGACGTGGGGTCCCAGGCTGCGCGTGGAGGGGCTGTGCTTTATCGGCACCTGCCCTGGGACCCTCTGGGGGGCTGGCTCCCCAGCTTGTGGATGTCCACAGGGCTGGGAAGGGTAGACGCCTTCACCGAGGAGGGTGTCCCTTGGTAAACCAATAACCCAGGCTGCCTCAAATCCTTGTGAGAGTTCTCCCTAAGGAAATAAAGCCGACGGTGTGTTCCCAGGCTCAGGGAAGGCAAGCTTGAAGCCACACTCTTAGAAAGAGGACACTGCTGGGACTCGAGCGCAGGTCTGCCTGACTCCAAGGCCCGTGCTCTTAAACTGGCCTGCAGGCCTGCTCTCCCCTGTGGAAGGAGAGAGGCAGAGGCAGCAGAGCAGACCTGAAAGCTCTGGCTGCTGCAGAGCCTCCTCTCCAGGCCTGTGGGCATCTGGGCAGTCTCTGATCTCAGCCTGGAGGGCCCCTTCCCGCCCTTCCCAATCCTCCCAAACCCTCTGTGCATGCCCCTCCCCACACTCCCACTGCCTCTGCTTAGAAGCTGTGTTGGTTTCAAATCGAGCCTCCTCCTGTCGTCTCCAGCTGGAGACCAGGGCTGGGAGCCTCTGGTCTTGGCCCCCATCCCAGCTGGGGAACCTCCTTTAGACAGACAACCTGGCCCTCTGTCTCTCGGTGCTGGCTGAGCCTCACGCAGGGAGGAGGCCATGGCGGGGGTAGGGTGAGCACAGTGGACCGTGCACCTGCTGTGTGTACTGTCTGCCGACTGTCCTGGGTTCCCCGGAGCCTGTGTTCCCGTGTGTGTGTGTGTTCCTGGGGGGGTGTGTGTGTGTGTGAGGTAAATAACAGATGAGTAAGCTGTGCAACATGTCAGGAGGTGATAAGTGCCAGGAGGAAAGAATCAGGCTACCAGTAAGTGGGGAGGCTGGCTGGGGGCGGCGATTTGATATCAGGTGACTGGAGAAGGCTTGTCGAGCAGGATGACATTCGAGTGCAGACTGAGGAGGTCAGGGGATGAGCCTCTCATGCCGCAGCAGCAGGACCAGGGGGCACAGAGGCCACGACCTCAGTGGAGGAGGAGCCCAGGCTGCAGGCGCTGGACGGGAGGTGGTGGGGAGGCTGAACACGGGGCAGGCGCAGGTAGCGGCGAGACTGGAGGGGTGATGGAGGTGAGGGGGACACAGCACGTAGGCCCCTGAGGTCACTGTAAGGACTTGGAATTTCACTCTGGAAGGCTCTGACCAGAAGAGCGTTGGAATGATGGCTCTGCGGCTTAAGGAGAGCAGATGGGGAGGGGGGCAGGAAGACCCGAGAGGAGGGAAGGAGAGGACGCTTTGCCAGCCAGCGCTGACCTTTAGTGGGGACCTCAGTCTGGGAAAAAATAATCCTACCAAACCACAGAACTACGTCTTACAGCTCCTGCTGGGATGTGCTCAGGTTTCTGGGTTTCCAGGACCTGTCTCAGAGCCATCATTCAGAAGGGAAAGGGGAGGGCCAGCCGTGTTCACCCGCCCCCGGCTCATGACACAGAGAGACCCGGGTGCCCTGTCTCCCCGAGAGCCCTGGAGCCTCACCAGTAACATGAGAGGACGGGCCAGCTCCCCAGGGCTGGAAGGGGACATGTGGTGACTGAGGCTCTGGGCCTTGGAGAGACACTCACACAGTCTAGGATGTGACTGGTGCCCCCCGGAACTGTGCCAGGCGACAGCCCTACTGGGCCTCTCCTTTCTGTCACAACAAATCTACGTTGAACTGTTTCACATTTTGGGCCTCATCTCTTGTCAGAAGACGAGATTTAGCAGCTGAAACTACAACAGCAAAGCAACCCTAGACCAGAAAGTGTTTAAGGTCCTTCCGAACCTGACTGCCTGTGGGTCCCGCCCTTGCCCGCCTCGGAGTCCCGTCCCAGAGACGACAGAGAGAGGAGGGTGGGTCTCCTCAGCTTAGCTGGGGGGGAGTTGACAAGTACTGACTCAAGTCCTTCATTTCAAGTTATAAAGGTAACCACCAGAAGAACTAAAAATAATCCTGTAAAACTAGCAAAAAACTGGTGGTGGAAGTGGGGAACAGCAAAGGAAGGTCTGACTCCCTCAGCTTTCACAGCTGGAGGTCATTAAATACTATTTCTAGTTGGAGGGTCAGGTTTTTCTGGACAAGTAAATGGAGATAGTTAACAGCAGGAGGGGAACAGGCCTGGGAAGAGGATTCACTATCAATTTTATACCTTTCTGTATTGTTTTAAAATTTTTTTGCCATGGGTTCAAATTATAATTAGTTAAGTGGTAACAATTTAAGTGGGGGTCACGATTTGATGCCCTGAGGAGCCCCTGAGGGTGGTGGGGAGATGGGAAGGGCCTGAACTTGGGCAGAGCAGTGGGCACAGAGGGGGAGACGAAGGGGGGGACTCTCTCCAGGCCTGAATGGCTGTGCGTTGAGGGGGCGACCTGGGTTGAGGTCTGTGACCTGAGTGTACAGAGAGAGGTGTGGACTTGAACCTTTGGGCTCGCACCCCTGGTCCACCAAGGTGTCCTGGGGGCTCATCAGTGGCTGGGGCCTGCGTCGCTACCACCTGGGACTCACGGGACCCAGGCACCTGCCCCGTGGACAATCTAGGTGTGCAGAGATGGGAAGACAAGTCCCTGGTTTGTTAGCTCTCGTCACAGCCAATGGCAATGTCCCAGCATCCACTAGTGAGCGCTGTTTTCTTGGAGTTAGCCTCCGCTACATCGGCACCGTGGAGACCAGCGTTTCTTAATCTTGGCGATACTGACATTTTGGGTCAGGTAATTCTTTGCTATGAAGGACTGTACAGTGTGTCTGTAGGAAGTCAGCAGCATCCCTGGCCTCTACCCCACTAGACATCTGTAGCACCACCCTAGTCAGGACCATCGAAAATGCCTCCAAACATTGCCAATGTCCCCTGGGGGCAAAGTGGCCCCAGATGAGAAGCGCTGGTGAGGAAGCTGAGCAGATCAGTGTCGGAGCACAGGTGTCCTAAGATAGTGGGGTTTAAGCCCAGAGGCTCCCACTGAAAACCTGGACATGAGACTGTAAAAGTGGGTGCGTTTCCTGAAAGCTGGAGTGCAGGGACAATGTCTTCAAAACAGAAGGCGTGTCCCCGACCACCACAGATCATCCCCAGAGGCCTGGAGCCCCCGATCTAGGGGCCAAGGGCATGTAAACTTCCAGACGCCCAGAGTGACAAGGCTGCAGCAGGCAGTCCTGTGATCCCCTGTCACTCCCTCTGCCTTCCCCTCTCCTACCCCTCCAGCCCTCTCTGGCTTTCAGCTGCTTCACCCCCTCTCCTCGCCTGCCCCACCGGGCCCCTCTCTCTCCTCTGTCCTTTTCTTCCCCTTATTAGTTATAACACAGTATTAAAGTGTATGTTTGATTATTTATTTTACTTATCTGATGGGTTACATATTCCTTATTTTTAATTTTAAAGATAGAGGAATGGAAAGGGTATTATTTTCTCAAAAAGAAGACAAAAGGGCACCATGTAAGTTATTTTCTATGTTGCCCTTGATTTGTACTTATGGGGTCAAGGGTTCTCCAGGGGCAAAAACACTGCTACACTGACAATCTTCCTTCTGGAGGGCCAGGCCCCCTCCAGAGCAAGCAGGTGATGGCCCCTGGGCCTCTGGGAGCCCTGTTGTCGGCTTGTGCCCCCCACCTCCCTGGCCTCCTTCTCATCCCGGAGGCAGGAGGAGAAGCCCCTTCTCCTTCCTTCCTGACGCCCGAGGCAGAACACCTCACAGCGGTTCCCACCTCAGCAAGGGCGCCTCCTTGCCCCACTGACCCCAGCCCTTCCACGCCCGCACTGCTGCCCCACTCTCGGCCTCCCGCCTGCCTGGGACACTCACTATTTGGCGGAGTCGTTGAGCTGATACTCCCGGGACCTGTTGAAGCACTCCTGGATCCCTGAGTCGCCCCAGAGTCGCACCATGGCAGAGAGCAGCTCTGGAGAGAAGGGCTCCGTGTCTTCCATTCGACTCACCACATCACACACCATCTTGGCATCGGCCTGTGAGGAGACATGGACGGCGGCTTTGAGGCCTCGGTGGGGACAGAAGCCCCGGCCAGGCACCTGCTAGGGCACCGGGACAAGGGCTCAGCCCTAGGCCTGGTCAGGGAGAGGGGAAGCAACAGAGGGTCCTTTACTCAAGGGCACAGTAATCGTTACTAGACCACTGCTCCACTCTCGAGCCCTTTCAACCCTGCCGCCCTCCAAGTAAGCCAGAGACCCAGGCTCCCCAGCCTGCCGCACGCGGCTCAGGAAGCGAGCGGAGGTGCTGGAAATCTGCAGGTGTCCTTCGCGGTGGGAGAGACACAAAGGAGACAAGGTCAACGCCTGGAAGACTTGTAGCCAACAAAACATTCTGCACCAAGGTACGTGGGGCCAAAGCCTTCTGTGGAGACTTCCGGAATCAAGCTGTCTGGCTAAGTAGCTACTTATGTCTCAGAGCCTGTCTACTGCACAAGGTCAATGGGAAAACGCTGGCACTGTGTCCCCTTCTGCCTGCCGGCCCTGGGAAGGAAGCCACAACTGGCCTGGAGGCCAGCAGGCCATGCCCATGATGCTGGCCCGGACCTAGCTCCCTAGGGACTAGTTGTCCCGAAGACATCAGCCCTCGGATTCCCAAAGTCACCCTCAGCTGACAGGGAGGGCTGCCCACCAGGAGAGCGTGGGTCCCCGTCCGTCTAGGAGATGAGTTTCTTCAGCACCGCAGCCTCCCCTGGGGGCAGCCACCTGCAAAGCTGGCCCTGGGACTGAGGCGTTGGGTGCCTTAGGCAGGCGGTGACTCAGGGATGCAGGCGTGGGTGAGCAGGGTTGGTGCCTCCACCTGGGGCTAAAAACAGGCCTGTGAGTCAGGGCCTATGTGCTGATGCTGCTCCTGTGTGCCTGCGTGACCTCGGGAAATCTCAGCCTGCTTTCCCACCTGTGGGATGACTGTGACAAACCGGGCCAGTTTCCCAGACTTCCTCCTGTGGACCCCTCCTTCCAGGTTCCTGCCTGATCTGTGAGAAGGGAGTCGGGACCTGAGGGATGGGTAGGGCAAGACTTCCTGCTGGGGGAGAGACACCCTCCCACCTAGAGCCGCACTGTGCCTCAGCCAGGCCACTCAAGGGTGTGGTGTAGAAACCATGGGCCTCCACAAAGCCACTTCGTGCTCCTCTGTGTGTGGTCTGGAATCTTGGGACTCCCACTCCAGTGGGATGCAGTGCATGGTTTGGGGAAGGCTGGCCTGGCGCTGTCCTCCCAGCTCCATCTCCTCACCCAGGTGTGGCAGAGGCGGGGGTGGGGCAAGGTCCTGTGCTGGCGACACCTGTCTGCCCTTCTGTTTCTCTCCCATCTTCCCCAGCTCAGTGCACGCCACAACCATCGGCCCAACTGCTCAGACTCAAAGACTAGGAGTCATCCTTGATCTTGCCACCTCCCTCCCAATGTCCACTTCTCCCCATCTCCTCCTGCACAGCCCTGAGTCCGAGCCACCACCATCTTTCCCTGGCTGCCCCGAGCCCCCTCCCAAGGGGTCTTTGCCTCCCTCTTGCTTCTCTTCAGTCTGTCTGCCACATAGCAACCAGCAGGAGACCGTAGAGAAAGAACCCACCATTTTTTTAACTGGGCACACTGATATCCGACTTAAAGACTTCTTTTCCTAATTTTGCTTGTGGCAGAGATGTGACCATGTGACCCGTCCTACCCATGGGGAGGTAAGCCAAAGTGTAGTGAGGTCTCTGGAGAAGTCTTTGTAAAGGGAAGATGCACCCTTTTTCTCTCACTTCCTCCTTCCTGAAGCCTGTGATGGCTGGAACTCTAGCAGCCAACTTGGATCATGAAGACAAGGTCTACACCCTAGGGACAGTGGACGGGTGATCTAAAAACAGTCAGGTCCTTGACGACTTTTTTTTTTTACATTGAAATTAAACTTATACCTCATTTAAATCACTATTTTCTAGGTCTCGGATATTCACAGTCAAACCTGATCCTAATGGACACAATAACTCTCCCTGTTTAAACTCTTTCAATAGCTTCCCATTATCCCTAAATTCCAAACTCCTTACCTTGGCCTCCAAAGCCCCTGCCTACCTCTCGGTCCTAACCTCCCACCTTTCCCCTTTCCTGGGCCTCCAAGCACACAGCCTTTCCTTCTGTTCCCCAGGTAGCCAGGGTCACCTCACCTCAGGGTGCTCCACCGTCCAGATCATCCTTCCCCTGGCTCTTCCCCATCTCAAGTGTCACTGCCTCAGGGAAGCCCTCCTCCACGCCCCAGGCAGAGTCTGCCCCCACGCACACCAACCACTCCAGTCACAGCCGGTGCTGTGTGTGCCTGTTCCTCAGGGCAGGGATAACCTCCTGGCTTTTCACGGCACCCCCACTTCACAACGCTCTGTACATAGCTGTTGGTGCTCAGCAGCATTTGTGAGATGAATGGGTCCTTGGCATTTTACTGTCAGGCACAGCCTCGATTTCTCACTCCACCCTCTCTATCTCCCAACTCCTCTCATCTTGTCCATTTCAACAGCACTGTGTCTCGTTCAACCATGACAGCAGCTCTGCCCGGTAGCCATCCTGTTTAACAGATGGGGAGACTGAGGCTCAGAGGTGAGGTAACTTGCTCAAGGTCACACAGCTAGTAAATGGGAGAGCCTGGACCCAAGGTTAACCTCTACTGTGCTCCAGCCAACAGCCCTGGACTTGCATCTCAGACACTGGTGTCCAGCCCAGCCCCCTGATCAAAGGTTGGGGAGATGGGTAAGGAGGAAGGTAGGAAGGGTCAGGCATGGCGGGAGGAAGGGGCCTTGCCGATGCACCCTGGAGGACAGTGGCAGCTGTCTGGCTGGGCCAGCCCTGTGGGGGTCAAGCTTAACAAGCAATTAATAGAGCCAGAGGGGGGCCTTGTCCCTTTGTCTTCCTGCCTTTGGGGCCCTGGGGGATGCGGCTCACACTGGGCCTGACCTTCCTGTCCAGGTCCCATCCTGGGCCAGTGGCGGGGTGGGGGGAGGCATTTTCCAGCACCTTGCCCTCTGCTACAGCCCCCATGGCGCTGCCACCTCTTGCTGGTCAGAGCATGCCCAGCTGTCCCGGCAGCATGAGGCGTGACAAAGCAACGCATGTACCGGGGCAGACCCACTACGTCTGACCTGTGCAGTGTTACTCAGTGGAGGATGCCGGCGCAGTGACCAGCTTCAAGGTGGCAGCGAACGGCCCATCCCCTCTGATCTGCCCCATCCTTTTCTGCTGGATGGCTGCCCCCCTCCTTTTGGGGCTTCCATTCCCTCCTTTTGGGGCACCAGAACCTCTGCTTGCCTGAAGGAAAGCACTCTTTCCCCCGACTCAGTCTGAGCAGTTTGGGTGGGACTTCCTCTGTCCCTCGGCTCCAGCGTGGACACAGGGTCTGGCCCTGGCCGGTCCATCCTGCTGGCCTTAGTGAACAGTCTGGGGTGGACAAAGAATCCAAATTTGTCAAATGAGACTAACCCTACCAGCTCCAGGACACCTGTATAAACTATTAGGAGAGAGAGACCCTCAAAGGAAGGGCCCACCTGAGTGTGGAGCCATCACTGAGGCAGAGCTGAGAGAGGGAGGCACGCCGGGTCCCCATAACATGTCAAAACACCTGGGTCCAGCTGTGCCTGCGGCCACACATACCTCTGGCTTTCCAGCTACCTCAATCAATCCTCTGACTTTTTCTTAACCTAGTTAAAGACTTGGTTTATTTTTGCACGTGCACCCTGAAGAGTCCTGACAATACACTGCCTGGTGTGCCGAGGCCAATACCAGGCTTACCTCCTCCAGGCAGACCCAACCCGTTACTGCGGCCGACACAGTTCCTCTGGCATCGGACTCCCCTCCCCTCTTCCTGTCATGCCTGGGCACACGTCCATGCCCTGGGCACACGGCCGCGCCCATGTGCTGCGCTATGTTTCCTGTGTGGGGGGCACTAAGATGCCCTGTGGGCACTGGCCACGTATTGGACACTAGAGGCCATCTGGTGGGCTTCTGGAGACAGTCCTGCAAGGAGCTGAGGGAGGCTGTTCACTGACACCGTGCCCGGCAGGGCCCTGCACGGTTGGGCTGAGTGGGTGCAGGACATTCGTCACTGTGTGCCGCTGTCACACACCAGCATGCCTGGCCCCCAGCCACTAAGTGCCTGTAGTGCCCCAATTACTGCCACTGCCACAGACACCTCACAAATGTCTAACATGCCCCTGCGGGGCACCGTTTCCACTGAGGGTCAGTTAGGGAGCCATCTGCCAGCCCGGGGCTACGGAAGTGGGCCCCGCCTTCTCGCACTGCCCCCAGCGGCAGAGAGCAAGGGAGGGGCGCTCCCTGCACGTGACAGAGAACGTGACCGCTGCCCTTCCTCAGACGCACGGGCCTGGGTGGCTTGGGTCTGGCACTTACAAAGTACCCAGTATGCCCACCCCTCCCCGGCCGCCATTCTCTATGGGCTGGGGCTGCCCGTGCTGTAACGTCCAGTTCCCATGCCACCCCCCGCCAAGACTCACTCCTTTCCCGACAGCACCCTTTGGTCACCCCTGCCTCGGGGCTACAGTCCTGCTCCATGCGGCTTTCTAGGGGCTCCGGCCACAGGCTCAAGGCACCACCCAGAACTGGGGTCCTGGCTTGAGCAGGGCCTTAACGTCTCTGGGCTCAGCATCCTACCCTGAAAAATGGGGTGACAGTATCATCATTCTCTTCATAGAGCTGTCGTGTGAGCAAACAGAGCACTAGCACAGGGAGGACCTGAGGGCGGGCCGTGCTGCCGCCCCAGCTCCCCAGCTCCCCGGGGACCAGAAAGAGAAGAGGAGGCCAATCTGCCTGCCCTCGGGATGCCTAGGGGTGGGGGCGTGGGAAGGGGTGAGACATTTAAGGACATGCTGGGACCCTGCATTTCTGAATGTGAACCACAGGCAAGATGCCATTTTTTTGTTGTTTTATTTATTTTTTATACAGCAGGTTCTCATTAGTTATCTATTTTATACATATTAGTGTATACATGTCAATCCCAATCTCCCAGTTCATCCCACCACCACCACCACCCAGCTTTCCCCCCTGGGTGTCCATACGTTTGCCTCTATTTTTGTGTCTGTGTCTCTATTTCTGCCTTGCAAACCGGTTCATCTGTACCATTTTTCTAGGTTCCACACATATGCATTAATATACGATATTTGCTTTTCTCTTTCTGACTTACTTCACTCTGTAAGATGCGGATGGACCTACAGACTGTCATACAAGATGCCATTCTTATGGGTTTTCGATCAGGAGGCTCCAGAGAGGTTATGACCCTCAGGGACACCTGCAGGATTCTTCTCACCATATCAATGATTTAAAATCAGCGTTAACATTTCTTTTCACTGGAGCCAGTGTTACCTTTCTGGTTAAATGACATCTTAACAGTGACATGTAGATGTCCTGAAGCTGCTCTAGAAAGAGGTGAGATACTTTTGGAAAGCCCCGCAACACTAGAGAACCCCACAGAAACCCTACCCATGAGCATCTGGAGAAAGGGGTGGGCAGGGAGAGGAAGCGGCACACGGAGATGGGGGCATCTCCAGCATTTGGTGGGGTGGAGAGCTCAGCACAGGGTACCTCCCAGAAGTGGGCTGCCCTGGGCCAACGCTGGGGAGCAGGGTGCCCAGGGTGGTGATGGGAGCAGCTGCCCCCGTGAACTGACAGTACACAGGGGTCCCTCGCTGTGACATGCAGCCCAGGGCCCCCTGCCACGGGGACATGGACTAGTGGGGACTGGCCATGAGTGTGTTGGGAAGCAGCACCTGCGATCCAGGGGCCTGTCAGTGGGGCTGCCTGCTGGTGTCCAGGGGTGAGGGGTTCTACTTCCAGAAAGCTATCTCTAGTCAGCCAGCTGGTCCTGAGAGCCGGAACCCATACTATGAGGAGGGGTGTGGGCTTCCATGGCCCACAGGCCCCTTCCCGCCTGCGCACTCTGGGCCACAGAGAGCCCCCCTGCACCAGCTTCTCTTGCCCAGTGTCTCCTGGTCACCATTCTCAGAGACGCAGCAGGTGCCAGCCTGTGCTGTGCCACACCAGGGGTGGTGGTGGGATGAGTGGTGACACAGGGAAGCTGGCATTGGCCTGGCTGAGCCACTGGCAATGAATACCACACATCTCTGCACATACGCCAGGCACTGCAGGGCCTTGCAAGTGCCCTGGTGTATTCATCATCTGAAGCTGGGACTGCCAAGTGCATGTTAAACACTTGGGTCTGCAAAACTCTTCCCCTCTCCTCTGAGCAAAGGGGCTTGGAACTAAAGTTTGAGAGAGAGCCTTTTCTCTCTCAAGAGAGGAAACGCAAAGGATATGGTGGGGAAGCGAATAGGAACTTTCAGTCAGGTGACCCAGGTTCAAATCCTGGCTCTGCAGCTTTTTTTTAGCTTTGTGACCTTGGACAGACCACTTAACCTCTCTGAGCCTCTGCTCTCTTATTAGTTCCCACCTCACAGGGTTGTTTGTGCAGATGAGAGAGGCTAAATCGACGTGACACAGCTTTGCAACATAAAGAGCCCCACAAATGCTAGTTACTATAAGCAAAGGTGAGGTCTCTGGGACACAAACAACAAGCTGACATAAAATAAGCCCACTTCGTACAAGATTTCTCAGGTAAGCATGATAATCTTGATAACAATAATCATAGTAATTATAACCGTTTCTGTTTGAAGAGCTGCTTTGGATCTTTCAGAGTTTTCCTCCTTCTCTCATCTTTTAGACCAAGTAAGGTGTGACTGTGTGCATGTACACACACACACACACACCAGCCCTCTACCTGCAGGGAAGTCTCCATTCTGCCCAGCCCTGCCGTGTGCACTGCGGTAGCCGCAGCTCCCACCAGGGGGCAGGAGTGCACAGGCCAACAGGAGAAAGAGGGCAAGCTGGACAAGCCCAACCCAACAGACCAGGCAGGCCAGGCCCAGTGGGCACAGCTGCCTTGGGAAAGAGACAAACAGACTCCCGATGTTGGAGGCCTAGCCTGAGTACTGCAATGTCAGCAGATGGAGAATGGCAGCGTGCACATTCTGGGCACTTCGTACATGCTACCCAGGGCCCTGCATCTGAGAAAATGCGGCAGTCACATTCTCTCTTGCACGTGCAAGGGAGTGACCCTCCCTTCCCATCTGCCGCTGGGGGAAGTGGGGGAGAGAGGGGCCCCCTCACTCACCCATGATTCCCTGGCCTGGGCTGGCACATGGCTCCCTAACTGTGACTCTCAGTGGAAGTGGTGGTCCCCAGGGTATTTTAGACAGCTAGGAGGGTTTTTTTGTCAGTGGCAAACTTGAGGCACTACAGGCACTTAGCAGTTCAGGGCTGGGCATGCTTGGGGCTCTTTCTTCACTTGGACTTAGGAGTACTTCACAAGGCCTGTGCCTAGAGCTCACTGTCAGGCACAGGGTCTCTAGGGGGAGAGGGGGGCACCTCACAGGCCTACCACTTGCCTTAGCGAAGGGAACCTTCCTGGCTCTCCAGAAAGATGCTACAGCAGAACCAAGGGTTGGGTGCTATTTCTAATCTTGCCTCCTTTCAGCTGTGCCGTCCCTTCTCAAGCCATCCATCCAACACATCCCTCACCCCCTATCTAGGGTACCTACCCATCCAACATCAGGCGTCCACCCACCCATTACATCATCACCCATCAGCCACCCTTGTTCATCCATCAACCAACTCACTCCCACAACCACCCGCCCATCCCTGCACCTCCCTTCTATCCTTCCACAGCGTCTGCCCATCCCTTCAGTCTTCATTTGTGCACCCTTTTCATTCCTTTCACTCCTCTTTGATCTATGTAGCCACCCACCCATTCACTCACTTATCCATAGTATACCCACTACCGAGTGGGGTCCCCACCTTAGGAACTTTCACGTTTGCCAGAAAGAGAAATATTTAGGCATAAGGAGAGACTGTCTGCATCTCCCCAGCCCTGAACACATCATGGGACAACTGCCCCCTTGACGTCCCCTCCTCTGTCCCATGGTCCCATCTTTGTCAGGGAGCCTGGGGCCTTGTAAAAGGAAGACTCTCCTAAGACCTCCAGCTGGGTTCAGAGGATTCTTCAGGGATTGATTTGTCCTAAGCCCTTCTGGAAACCTTCTCTGTTTTGAGCCCAGGCTGCCTCCTGAGGAGGGGGGGAAAGACTTGGGTTTTCTGAAGAACCTCATTTTTCTGAAGGATCACACCCTTTTCTGTCTCAAAACCATTGGATCTTCCAGTTGTTTAGAAGCAGCTTTTCCTTCAGGCTTGCTATGTATCTTCAAGAACCAGGGGGTTGTGGGGATGACTTTGGCCCGGGTTCCAGCGCTCACTGGTTCTAGCGCTCGACACCTAAAAGCTTCAACTCAGAAACCATCTGCCAGACCCTGTAATTGGTGTGGGTCCCACCCCTGGCCCTGGCCCAAGTTAAGCAGAAGGAGCCAGTGCTAGACCAGCGAATGTTTGCTCACCACAGGCTGGCTGAGCCCAGGGCTCGGTGCCGGGGATACGGCAGCCAGCAGGATCTGGAAACTGCCCACCCAAGCCTGCTGTCCAGTGAGGGCGTCAGACACATCAACCAAGCTGTGGAGTCCGGGAAGGCTCCTCCAAGGAGGCAGCCACTAAGTAAGGGCCACAGCTCAAGGAGAAACTGGTGCGGACGGGGGATGCGAGGGGGTATGACTGGGAGCAGGCAGTCGTGGGTCAGCTGTGCCCACAAGGCAGGCACAGTCCAGAGACTGCTCTTCCCTCACGGGGGAATTAAAGGGGAAGCGAGGGCCTTGCCAGGAAGCAGTGGATCCTGGAGGGCATCAGACACCCCTCCAGCTATCAACAGGACCTTTGGACAATGGTGGGCTCAGAGGTCCACACAGCCCCACGGACATTAAATGAAGAACAGTACCCAGCCCGCACAGATGGTCCAGGAGCTCTCACACAGACCGAGTGCAGTGCGAACTGTGTACCCCCAACCCAGGGAGAGCGCTGGCAGCAGCCTGGGCCCCACTGTGGCAGCTCCAGGATGGAGCCTTACGGAGCAGATGCTAACACTCCCTGAGTGTGGGTCTGGGACATTCTCAGGCCCCTGGCCCTTCTCAGGAGGCATGGCTTTTGGCCTTCTCCCCAGCTGTGCTGTTCATAGGTGAAGCCACTGCGTGTGTCTCCTAAAACCACCCTGGCAGGGGTTTCAGGGCCAGAGGTGGGTAGGGAGACTGTCGGGTATGGGGCGGGAAACGCTGAGGCCAGTGTAGAAGGGGGCGAGCAGGGCCTGCAGAGGAGGCCAGTGGCCCCAGCCAGCGATAGCCGGCAAGAGTGCAGAGGGGGGTCCTAGGTGGGTAACTGGCAGAGATGGGGGGTGCAGGACAGCAGCTGTCCTGGGCCCTCTGGGGCAGTGGATGTGTTTATGTCGCCACGGCTTCCGATTGCTTCAGATCCCAAGGATGGAGTTGGGGAAGCATGCTTGCCTAAAAACCCACAATCAGCAACCCCTCTGGAACAGCCTCGTGTGGTGCCACTTTCTCTTGTTGCCCTTCTCCCTTGCTGGGTCCAGACCTCCCAGTCTATACTCCTGGGAGGCTCTCCTAGACGGCGCCGGGGAGGACAGCTGAACACCAGCAGGCACTATTCAGTCCAAAATAAACTTTAAGATGAAAGGGACAGAAATTTCCAAATCCTCTGCTCCTTTCCCCTGAGCTCATTGTCCTGAGATGGGAGAAAGAACACTAAAATTGGATAGGCTAAATTTCTAAGAAACGAACAACGGAAGAATGAAAATTACCCACACAGAGCTCAGTCAAAGGGAAAGAAAAGTGATAATGGACAACCTCTTCTCTCAGAACACAAAATAAGGGATGGTGGTGAATAGATTAATTAGAGCCGCCTCAGCTGGGAGACATTAGTGACACAATATGGAAGAGAAAAGATGGAAGCTGAAAACAGCACGTACATGATGGAGGCCGGCAGGTTCGGGAGATGCAGGTTTGACTGATGGTGCCTCTCCTTGGGCTTATTCGCTGACACCCCTTCCCTCCTCGTCTCCTCGCTGGAGACATCAGTTCCCGCACCATCCATTAAAGTGACCGGGGGCTTCCCTGGTGGCGCAGTGGTTGAGAGTCCGCCTGCTGATGCAGGGGACACGGGTTCGTGCCCTGGTCCGGGAAGATCCCACATGCCGTGGAGCCGGCTGGGCCCATGAGCCATGGCCGCTGAGCCTGCGCATTCCGGAGCCTATGCTCCGCAACGGAGAGGCCACAACAGTGAGAGGCCCACGTACCGCAAAAAAAAAAAAAAAAAAAAAAAAAAAGTGATTGGATGATGTTTTGTTTGAAAAGGAGCGTGTCACTTGTTTCTTGGACCTCAGGGACACAGCCTGGGGCAGTGCACCAGGTGTCCACGTTCTGCCTGACTGACCTGCGACCCTGGGCAAGTTCTCATCTGTTTTCGGAGTCTCTGTCCTCAAAGGCACAAGGAAGAGGTTGGCGGATCAGTGATTCTCAAAGGATGGCCCGCACACCCCTGGGTGTCCTCTGAGGGGTCCACAAGATCAAAACTGTTTTCCTAACTCTATAAAACGATGTTATTTGCTTCTCTGCCTGCACTGATGGTACAAAAGCAACGGGAGACAAAACCGCAGTCCCTTCGCAGGAGCAGTGGCACCTAACTGTACCAGCTGCCATTCTGTTCTCTGCC